>NC_053392.1:590709843-591394486 GCF_905171765.1 Bufo bufo | reverse complement strand
TGTTGTGGCTTCACAAATGCTTTGCTGCATACCTCTGTTGTAACGAGTGGTTATTTCAGTCAACGTTGCTCTTCTATCAGCTTGAATCAGTCGGCCCATTCTCCTCTGACCTCTAGCATCCACAAGGCATTTTTGCCCACAGGACTGCCGCATACTGGATGTTTTTCCCTTTTCACACCATTCTTTGTAAACCCTAGAAATGGTTGTGCGTTAAAATCCCAGTAACTGAACAGATTGTGAAATACTCAGACCGGCCCGTCTGGCACCAACAACCATGCCACGCTCAAAATTGCTTAAATCCCCTTTCTTTCCCATTCTGACACTCAGTTTAGAGTTCAGGAGATTGTCTTGACCAGGAGCACACCCCTAAATGCATTGAAGAAACTGCCATGTGATTGGTTGACTAGATAATTGCATTAATGAGAAATAGAACAGGTGTTCCTAATAATTCTTTAGGTGAGTGTATATATATACACTGACCTAAAGTTTTAATGCAAAACTTTCGGTTTTGCTCCCAGTTTGCATGAGCTGAATTCAAAGATCTGAAACATTTTCTACATACACAAAAGACCCATTACTCTCAAATATTGATCACAAATCTGTCTAAATCTGTGTTAGTGAGCACCTCTCCTTTGCCAAGATAATCCATCCCACCTCACAGGTGTGGCATATCAAGGTGCTGATTATACAGCTTGAATATTGAACAGGTGCGCCTTAGACTGCCCACAATAAAACGCCACTCTGAAATGTGCACATTTTTGCCTTACTGGGATATTTTCAGCTTCCAGGAATTGTATACAGATCCTTGCAATATGGGGCCATGCATTATCATGCTGCCTCAAAGGTTGATGGTCGTGGATGAATTGTACAACAATGGGCCTCAGGATCTCGTCACGGTATCTCTGTGCATTCAAAATGCCATCAATAAAATGCACCTGTGTTCGTTGTCCATAAAATACGCCTGCCCATACCATAACCCCACCGCCACCATGGGCCACTCGATCCACAAGCAAACCACTCACCCACACGATGCCACACATGCTGTCTGCCATATGCCCTGAACAGTGAAAACCAGGACTCATCCGTGAACAGAATGCCTCTCCAACGTGCTAGATGCCATCAAATGTGAGCATTTGCCCACTCAAGTCGGTTACGACCCTGATGAGGACGACGAGCATGCAGATGAGCTTCCCTGAGACGGTTTCTGACAGTTTGTGCAGAAATTCTTTGGTTATGCAAACCGATTGTTGCTTCAGCTGTCCGGGTGGCTGGTCTCAGACGATCATGGAGGTGAACATGCTGGATGTGGAGGTCCTGGGCTGGTGTGGTTACACGTGGTCTGCGGTTGTGAGGCCGGTTGGATGTACTGCCAAATTCTCTAAAACGCCTTTGGAGACGGCTTATGGTAGAGAATTGAACATTCATTGCACAGGCAACAGCTCTGGTAGACATTCCTGCAGTCAGAATGCCAATTGCACGCTTCCTCAAACGTTGCGACATCTGTGGCATTGTGCTGTGTGATCAAACTGCACATTTCAGAGTGGTCTTAGAGGCAGTCTAAGGCTGCTTTCACACTTGCGTTGTCCGGATCCGTCGTGTACTCCATTTGCCGGAAGTGCCCGCCGGATCTGTAACACCGCAAGTGAATTGAAAGCATTTGAAGACTCATCCGTCTTCAAAATGCGTTCAGTGTTACTATGGCAGCCAGGACGCTATTAAAGTCCTGGTTGCCATAGTAGTAGTGGGGAGCGGGGGAGCAGTATACTTACCGTCCGTGCGGCTCCCGGGGCGCTCCAGAATGACGTCAGAGTGCCCCATGCGCATGGATGACGTGATCCATGCGATCACGTCATCCATGCACGTGGGGCGCCCTGACGTCACTCTGAAGCGCCCCGGGAGCCGCACGGACGGTAAGTATACTGCTCCCCCGCTCCCCACTACACTTTACCATGGCAAACAGGACTTTAGCGTCCTGGCAGCCATGGTAACCATTCAGAAAAAGCTAAACGTCGGATCCGGTAATGCGCCGAAACGACGTTTAGCTTAAGGCCGGATCCGGATTAATGCCTTTCAATGGGCATTAATTCCGGATCCAGCCTTGCGGCAAGTGTTCAGGATTTTTGGCCGGAGCAAAAAGCGCAGCATGCTGCGGTATCCGGCCAAAAAACGTTCCGGTCCTGAACTGAAGACATCCTGATGCATCCTGAACGGATTTCTCTCCATTCAGAATGCATTGGGATAATCCTGATCAAGTGTTCTGGAATTTTAGACGGAGATAAAACCGCAGCACGCTGCTGTATTATCTCCTTCCTGAAAAGGAAAAAGACTGAACTGAAGACATCCTGATGCATCCTGAACGGATAGCTCTCCATTCAGAATGCATTAGGATAAAACTGATCAGTTTTTTCCGGTATTGAGCCCCTGTGACGGAACTCAATGCCAGAAAAGAATAACGCTAGTGTGAAAATACCCTAAGCTGCAGAAACCAGTGTCAGGCAGCTGCTGCCAAGGCCAATAAGATAATGGGTTGCATCAAAAGAGCCATAGATGGCTGTGACAAGAACATAGTCGTGCCACTTTACAAATCACTAGTTGGACCACACATGGAGTACTGTGTACAGTTCTGGGCTCCTGTGAACAAGACAGACATAGCAGAGCTGGAGAGGGTTCAGAGAAGGGCAACTAAAGTAATAAGTGAAATGGGTGGACTACAGTACCCAGAAAGATTATCACAATTGGGGTTATTGACTCTAGAAAAAAAGATGACTGAGGGGAGATCTAATAACTATGTATAAATATATCAGGGGTCAGTACAGAGATCTATCCCATCATCTATTTATCCCCAGGACTGTGACTGTGACGAGGGGACATCCTCTGCATCTGGAGGAAAGATGGTTTGTACACAAACATAGAAGAGGATTCTTTACGGTAAGAGCAGTGAGACTATGGAACTCTCTGCCTGAGGAGGTGGTGATGGTAAATTCATGCTGGACCTGGATGTATTTCTGGAGTGTAATAATATTATAGGCTATAGTTACTAGAGAGGGGTCGTTGATCCAGGGAGTTATTCTGATTGCCTGATTGGAGTCAGGAAGGAGTTTTTTTTCCCCTAAATTGAAGAAAATTGGATTCTACCTCATGGAGTTTTTTGCCTTCCTCTGGATATCAGGATGGACGGATGTCTTTTTTGATATGTCATCAATTTCAGAATCTTGGAAAAACCCTTTGTTTTTCCAAGATTTGTCTTCCATTGTGTTCCATTTATTTCAAGTATTCTTCAAAAGACAGAGGAACATTTGAGCTATTTCCTGGTGGTGGCACTCTTGTAGCAACATACGTCTTCACTTTGTATACACTTGTGAACATACAATATCCTTCCTCTGATCTCATTTGACCCTTAATTTCATTTCATTTCTTTATTCTAAACACAGTTAATCACTTAAGTAAACCACTAAACACATGCTGCTTGTCTTGCACCTCCCATGCTGTTATTGTTAGAGGATGTCTGGCAGATCTGTCCCAGCCCTATCTACCGGCTTTTGTCTAGAAGGTGGAAAGCAATTGCCTTTATTTTGACTCTGCAAATCCTTTTGATTTACAGGGACAAATCGAAGGTCAAGAATAAGACTCAAAACACAAGACTCAAGTAACCCAAGATACAAAACAGGTGTAAGAGCTTTTTTGAGCTGGAACATGAAGACCTCGTCTTTGTTACATACTTTGTTGACCTTGTCTGGTGATAGGCTTGTCTCCACCATGTTGAAGAGTTATGGGGAGCTAGCTTTTGACAGGGTCACCCGCTGAGAAGAATGGACTTCATTGGGTCTCATCTCCCAGGTTATGGTCCTAAGTAGAGATGGGCGAATTTTTAAAAAATTCTATTCGGCCAGTCCGAAGAATTTTTCGGAAAAAATTGATTCGATCTGAATTTATTCGCAGTTATTCACGTTAAAAACTGCTATTTCCGGGATGCAGAGAGCCTTTATAGGGGTGTAGAACACTGTGCCTTGCAGTAACAAGCATAGGGAGTCTGCTGTGGTAGTGAAACAATACTGTGAGTCAGTATGACATGCAGATGACAGGCGTCACTCTTAGAATCACTGCACACTTCACTTATTTGGGCAGTCATGGGGCCAACACTGAACAAATAACTCAAGTATCTCAGCCTTAGGCCTCTTGCACACGGGGTCACGGATTTTGTCTGGATGCGTTGCGGTTGCATTGCGGGAATCCCACGCGAGTGCACACGCAATTTCAGTCAGTTTTGTCTGCGATTACGCTGCGTTGTTCAGTTTTTTTTCGTGCGGGTGCAAAGCGTTTTAATGTGTTTTGCACACGCATGATAAAAACGGAATCTGATACCCAGACCCGAACCCAGACTTCGTCACTGAAGTTGGTGTTTGGGTTCGGTGTCCTGTAAATTTTATTATTTTCCATTATAAAATGGTTATAATGGAAAATAATAGCATTCTTTAATACAGAATGCTAAGTAAAAAGGACCTGTGCCACGTGGTGAGCTTGGTGACATCAGCACAGGTCCTGTAGGAAGAAGAGAGAAGACGGCTGTGCGATCAAGTGGATGAGGTGAGTAATTTTTTTATTATTTTTTAACCCTCAAGGGACATTTTACTTAGCATTCTGTATTAAAGAATGCTATTATTTTCCTTTATAACCATGTTATAATGAAAAATAATAAAGTGAATGGACCTCCACATCATCTTCTTAGCAACCATCCGTGAAAATCGCTTGCGGATGCTATGTTCTAATAAACCTGTTCTAATAAACGCTTATACAAGTAGAGCCCCCCCGGACAGAGTGGAGAGGGTGTCAGCAGAAAGTTTGTGTTGAAGTCACTGATTCATTTGCCCTTCCTCTGATCCGTCAGAACAATAACCCACAAAAAACGGATCCTGTCTGTGGAGCATACGCCTTCACTCGGTCAGCATTTGCTCAATAATCCATCAGTATTGCTAATGTCCAAAAAAAACAGGAGTAGATGTAAAACAGAGATGACACGTGAATGGAATATTTGCATGACTTCTGTGTTTTGTACCCACTCCAGCTTTTGGCTACCGAATCATAAGCCAATTCTGATGGGACCATACAGGCCTTACAGATCAAATAAATCATTATGTCAGCCAGGCCGAAAGACAAAATAGCGGCCCAGTCATGAAGTGGGGAGTGTGGGAACAGCATGAGAAGTCCACAGAGTGGCCCTATGACATAGTGATCAGGTGGAAGCAGCATGAGGAGGCCACAGAATGGCGCAATGATAGAGTCTGAAGGTGGCGGCAGCATCAGGAGGCCACAGAGTGACACAATGACCGAGTCTGGAGGTGGCAACAGTAACAGCATCAGGAGGATACCACAGAATGGCAAGGTGACATACAGGGGCATACATAGAAATCACTGGGCCCCATAGCAAGAATCTAAATTGGGCCCCCACTGCTGTATATTCTATTTATCTGTACACACTGCATCTATTATACCTTGTACCTCATATATCAGTACACTGCTGTATATAATATATACCTGTGCACACTGCATCTATTATACCTTGTACCTCACATATCAGTACACTGTTGTATATACTATATATCTGTACATATTGCATCTATAATACTGTGTAATATATGCAGTGTGTGTGTATATATACATATATATACACTGCTCAAAAAAATAAAGGGAACACAAAAATAACACATCCTAGATCTGAATTAATTAAATATTCTTCTGAAATACTTTGTTCTTTACATAGTTGAATGTGCTGACAACAAAATCACACAAAAATTAAAAAATGGAAATCAAATTTTTCAACCCATGGAGGTCTGGATTCTGAGTCACACTCAAAATTAAAGTGGAAAAACACACTACAGGCTGATCCAACTTTGATGTAATGTCCTTAAAACAAGTCAAAGTGAGGCTCAGTAGTGTGTCTGGCCTCCACGTGCCTGTATGACCTACCTACAACGCCTGTGCATGCTCCTGATGAGGTGGCGGATGGTCTCCTGAGGGATCTCCTCCCAGACCTGGACTAAAGCATCTGCCAACTCCTGGACAGTCTGTGGTGCAACGTGACGTTGGTGGATAGAGCGAGGCATGATGTCCCAGATGTGCTCAATTGGATTCAGGTCTGGGGAACGGGCGGCCCAGTCCATAGCATCAATGCCTTCGTCTTGCAGGAACTGCTGACACACTCCAGCCACATGAGGTCTAGCATTGTCTTGCATTAGGAGGAACCCAGGGCCAACCGCACCAGCATATGGTCTCACAATGGGTCTGAGGATCTCATCTCGGTACCTAATGGCAGTCAGGCTACCTCTGGCGAGCACATGGAGGGCTGTGCGGCCCTCCAAAGAAATGCCACCCCACACCATTACTGACCCGATGCCAAACCGGTCATGCTGGAGGATGTTGCAGGCAGCAGAACGTTCTCCACGGCATCTCCAGACTCTGTCACATGTGCTCAGTGTGAACCTGCTTTCATCTGTGAAGAGCACAGGGTGCCAGTGGCCGTTGCCAATCTTGGTGTTCTCTGGCAAATGCTAAACGTCTTTCACGGTGTTGGGCTGTAAGCACAACCCCCACCTGTGGACGTCGGGCCCTCATATCACCCTCATGGAGTCTGTTTCTGACAGTTTGAGCAGACACATGCACATTTGTGGCCTGCTGGAGGTCATTTTGCAGGGCTCTGGCAGTGCTCCTCCTGTTCCTCCTTGCACAAAGGCGGAGGTAGCGGTCCTGCTGCTGGTTTGTTGCCCTCCTACGGCCTCCTCCACGTCTCCTGATGTACTGGCCTGTCTCCTGATAGCGCCTCCATACTCTGGACACTACGCTGACAGACACAACAAACCTTCTTGCCACAGCTCGCATTGATGTGCCATCCTGGATAAGCTGCACTACCTGAGCCACTTGTGTGGGTTGTAGACTCCGTCTCATGCTACCACTAGAGTGAAAGCACCGCCAGCATTAAAAAATGACCAAAACATCAGCCAGGAAGCATAGGAACTGAGAAGTGGTCCTGTGGTCACCACCTGCAGAACCACTCCTTTATTGGGGGTGTCTTGCTAATTGCCTATAATTTCCACCTGTTGTCTATCCCATTTGCACAACAGCATGTGAAATTGATTGTCACTCAGTGTTGCTTCCTAAGTGGACAGTTTGATTTCACAGAAGTGTGATTGACTTGGAGTTACATTGTGTTGTTTAAGTGTTCCCTTTATTTTTTTTAGCAATGTATATATATATATATATATATATATACATACAGAGCTCTTATAGGTATATTAGATGCAGTGTGTACAGATATACAGTCCTGATCAAAAGTTTAAGAACACTTGAAAAAATCATATTTAGCATGGCTGGATCTTAACAAGGTTCCAAGTAGAGCTTCAACATGCAACAAGAAGAAATGGGAGTGAGACAAAACATTTTTTGAGCATTCAATTTAATGAAAACAACGAATAAACTGAAACAGGCTGCTTTTCAGCTGATCAAAAGTTTAGGACCACACCTCCAAAAAAAAAATAAACCCCCCCAAAACAGAAATCCAACTTCCAAACATGAACTCAGTAATGAGTAGCTCTGCCGTTATTGTTTATCACTTCAAAAATGTTTTTGGCATGCTTGATGCAAGCGTTTTTACGAGGTGAGTGGGAACATTTCTCCAAGTGGTGAAGACGGCTGCACGAAGGCCATCTACTGTCTGGAACTGTTGTCCATTTTTGTAAACTTCCCTTTCCATCCATCCCCAAAGGTTCTCAATTGGATTTAGATCAGGAGAACACGCAGGATGGGCCAAAAGAGTGATGCTATTCTCCTGGAAGAAGTCCCTTGTCCTGCGGGCATTGTGTACTGTAGCGTTGTCCTGTTGAAAAACCCAGTCGTTACCACACAGACGAGGGCCCTCAGTCATGAGGAATGCTCTCTGCAACATCTGGACATAGGCCGTTTGACGCCCCTGCACTTCCTGAAGCTCCATTGTTCCACTGAAGGAAAAAGCACCCCAGACCATTATGGCGCCCCCTCCACTGTGGCGCGTAGAAAATATCTCAGGTGGGATCTGCTTGTCATGCCAGTAACGTTGGAAACCATCAGGACCATCAAGGTTAAATCTTTTCTCATCAGAGAATAAAACTTTCTTCCACCTTTGAATGTCCCATGTTTGGTGCTCTCTTGCAAAGTCCAAATGAGCAGTTCTGTGGCGTTCAAGGAGACGAGGTCTTTGAAGACGTTTTTTGTTTTTGAAGCCCTTCAGTCTCAGATGCCGTCTGATGGTTATGGGGCTGCAGTCAGCACCAGTAAGGGCCTTAATTTGGGTCGAGGATCGTCCAGTGTCTTGACGGACAGCCAATTGGATCCTCCGGCTCAGTGTTGATGAAATTATTTTGGGTCTCCCACTTGACTTTTTTGTTCCATAACCCTCAGGATTATTTAAGAAATTCCAAATGACTGTCTTACTGCGTCCCACCTCAGCAGCGATGGAGCGCTGTGAGAGACCCTGCTTATGCAGTTCAACAACCCGACCACGTTCAAAAAGGGAGAGTTTTTTTGCCTTTGCCATCACAACGTGTGACTACCTGACAGAAAATGACAATGAATCAACATCTTTGCACAGATTTGGCCTTTTAAAGGCATGTGGTCCTAAAATTTGGATCAGCTGAAAAACAGCCTGTTTCAGTTTAATCGTTATTTTCAATTAATTGAATGCTCAAAAAATGTTTTGTCTCACTCTCAGTTCTTCTTGTTGCATGTTGAAGCTCTACTTGGAACCTTGCTAAGATCCAACAATGTAAAATATGATTTTTTGCCATTTTTCAAGTGGCCTTAAACTTTTGATCAGAACTGTATGTGGTCAATTATACATTATGGTCACTGTATGTCAGGTACATGAGGTAGTGGTCACTGTAACTGTCTGAAGTATTATATATAAGTGAGCAATGAGTAAAAACAGGGCATGGGGGGGGCAAATGAAGAGAAAAGCAGAGGACCTCCTCTTACCACTCCATTCAAGTCTGTATGGATCAATGCAGTGCTGATTGTGAACTTCTAATACTTGCTATTAGGGGTTAAAGGACTTGTGATGATGTCATCACAGGTCCTGGCAGATATAGCTTTCAAACCTGGGAACTACACAATTTTTTGTTTAGTTCCTTTGCTAGATCCTGCAGGACCTGTGATGTTAAAGATGATGTCATCACAGGTCCTGACAGATGCACTGTTCTAACCTGGGAACTAAACTTTACACTGTGTAGTTCCCTTACAGGACCTATAATGACATAATCAAAGGTCCTTTAGCTTTAGGAAGATAGACAGGAGCAATTTGGGGGCGGGGCTGTCCTCCACTGCGGGCCCCCCTTCCTCACGGGCCCCATAGCAGCTGCATGGTCTGCCTATATGGTAGGTATGCCACTGGACTGACATAGTGTGGAGATGGCAGCAGCATGAGGAGACCACAGAGTGTCAATGTGACATAGTTTGGAGGTGGCGGCAGCATCCGGAGACCACAGAGTGGCAAGGTGACATAGTGTGGAGATGGCAGTAGCAGCAGCATGAAGATACCACAGAGTGGCAAGGTGGCATAATGTGGAGATGGCAGCAGGATACCACAGGGTGGCAAGGTGACATAGTGTGGATATGGCAGCAGCATGAGGAGACCACAAAGTGGCGAGGTGACATAGTGTGGAGATGGCAGTAGCAGCAGAAGCATCAGGAGGCCACAGAGTGGCAAGTTGACATAGTGTGGAGATGGCAGTAGCAGAAGCAGCATCAGGATACCACAGAGTGGCAAGGTGACATAGTGTGGAGATGGCAGTAGCAGCAGCAACATCTGGAGGCAACAGAGTGGCAAGGTGACATAGTGTGGAGTTGGCAGTATCATGAGGATACCACAGAGTGGCAAGGTGACATAGTGTGGAGATGGCAGTAGCAGCAGCGGCATCAGGAGACCACATAGTAGCAAGATGACATGATGTGTAGATGGTAGTAGCAACAGTATCAGGAGAATACCACAGAGTGGCAAGGTGACATATTGTGGATATGGCAGCAGCATGAGGAGACCACAGAGTGGCAATGTGACATAGTGTGGAGATGGCAGCAGTAGCATCAGGAGACCACAGAGTGGCAAGGTGACATAGTGTGGAGATGGAAGTAGCAGCAGCAGAAGCAACATTAGGAGACCACAGAGTGGCAAGGTGACATAGTGTTGAGATGGCAGTAGCAGCAGCAGCAGCAGCAGCATCAGGAGACCACATAGTGGTAAGATGACATAATGTGTAGATGGCAGAAGGAACAGTAGTAGCATCAGTAGGAAACCACAAATGGCAAGGTGACATAGTGTGGAGATGGCAGCAGCATGAAGAGACCACAGAGTGGCAAGGTGACATAGTTTGGAGGTGACGGCCGCATCAGGAGGCCACAGAGTGGCAAGGTGACATAGTGTGGAGATGGCAGCAGCAGCATCAGTAGACCACAGAGTGGCAAGGTGACATAGTGTGGAGATGGCAGCAGCAGCATCAGGAGACCAAAGAGTGTCAAGGTGACATAGTGTGGAGATGGCAGTAGCAGCAGCAGCATCAGGAGGCCACAGAGTGGCAAGTTCACATAGTGTGGAGATGGCAGTAGCAGAAGCAGCATCAGGAGACCACAGAGTGGCATGGTGACATAGTGTGGAGTTGGCAGAATCAGAAGGATACCACAAAGTGGCAAGGTGACATAGTGTGGAGACGGCAGCAGCAGCAGCAGCAACATCTGGAGGCAACAGAGTGGCAAGGTGACATAGTGTGGAGTTGGCAGTATCAGGAGGATACCACAGAGTGGCAAGGTGACATAGTGTGGAAATGGCAGTAGCAGCAGCGGCATCAGGAGACCACATAGTAGCAAGATGACATGATGTGTAGATGGTAGTAGCAACAGTATCAGGAGGATACCACAGAGTGGCAAGGTGACATATTGTGGATATGGCAGCAGCATGAGGAGACCACAGAGTGGCAATGTGACATAGTGTGGAGATGGCAGCAGCAGCATCAGGAGACCACAGAGTGGCAAGGTGACATAGTGTGGAGATGGAAGTAGCAGCAGCAGCAACATTAGGAGACCACAGAGTGGCAAGGTGACATAGTGTTGAGATGGCAGCAGTAGCATCAGGAGACCACATAGTGGCAAGGTGACATAGTGTGGAGATGGAAGTAGCAGCAGCAGAAGCAACATTAGGAGACCACAGAGTGGCAAGGTGACATAGTGTTGAGATGGCAGTAGCAGCAGCAGCATCAGGAGACCACATAGTGGTAAGATGACATAATGTGTAGATGGCAGAAGGAACAGCAGTAGCATCAGTAGGAAACCACAAATGGCAAGGTGACATAGTGTGGAGATGGCAGCAGCATGAAGAGACCACAGAGTGGCAAGGTGACATAGTTTGGAGGTGACGGCCGCATCAGGAGGCCACAGAGTGGCAAGGTGACATAGTGTGGAGATGGCAGTAGCAGCATCAGTAGACCACAGAGTGGCAAGGTGACATAGTGTGGAGATGGCAGCAGCAGCATCAGGAGACCAAAGAGTGTCAAGGTGACATAGTGTGGAGATGGCAGTAGCAGCAGCAGCATCAGGAGGCCACAGAGTGGCAAGTTCACATAGTGTGGAGATGGCAGTAGCAGAAGCAGCATCAGGAGACCACAGAGTGGCAAGGTGACATAGTGTGGAGTTGGCAGAATCAGAAGGATACCACAAAGTGGCAAGGTGACATAGTGTGGAGACGGCAGCAGCAGCAGCAGCAACATCTGGAGGCAACAGAGTGGCAAGGTGACATAGTGTGGAGTTGGCAGTATCAGGAGGATACCACAGAGTGGCAAGGTGACATAGTGTGGAAATGGCAGTAGCAGCAGCGGCATCAGGAGACCACATAGTAGCAAGATGACATGATGTGTAGATGGTAGTAGCAACAGTATCAGGAGGATACCACAGAGTGGCAAGGTGACATATTGTGGATATGGCAGCAGCATGAGGAGACCACAGAGTGGCAATGTGACATAGTGTGGAGATGGCAGCAGCAGCATCAGGAGACCACAGAGTGGCAAGGTGACATAGGTTGGAGATGGAAGTAGCAGCAGCAGCAACATTAGGAGACCACAGAGTTGCAAGGTGACATAGAGTTGAGATGGTAGCAGCAGCATCAGGAGACCACATAGTGGTAAGATGACATAATGTGTAGATGGCGGAAGCAGCAGCAGCATCAGGAGACCACAGAGTGGTAAGGTGACATAGTGTGGAGATGGCAGCAGCATGAGGAGACCACAGAGTGGCAAGGTGACATAGTTTGGAGGTGACGGCAGCATCAGGAGACCATAGAGTGGCAAGGTGACATAGTGTGGAGATGGCAGTAGCAGCATCAGTAGACCACAGAGTGGCAAGGTGACATAGTGTGGAGATGGCAGCAGCAGCATCAGGAGACCAAAGAGTGTCAAGGTGACATAGTGTGGAGATGGCAGCAGCAGCAGGATACCATAGAGTGGCAAGGTGACATAGTGTGGAGATGGCAGCAGCATGAGGAGGCCACAAAGTGGCAAGGTGACATAGTGTGGATATGGCAGTAGCAGCAGCAGCAGCAACAGCATCAGGAGACCACAGAGTGGCAAGGTGACATAGTGTGGAGATGGCAGTAGCAGCAGCAGCATCAGGAGACCACATAGTGGTGAGATGACATAATGTGTAGATGGCAGTAGCAGCAGCATCAGTAGCAAACCACAGAGTGGCAAGGTCACAGCGTGTGGAGATGGCAGCAGTATGAGGAGACCACAGAGTGTCAAGGTGACATAGTTTGGAGGTGGCGGCAGCATCCGGAGACCACAGAGTGGCAGGGTGACATAGTGTGGAGATGGCAGTAGCAGCAGCATGAAGAGACCACAGAGTGGCAAGGTGGCATAATGTGGAGATGGCAGCAGGATATCACAGGGTGGCAAGGTGACATAGTGTGGATATGGCAGCAGCATAAGGAGACCACAAAGTGGCAAGGTGACATAGTGTGGAGATGGCAGTAGCAGCAGCAGCATCAGGAGGCCACAGAGTGGCAAGGTGACATAGTGTGGATTTGGCAGAATCAGGAGGATACCACAGAGTGGCAAGGTGACATAGTGTGGAGATGGCAGTAGCAGCAGCAGCATCAGGAGACCACATAGTAGCAAGATGACATAATGTGTAGATGGTAGTAGAAACAGTATCAGGAGGATACCACAGATTGGCAAGGTGACAAAGTGTGAAGTTGGCAGCAGCCTGAGGAGACAATACAGTGGCGAGGTGAAATAATGTGGAGATTGCAGCAGCAGCAAGATACCACAGAGTGGCAAGGTGACATAGTGTGGATATGGCAGCAGCATGAGGAGACCACAGAGTGGCAATGTGACATAGTGTGGAGATGTCAGTAGCAGCATCAGGAGACCATAGAGTGGCAAGTTGACATAGTGTGGAGATGGAAGTAGCAGCAGCGACATCAGGAGACCACAGAGTGGCAAGGTGACATAGTGTGGAGATGGCAGTAGTAGCAGCAGCATCAAGAGACCACATAGTGGTAAGATGACATAATGTGTAGATGGCCGTAGCAACAGCAGCAGCATCAGTAGGATACCACAGAGTAGCAAGGTGACATAGTATGGTGATGGCAGCAGCATGAGGAGACCACAGAGTGGCAAGGTGACATAGTTTGAAGGTGACAGCAGCATCAGGAGGCCACAGAGTAGCAAGGTGACATAGTGTGGAGATGGCAGTAGCAGCATCAGGAGACCACAGAGTGGCAAGGTGACATAGTGTGGAGATGGCAGCAGCAGCATCATCAGGAGACCAAAGAGTGGCAAGGTGACATAGTGTGGAGATGGCAGCAGCATGAGGAGGCCACAGAGTGGCAAAGTAACATAGTGTGGATTAGAGATGTCCCGAACTATTCGCCGGCGAACATCGCTTGTTCGCGTTCGCCGCGGTGGGCGAACATATGCGATGTTCCATCCGCCCCCTATACGTCATCATTGAGCAAACTTTGACCCTGTACCTCACAGTCAGCAGACACATTCCAGCCAATCAGCAGCATACCCTCCCTTCCAGACCCTCCCACCTTCTATCAAAAAGCAAGGACAGCATCCATCTTAGATTCATTCTGAAGCTGCAGTGTTAGTTAGAGCAGGGAGAGTGCTGCTGCTGCTGAATTAATAGGGAAATCGTTAGCTAGGCCAGTGTTCTGTGTCCACTCCAATCCTCAAAGACTCATCTGCTGTAAGGACAGCGTCCTGACAGCACCCCAAAAAGCCCTTTTTAGGGCTGGTACATCAGTCTGCTTTTATTTTATTTTTTCTATATATATATTGCAGTTGCCTGCCCGTGTGTGAGAGGCCACAGGCCCACAGACTGTACTGTGTGCCCATCACTCATATCGGGTGGCACAGTACCTTGCAGATAAAAAAAAGTCATTACATTTTTACCCTTTAATATAATTGCAGTTGCCTGCCAGTGTGTGTCAGGCCCACAGACTGTACTGTGCCCACTGCCAGTGCCCGCTACTCATATCGGGTGGCACAGTACCTTGCAGATAAAAAAGTCATTTAATTTTTACCCTTTAATATAATTGCAGTTGCCTGCCAGTGTGTGTCAGGCCCACAGACTGTACTGTGCCCACTGCCCACCACTCATATAGGGTGGCACAGCACCTTGCAGATAAAAAAGTCATTTCATTTTTCCTCTGTAATATAATTGCAGTTGCCTGACAGTGAGTGTCAGGCCCACAGATTGTACTGTGCCCACTGCCCACCACTCATATAGGGTGGCACAGCACCTTGCAGATAAAAAAGTCATTTAATTTTTCCTCTGTAGTATAATTGCAGTTGCCTGCCAGTGTGTGTCAGGCCCACAGACTGTACTGTGCCCACTGCCCACCACTTATATAGGGTGGCACAGCACCTTGCAGATAAAAAATTCATTTAATTTTTCCTCTGTAATATAATAGCAGTTGCCTGCCAGTAAGTGTTAGGCCCACAGACTGTACTGTGCCCACTGCTCATCACTCATATAGGGTGGCACAGCACCTTGCAGATAAAAAAGTCATTACATTTTTCCTCTGTAATATAATTGCAGTTGCCTGCCAGTGAGTGTCAGGCCCACAGACTGTACTGTGCCCACTGCCCACCACTTATATAGGGTGGCACAGCACCTTGCAGATAAAAAATTCATTTAATTTTTCCTCTGTAATATAATTGCAGTTGCCTGCCAGTGAGTGTCAGGCCCACAGACTGTACTGTGCCCACTGCCCACTACTCATATAGGTTGGCACAGCACCTTTCAGATATTTTTTTTTTAAAATTTTTCCTCTGTAATATAATTGCAGTTGCCTGCCAGTGAGTGTCAGGCCCACAGACTGTACTGTGCCCACTGCCCACCACTAATATAGGGTGGCACAGCACCTTGCAGATAAAAAAGTCATTAAATTTTTCCTCTGTAAGGCTACTTTCACACTAGCGTTCGGGGCTCCGCTTGTGAGTTCCGTTTGAAGGGGCTCACAAGCGGCCCCGAACGGATCCGTCCAGCCCTAATGCATTCTGAGTGGATGCGGATCTGCTCAGAATGCATCAGTCTGGCTCCGTTTGTCCTCCGCTCCGCTCAGCAGGCGGACCCCTGAACGCAGCTTGCAGCGTTCGGGTGTCCGCCTGGCCGTGCGGAGGCAAACGGATCCGTCCAGACTTACAATGTAAGTCAATGGGGACGGATCCGTTTGAAGTTGACACAGTATGGCTCAATTTTCAAACGGATCCGTCTCCCATTGACTTTTTTTTTTTTTTTTTTTTTTTTTTGTTCATGGTAATGCAAACGGATCCGTTCTGAACGGATCTAAGCGTTTGCATTATAGGTGCGGATCCGTCTGGGCACATACCAGACGGATCCGACCTAAACGCTAGTGTGAAAGTAGCCTAATATAATTGCAGTTGCCTGCCAGTGTGTGTCAGGCCCACAGACTGTACTGTGCCCACTGCCCACCACTCATATAGGGTAGCACAGTACCTTGCACGCATAGTACCACAATTATTTTTTTTTAAATGACAGGCAGAGGCAGGCCACCCCGCAGGGGCCGTCGTGGTCGTGGTGCTGAGATTTCCTTTGGCCCTAGAATAATGCCCAGTGTTCAGAGGCCACGTACCCTGAACTCGAAAAATTCTGAGGACATAGTTGACTGGCTTACACAGGACACCCAATCTTCTACAGCTTTCGCTCGGAACCTTGACGCACCATCCTCCTCCAGCTCAGCTTCGTGCACCTCTCAAGTTACCACTCGCCCGCCCGCCGCCACCACCAGCACTAGCACCACAGCCGCTTCACTTGATCTGTCAGAGGAGTTATTTACACATCAGTTGGAAGAAATGAGTGATGCGCAACCATTATTGCCAGAGGATGTAGATAACAGGGATATGTCTCAGTCAGGCAGCATTACACACATGGACGTACGGTGTGATGATGATGTTGTACCCGCTGCTGCTTCCTTTGCTGAGTTGTCAGATACAAGTGAAGCGGTTGATGATGACGATGTATCCGTGGATGTCAGGTGGGTGCCCGCTAGAAGAGAAGAAGAACAGGGGGAAAGTTCAGATGGGGAGAAAGAGAAGAGGAGGAGATGAGTTGGAAGCAGGGGGAGGTCGTCGCAAGGAGCTAGTGGCACAGTCAGACAGCATGTATCGGCACACGGGGTCAGCCAGACAGCACGCCAATCAACGCATGCTGTTGCCACCACCAGAATGCCGTCATTGCAAAGCTCAGCAGTGTGGCATTTTTTTTGTGTGTCTGCCTCTGATAACAGCGATGCCATTTGCAACCTGTACCAAAAGAAACTGAGTCGTGGGAAGTCCAACACTCACCTAGGTACAACTGCGTTGCGAAGGCACATGATCTCACATCACAAACGCCTATGGGATCAACACATGAGTACAAGCAGCACACAAACTCAAAGCCACCATCCTCCTCCTGGTCCAGCATCTTCAGCCACGTCAACCACTGCTGTCCTCCTTGCCCCCTCTCAACCACCCGCCACTCCGCCTCTCACCTTCAGCAGTTCCTGCTCATCTGCCCACAGTCAGGTGTCTGTCAAGGAAATGTTTGAGCGTAAGAAGCCAATGTCACAGAGTCAACCCCTTGTCCGGTGTCTGACAGCTGGCTTGTCGGAACTCTTAGCCCGCCAGCTTTTACCATACAAGCTGGTGGAGTCTGAGGCCTTCAAAAAATTTGTAGCTATTGGGACACCGCAGTGGAAGGTACCTGGCCGAATATTTTTTTCACAAAAGGCAATCCCCAACCTGTACTCTATTGTGGAAAAGGAAGTCATGGCATGTCTGGCACACAGTTTTGGGGCAAGGGTCCATCTGACCACTGATACCTGGTCTGCAAAGCATGGTCAGGGTAGGTATATCACGTACACTGCGCATTGGTTAAACCTGCTGACAGCTGCCAAGCATGGAATAAGTGGCTCTGCAGCGGAGTTGGTGACACCGCCACGACTTGCAGGCAGGCCTGCTGCCACCTCCTCTACTCCTCCTACTCCATCCTCTTCGCTAACCTCCTCGACTGAGTCCTCTTCTGCTGCTGCGTCTTGCTCCACATCAACTGCACCCCCCCATCTCCCCAGGGGCTATTCCACATCCCGGATATGACAGTGTCACGCCGTCTTGGGGTTGACTTGCCTAAAAGCAGAGAGTCACACCGGACCAGCACTCCTGTGCGCCCTGAACGCACAGGTGGATCAGTGGCTGACCCCGCACCAACTGGATATCGGCAAAGTGGTGTGTGACAACGGAAGCAATCTGTTGGCGGCATTGAATTTGGGCAAGTTGACACATGTGCCGTGCATGGCACATGTGTTGAATCTGATCGTATAACGCTTTGTGTATAAGTACCCAGGCTTACAGGACGTCCTCAAGCAGGCCAGGAAGGTGTGTGGCCATTTCAGGTGTTCTTACACGGCCATGGCGCACTTTTCCGATATTCAGCGGCGAAACAACATGCCAGTGATGCGCTTGATTTGCGACAGCCCGACATGTTGGAATTCAACACTCCTAATGTTCGACCGCCTGCTCCAACAAGAAAAAGCCGTCAACGAGTATTTGTATGACCGGGGTGCTAGGACAGCCTCTGCGGAGCTGGGTATTTTTTTGCCACGTTACTGGACGCTCATGCGCAATGCCTGTAGGCTCATGCGTCCTTTTGAGGAGGTGACAAACCTAGTCAGTCGCACCGAAGGCACCATCAGCGACCTCATCCTATTTGTTTTCTTCCTGGAGCGTGCCCTGCGAAGAATGCTGGATCAGGCCGTAGATGAGCGTGAAGAGGAAGAGTTGTGGTCACCATCACCACCAGAAACAGCCTTATCATCGCTTGCTGGACCTGCGGCAACGCTGGAAGAGGAGTCTGAGGAAGAGGAGTCAGAGGAGGAATGTAGCTTTGAGGAGGAGGAAGACCAACCACAGCAGGCATCCCAGGGTGCTCGTCGTCACCTATCTGGGACCCGTGGTGTTGTACGTGGCTGGGGGGGAAGAACAGACCTTCAATGAGATCAGTGAGGACGAGGAATGGGACATGAGTAGCTCGGCATCCAACCTTGTGCAAATGGGGTCTTTCATGCTGTCATGCTTGTTTAGGGACCCTCATATAAAAAGGCTGAAGGAGAACGACCTGTACTGGGTGGCCACGCTACTAGACCCCCGGTATAAGCAGAAAGTGGCTGAAATGTTACCGAATTACCGGAAGTCGGAAAGGATGGAGCAGTTCCAAAACAAGTTAAAAAGTATGCTTTACACATCGTATAAGGGTGATGTCACAGCACAACGGGACTCTAACAGGGGAAGAGGTGAAAGTAATCCTCCTCCTACCACGACCACGCCGGCAAGGACAGGACGCTTTACAGACATGTTGTTGATGGAGGACATGCAGAGCTTTTTAAGTCCTACGCATCGCCACAGCCCTTCGGGGTCCACCCTCAGAGAACGACTCGACCGACAGGTAGCAAACTACCTCGCCTTAACTGCAGATATCAACACTCTGAGGAGCGATGAACCCCTTGACTACTGGGTGTGCAGGCTTGACCTGTGGCCTGAGCTATCCCAATTTGCGATAGAACTTCTGGCCTGCCCCGCTTCAAGTGTCCTGTCAGAAAGGACCTTCAGCGCAGCAGGAGGTATTGTCACTGACAAGAGACGTCGCCTAGGTCAAAAAAGTCTAGATTACCTCACCTTTATTAAGATGAATGAGGCGTGGATACCAAAGGGACTGACAGTGGGGAATGCATTTGACTAAAAAAGGCCTGATGAGGTGCCTTGGGCTAAAAATGGTCCCCACGCTGCTGTATTTAATCTCTGCATGCCGGATGACTTGCGTGACTTCTTCGCCACCAACTAGGGTTCAAACCGCAATGTTTTAGTGCACTTTCTGCCTGGAAAACATCAGTTTTTCCGGCCGCTGCTACAGCAGCGGCTGCAAAAATACCTAGTTTTTCAGGCATGTGTACATGCCTAATTTTTCTGGCCTCTGGTGCTGCACTGTGGCTGCAAAAACAAAACAAAAAGGCACATACATGTGTCAATTCCGCTTCGTGATCGTTACCTTGTTGTGGTGAAGGGGCTTGCGTATCACAATGAAGCGATCACCTCTATGAGTGTGTTGGCAATGTTGGCACACCCCAGATGATAAGGTCGTTGCTTCATTGTGAACAGACCAAAAGCGATCGGCTGGATAATTTTGCATAGAAAAAACATTAATTTTCTTTGTGATCATCTAAGGTGATCATTAAAGCCTACTAGGCCAACAATGGGCCCAGACTGCAGAATCATTGTTTTTGCACTACTTAACACACCACTCATATAGGGTGGCACAGTACATTGCACGGCGCACGCGCAGTGCCCCGAATTGGAAGGAAGAGGACCGACCAACCATCTTTTTCCATCTCCCAGTTCCTAAAATCTATTCCATACACCGGCCCCTGATAGGGGACAAAACAGAGATTAAACTGCTAAGAACAGATTTTTTTTCATTTAAAAAAAAGAGGACAGCCTCTGTGGAGCTGGGTATTTTTTGGCCGCGTTACTGAACGCTCATGCACAATGGCTGTAGGCTCATGCGTACTTTTGCGGAGGTGACAAACCTGATCAGTCAAACCCAAGGCAACATCATCGACCTCATCCTATATGCGTTTTTTCTGGAGCGTGCCCTGCAAAGAGTGCTGGATCAGGCCGTAGATGAGCATGAAGAGGAAGAGTTGTGGTCACCATCAGAAGCAGCCTTGTCGTTGTCGATTGCTGGACCTGCGGCAACGCAGAGAGAGGAGTCTGAAGAAGAGGAGTCAGAGGAGGAAGGTGGCTTTGAGGAGGTGGAAGACCAACCACAGCAGGCGTCCCAGGGGGCTTGTTGTCACCATTCGGGGACCCTTGGTATTGTACGTGGCTGGGTGGCGGAAAAGATCTTCAATGACGTCAGTGAGGACAAGGAACTAGGAGGACATGGCTAGCTTGGTATCCAACCTTGTGCAAATGGGGAGTTTGCGGTTGTGCAAATGGACTGTTTGCGGTGCGTTAAACGGGGAGTTTGGTCTGTCAGAGTTTGGTCTGTAACTGTGAAGCGGGCGTAACCCTTACACTACCTGATCGATACAACATCATACCTGATCGTATACACACACTGGATGTTTTAAAGCACGTTATTCCAAACAATTTAGGAATGTTAGGTGATTTATGCCCTTATGGATTAAAACCCGACTCTGCGTCAACTACGTAATTTTCCATGGGAGTTTTGCCATGGATCCCCCTCCAGCATGCCACAGTCCAGGTGTTTGTCCCCTTGAAACAACTTTTCCATCACTATTGTGGCCAGAAAGAGTCCCTGTGGGTTTTAAAATTCACCTGCCTATTGAAGTCTATGGCGGTTCGCCCGTTCGCGAACATTTGCGGAAATTCGCGTTCGCGACATCTCTAGTGTTCGCGACATCTCTAGTGTGGATATGGCAGTAGCTGCAGCAGCAGCATGAGGAGACCACAGAGTGGCAAGGTGACATAGTGTGGAGATGGCAGTAGCAGCAGCATCAGGAGACCATAGAGTGGCAAAGTGACATAGTGTGGATATGGCAGCAGCATCAGGAGACCACAGAGTGGCAAGGTGACATAGTGTGGAGATGGCAGTAGCAGCAGCAGCATCAGGAGACCACATAGTGGTAAGATGACATAATGTGTAGATGGCAGTAGCAGCAGCACCATCAGTAGGATACCACAGAGTGGCAAGGTGACATAATGTGGAGATGGCAGCAGCATGAGGAGACCACAGAGTGGCAAGGTGACATAGTTTGGAGATGACGGCAGCATCAGGAGGCCACAGAGTGGCAAGGTGACATAGTGTGGAGATGGCAGTAGCAGCATCAGGAGACCACAGAGTGGCAAGGTGACATAGTGTGGAGATCGAAGTAGCAGCAGCAGCATCAGGAGACCAAAGAGTGGCAAGGAGACATAGTGTGGAGATGGCAGCATCAGCAGGATACCACAGAGTGGCAAGGTGACATAGTGTGGAGATGGCAGCAGCATGAGGAGGCCACAAAGTGGCAAGGTGACATAGTGTGGATATGGCAGTAGCAGCAGCAGCATGAGGAGACCACAGAGTGGCAAGGTGACATAGTGTGGAGATGGCAGTAGCAGCAGCAGCATCAGGAGACCACAGAGTGGCAAGGTGACATAGTGTGGAGACGGCAGTAGCAGCAGCAGCATGAGGAGACCACAGAGTGGCAAGGTGACATAGTGTGGAGATGGCAGTAGCAGCAGCAGCATCAGGAGACCACAGAGTGGCAAGGTGACATAGTGTGGAGATGGAAGTAGCCAGCAGCAGCATCAGGAGACCACAGAGTGGCAAGGTGACATAGTGTGGAGATGGCAGCAGCAGCATCAGGAGACCACAGAGTGGCAAGGTGGCATAATGTGGAGATAGCAGTAGCAGGATACCACAGAGTGGCAAGGTGACATAGTGGGGATATTGCAGCTGCATGAGGAGGCCACAGAGTGGCAAGGTGACATAGCGTGGAGATGTCAGTAGCAGCAGCAACATCAGGAGACCACAGAGTGTTGAGGTGACATAGTATGGACATGGCAGTAGCAGCAGCTTCAGGAAGATACCACAGAGTGGCAAGGTGACATAGTGTGGCGTTTGCAGCAGCATGAGGAGACCACAGAGTGTCAAGGTGACATATTTTGGAGGTGGCGGCAGCATCAGGAGGCCACAGAGTGGCAAGGTGACATAGTGTGAAGTTTGAAGCAGCATGAGGAGACCACAGAGTGTCAAGGTGACATAGTTTGGAGGTGGCGGCAGCATCAGGAGGCCATAGAGTGGCAAGGTGACATAGTGTTGAGATGGCAGTAGTAGCAGCATAAGAAGACCACAGAGTGGCAATGTGACATAGTGTGGAGATGGCAGCAGCAGCAACAGGAGGCCACTGAGTGGCAAGGTGACATATTGTGGATATTGCAGTAGCAGCTGCAGCAGCATCAGGAGACTACAGAGTGGCAAGGTGACATAGTGTGGAGATGGCAGTAGCAGCTGCAGCATCAGGAGACCACAGACTGGCAAGGTGACATAGTGTGGAGATGGCAGCAGCAGCATCAGGATACCACATAGTGGCAAGGTGACATAATGTGGAGTTTGCAGCAGCATGAGGAGACCATAGAGTGTCAAGGTGACATAGTTTGGAGGTGGCGGCAGCATCAGGAGGCCACAGAGTGGCAAGGTGACATAGTGTTAAGATGGCAGTAGTAGCAGCATAAGAAGACCACAGAGTGGCAAGGTGACATAGTGTGGAGATGGCAGTAGCAACAGCAACAGGAGGCCACCGAGTGGCAAGGTGACATATTGTTGATATGGCAGTAGCAGCTGCAGCAGCATCAGGAGACCACAGAGTGGCAAGGTGACATAGTGTGGAGATGGCAGTAGCAGCTGCAGCATCAGGAGACCACAGAGTGACAAGGGGACATAGTGTGGATATGGCAGCAGCATGAGGAGGCCACAGAGTTGCAAGGTGACATAGTGTGGAGATGGCAGTAGCAGCAACAGCATCAGGAGACCACAGAGTGGCAAGGTGACATAGTGTGGAGATGGCAGTAGTAGCAGCATAAGAAGACCACAGAGTGGCAAGGTGACATAGTGTGGAGATGGCAGTAGCAGCAGCAACAGGAGGCCACCGAGTGGCAAGGTGACATATTGTGGATATGGCAGCTGCAGCTGCATCAGGAGACCACAGAGTGGCAAGGTGACATAGTGTGGAGATAGCAGTAGCAGCTGCAGCATAAGGAGACCACAGAGTGATAAGGTGACATAGTGTGAAGATGGCAGCAGCAGCATCAGGATACCACACAGTGGCAAGGTGACATAATGTGGAAATGGCAGCAGCAGCTGAATACCACAGAGTGACAAGGAGACATAGTGGTAAGATGACATAATGTGTAGATGGCAGTAGCAGCAGCAGCATCAGTAGCATACCACAGAGTGGCAAGGTGACAGCATGTGGAGATGTGATATAGCAGGCTTGAGTATAACTGTAAAAAAAACTGATGTGCGCACCATAGGGTAATTCTATGAGAACAATTGATAAACGGTGATAAATTACAAGGCTCACCTTGCGAGGTTGTGCAAATGTAGGCAAAACACTAATGAGGATTTGTCAGAAGAACCTGGACACCTGGAAATGGCGGTCTGCAGCCACGGGATCACAAGAGATCTTCTTATTGGAGATGCCTGGAGTCCACAAGAAGACAAGTAGCATAAAGAAAGCGGATACGTCCCACGGCGCAAAGAACCGTCAGCCAGTCACCAGGATCAGGAATAAGATCTTTTTATTGCAGCGATACAACGCGTTTCGGGGAATCACTCCCCTTCATCAGGTACAAAATAGCTGCACAAGTTTGGGAACAGAAAGCTACACGTATTTATACACACAAGCACCGCCTATAAGGGGAGGTCACAAGGTGAAAGGAGGTGTTCCCTACATAGGTTTGTGACAAAAGTAATATGTATTTCAACACGGTCCTCATATAGAACCGATAGTGACTACAGGCTTATTGTTTGGTCACATCGAGGAACTAGATATAACAGTACTCTCTGCTTTTTTAAAGCAAATCATATTGTCACATGACAGAACGGAGCCCATAAGGGGGACGGCACTTATATGAGGAGCAATCAAAACGCGCAACTAGAGCATCCAACGTGGCGCACACTGGTGATGCGATCATACCACGTGTTCCGGACCCGCATCACATGAGCGGGACCAGGTCACGTGGGAGCCGCTGCCAGGTAACAGGGACGCTCCGAAGATGTGGGAGCAGTCTACTGTTTGTGATCAAACCATGTGTTCCGGACCCGCATCACATGAGCGGGGCCGGGTCGCGTGGGGGCCGCTGCCAGGTAACGGGGACGCTCTGATGGTGTAAGAGCAGTCCACTGTTTCGGAGGCAAACACAAGATGCGCGGTCCGGGCGGCTTGCGCTGAAAGAGCCGGGCCACGTCATAGATGTAATTAGACACCGGGGGCGCCCCGGTGATATTGGAGCAATCCCGCTGGTGCTCAAAGAATAGACTCCTAAACGTGTAGAAAAACGGGCGACGTTTTGGGTGATCTAACTATAAAATCACAGAAGGTGAACAAAAGCAAAACCAAAAAACAAAAAGTTGTAAATAAATAAATAAATGGATGGATAAAAATACATATATATCCTGCTAGGGTGATATGTAATATAAAATGCCACTTAAAAAGTTTTTCTGGTTGTGCAAACATCACTGCACATCCAGAAAGAAGGATAAAAATATTGATTATATTTTGGGTGGACAGGCGAGTTCTCCTTGAGGTAAGTATGGCCCCCGCCACACTAAAAACCCGCTCTGATGCCACACTACTGGCCTGCAGGACAGCTTTTCCAGGACATACTCTGCTAGTTGCAGCCACAAAGAGAGAGAGCTACTCATCAGCGACTGTAGACTCAGACTGCTGCTGATGGAGCTGGTACTGCTCCTGCCACCCCACCCCTCCCCAGTGGCCATGGCAGTGTAAAGTGAGCACAGAGGGCCCCCCGGTCAGACCTGCGAGAGGATGGACGATTGCGCAGATAGCCAATGGCCAACTGACTACATAGGATGTCTATCACGGTCGGCGTGGCTATCACATACGTGACACAGAGGGAGGGAACGAGGAAGGCCCTGCCCAAGTGAAAGGGAAGATGGTGACCCCTGACTCACCTGGCTGCCCTGACGTCCCTAGACGGGTTCCTCACCCGTACGCCGATCACGTGCCTAAAGCCCTGGCTTTCCCTGAGCTGAGCCCTAGGTAGTGAACAGGGCGATGGGAACACTAGTCCGCACCACTAGCTCTAAGGGAAAACACCAAGGGGAGGACAGACAACACAGACTCAACATATATTCCCAGGTGGGCGACAACAGGAGACAACAATAAGCCCAACAGGGATCCGGAGGGTAGCACTCAGGAACGACAAGCAGGATTCACCACTCCAGTGGGTCAGTATAGATGTCCAGGCAGGAAGCTCTATAACTGGCAACTAGAGAAGTGTGAGGGGAGAATATAAGGAGGTAGGGAGTGGCAGACAAGAAACAGCTGAGGAGGAGAAGCTACGGATCCCTGAGAGAGACAAAAAGGATAGCAAGGCAAACACAGAAAACAATCACTAAAAAACAACGTGATCTTTAGATATAGAGCGCGCAGCCACCCGCTGCGACTTCCTGACACCGGGTATAACGGAGTCAGACGTGGCTCTTGATACCCTCGTGACAGTACCCCCCCTTTCACGAGGGGCCTCCGGACACTCAGGACCAGGTCTCTCCGGATGAGAGGCATGGAAAGTCTGAATTAACCTGTTGGCGTTTACCTCTGACGCTGGAACCCACATTCTTTCCTCGGGACCGTAACCCCTCCAATGCACCAGATACTGAAGAGAGCGGCGGACCCGACGAGAATCAACAATTCTGGCTATTTGAAACTCCAGATTACCAGCCACAATGACAGGAGGAGGTGGCAGCGGCGATGGTTCTAGAGGTGGAACATACTTCTTGAGTAACGATTTATGGAAGACGTTATGGATCTTAAAAGTCTGAGGTAGCTCCAGGCGAAAAGCCACAGGGTTACTGACGGCTACTATTTTATAGGGACCAATGAACCTAGGACCCAGTTTCCAAGAAGGAACCTTCAACTTAATATTCCTAGTAGACAACCACACATAGTCATTCACTCCTAGGTCCGGACCTGGCGACCGTTTCTTATCGGCCATGCATTTATATTTACCACTCATCTTTTTCAAGTTAACTTGCACCTTCTGCCATACCGATGAAAGAGATGAAGAAAACCTTTCCTCTTCGGGAACCCCAGAAGACCCCCCCTCTTTGAAAGTACAAAATTGGGGATGAAAACCGTATGCACCAAGGAATGGTGACTTGCCAGTGGACTCCTGATAATGATTATTTATGGCAAACTCAGCTAACGGTAAATATGATGACCACAACTCTTGGTTTTCAGACACAAAACACCTTAAATATGTTTCTAGGTTTTGGTTGATACGCTCAGTCTGTCCATTCGACTGAGGATGGAAAGCTGAGGAAAAGGACAAGTGAACCCCCAAACGGGAACAAAAAGCTTTCCAAAACTTAGAAATAAACTGGGTTCCCCGATCCGAAACCACATCGGAAGGGACCCCGTGAAGCTTCACGATTTCACTGATAAACACCTGAGCGAGAGTTTTAGCATTAGGAAGTGCGGGTAGCGCAATAAAGTGTACCATTTTGCTAAACCTGTCTACTACTACCAAGATAACTGTTTTACCCGCCGACAATGGTAAGTCAGTGATGAAATCCATTGACAGATGTGTCCATGGCCTATTGGGGATGAAAAGTGGCAATAAAGACCCTGCTGGACGTGTATGAGAGACTTTCGCGCGTGCACAAGTAGAACAAGTAGACACGAAATCCATTACATCCTGACGCAACCTTGGCCACCAAAAACGACGAGATAAAAGCTCCAAGGTTGCTTTACTACCCGGGTGTCCAGCAAGTGCCGAATTATGATGTTCTTTTAATAATTCAAGACGCAGGTTTAACGGTACAAACAATTTCTCTGAGGGGCAAGAGGCCGGGGCGTCCCCCTGAGCCTCTAACACCTTTCCCTCTAGAACAGAGTGTACAGCAGAGACAACCACTCCTCTTTGTAAAATAGGTACCGGATCACAAACATTACCCCCTCCAGGGAAACTACGAGATAATGCGTCTGCCTTGGTATTTTTTGCCCCAGGACGATAGGTGATTACAAAGTTAAATCTGGTAAAGAATAGCGACCACCTAGCTTGTCTAGGGGTGAGACGCTTAGCCGATTCTAGGTACAGAAGGTTCTTGTGATCCGTAATCACCGTGACGGGGTGGATTGCTCCCTCTAAGAAGTGACGCCACTCTTCAAGCGCCAGTTTAATCGCCAACAGTTCCCTATTTCCAATATCATAATTCTTCTCCGCAGAAGATAAATTTTTGGAAAAGAAAGCGCAAGGACGCCATTTGCCAGGAGACGGACCCTGAGACAATACAGCTCCCACTCCCACCTCTGACGCATCTACCTCGACAATAAAAGGCTGGGAGACTTCAGGTTGAATTAGAACAGGTGCCGAGGTAAACCTCTCCTTTAGAGAGGAAAATGCATCTTTAGCGGCGACAGACCATTTGGAAAAATCCGTCCCCTTCCTAGTCATGTCGGTAAGGGGTTTAACGATCACTGAATAATTTTTAATGAACTTTCTATAGAAATTAGCGAAACCCAAAAACCGTTGTAGGGCTTTAAGGTTCTCAGGAAGATCCCAATCTAAAATTGCCTGGACCTTCCCAGGATCCATGCGGAAACCTGAAGCAGATAATAGATATCCCAGGAACTGTAATTCCTGAACAGCGAAGACACATTTTTCAATTTTCGCATATAATTTATTCGTCCGTAGGACCTGCAGTACTTGCCTGACATGCACCTCATGTGTTTTCAGATCAGCCGAATAAATTAAGATATCATCTAGGTATATGACTACAAACCTGCCGATGAGATGACTAAAAATATCATTAACGAAATGTTGGAAGACAGCAGGGGCATTGGTCAGACCGAAAGGCATAACTAGATTTTCATAATGCCCCTCAGGGGTGTTAAAAGCTGTCTTCCACTCATCCCCTTCCCTGATACGAATCAGATTGTAGGCCCCCCTAAGATCAAGTTTGGAGAACCACTTAGCACCCGCAATCTGATTAAAAAGGTCAGGAATGAGAGGAAGAGGGTATGGGTCACGGATGGTTATCTGGTTTAACTCACGGAAATCTAAGCAAGGACGCAGGCCCCCATCTTTCTTTTTAACAAAGAAAAACCCTGCAGCCACGGGTGAAGAAGAGGGTCTGATGTGTCCCTTAGCCAGACTCTCGGAGATATAATCTTTCATGGCTTGTCTCTCGGGACCCGAAAGATTATACAACCTGGACTTGGGTAATTTTGCCCCGGGAATCAGGTTAACCGGGCAATCATAAGGACGATGAGGTGGTAGTTTCTGACAACCCTTTTCAGAAAAAACGTCCTCAAAGTCCGAAATAAATGTAGGTAGGGAAGCTATGGAGGCGATTAAGCAATTGTTATTTAAGCAATTCTCTCTGCAATGCTCACTCCACTCCAATATCTCCCTGGCCTGCCAATCCACCACTGGATTGTGCGCTATCAACCAGGGAAGACCCAATACCAACGGAGAGGGAAGGCCCTCCAGAACGTAACATGAAAGACACTCATTATGGTGGTCCCCTACCCGAAGGTGTAAATTACGAACAATGTGGGTGAGGTTTCTCTGAGACAGAGGAGCAGAATCTATAGCGAATACGGGAATAGGTCTCTGCAGCGTACAGAGAGACAAACCCATAGTGCGGGCAAAATGGGCATCAATCAAGTTTACCCCTGCTCCACTGTCTAGAAAAACAGAAATAGACTCCGTCTTAACACCAAAAACAATGACCGCTGGTAACACAAATTGAGATGTTCGTATGGAGGAAACGTATACCCCCCGGCTGACATCCTCCGCACAGCCCGGGGTTAGTAGTTTTCCGACGGTCTTTTGTTTTTGAGAAAGGAGGGACAGACATTAATGAAATGACCCCTCCCCCCACAGAAAAAACAAGCCCCCCCCCTACGGCGAACCTCGGGAGGACGGACCTGACGAGAAGTTCCGCCTAGCTGCATAGGCTCATCTAAGTCAGTACAGGCTGACTGTTGCTTGGGAGAGGTAACCAATTGCTCCGGAATTTTCGATCTCTCCCTAAGACGTCTATCTATTCTGATAGAGAGGGACATAACAGTATCAAGGGAAAGGGGGGTCTCATACAGCGCCAGTGCATCCTTAACCCTTTCAGATAACCCAGAGCAGAACTGACTCCTGAGAGCCGGGTCGTTCCACTGAGTATCCGTAGCCCACCTACGGAACTCTGAGCAATATTCCTCTGCTGACCGATCTCCCTGTAGGAGTCTCCGTAACTTCGACTCAGCCAGGGCGACTCGGTCAGGGTCATCATATATGAGACCCAAAGCCCCAAAAAATCCCTCCACTGACCGAAGAGCCTGAGAACCAGGGGGTAACGAGAACGCCCAGGATTGCGGATCCCCCTGAAGCAGGGAAATGACAATCCCTACCCGCTGTTCTTCATGACCTGAGGAGTAAGGGCGCAACTTAAAATATAATTTGCAGGCCTCACGGAACGTCGCAAATTTGTCCCTTCCCCCAGAAAATCTGTCGGGAAGAGCAACCTTGGGTTCAGTGACAACCTGGTTACCCATAGCAACCGCTGGGGGTGCGGTCTGCTGCATTTGCTGCTGTTGTTGGAGAACAGACGCCTTCAATCCTGCCACCTCCAAAGACAGGCTTTGAAGCTGTTCTGCCAAGGCATCAATAGGATCCATATTGGATTCTAAGTAGAGAGAGAAAAAAAAACAACAAATAAAAAATTATCTAAATTATTTTTATTTTTTTTCTCAAAAAGTAAGGGCCAGTTATAATATCACGGTCGGCGTGGCTATCACATACGTGACACAGAGGGAGGGAACGAGGAAGGCCCTGCCCAAGTGAGAGGGAAGATGGTGACCCCTGACTCACCTGGCGGCTGGCACCTGGCTGCCCTGACGTCCCTAGACGGGTTCCTCACCCGTACGCCGATCACGTGCCTAAAGCCCTGGCTTTCCCTGAGCTGAGCCCTAGGTAGTGAACAGGGCGATGGGAACACTAGTCCGCACCACTAACTCTAAGGGAAAACACCAAGGGGAGGACAGACAACACAGACTCAACATATATTCCCAGGTGGGCGACAACAGGAGACAACAATAAGCCCAACAGGGATCCGGAGGGTAGCACTCAGGAACGACAAGCAGGATTCACCACTCCAGTGGGTCAGTATAGATGTCCAGGCAGGAAGCTCTATAACTGGCAACTAGAGAAGTGTGAGGGGAGAATATAAGGAGGTAGGGAGTGGCAGACAAGAAACAGCTGAGGAGGAGAAGCTACGGATCCCTGAGAGAGACAAAAAGGATAGCAAGGCAAACACAGAAAACAATCACTAAAAAACAACGTGATCTTTAGATATAGAGCGCGCAGCCACCCGCTGCGACTTCCTGACCCCGGGTATAACGGAGTCAGACGTGGCTCTTGATACCCTCGTGACAATGTCTCTGTAGTAGTTCAGTTTGTCCTCCCCCTATATGCTTTCACCAGAAATAACTGCGACAGTGCAGTGCGTATATATTTTTCTTTTTTTACTGTAATACGTCCCTATACGCTTTCAACAGAAATAACTGCAGAAGTGAACTGAGAATATATTTTTCTTGTTGTACTGAACTAAGCCCCTATACACTTTTACCAGAAATAACTGCAACAGTGCAGTGCGTATATATTTTTCTTTTTTTACTGTAATACGTCCCTATACGCTTTAAACAGATATAACTTCAACAGTGCAGTGCATATATATTTTTCTTTTTTTACTGTAATACGCCCCTATACGCTTTAACCAGAAATAACTGCATCAGTACAGTGCGTATATATATATATTTTTTTTACTGAAATACGCCCCTATACGCTTTAAACAGATATAACTACAACAGTGCAGTGCGAATATATTTTGCTTGTTGGACTGAACTACGCCCCTATACACTTTCACCAGAAATAACTGCAACAGTGCAGTGCTTATATATTTTTCTTGTTGTACTGAAATACGCCCCTATACTCTTTCAACAGAAATAACTGCAGAAGTGAACTGAGAATATATTTTTCTTATTGTACTGAACTATGCCACTATATGCTTTCACCAGAAATAACTGCAACAGGCATGTCAACATGGGTGATCATGCCTTCCCAGAGTTCCTTGCCCCATGTCCTCAGTCCTCTCACGTGTAGCCGCCGTTTTAGGAAAATTGCGATTCGTTGCTACGAAGCGTGAAGAAATTTGCATTCTGTAACGGTCACGTACACACACACAAAGGGGGAGGATAGTGACCACTGTGCTCCACCCTCACCCCTGGCCCTGCCTACTTGCCTCGTAAGTCCTGATGACAGGGAACAACTGGACAGCAGTCCCTAGCTTAGAATACGTGCTGGGAGGACAGACAAGACAAATAACGGATAGTGAACGGACTGGGTCAATACCAAGAGAGCAACACAGTACAAAAGGATAAAGCAGAGAATAGTCAGGAGAAGCCGGGGTCAAATACCAGGAGAGTAATGAAGTACTACAGGAGTCCACAAAGAATCGTCAGGTGGAAGCCGGGGTCAGAATACCAGGAGAGTAGCGCAGTACAGGAGGAGCAGGCAGAGGATCGTCAGGGAACACAGGAACAGGTAAGAATGCCAGGAAACAAAATCGCCAAGAACCTAATTAACAGGCAACCTGTGGCCAGCAGGCTTCCTGTTAAATACTGACTAGCTGGGGTCATGTGACGTGGCCAGCGCCACATGACCCACACTAGTGAATACAGCTGAGCACCGAGTGCCCAGCTCAGTGCTCAGACCTCCCCTAGTTGCCAGGGGAACTGAGGACGCCGGCCGCGCGGAGGAGACGTGCGCGGCCGGTCCGTCCCGCCCCCTATCACCTAGGAGACGAGGAACGTGCGCGTCCTCGCTCCTGCACAGAGACAGGACGCCGACGGCGCTGAGGAGAGCGAGCGTGTAATGACCGGCGTCACGCAAAGGGAGGGAAATAGGAAGGCCCTGTCCAAGGGAGAGGGAAAGGTAGTGACCCCTGACTCACCTTGCGGCTGGCACCTGACTGCCCTGACGTCCCTAGACGGGTTCCTCACCCGTACGCCGATCACGTGCCTAAACCCTGGCTTTCCCTAAGATGAGCCCTGTGTAGTGAACAGGGCGGTGGGATCACTAGTCCGCACCACTAACACTAAGAGGAAAACACCAAGGAGAGGACAGACAATACAGACAAACATATAATCCCAGGTGGGCGACAACAGCAGACCACCAAGGCCCAACAGGGATCCGGAGGGTAACACTCTGGAACAACAACCAGGGATCTCTGCTACTCAGCTCCAGTGGGTCAGTATAGAAGTCCAGGCAGGAAGCTCTATATCTGGCAACCAGAGAAGTGGGAGATGGGAATATAAGGAGGTTGGGATTGCTGGACAAGAAACAGCTGAGGAGAAGAAGCTACAGATCCCTGAGTGAGCCAAAAAGGATTGCAAGGCAAACCCAGAAAGCTACCATTACGAAACAGCACTGTCTTTGTACATCGAACGCGCAGCCACCCACTGCGACTTTCTGACCCCGGGTATAACGGAGTCAGACGTGGCTCTTGACACCCTCGTGACAGAGCGCCTCGTGTCCTGTGACACATTAGTTGCAAATTAAATTTTTCCTGAAATTCGGTTCGAATTCCACTTCGTCAGCTTCGATTCACTCATCTCTAGTCCTAAGGCTTGCACTACCACTGAAGTTTCGGGAGACGTGGAACGGCTCTTCTATTACACGATTATGGTTCGCGGTCGCACAGAGCGAGAGTGACGTCACTGCTATGACTACGGAGAGTCACAGGTACCACTAGACCTCTCTACGCGTTTCGGATTGAATCGCTATCCTTCGTCAGAAAAGATTGGTGGTTGTTCCAGGATACTCCCCCTTTTGTATGTGCCTGCTGCACCCTCGCTGATTTAACCATTTGGTCACCGCTGCCTGGTGTGTATTGCCTCTTTTGACATCGATACAATTCATTTTATATTCTCACTCAAATGCGAATAGTTCTACATGTATTTCCATGTTTAAAGAGGACCTTTCACCGATCCTGACATTGTGAACTAAGTATCATGACATATACAGCGGCGCCCAGGGATCTCACTGCACTTACTATTATCCCTGGGCGCCGCTCCGTTCTCCCGTTATGTCCTCCGGTATGTTCGGGGACTTGATCATAGTAGGCGGAGACTTAGGGGACTTGATCATAGTAGGCAGAGTCTACTGTAGCGCTGGTCAATCGCATCACAGAGCTCACAGCCTGGGAGAAAAAAACCTCCCAGGCTGTGAGCTCTGCGCTGCAATTGGCCAGCGCTACAGCAGACTCTGCCTACTATAACCAAGTCCCCTAAGTCTCCGCCTACTATGATCAAGTCCCCGAACATACCGGAGGACATAACGGGAGAACGGAGCGGCGCCCAGGGATAATAGTAAGTGCAGTGAGATCCCTGGGCGCCGCTGTATATGTCATGATACTTAGTTCACAATGTCAGGATCGGTGAAAGGTCCTATTTAAGCCCGATAGGGCCAATGTGTCCATATTGAAGATCCATCTCGTTTCTGATCTTGACATATCTCTAATGTATTCACCGCCTCTTCTGTTTTTCCGTACTATCTCTATCCTGCAAAAAGTCGATCCTGTAAATTTTCCTAGATGTTTTTCCCTATAATCAATCAAGGTAAAAGAGGAAAGAATATTTAAAAGAAGAAAAACTGCTATAAGAGGACATAGTTTTAAATTAGAGGGGCAAAGGTTTAAAAGTAATATCAGGAAGTATTACTTTACTGAGAGAGTAGTGGATGCATGGAATAGCCTTCCTGCAGAAGTGGCAGCTGCAAATACAGTGGAGGAGTTTAAGCATGCATGGGATAGGCATAAGGCCATCCTTCATATAAGATAGGGCCAGGGGCTATCCATAGTATTCAGATATATTGGGCAGACTAGATGGGCCAAATGGTTCTTATCTGCCGACACATTCTATGTTTCTATGTTTCTATAATGTCGTGATAGTGGGTGCCCTTCAAATTTTTTTCAATGTTATATATATGTTCTCCTATTCGTTTTTTTAAACGTCTTTTAGTTCGGTCAATGTATATTTTTTTCACAGGGGCAGGTGATTGCATAGATTACACCTTGACTATTACATGAGATAAATTCTCCTATATCATATATGTATGACCCTTTGGTATTTTTTATTTGTGTTTTTTTTTACTTTTTTGTGATTTTTTTTGCATCCCGGGCATTTTGTGCATGGAAAGAAAACTTTTAATTTGCCATCTTTATTGTGGTCCCTATGTGCCTTGTTATCCATACTTATGCATTTGCTGGTAGGTGCTACGGTATTACCAATATTTCTTGCTTTGCGATAGACAAATCTTGGGGCACTGGGAACAAGTTCTCCTATTATCTTGTCTTCTTTTAAGATTTCCCAATATTTATTAATCACTTTTTTGAACTTTGAGACTTGGCTATTGTAGGGCATGATTATTGGTGGAATAGTCCAAGTTTCTTCTTTTTCATGTTGTTTCTTTTTTCTTCTCCCATCTTCTAATAATATGTGCCTATCCAAATGTCCTATCTCTGTTCTTCATTTTATGAGTTTCCCCTAGTCATACCCCTTCATTTCAAACCTCTTTTGCATGCATTCTTCTTCTTCTTCATACTCTTCTATTTTTGTGCAGTTCCTCCCTATATGCATGAACTGGCTCCTTGGCACATTCTTAAGCCATTGGGGTAAGTTGCAACTCTCCGTAGAGCTAAAACTATTTGCATCAGTAGGTTTATTGTATGTTTTTGTGCATATTTTGCCATCTTCAATGAATATTGTCAGTTCTAAAAAAATTATTTTTGTCTTACTGTATGTTGGGATGAATTCTACATAAAACTTATTTTTTTTTAAATCATAAAAAAATTCCTGTAATCTTCCCCCCCTTCCCATATAAAAATTATATCATCTATGAAACGATGCCATAGGGCGAGGTTCGGCCGGAGTCCGCCATTGCAGTGGATGAATTGATGTTCCCATTGTCCCACATACAGATTAGCGAACCCCGGTGCGAACCTTGTCCCCATCGCAGTCCCCCATGTCTGGAGGTAAAAAAAATTATCATACATAAAATAGTTTTTTTCTAAAAAAAACATAATGCACTCTTCCAGATATTTAATTAGTTCTTTAATCATTTCACCTTTAGCGGTTAGAAAAAATTGAGCTGCTTCACATCCTTTATGATTTTCAATAATCGTGTACAGGGATCTAACATCTAATGTGCCCATTATGTAGGTGTCCTTCCATTCTACATTGTTTAGTATTTCTAAGATATTTTTCATATCCTTGATGTATGCAGGAAGGGCTTGTGCATATGGCTGTAAAAACTGATCTACGTATCTGGATAGTGCGCTCGTCAGGCAATCCATCCCAGATACAATGGGCCTGCCAGGCAGATTTAGGGAATTTTTGTGAATTTTAGGGTTATGGTAAAATGCCGCAATTTTAGGATGTTGTATATAGATAAAGGTTTCTTCTTTCTTTTGCAGGATACCTAAATTTCTCCCTTTATGGACAAGGTCCTTAAGTTTCTTTTTAAACAGTTCTGTGGGATCATGCTTTAGACGTTGATAAGTTCTTGTATCATTCAATATATTCATGGCCTCATTATGATATTGTTCTTTGTCCATTATGACAATCCCCCCTCCCTTTTCAGCTGGGCGGATAATAACATAATTATTTTGCTGCATAGAAGTGATGGACATGTTACTCATATAGAAACATAGAAACATAGAATGTGTCGGCAGATAAGAACCATTTGGCCCATCTAGTCTGCCCAATATACTGAATACTCTGCCCAATATATATATATATTGCGGATTTTTTGGTAATTTGAATTTCCTTATTTCCCTAGCTGTTTGATTCATGAAAGTATTAAATGCGGACGAATATTCTTGCAAAGGATGATATTTTGATTTGGGTTTTAAGTCAGTGTGCATGAACGGGTCCGTGTTTTCATTGGCCCCCAGTTGTTCCTTCACTATGTTCATACTTAGTCTATTTTTATCTTTTTTTTGTTACTTTTTATTATAAAATATCTTTTTAAGGCCAATTTCCACATAAATTTTCGAATACTCACAAAGGCTTCAAATTTATAAAAAAAAAAAGTAGTAGGGGCAAACTTTAGGCCCTTTCTCAAAATACTAATCTTTCCTTTAGTGAGTGTGTATTTACTGATGTTATAAATTTTTTGGACTGAATACTCATCTATCCTGCTATTTGTTGTTTCTTGTTTTTTCTTTTTGGTGAATTTCCCTCCCCTACATCCCCTTTTTTGCTTCCATATTTTTGGGGCTGGAAAAAATCCTTTTCCACAGTTTTTTGGGGGATGGTGGTAATTGATCTCCTTTTTTGTTTAATATCTCCCTTAGTTATCTCTGTTATTTCTATTTTATTTACTTCCTCCATAGTTTCTACTGGTTTTCTGATTGCTACCTCTTTTTCTACACTCCTCTCCTTCATTATATCCATATCTCCTTTATTTAATTGATCTAACGGACTGAAACAATTTTGGGTTGGAATATTGGGATTATGTATTGTCACTATTGGTGATATTGGGGCCATCGTATTTAGATTTCTCCTAGTTGTTGTTTCAATGTCCTCGCTATGGGTTGTGAGAATGGATTAAATAATCTCCAGACTACTGTCTTTTTCTGCTGTAAATTCATCTATTGTTTCAAATAAATTGGCATTTTCCATATTATCTATGTTCTCTCCATTTGAATTTGTAGTAATTGGGATAGCATCTCTGTTAAATGTCCTCATTTTCTTTTCTTTAATCTCTTCCTCTTTTATTAGCATTCTTCTTCTAATGCTCTCCACTAATGGTTTTATACCTGGGTGATCCTTCCAGGGTCTCAATTTCTCAAACAGTTCTCGGATTTCTTTATTTAGGTTCATTAGTCTGTGTCTTCTTTTGTGGATGATAAAGATGACAGCTCTTCTGGAGAAGTCATGGAACATACTTTCCCATTCTCTGATAATCTCTGTGTTCCCCATATCACCTGATAGTGTTTTTTGTACCTTTAAACCTTTGGGTATGATATCCCCTTCTAAATATTTTTCTAGGGAGGTAATCTCCCATAGATCTTTCATTTCCAGATTTAGTGAGTACTCTAATTGTTGTAATATATTCCTAATGAACGAAAGGTGTCAATTCAACTCAGTATGGTTATCTCTTGGTGTATGTCTTTGTTGTGGGCAGAAAATAGTTTGAACCCTCTGTATTCTTTCTTTTCTATCCCACCATAATTCAGACATTGTAACTAAGTGGGAGCAAGATAGTATGCTGCTGATCTTGGGGTTGCGGTATTTGTGCACGTAGCCAACTAGCTTATTTAATACTGTCCCAATAGCGCTATACTTCCCTCCTCACTGTGTAGCTGCGGTATCGCAGCAGGACCGCAACGTAACTGCTGTACTAATGTAGTCGATAGGACAGAAAGAAACAGTGATACCGTGCTCTAACTGTATGGACATAGGCTGCAATCACCACTTCCCCCACCCCCTGGTTAGAGAGCTCCCCGCAGGGCTAAGGGGAAACTAATAAAATGCAGAACAGAGATAGGACATTTGGATAGGGACTTATTATTAGAAGATGGGAGAAGAAAAAAGAAACAACATGAAAAAGAAGAAACTTGGACTATTCCACCAATAATCCTGCCCTACAATAGCCAAGTCTTAAAGTTCAAAAAAGTGATTAATAAATATTGGTAAGTCTTAAAAGAAGACAAGATAATAGGAGAACTTGTTCCCAGTTCCCCCAAAATTTGTCTATCACAAAGCAAGAAATATTGGTAATACCATAGCACCTACCAGCAAATGCATAAGTATGGATAACAAGGCACATAGGGATCACAATAAAGATGGCAAATTAAAAGTTTTTTTCCATGCAAAAAATGCCCGGGATGCAAAAAATCACAAAAAATGAAAAAACAAACACAAATAAAAAATACCCAAGGGTCATACATATATGATATAGGAGAATTCATCTCATGTAATAGTCAAGGTGTAATCTATGCCATCACCTGGCCCTGTGAAAAAATATAAATCGGCTGAACTAAAAGACGTTTTAAAAAAACGAATAGGAGAACATATATATAACATTGAAAGAAAATTTGAAGGGCAGTTATATTGTCTCTTGGCGCCATAGGAATTCCTTGTGGTGCTAGAATAATACAGCTAAAGTAAAACAAAAGCTAAGGGAATATTTTATCAGTGAATATGATTCTGTGCTTCCCCAACCAGTTCTATGAACCAAAGCTGTTGACAGGACATTCAGATTTATGCAATTCTATTTGGGACATCCATAGACACTTCTGAGCTTTTCTTACACACTATATGCTAAACTTGAGCATGTTTTTCTGGTCTGTATATTTGTCCAGTATTCCAGTCATAATCTCTTGACTCCAAAAACAGGTAAAAAAAAAAATCAGGTCAAAACCGATCCGACTAAATACAATGGAGTTATATTTTGCCCAAAATGTCTTTAAAAAGGTTGTCCGTTGTGGAAAATTCTGACTCATTAAAAGGGTCACTTAACAATAAGCAGATCACAATAGTGTTCCCCACTGGAATCCTCAGTGACCACCTGTAATCTGTAGCAATGTGAAGAGAAACTTTTTATTTATTATTGTACTGTACGCATTTTGAGCTAAAAATAATTTTTGAAGTTGGTCTTTATTAAAAATATGGAACCCCTTTTTCTATACATAGCTGGAATACTCTAGAAGCAGCCTTTGGATTTTCTGTCTTTTCGCCAGTTGGGGAGCTGACGGGCTCCTTATCTCTGAATTTATAAACATTCATTATAGCTCTATTCTTATCTTACTGTTAAGTGTTTATGACCTCTTAGTAGTTTAGAGATAAGGGTTATTGGATGACTGGCACAAAGTGAACATGAAAGTACCAATCACACAGCTAAAAAAACTGTTAACTGTTTGTGACAGAGCGGCTCAATATTTTTAATAAAGACCAATTGAAAAATGATTTTTAGCCCAAAATAAGTAAAATGCAATCATAAACAAAAATTGCCTCTGAAGGTGTATATAGCCTTTAACAGTGAGTTTTCAGTCTCCGTGCAGTGTCAACACAGAGCAAATGAAGCATCACACAGTGTCCACTTAAATCAATAGGTTGTCTGTGTAATGCAGAACAGCACAGGTCCCCCAGAACGATGAACACTCTTTGAGTTGACAATTCAGAATGGAAGAGCCCCCCCTCTATAAATTCAAAAGGTTGTATGAAAATGGGTTTTCAAAACTGGATAATTTTTTTTTTAATGCATCAATTGCTGTCCCCTATATGCACTGCCATTCACAGTATACATTTTTTTTCTGGCTGGAGCCTACCTTTTGCGTTAACCAGTCCATCCTCCCATTCTTTTATCTTTAACACTGAGGGATGGTGGTCGTCATGGATGACCTACATTTTTTCCACCCCTTCCCCCATTGATTTCAAAGTGAAACATAAATGGAAAAAACCTGACATTGTCCCAATGATGACGTCAATGGGATGACGAATGGAAACAATGATGTGGTTGAGGACAACTGTTTCTTGTGTTTTTCTACAGTAATAGAAGAGAAGACATTTACGTTCTGACATACTCTCCTTTATTTTTAGAAAGTTCTACTTTACTAGGCATGCTCTCTCTATCCATTTTCATTCTTCTTGCAAAGTCTTCCGAGAACCAGATGACTTGTAGAAGTGGGGCAGCTGTGTTCCATTACTAATACAATGGAGGAGGGAAAAAATGTCACATCATTTTCACGTCCAGTAGCATGATGACAAAAGCTTAATATGCCAACTGTTTACAATTTCAATTTAAGAAGGAGACATGTTTGCAGTTTCCATTGGCATCCCATTTATCAGTTCCATCACAGGATAGAGTGAAAATGGACAAAAAAGTCAAAAATTCACAAACAACTTCCCATTCTATCACAAGAAACTGGTGAAGAGTAATAAAGTCTCCGGTTAGGGATTCTGTAGAATGGTCCCTTTATTGGTAAGATCCAATTGGGATTTAGTTAAATATTTTCGATGTATATAAATTAGGAAATCTGGACTTTGTTACAATTTCTATCACCTTAACTGCCAGCGTAATGCGGCACTAATTGGAATTCTTCATAAAAAGCTGGAAAGATATGATTGAAACAAGACGGTAACATGGGGAGTGGATGGTTGCATCATCGTAGGCATAAAAGGAACATAGATGATATCGAAAAAAATTAAGTTTGGCCTTACACAACCCACAGCTTGCTTACAAGATAAATTCGCTTGGACTTGTCCTGATATATGCTGTGTTGGAAATGACTCGCACATGTTATGTTGCTTACTATCGATTACAATGGTATTGATGGTGTAACATTAAGCAGTACACCGCCTCACAGGCATCGTCAACAACTCCTATCATCTATCTTACTTAGCCGTCGATCCTCCTCCACTGCTCTTCTTCACTAGTTCCCATAATGAGTCAGGCTATAACATTTACTCCCAAATTAACTTCTCTGTGACTTTCTGAAATATGGGAAAGATAGCGGAGAATGATAGATTGTTTCAACCTTTATTATCTGCACACCCTTATAGTATGGTGCATTATGAGTTATAGGATGGTACAGTCATAATTCATGCTCTGCTTAAAATATGGAGATGCAAATGAAGATAATGAAGAATAAGAGCCTGTACCCTTTGAAGCCAGAAAGCACATCATTGCTTAAAAGGTTTGGCCCGCAAAAAAATATTCTGGATTTATCAACACCTGGATCTGAAGACTTTTGTAATGCAATAAAAAAAAAAATCAATAAAAAAATGTAATACAATGTATCTGTATAGCGCCACCTGCTGTTTGTTCTTTTATTCATCTCTCTGTCCCCCTGGCTCAGGTGGATGCACATGCTCAGTTCCATCCTTCAACTGGCACCAGCTTATCTACTGTTAAAAGCTCTGACAGTTACAGAAAGAAAGCCTCAGCAGAAAGGACACACCTTTTGATGTTTGATAGTCAGAGAGCTGACTAATCATCACTGTATATTTAACCAAGCCTCTAACCATCCTTCCTTGAGAAATGGGGTTATCCTGCTTTTTGTGAAGACTTCTAGTTCGTTAACTTTGTTATTCCTGACTACGCAATCTGTCCATCGTCTGCCCAGACTAGAGCCAGTTTACCCGCATAGCAAGTACTTTGCCAGATCTGACCTTTGTTTTGCAGGACTTCACTACTGGTACCACAACTTAGAATTTAAGTCTGTTTGGAATTTCTCCTAGGGATGTCCCTACCATTACCTTTAGCCACTTACCGACATTCCCTTATGCAGATAGCATGTACAGTTGCAAGAAACAGTATGTGAACCCTTTGGAATGATATGGATTTCTGCACAAATTGGTCATAAAATGTGATCTGATCTTCATCTAAGTCACAACAATAGACAATCACAGTTTGCTTAAACTAATAACACACAAAGGATTAAATGTTACCATGTTTTTATTGAACACACAATGTAAACATTCACAGTGCAGGTGGAAAAAGTATGTGAACCCTTGGATTTAATAACTGGTTGAACCTCCTTTGGCAGCAATAACTTCAACCAAATGTTTCCTGTGGTTGCAGATCAGACGTGCACAACGGTCAGGAGTAATTCTTGACCATTCCTCTTTACAGAAATGTTTCAGTTCAGCAATATTCTTGGGATGTCTGGTGTTAATCGCTTTCTTGAGGTCATGCCACAGCATCTCAATCCGGTTGAGGTCAGGACTCTAACTAGGCCACTCCAGAAAGCGTATTTTCTTCTGTTTAAGCCATTCTGTTGTTGATTTACTTCTATGCTTTGGGTTGTTGTCCTGTTGCAACACCCATCTTCTGTTGAGCTTCAGCTGGTGGACAGATGGCCTTAAGTTCTCCTGCAAAATATCTTGATAAACTTGGGAATTCATTTTTCCTTTGATGATAGCAATCCGTCCAGGCCCTGACGCAGCAAAGCAGCCCCAAACCATGATGCCCCCACCACCATACTTCACAGTTGGGATGAGGTTTTGATGTTGGTGTCCTGTGCCTCTTTTTCTCCACACATAGGGCCAGATTTATCATTACTCTGACAGCTCACTCCACTTTCACATATGGCTAAAGTCAGTTTTAGCCAAGTCAGATTTATGATCGGCCCTTTAAGACTGTAATAAATGTGGTTTGATGGTAGCAGTTTATCCGTCAGTAAGCAGCTTTATGAAAAAGTCGCATGTTCTATTAAAAAGTCTCATAAGATAAGCATGGTCCTCACTGGAGTGAAATTGCGCATTTTTTTGTGACTTTTTTGCGACTTTTTAAATAGTCGCAATAGTAAATCTGTCTAGAGATTCATTTACATAAGGAAACACGCCCACTTTCAGAAAACTGGCGAGCATAGTGCAGAGCAGAAAAAAGTCGCAATTTTTTTGCGCAGTTTTAGCGATTGCGCAAAAATTTGTGACTTTTTCACTCCATTATTCTGACTTGAGCTAATGATAAATCTGGCCCATAGTGTTGTGTGTTTATTCCAAACAACTCAACTTTGGTTTCATCTGTCCACAGAATATTTAGCCAGTACTGCTGTGGAACATCCAGGTGCTCTTGTGCAAACTGTAAACGTGCAGCAAGGTTTTTTTTGGACAGCAGTGGCTTCCTCTGTGTTATGCTTCAATGAAATCCATTCTTGCTTAGTGTTTTACGTATCGTAGATTCGCTAACAGGGATGTTAGCATATGCCAGAGACTTTTGTAAATCTTTAGCTGACACTCTAGGATTCTTCTTCACCTCATTGAGCAGTCTGCGCTGTGCTCTTGCAGTCATCTTTACAGGACGGCCATTCCTGGGGAGCGTAGCAGCAGTGCTGAACTTTCTCCATTTATAGACAATTTGTGTTACCGTGGACTGAGGAACAACAAGGCTTTTGGAGATACTTTTATAACCCTTTCCAGCTTTATGCAAGTCAACAATTCTTAATCGTAGGTCTTCTGAGAGCTCTTTTGTGCGAGGCATTCACATCAGGCAATGCTTCTTGTGAAAAGCAAACCCAGAACTGGTGTGTGTTTTTTATAGGGCAGGGCAGCTGTAACCAACAACTCCAATCTCATCTCATTGATTGGACTCCAGTTGGCTGACACCTCACTCCAATTAGCTCTTGGAGATGTCATTAGTCTAGGGGTTCACATACTTTTTCCACCTGCACTGTGAATGTTTACATGGTGTGTTCAATAAAAGCATGGTAACATTTAATTCTTTGTCTATTGTTGTGACTTAGATGAAGATAAGATCACATTTTATGACTAATTTGTGCAGAAATCCATATCATTCCAAAGGGTTCACATACTTTTTCTTGCAACTGTATATACACGCGCAGGCAGCACTTTAATCCAAGCACTGATCAGCACTGGGATCAAAGCTCCTGCTCCTGCAATCTAGCAGGAGCAGGTTGGGTCTTGGCTGTCAGACACAGCGGGGACCCTGAGAAGACAGGAGTGGTTTATTACCGCTTCCGCCTTCTTCTGTGCCGGCAGGAGAGTGTTGTACGAGTGCATGGTGAAGGGAGCAGAACGCGGCAGAGCCACTTCCTCTGTTAGTCCCAGCAGTCACGTGCCTGCCGGGGGTGTCTGGAGCAGGGGCAGGAGAAGAGCAGCAGGGTATAAGGCAGGGATGCTCTACCTGCGGCCCTCCAGGGACATAGTGGAAACCCCCCACAAATGACCCCATTGTAGAAACTACACCCCTCAAGTTACTCAAAACTGATTTTATGAACCTTGTTAACCATTTAGGTGTTCCACAAGAAGTAAAGGAAAATGAAGATGACATTTCTAAATTTCACTTTATTGGCAGATTTTCCATTTTAATCCATTTTTTTCTTTAACACATCGAGGGTTAACAGCCAAACAAAACTCAATATTTATTACCCTGATTCTGCGGTTTACATAAACACCCCACATGTGGTCATAAACTGATGTAAGGGCACACGGCAGGGCACAGAAGAAAAGGAGCGCCATATGGTTTTTGGAAGGCAGATTTTGCTGAACTGGTTTTTAGATGCCATGTTCCATTTGAAGCCCCCTGATGCACCCTTACAGTAGAAACTCCCAAAAAGTGACCCCATTTTGGAAACTAGGGGATAAGGTGTCAGTCTTATTGGTACTATTTTGGTGTACATGTGATTTTTAATTGCTCTATATAACTTTTTTTTGTGAGACAAAGTAACCAAAAATTGGCAGTTTTGGCACCGTTTTTTTTTTACAACATTTATCTGACAGAGTAGATCATGTGCTATTTTTATAGAGCAGTTTGTTACGGACGCAATGATATCAAATATGTCTACTTTCTTTGTTAGTTTCAGTTTTGCATGATAAAGCATTTTTAAAGAAAAAAAATGTTTTTGTGTCTCCATTCCTGAACCCAAAAATTGGTTGTTTTAGCACAGTTTTTATTTATTTATTTTTATAGCGTTCACCTGAGGAGATTGTTATGGATGTGGCGATACCTAAATATACTTAATTGAGGATTTTTTTATATGTGAATTTTTTATTTTTTTTTTAACTTTTTTTTAAAATCTTTTTTATTTTTTATTTTACACTTTGTGTCCCCCATAAAGTCATACAAGACCTCTGGGGGACATTTAACTTCACTTTTTTTTTTTTTCCACTATTGATTTTTCCTGTAATCGGGGCTGACATAGTAGCCCCAATTACAGGGGAATTACAGACCCCAGAGAGGCTGTACAGCAGAATACAATGCTGTACAGCCTCAGTGCAGGGCTGATCGAGGTCTGTGGAAGACCCAACAGCTCCTGCACTCTTCCGGCCCTGGCGGTCACATGACCACTGGGCCGAGACAGGAAGCGGCAGATAGCTTCCTCAGCTGTATACACAGCGCTCATTGAGCGCTGTGTATACAGCGATCTAGAAGGCAGGGACACCTGGGAACTGTCCCTGCCTTCTCTCTGGGGTGCCCTGCTGTCACTGATAGCAGGCCCCCCGCTCGGCAGCTGCAAGATTAGCGTGCAGCTGTCATCTCTGAAAGGAAGTTCCAGAACGCCCATTCAGAGATTAACATCCACCCATCAGACATTTATATCCTATGGGTGGATGTGAAGTGGTTAATAATAATTTGCAGTTTTCTTCCAAATTAAACTTAAAAAAGGGAAAAAAAATCTCTAAAAAAACACTCTAATAAAAAGTCAGAAGTGTCAAGTAAAAAAATAAATTGCAAAAATGATTTTGGTAGTCAAACAAAGCTACGGTCACTAAACCACCATGGACACAAAATCACAAAAAGTTGCCTGAACATAAAAGGGTCCCGGTCATAAAAGGGTTAAAGAGCACTTGTAAGCACAATCAACCTTATGAAACCAGGCATATTGTGTGGTAGGGTTGATCCTGCTGATTAAAATGATACCTGTCTTGGAAAACTGAGGAGCTGAGGTACACTGATTGGATAGGTTCCTCCCCTTTGTGCACTCGAAGCCCTTATTTGCATAACTAAATAAAAGTATAATTTTAATCAGCAGGATCAACAATACCATGCAGTATGTCTAGTTTGACAGGGTTGATCCTGCTGACAAGGGCTCTTTAATGTGATGAGCAGGCAATTCCTTAAACTATATTTCCCAGTTTACCCCAAATACATAAGGAATCCAGTTGGTCCACTGGTTGTGCTTTAACATTCCTATTAGTTCTTTAGGCTCAGTCTTCTGTAGGGTACTAGGTATATTGGGTGCAGAGGTAGACGTCACACTCGGGACCTGGTGTCTGAGGGATCCCACCACCACATCAGACACCAGTATTAAAAATGGCACATGATAGGTGGGGTCCTGTTACTGTAATACCCCAGAGTGGCATTACCACCTCTTTTGCAGGGCCCCACTATCTCCTATGGTGCATCCTGTGTCATCTCCTATACTTATTACCATGTCCTGCAAAGTGTGTATTTATATTTCCTTGTAGACTACTGTTTAAGTGTAATGTGCCTGGTTCACCAACAGATGGTGGCAGTATTGGCAGAGTTAGTTTACATGGCGAGGAACCTTCTAGTTCCTTCCAGCACTCTCTAGAGAGGGAGGAGTTTAGTGTTAGGAAAGTCAGTCTAGTCTACCCCTTCTTGGGGGAAGGTTGTGTGTTGGCCGGCAGAACACTGCTCTGCTGGGCCCACAGGCCCTGCCTGTGAGTTCTACATGGTTTAATGTCCCCTCCTAGGCTTGCATTGCCTAAATCCAAGCTAAGTAAGCTTGAAGCCAGGAAGAAGTTTCCCTAGGATTACAGTGAGAAAAAGACTACAGCTAAGCTAAGTTCCAGCAGAAGAGGAAAAGTTCCTATCTAGTCCAGCTAACATAGCAGAGTTGATAGAGTACAGATATAGCAGAGCTGAGAGCGTTTGCCTGCCAAAACTAATGCCAAAACCTGCTGCTGACCAAGATAAAGGTGGAAGATTGTTCCTTGTTTAAAGTTTATGCCAAGTAAAGCTGTGTTTAACGTTACTACAAGTCTGGACTTAATTATTCCTTCATCATCCAAGTTATTCATCCCTCTTTTTGCACTGCTTCGTCCGACCACGTCTGGGATCCAAAGATATCCAGGTAGGAGCACTGTGACATGTACATACAGCACCTCCAGGGAGATTGTAGAACACTCTACACCACTCTGGCAATCCTACACCTGGGTGCCAACACTACCACCTACAAAGGGGACTCCAGGTCCTCGTTGCTTCAATGCAACTGGCGTCACGACCACTTTCTTTATCAGAGGGACATATATCGTAAAAACCTCCTAAAGGTGCAAGGGATACCCCAGACGTCCGGCCTACAGGCGCTGCATTACTGATTCTGTATTTGGACCCAGGACCTTCAAGTCGCCCTTTTGGTCTTCCAATTATGATCTCGTAAAATTCCACTTAAAGAGACTAATGTCAAAAATGAAAATCAGACATCATATAGTACATTAGAACCTCTTTCTAACAAAGCTAGAACCACCTATACCTCACATGGATCTAGAGATCTCCACATTCATTGCTCTGCTAGATTTATATCAAGTGGGCGGCTCGAGTGTCTTTTCTGCTGTGGCTAAGGAAGCGTGTCTCAGCTCTCCCTATCACAGCTCAGGAGGTAGTTGAAGGATGGAACTGAGCATGTGCGGCCATCTCAGTGAGCAGGTCAAGGAAATAAGAAAAAAACAAGCAGCAGGTTGTGCTACACTAATGCATTTTATTGAATAACTCAGTGGCTATGCAAAATTTTTAATTACATGCAATTACAAAAGTATTCAGATCCAGGTGCTGGTTTGAAAATGGTAGAATATTTTTTGTGGGACAACCCCTTTAATATTGCAGTTCTGTAGTGACAGTTTTTCAGACTTTTTGGATTCATGGAATTTTGGTTTACAGTGTTTTTCAGGGTATCCCTTTATACATAGTATCATTATACCATTGGATAATCTAGCGGAATTAACGAGAGGTCGGAGGATGACTAATAATAGAGTTTCTGCTGCGGATCAGATACAACTTAATGACCCGGCTTTTGTTCTCGAGACAGCACACTACATGATGTAATCTTTCTTCCATTGGAAAACCCCCCTTTAAGTGATTTATCTAGATTATGTAATGCTGCGTGCGGTTTTTTGACATGAAGATATGATGAACACATTCTACAAATGCAATCCCAGCTTGTAATCACATATTACAGTCACCCCCTGCCCTATAAAATCACCAGGACGCAAGCTGTAAAGTACAGAGAGACTTAAAAAGCCATCACTTGTGGGACGTAAAAACCGCATTAAACCTTTCAACAGAACAATGAGAAACCCGATCCCCAATGACACCATCACCAGCTCTCGGTATACAGACGCACAGCGTTCTCAGGAAATGCGGGACTGATAAGCGCAAATCCAGATTTCTTTTATTACCATTTTACTTTAGTCGAAATTCTTTCTTAAAGGGGATGTATGAGGTTAGTAAAAAAGGGTCTGATTTATTTATTTTTACCCTGAAATAGCGGCACTCTAGTCAGTAAGCTGTGTCTGATATTGCAGCTTAGCCTCTTCATTAACTCTTCCCACATAGCGCCATGTGTGAATGGCATGGCACATACTTTGCGTTACTGTGTTTACCATTGGGAAGACTTGTGAGGGTGACGATCAGACAGTAGTGGATGATAATATAGCTGTTAAGGGAAATATGGCTTTCAACCAGAACCTCATCCTGATGACCACACAAATATGCCTAATAACTGGACCCAGTGGTATTCACCCATTCAGTATGGCCAGTAGCATTGTGTCCCTTGTTAGCATATCCTAGGCAGTTGAACAACATCCTCTTGACCAAGAGATGGGGGAAGATATTTGGGTGGTCACAGGGTGGAGTCTATGGTGGGGGGGGGGGGGGTGGGACACAGCAAGATATAGGTGAAAGTTGGGAGTGAGGTGGGGGCTTCTCTTCCTGGACACCGATGGATGCAGGAGCAAGCTAAGGTTTATGTGTGCGTATGTGGGTATGTATATAAGTATAATATCCCAGTAGACTTTATATGTGTACATATAGATATTAGCAGTCTGCAATTGTATTACCAGTTAGATTATATGCTGTTTATGCATGAGTCTCTATATGTACATGTACTAATGGTCAGGTACTGGAGGTGAGTTGGTTAGAAGAGTAGATCCAGTAGACTGTATATTGGTGGACTCTGGATATACTGTATATACAGTACATACACATTATTAGCCGCATTTGCTTAGAATCCAGGGTGGACAGGAACTGAGGTGGCTGTGTGTGGTGGTGTCCTCTATGTATTGTGTTATCTGTATCTCTATGTATATTGTCCATTGCTTTGTCATCTCCATGTTATCAGTAAACTATTTTTATATATAAGTATCTGCGAGGGTTGTGTGTTGCTCCTGGGATATATGAAGGACTGGAAGAGGTGTAATTATACACAGGATATTCGGGTTGTATGGGAAACTGGGCAATATGCTAGGAATAGAATAGAAGGGATGGAAAACGGAGATATACATAAATCTCAATTTTCCAAGAGACAAAAATCCCCTCTTCAATAGCCGATCGCACGTAGGAGCCAAGTGAAAAGGTGCCATCATCAGGGGGTGAGGGTTGCAGCAGGCTCGTGAGACAGCAGCAGGGTGGCAGTGTGTCGATGAGCCAGCTGGTGGAAGCTCTGGGAGATCTGGGGCCAAACATGCTCGGGGTAGACCGTCTGCTACTCAGGAGCCTAAATGTCCAGAAACAACTAGCGGTGCATGGGTTCATAAAGGCAGCAGCAGGCAGGCAGCATGGAATGGAGGACATTACCATGGCGGTATGCAGGATATGTGGGCAGAAGGTGAAGTCAGGGTGTTAATGTTGGCGCCACGGCCCTGCATCAGCAAATGGAGTGTCACCATTAAAGTGGCCTGGGAAAACCATGGCACTAATGTAGTGGTACTGATGCTCCTCCTTCTACTCCTCATCATGTGTTTCGCCAGCAATTGATCACCGAGGCGATTGCAAAGAGACAACAGTATGCATGCAATAATCCAACGGCGCAGAAGCTGAACGTGCACCTGGCCAAGTTGCTGGTACTACAGTCCCCCGCTTTCCATATAGAGAACTGTTGGCTTGTGCCCACCCAAGGTGGAGAGCCCCAAGCGTTCATTACTTTTCTAAAAAAAAGCTGTACCAGCCCTGCAATTGTATGTTGAGCACAAGGCGGCGGCTGGTACAGTGCATGCAAGCACTGACATGTGGAGCTATAACTATGGTCAAGGACAATATATGTCTTTTACAGCCCACTGGGTAAATGTGGTTCCAGCCCAGGCACACCAGCAACTTGGTCAGATGATGGCATTGCCACCTCCGTGTTGTAATCGTAGGATCTCTGCGCCAATGTCCTCCTCTGCCTCCTCATCCTTCACCTTGTCCTCAGTGTCCACTGTAGGCACAGTTCTGAGTGGTTCTCCAGCTACTACCTATGTACAGCAAGGCATTGTCACATGGTTCTGCACCTGGTCAGCCTGGGCAAACAGTGTCACACCGGGGAGGAAATGCAATGAGTCATCAACCAAGAAATGGAATCCTGGCTGTCTCCTCGCCAACTGGAGATAGGAACCAATAACGGGAACAACATTATGTCTGTGCTGCGTCAGGGAGGAGTGACCCATGCGTCCTGCATGGCACATGTCTTTAATCTTGTTGTCTTCCACCCAACTGCAAGGCGTCTTGAAAATGTCAAGGAAACTGTACATGCACTTCAGCAACTCTGACCGTGCAAAACACACCCTCCTTGAGCTGCAAAGTCAGAATGTGATGTTTCCACATGTTGGAACTCAGTGCTTCACACGTTGAAACAAATGTATGAGCAGAGGGAACACGTGGCCGATTTCTTGATGATGCAGACGGACAGGACTACTTCCCTGTGTAACTTTGACAGACAGTGGCAGCTCATGCGTGACACCTGCCATTTGCTCAGGCCCTTAGAGGAGAGACCTTCATTTGTCAGTCATATCAGGACTACATCATGAATGATGTCATTCCACTCCTTCACATCCTAGAGGGGATGCTGATAAATCTGACTAGCAAGGGGACAGAAGATGTGGCGCCTACGTCTCACGGCCACCTGAGGCCTGTGGAGGCTGAACTAGCACAGGAGAAGAAGGATGAGGAAGAGAATATAAACACCCAGGAATTCTATACAGAACTAGGTGGTTTATCTGCCCAAGCGACAAGAGAGAAGCAGGAGGAGCAGAAGGAGCAGGAGGATCTAGAGGGCGACGACGACGATGACGCAGATGCATGCTGAATTGCTTGCATAGTCACGGGCGCATTATCACATTGGGATAACTACTGGCTCTCCACAATGTTAGATCCTCACTACCGGTCCAAAATGTGGCCTTTTTTTACACCTTCTGAAAGGGATGAAAAACTCAACTACTATTGAGACATCCTTTGTAGTTGGCTGGTCGCTGCCTACACGCGCCATCGCCCAACCTCGCGAAGGTCTAACTGGGGGGGACCCTCTGAACTCACGCTCCATTGCCATGACTGCTGGAGAAAGCGGGGGAGGCAGAAGCAGCCTCAGCTCCATCATCAGCTACTTAAGTCTCTAATGAGCACTTTTCTTCACCCACCTACTGAAGAAACCACCCAGCAGCAGCAGGACATGGAGCAGAACCTGAACCAGCAGGTGGTGGCATACTTGGACTGCACCTTCTCACCCCAGATTCAAGATCCCCTGGACTACTGAGCAGCGAAACTTGAATTGTGGCTGCAAATGGCCGAGCTGGCCAGTAGTGTGGCAACAGAGTGAACATTTAGTGTGGCAGGGGACATAGTTACCCCAAAGAGAACTCTCCTTTCAACACAACATTTTGAGAGACTAACCTTTATAAAGATGAACCAGGCCTGTATAAACCAGGCTTTCCAGACACCGGTGGCTAAAACAACAGACTAGCTAATTTTGGCAGTAATGATCTGACTGTAGTGTGCTGCCACAGCAGAACATTGTGACAAATGGCTCATTACTTCTGCCCACGTGCTGCTGGCATTTTCTCATGCTGTCACCCGCCTGATGCCACATGCCTGCTACCTCTACTGCCATCTGCTCCTACTGTGATCTGCCACCATTTTGTACTGTTACTGCCACTGCTGTTACTACCCCCCCCCCCCCCCCCCCCGCTCTGTTCTGGGGCCACTAATGTGACTCTTTATGCTATTGCCAACCTCACCACTATGTTTCGGGCATCTATTGTCATTCTTCATGCTGTTGCCACCCTCACCATTCTGTTCCGGGGACAGTATTGTCACTCTTTATGCTGTTGCCACACTAACCAGTCTGTTCCCTGTTTGGCTGTGTTGACATCACAGTTTATTGTTCCTTTCTCTGAACCTTCAGAGGAACAGAAAAAATATATATAATGAGTTCTGTTGTTTGAGCGTCCATGAGGCCTCTATCACACAGTCAGTATTTGGCATCAGGATTTGATCATGATCTGGAAGCCAAAAGCAGGAGTGGGTCCAAAACACAGAAGACATGCAAATGTTTCCATCACATGTTATCTCTGTTTTGGACCCACTCCTGTTTTTGCCAAATGCTAACCAAACACTGTCGGTTTGAATGCGGATGCTCAAACTACAGGATCGCTTTTTTGGCCTGTTCTGACGGATCAGAAGAATGGAAAAATAAACAATGATGTGAACACAGCCTTATTGCTGACACCCTGTCATGGGGCCACTACTTGAATCCAAGTAGAATCCATGGTTAAATCCACGCGGATAAATTAGAGCTGGTGCTAACATTGACCTGTAAGGCTGAGTTCACACTTCTATTATTTGGTCAGTTATTTCCATCACTTATTGTGAGGCAAATTCAGGAGTCAAGCCTACTCTCTGATTAGATATCATGAATATTTGCACCTGTTCTGTGATTTTTACCCGCACCTGCTTTGGGCTGACAATAACTGATAATAATAACTGACCAAAAAGTGAAGTGTGAACTAAGCCTAATAGTGACACACAGTTGTTCTACAGCTTACAGTAGGGATTCAAATGCACGTGTTTGCACTGCTAGAACATGGATTAAAAGGCGGCGGTAGGGCACAGGGAGATGAGCGCTCCATAGAGTACTTTATTGGCGCTGCCTCCAAGTCCTTATTTTGTTCCACAAAACAGTAATAGGGAAACCTGCAGGGACGTGCAGCGTTTTTTTTGCTTTACTGAAAGATGCTGTATGCATTTTTTTTTTTAAAATAGGGGTTAGCTAGGAATGTTGTGGCCTGCACGATGATGCGCACGTCCATATATGTGACCTGTCTGTGATTCTGACGCACAGTAACTGTTTCGCTACCAGAAGTGACTAGCTATGCATGTTGCTGTACTGCACATTGATGTACACAAGGAGAGATTCTCTCTAAAGTTTAACTGTAGGCAGTGATAGACCTGATATAACTCACTTTGTGACAAATTAATTTGTAACAAAGCAAATTCTTTTAAAAAAATTCGTTGAAGCAACCGAATTGAATTTTTGAAAACTTCGCTCATCTCTAGTGTCTATGAGCCCATAGACCAATTATGTTCTTCTCATAGAGCACAAACAAGATAGTGGGTTACTCAGCCTACAAGATCTGGTATAACGTTCTACTCCAGTCCTGACACGCAACTGTGTATTGTAAACTGAGGAATGGACAATCGGTACTCCTCAAAAATGCTCATGATAGACAATGAACTGCTAAACCAGAAAATTATTCTAAAATTCCATTGGTTTGCCATTCAATGTAAGAACTCTAATCTCAACGGTTAAAGGAATATTCTAGGGAGATGTTTTTTTTTTTTTTTTTTAAAAAGGCCATACAGTTTTAAAAATAAAAAAGACCCTCCCTGATCTCTGCTGCCACTGCGCAAATGCTGCTCCAGTCCCCACTGCTCTCCATTTCCTGGTACTGGCTCAACACACCAGAAATGCCAAGAAAGGCCTGATTCTTTCTGTCCCATTTTTAAAATACTCCCTGGAAAACCCCTTTAATTGGTATGATCCTTTCAAAAAGAAAATAACTGGCAATCTAACAACCACCTCCTCTCCTCTCCCCTATCCCTTCCCCCTCCAATACACAAGTTGACAACCGTGGCAGTGACTACACGTTACAGTTTAGACTTGCAAAATGTCTTGTTCAATGTGGACAGAATTGTTTGCCAACCATTTAATGAAGTTATGGGATTCAAATAAATCTAGCTTGGTCTAACGATTAGTACAAACATAGCCTTGGGGTACCATCACTTCTTGATAACAATCTGAGGTCAATGGCTAAACATGAGCTTGAATTCCAGATAATTTTCCTATTGAAATAATAATGGAAATAAGCTAGGCATAAGTAGTATAGATGGGCAGATTTATAAGAAACTCCATGGAGAAGGCCAGTGGGTAGACATCATCCAAGTGAGATTTTCTGTTGATTCAAGTCGTATGGTTATGTACCAGTGTAGAACTATCTAGGGGCATGACAGTCTGCTTGCACACTGTTGCCGTAGCCAAATGGGGCCCAAAAAGTATCTTCCCTCATATGAGGAGATCAGTTTATAAAAGCCATATGATCATTATAAAATCACAATACCCATGCCATTCTAATTGAGAAAAACAGTCGATTGTCTAGCAAAACGTCTTCAAGGAAAAAAATACAAGTTTAGTTGCTCTGACTTATGACTACTAATAGATTGAATAAGTCATAGTGACCTTACTGACCCCTGACCACTCCCATTTTGACCCTTCCCAGTTCCTCTTCTGTCTCTCCTTCCAGGTCCCTGACAACACACAAGAAATGACCACACAACCAATCACTGCATGGGGAGGGGGGGGGGTGGATCTCTGCTAAAGTTAATTTCATACCAAAGAGTTAAATGTTGTGATTTACTGTCTAAGGTTTTCTCTTTTTACCTGTTTACTGTGAATCCAAAATGATTATGTATGGGGAACATATAGTTAAATGGCAGTCTTTTTAGGGCAGTTGCCTGAGTGGTGGGCTAGTCCCTCCCCTTGGTTAGAGAGTTACTACTAAGCAGAGCTAGAGGCAAGGTGTGTTTTTGTGAACTGCTGTAATGTAGGGCTAAGGAGAAGCCTTGTCCAGAGAACCTTCATTCCTAAAAAATGCCAAAGAAAACCAACTAAACTAAAAGACTACCCCTGAGTGAAAGAAAGCCTGAAATTCATACAGAAGTTTTAGAGCCATCAAAACCCTGCTTGGACTAGGACAGTAAGGTAATGCTCATTTATGGCAAAGGATTTTACTGCTTGTGGTCTGGGTATATTGCTTTGGTGCCCAGTGCCCACCACACTTTGGAGATGGACTGGCCATCCAGATATAAGATCTGCACCCCGTAACCCGGGCATTGCGGAAAGTGTTAATGAGAATGGGATTGCACACTTGTAGTTATTTGGAACACTTGCAAAGTATATTTAGAGGGAGACTCAGGGAGGATTACAGCCATCATTGCTACTGCCTATACACAGCTATTGGGATAATATACCTCAGAACTGTGCACATTGCTGCTACATGTACTACAACTCCTATAATCTATTCAGTAAGAGAGACTTATTCATTGTAACCAAATGGGCCTGGTCATTGACTCCACCGGCCGGCCCTATGCCTACCCTGCTGCCTTGCACCTTGCCAACCAAACACCATCAAGGGCACCCAACTACCACCAGGCAGGATCCCCCAAAAAGTCCAGTGTGTACCCTGAGGGAAGTAAGGGTGCACCTTCCCATTACTGCCAGGGTGAGGACTGTCACTGTGAGAGCTACCACTGCCATCATTGTCACTGCCTCAACTACTGTCCCCTCCTGAGCTTGCTGCATCACCGTTGTGGAAAGTCATTGCCTCAGCAGTCACTTCCTGTTTGTCGAGTGTCCCTACTGCAAGTGGGTAAAGTGTTAATGTACTGAACTTTAAGCACTGTGTTTGTCCCATAAGTTTGCATATGAAGTGGAAAGTTCCTAGTGGCTAGGAATGGAAGGGAGTCTAGTGTGAGTTGTGGAGGAGTGTACAGCAAGGTAGCAGAGCTGAGAATACTTCCCCTGTGGACTACAAAAGTAAGTGTGACAATTTATGCGGCAGCCCATGAAGGTAAGGTGTAATAAAAGTTCAGCAACCTGACAAGGAAGACTGCAAAGCTTTTCTTAAAAGGAAAGTAAACACATATACATTGTGGCTACAGACTTCTCTGCATGTGGTAGGAGCAAATAAGCTTTCAGCTGCCCATCATACCCAAAGGACAGACAAGGTCCTCTGTTCCGAGACTGCATTCCACAGAGGATACTACAGAAGTAGCATATAGAGAGAGTGCGAAAGATAAGTCACAGCCCTTGGTCAACTTGGAAAGATTGTGCAGACAATTTGAAAGAGTCTCAGCCCTCTATCCTCCATATACAGCCTTGAAGAATTGCATATGTCCAATGTAAAGACTACATCCAATGTGTACAGTGCCTGTGTGAACCAAATCTTAACTGCTTCAGTAAAGTACAGTGAATTTGTTGCATAAAACCTGGCTTCGTCATTACTTTAAGTTTCAGGGAACCCTGCCTTGCACATCATGGCAATCAGTAACAGGAAGGAGACCCCTAGACACCATTAGGCAGGATAACTCCAAAATCAGGGAGTGGCCCAAAGGGAAGAACAGGTGCACCTTTCCGATGGTTGCACCACCCAGGGAGCGTCAGAACCATGAGTACTACGACTCCCCCACGCCCCTGCGGCACACTGCATCAAGAAGTGCCGGAACAGGAGCATTTTAATAAACCCGCCCCTATAGGTGTGTGAAGAGAGGTAGGGGGGATTTGACCCCTGTTTCAGAAAAACAAACCAACGACAGTTACAATAACAATGTCACAAGAATAAATATCACATAAAAGCTATCCATAGTTTACAGTGAAATGTTTTTGAAAAATACTGAAACTTCATTTTATCAGAGTAATAAACATAAATTGCTGATGTGCGAGGTAATACGAGTGCAAACGCAGCAGATTCTGTGACTCATTCCCGCCACACCCCTTTTGTTTAGGAAAAAACAAGCATACTTTCGAGCACGCTTCTCTATCGCAGAATCAGCTGGCGCGCTGACAGTGTTTTTTGTAATCTGAAAGGGAAAACAAAACTTGGCACAGTGGACGCCTGTATAAATTAATGTCAGCTTTAATAAACAGCATATCGTGGCCGCTCTAAAGAAGCGGATACATATACGGGAATATCCTGTTTTTTAGCCAAAAAATATCGCTGTGTTTATAATAGCCTGAAAATGAATGAAAGAACTGCATTTTTGGGGCATAGCATCAGATTATTTTTAGCATAATGAAAATGTAAATGGGAGCCTTTGAGCAGAGACAAGCAGGAGGGGATAGTCCCAAAATAAACCCTAAAATAACTTGGGCGGATTATTTTATAATTACAGGGAATGTTTCATTTCGCACCCATTTTTTATTGCTCTAATGCAACAAAAATGCAAAAAGCAAGAACCTTGTAAATTGTCTAAATAAAAAAAAAATTACAATTTTTTTATTCTTCAGCTCCTGTGCAGGTCTACGTGTAAGGCTAGGGCTACACCACTGGATTTCTTTGCGTCTCGCGTTGCAATCTCATTCATTTGTATAGGTTCACCACTACTCTCCAATCCTGGCCGTGACCAATGTCACTGTGTAGCCCTAGCCTTACAGACTACAAACCAATTTCTGTATAGTCTGATCTAGCAGTTATGTTCTACTATCCTCTCCCATGCCTGGTATTTTTGCTTAACTGCAGACCGTGGATTGAAGAGTGAAACGGGAGACAATAGATATTTATTCAGGTGGAAACCGTGGCTAAATGGAGTAGGGTCATGGGGGGGCTTCCCGTTATCTCCCTAATTACCAGGTCACTTATTTCTCCCTCACAGATGTAAGATCTCTTACACTGGAGGGAATCATACGGGCAAGGACATGTTTAAATAGTGTCTCAGGATTTTTCATGGTTGCAGAAGAAAAAAATATTAAGGATTAGTTTTGATCCTAGTGCTAAATTACAAACTGATCTTCTTGTATTTGAAAAGTAGAATCTCTTTTTAACATTATTAAAGAAGCTTCTCTTCATTCATCTACTCCTAAGCTGGTTATAGAAAATATGGGGGGTAACAAACTAAAGGTGGGACCTACCTCTGTCTCCTGGATCGCCCAGGCTCATACCTACCTCTGTCTCCTGGATCGCCCAGGCTCATACCTACCTCTGTCTCCTGGATAGCCCAGGCTCATACCTACCTCTGTCTCCTGGATCGCCCAGGCTCATACCTACCCCTGTCTCCTGGATCGCCCAGGCTCATACCTACCTCTGTCTCCTGGATCGCCCAGGCTCATACCTACCTTTGTCTCCTGGATCGCCCAGGCTCATACCTACCTTTGTCTCCTGGATCGCCCAGGCTCATACCTACCTCTGTCTCCTGGATCGCCCAGGCTGTCATCTCCTCAGTTATTCCTCCTTCTGACTCGACTAGATTTTGTTCTCCTGTGAACGGGTACGTTCGGTTTATTTTTTATGTATCATTACCCCGGGTCCATCCAGGCCCTGTTCTTCCTTCTCTGCCTGGTACGTTCAGGTCTGGTCTCCCTGCATGTCTACTATTCCGGGTTTTTTCCAGGGTCTCCTGCTGTCGGCGGATCCGTCCAGGCTTAGCCTCCTATCCATTACGATACTTCCCCATGATCCGCACAGGCCCACCTACTCTTTCACACTCGTCTCACCCATGCCTGTCCCTTCCTGGTTTACTTTTTCCTGGCACTGCCAGGTCGGTCCTTCACCAGGCTACGTGGTGCGGTATTTCTGGGTTACCCCTTTTTATTTTCAGGTGATGCCAGAAGCAGATCCCACGGGGTCCCCTCTCCCAGCATTTGCCCATGGTTTCACTGAGTGGCGGGCACAATGTATGGATTATTCCCTCGCAGAAATATAACACGTCTTTGCCCCCAGGCTTGTGTAATCTGGAACCCCACCTACTAAGAATGATAGAAAATGGAGGGGGGGGGGGGATTTTACAGACTACGGGTGGGACAAGAATTAGGAGGTTGCCTAGGGTTTCACCGAGTGGCAACTACAATTTATGGATTATTCCCTGCTAGAGATACAACAAGCCTTGCCTTTGAAGCCAAGTTTGTTTGTTGTGGAACCCCACCTATAGTATCTAACACTTATAGAAAATGGGGAGGAATGTTACAAACTAAGGGTTGGACAAGAAGTGGATTGTTTTCCAGGGTTTCACTGAGTGGTGGCCACAATTTCTGGATTATTCCCTGCTAATGATACAACTAGCCTTGCCTTTGTCCCCAAGCTTGCGTGTTCTGGAACCCAACCTATGGTATCTAACACTTATAGAAAATGGGGGGAGGATGTTACAGGCTAAGGGTTGGACAAGAAGTAAGTGATTTCAAGGGTTCCACTAAGTGGTGGTAACAATTTATGATTTGTTCCCTACTAGAGACAAAACAAGCCTTGCCTTTGCCCCCAACCTTGTGCCTTCTGGATCCCCACCTATGCTATCTAACACTTTTAGAAAACGGGGAAGAGGGAGAATCTTATAAACTAAGGGTTGGACAAGAAGTTTCTTAGAGTGTCACTGAATGGTAGGAACAATGTATGAATTATTCCCTGTTAGAGATACAAGCTTTACCTTTGCCCCCAAGCTTGTGCATTCTGGAACCCCACATGGTATCTAATACTAATCCTGTATAAATGATCCAGGTAGAAAGCTCAATGTTAGTTTTCTGCTCCATCAGTGTAAAGCTACATAGTAGCTGCTCTTCCTCTCGGGTGAATCCAGAACTTTCCATTTTGTAATAGGATAAAAAAAGCCATCCCATAACATTAGCAGTCAATCTTGGTGATGTAAACACATTCATCTTTCAGTGGAATTTCTCATGATCTTTTTTATATAAAGATTTACTTTCATTTTTTTTTTCTGAAATACATGGAAACTAAATTAGTAAACACAGCATTCCATTGTTAATCTGTCATCAAAAATAATTATGCCGAGTGAAAACTGAGCAGTGGGAAAATTCTGTGGACCCGTGATTAAATTTAACGATGCACTTGCAGAGATCGGAGTTTAAAAGTTATTCCGAAGCAAGGGAGCAGCCTTAGCCGGCATTCACCAATTTGAAATGATCATTGATACTTTGCCATTGATTAGGAAAAAAATAATAATTAGCCGGTATACAGCTTTCGGGAGCAGGGGGACTAATGTTTTCTTACTTAGATGTGAGAAGGAATCTATACTGCAAATCTTGTAGTACATGTTTTGTGGTTAACCAAACATGCAATGAGTCAAACTATTGGAAAGGGAACAGTAATTGAAGACAAATGTTATGACATAATCATTTATACACAGCAGAGAAGCTTCAGATTAAATGTACTCTGCACCGCAGCTTAGCAAGTGTTATCTGCAAGTTTCCCCCCCCTTCCATTTATGTATTTATTTTGATGCTAATTTGTGCCACATGTCTTCTGTTCCATCTAAAAGCAGAATTAATTTTCATCCAATAAAAGATACTTAAGAATAATCTTTGTGAATGCATTAAAAAGCATTGTTCAAGCCAGAGAGAGTAACTTTTGTCTCCACCGTGAAGAAATTGAATAAATTCAAAGAAAAAAAACACATATCTGAAAAATGAGGCTCATAACGCAAGACATGTTCCATCCAAGCAAAATGTTGGATTAGATGTACTAAAAAAAAGGTCAGAGATTAGATCTTTGGATAAACTGGAAGAGCCATGAAATGAGTGCACAAGGATGTGGTCTACTGCAAGGCCATTTAACCTATTGCCTAACCTCTCAGCCTAAAGACCCTGCAAGGGTCAGGGGCAATGCTCTACCCCAAACTGCACAGAATGCATACTGCATACTACACAACATTTGAGTATCGATTTGTGGAACATTTTTAAAAGGGTATTCGGGTTGTTTAACGTTATTCCCTATCCACAGTATGGGGGATAGCTATTAGATCAGTGGGGGTACTACCGCTAGGACCCCCACCGATCACATGAACGGGGACCCCAGACTGCGCCAAATTAAACAGAATGGCATTCATTTTGGGGGCTCCACAGTCACTGTTCATCTGTCCAGGGGACAGAGCACACAGCACTGGTGCAAAGTTTAGCTTGGGACAACCGCCATGCAACTTCTCTTCACAATTCCCTCTAAGCCTCTGTATCCTTGGTAGTCTAGGGCTAGTCTAGGGTATGGTTATGAGAATGGGTTAATGCAAGACTTCCTAGTGGTCCTGGGAAGTCAAGTGGTTTATGTCAGTATACCTTGTGGTTTAGTACAGTGAAAGGATTAATGTAAGACCTTGTTGGCTAGGACAGTGAGAGACACTTAATTCCAGTGTCCCTGGTGGTCTTGGATAGTGAAAGGGCTAATGTAAGCATCCCTAGTGACAAACATCAGTGACATTTTTAATGTCAGTATACCTGATGGTCTAGGACAGTGAAGTAGTTAATACCATATTTGCATGCCTTAGGGTCCATGGCAATAAAGGTGCTAGTGCCAGCATATGTAATAATCCCATGACAGAGAAAAGGTTAATATCAGAAGCATTGGTGGTCTAGGACAGTGACAGAGTTAATGTTAATATGTCTTTTGGAGGGCAGTGAAAGAGTTAATACAGACTACCTGGAGTCCAATAGTTACTCACCTTGACAAGCTCTAGCACTGCAGTAAAGCCTGGCATGTAGGGGCTGCCAGAAGGTTTAGGCCACGTTGTTAAGACAGATGGTCGTAAAAAGTTGCATTTAGGGGCTGTGGGACTTTTTTTTTAAATGGGTGATGTGTGGTCTCTTGTGTGTCATTGTTAGGGCTTAGGTAAGGATTGATGGGATGGTGGACATGGTTTCTGATGATTGTTTGGGAGTAGAGATTGATACTTCTAGGAGACCATATATTCTAGGCACAACTGCTGTCCTGCCTGTACCTTTCTGTTTCCTCCTTGGACAGAAAATAGAGATAAGTGCAGGAAGAGGGTAGAGAGGACCATGCAGCTATAACTATATGGCTGCACAGTTCTCTCTACTATTGGGCAGAGGAATTCAGGAGCGCTGTGCTGGTCACGACTAAGACTTTTATAACTATGCTACTGCTTCAGTCATATCATTAGAAACTAACAGAATTAAATTCCTCAAAGGGTTGACTGCGATCAGACAAAATGAAGACAAGGTTGTGATATGGAAAAACCCAACCTTCTAGTGCCACTGCGCCTTTCCTTCCTTCCTTTTTTGTGGCTGCAGTGATGACACATGATGTTGATGTGATGTCATTGATGCATCCAAGTAAATGAATCCCGGAGGAGAACCGGAGTTACAGCGCTACAATGTAGGGGGATTTGTCAGGTAAACCCGCCCCCCCCCCCCTCCCCCTCATCTTGGCTAGATCTTGTCCTATTTCAGATAATCCCTTAAATATAATTTATAAAATTGTTCTGAACTACAGGTTTACTGTAAAGTTGCATTGAAACAAATTCATTCTTGTAATAAAATAAAATAAAACATCTAAATGTTTTGAGCTATTAGAACATCTCATTTACTTTTGCGTTTCAGTTGGAATATTTCTCCAAATCTCTTTAGATTAAAGGTACTTTACTGGAAATATACAACCACTTAGCAATAGGATTTTGTTTAATGAATCCCAAGGATGTAACCAAATGGAATTTTACTTAAAGAGATTTTGTACTGATATTTTGGGCTAAGTTCAGACATTGTTTTGTGGTGCAGGTCGTCCAGTTCTCTCACATTTCGAAAACAACTTCATGGCTTATCACGTAAAACAGGATTATAGCAGTCATCTATCATAGTCGAAGGGGGTGGGGAGAGGTGGGCATGGAACAGGCTCATGAATATATCGGTCTCATAACTCAACCACTTAAAGAGGTTTATCCCATAAAAACATTCCTATGCAATGAAATATTTTTGCAATACACAAAAAAAAAAATTTTTTTTTTTTTTAAATGTACATTACATTTTCCTCTCTGTTAGTGTCCTCTGCTGTTCATCCTTTTAGTCCACCTTCTCCTGCATACAGTGATGGACTGACATGCTCAGTAGCTTCCTGCTCTCCTTCCTTCCCCTCAGTGCTGGACTTAAGATCTCATAGTTGTAACGGGCACGTCCACACACACACAGGGGGAAGGATAGTGACCGCTGCACTCCACCCTCACCTCTGGCCCTGCCTACTTGCCTCACGAGTCCTGATGACAGGGGACAACTGGACGACAGTCCCTAACTTAGGATACGTGCAGGGAAGGCAGACAAGACAAAATACGGAACATGAACGGACCGGGTCAGAACCAAGAGAGCTATGCAGTACAAAGGGTTAAGCAAAGAATGGTCAGGAGAAGCCGGGGTCAAATACCAGGAAAGTAGAGAAGTACAAGAGGAGTCCTAAGAGAGTAGTCAGGTGGGAGCCGAGGTCACAATACCAGGACGGATGCGCAGTACAGGAGGAGCAGGCAAAGGATCGTCAGGGAACGGAATCAGGTGAGTATTCAGTAGTCCAACAAATAGCCAGGAACCTAGAAATTAACAGGCAACCTGTGGCTAGCAGGCTGCCTGTATTTATAGTGGGGAGTGAGGGTCATGTGACGTGGCCAGCGTCACATGACAGACAGAACAACCAGTCGAGCACCGAGTGATCAGCTCGGCGCTCAAGGCAGACTTAGGAGCAGGGAGCCACCCAGCAGTAAAGCCGCCCTGGGAATGAGGTCAAACACAGATCCTCATTCCCAAAGCTAAGCAACAGGTCTGCGGGTAATGGGGGACCGAGTGCACCTTCGGAACCCCGTTACAGTACCCCCCCTTTTACGAGGGGGCCACCGGACCCAAGACTTCAGGCGATGGCTTTTAAGGGTGTACTAAATGAAATTTACGAACCAGTCTAGGAGCATGAACCTCCCTGGCAGGTACCCAAAATCTCTCTTCAAGTCCATACCCCTTCCAGTGAATCAGGCACTGCAAGGAATTACGCACCTTCCTGACATCCACTATTTTAGACACCACATACTCGACAGCATCATTAACAAGAACCGGCAGAGGCGAGGCTTTCGATGGTACTACCGGTGGAACACATTATGAATGTGGAATGACTCGGGCAGCTCCAACCTAAATGATACCGGATTAATCACCTCCGTGATATTATATGGTCCAATAAAACGAGGAGAAAATTTTCTAGAAGCTACCTTGAGAGATAGATTCTTGGAGGACAACCATACTTTATCCCCAACCTGAAAGTTCACCCCCCTTGAACGTCTCCTATCGGCCTTGAGTTTTTGAGAACTTTGAGCCTTTTCTAGGTTCGATTGAACCCGGGCCCAAACTGTGCACAGTTCGGAGGAGAGTTTATCAGCTTCAGGGTTAGAGGAGGAGACGGACGACCCAGAATGAAAACGGGGATGAAAACCATGGTTACAAAAGAAAGGGGAGACCCCAGCAGAAGAATGGACACGGTTATTCAAAGCAAATTCAGCCAACGGAAGGAATTTGACCCATAATTGCTGGTCATCAGCAACATACAACCTCAGGAATTGTTCCACAGACTGATTAAAGCGTTCAGTCTGCCCATTACTCTCAGGATGGTAGGCGGAAGAAAAAGACAACTAAATTTTACATCTTTGACAGAAGGCCCTCCAGAATTTGGACACAAACTGCACACCCCTGTCAGAAACAATATTTTCCGGGATGCCATGTAAACAATCTCTCTCACAAAAATAGATGCCAGGGTTTTAGCATTCGGAAGTTTAGACAGGGGAATGAAATGAACCATATTGCTAAACCTATCGACCACTACCCAAACCACAGTCTTACCCTCCGCCAGCGGTAGGTCAGTTATAAAGTTCATCGAGATATGGGTCTACCAGGGTCTACTGGGAATGGGTAGGGGTCATAGGTTACCAGCAGGGCGAGTCCTAGGTGTCTTAGACCTGGCACAAACCTCACAGGCGGACACGTAGGACTTGACATCCCTGGTCAGAGTGGGCCACCAATAAGATCTAGAAACCAGATCCTTAGTGCCCTCAACACCCGGATATCCACAAAAGGCAGAATCGTGACACTCACCCAACAGCTGGAGACGAAATTGTACGGGGACAAACAACTTATCTGTTGGGGTGGATGCCGGTGCCAGATGTTGTTCAGCCTTAATGCGAGCCGAGATATCCTGGGTTAGAGCCGCTAAGAAGATGTTTGCTAGTAGGATGGATTCAGGCGGCGTCTCAGTGGGTTGAAAAGCATGGAAGCTCCGAGATAATGCGTCTGCCTTCACATTTTTACTTCCCGGCCTGAACGTAATGGAGAAATCAAAACGGGTAAAAAACAGAGCCCATCGGGCTTGTCGGGGATTCAACCTCTTAGCAGACTCGAGAAACATTAGGTTTTTATGATCAGTGACAAGTTACTCGATGCCTTGCCCCCTCCAAAAAATGCCTCCACTCCTCAAATGCCCATTTAATAGCCAGCAGCTCCCTATTCCCTATGTCGTAGTTTCTCTCCGTGGGAGAGAATTTCCTAGAGAAGAAGGCACACGGTCTCAGGTTAGTGAGGCTAGCAGGACCTTGTGAAAGGACTGCTCCTGCGCCGTCCTCGGACGCATCCACCTCCACAATAAAGGGTCTCTCCTGATCAGGCTGGATCAGAATGGGAGTGCTACTAAATGCCTTTTTTAATGTTTCAAATGAAGAAATGGCCTTGGTAGACCAATTCTCCAAATCCTCCCCTTTCTTAGTAAGGTCGGTCAATGGCTTAGCAATTACAGAAAAATTAATGATAAATTTACGGTAGTAATTAGCGAAACCCAAAAACCGTTGTAAAGCCTTTAAGGATGAAGGCCTTACCCATTCCTTAATTACTAAAACCTTACCAGGATCCATCTTAAAGGCGTGAGAAGTCAAAACGTGCCCTAAAAACAGTATCTCCTGTACACCAAAGACACATTTCTCTTGCTTAGCGGATAGCTGGTTCTCCCTCAACACCTCTAATACTTGTTTGACATGAGACACATGAGATTCGAAATCAGGAGAGAATATCAAAATGTAGTCAAGATAGACAATAATAAATTTACCTAAGAACTCCCTAAGAATATCGTTCATTAAGTTTTGGAACACAGCTGGGGCATTGCTGAGTCCAAAAGGCATCACCTGATATTCAAAGTGTCCTATCGGAGTATTGAACGCTGTCTTCCATTCGTCTCCCTCCTTGATTCGGATTAGATTGTATGCCCCTTTCAGGTCAATCTTGGAAAACCAGGTTGCCCCCAAAACCTGGTTAAATAAATCCGGAATCAATGGGAGAGAGTATCTATTTTGGACAGTGATTTTATTTAATCCCCGGTAATCAATACAAGGCCTAAGACCACCATCCTTCTTTTTAACAAAGAAAAAGCCTGCTCCCATAGGAGAGACTGAAGGTCTAATATGACCTTTAGCAAGGCTCTCCTTAATATAATCTTCCATAGTCTTGCGTTCGGGCCCTGAAAGATTATAAATTCGCCTTTAGGAAATTCGGCACCCTCTATTAGCTCTATGGCGCAATCATAAGGTCTATGGGGGGGTAGAACCTCTGGAGTAGGGGACGAGAACACATCAGAATATTCTTTAATAACAGAGGGTAATGTATTAGACCTTACTGAAACCCCAGCCTGGACCACGGACAAGCATGAGTCACACTTAGGTCCCCATTTCACCAACTCTCCTTTGGACCAATCAATTGTGGGGTTATGTAAACGGAGCCGAGGCAACCCTAGTACCACCTCAACCGGTAGGTTCTCCAGGACTAGAAGAGAACATCTCTCAGAGTGGCACACACCCACGGTCAGTGAAATTTCAGAGGTACATGACCTCACCGTACCACCAATCAGGGGAGTAGCATCAATAGCCATGACATGGATAGGTGTAGGTAAAGCAAACATTGGAATACCCAATTTACTAGCAAACTCAAAGTCAATAAAGCTGGCCGCTGAACCGGAATCAATAAAGGCCTTACTCGGCCACTTATTAACCCCCAGAGAAATTGTTATGGGTACCAAAAGCTTACATTTAGAAAAATCAGGGTGTACCTGGTCTTTAGGTTGTCTTGCCTTAGGAGACTTGTCAGAGAGGACCCTCTTAGGACACTTGTTGATCCAATGGCCAGGATCTCCACAGTAGAAGCACTCTCCGCGTCTGCGACGAAGATTACCCCGGGTCATGCCAACCTGCATGGGTTCCTCGGTGGAGACCTCAGTGTCGTCCCTGGAAAAGGCCTCTGGCTGGACCACCATCTGAGAACAGAACTATTGTTCTTGTCGTCTCTCTCTAACTCGTCTGTCAAGTTGGACAACTAGGGTCATCATCTCCTCTAAGGTCTCAGGAATTTGATAATTGACTAATAGATCTTTTAATTTATCAGATAGACCAGACCTAAACTGACTCTTTAGGGCTGGTTCATTCCATCCTGAGGGGACACACCACCGTCTGAATTGGGTGCAATACTCCTCTGCAGGGAGATGGCCCTGAACCAGTGCCCTAAGAGCCGTCTCGGCTACCAGGGCCCTGTCTGGTTCGTCATAGAGGGTACCCAGGGCCTGAAAAAACCCCTCCACAGAAGTTAGACAACTGGCCCCAGGAGGTAACGAAAATGCCCAGTCCTGGGGATCACCCTGTAGTAGAGAAATGATAATCCCCACTCGTTGGCTCTCGGGACCGGAGGACACGGGGCGCAAACGGAAGTAGAGTTTGCAACTCTCCTTAAAGGAGAGAAACTTCTTCCGGTCTCCAGAAAAGGGTTCTGGAAGCTTGATCTGGGGTTCAAAATGTGGACTGGAGGGCAGAGGAGTGGAAGAACCTTGCCCTAACTCAAAAGAACAGAGTTTCTCTCCTAGCTCCTGCACCATCTGTGTCAAGTTAGAGACATGGTCAGTCAGGGTAGTAAGAGGATTCATGATACAGTGGTTATCGGGCCTTTTAATCTGTAACGGTCACGTCCACACATACACACAGGGGGAAGGATAGTGACCACTGCGCTTCACCCTCACCCCTGGCCCTGCCTACTTGCCTCACGAGTCCTGATGACAGGGGACAACTGGACGACAGTCCCTAACTTAGGATACGTGCAGGGAAGACAGACAAGACAAAATACGGAACATGAACGGACCGGGTCAGAACCAAGAGAGCTATGCAGTACAAAGGGTTAAGCAAAGAATGGTCAGGAGAAGCCGGGGTCAAATACCAGGAGAGTAGAGAAGTACAAGAGGAGTCCTAAGAGAGTAGTCAGGTGGGAGCCGAGGTCACAATACCAGGACGGATGCGCAGTACAGGAGGAGCAGGCAAAGGATCGTCAGGGAACGGAATCAGGTGAGTATTCAGTAGTCCAACAAATAGCCAGGAACCTAGAAATTAACAGGCAACCTGTGGCTAGCAGGCTGCCTGTATTTATAGTGGGGAGTGAGGGTCATGTGACGTGGCCAGCGTCACATGACCGACAGACCAACCAGTCGAGCACCGAGTAATCAGCTCGGCGCTCAAGGCAGACTTAGGAGCAGGGAGCCACCCAGCAGTAAAGCCGCCCTGGGAATGAGGTCAAACACAGATCCTCATTCCCAAAGCTAAGCAACAGGTCTGTGGGTAATGGGGGACCGAGTGCACCTTCGGAACCCTGTTACAATAGTGAAGCGGCCCAGACACTTTTCATGCATCCCTACTTCGAAATTCGATGAATGATCTAGCTATATCTCTCTCTAGACAGCGGAGAAGGAAATTGTGGGGACATTACATACCACATGCATCTCTGGAGCTATATGTGAGGGACTTATTTCTATGTGGAGGAGGAGAGATTTAACAAGAGCTAACTGCAATGCATACTGGGAGATGCATGTGCCTGATGAGCTGCTGCTCTCCCACAGAAAGGTAAGAAAGTCATCCAGATAAGTGATAAAAAAAAGATTTAATGAACCAAAGTGCAAGTTTATATGTGAATTGGACTAAATGCATATTGTCCAACCATAAGCCCCATACTGCAACATAAAACATGCAAAAACGCGACTTACATGTAAAAAAAAAAAAAAGATCACTTTGTATGCAGTAAAAGTGTTTATATAAATCAGAAATGAATTGAAGTTTTGGAGAACCATTTGTGCTAAATTAAAATCTGAGGATCTGAAAGAAAAAGACAGGGGACATGCTCAGGGGCAGATACTTGGTTTCCCTATGCGGAGTAGGAAGGGGAGGCTTCCATCCATGTTAGGTATTTAGGGCAGTAGCCATCTTTTGTGTCTTCTGCACTGTAATTTAGCCTTTTGTTAGCCTTTTTATACCCCATACTGTTTTTGTAGCACATTGTTTTTCACTTGCAACACATTTATAAAGAATAAGGACAATCTTTAAAATTTTTTGCTTAGAATATTGTGAGCCTTTGCTTAGTTTCACATAAATCCTCCATGATATTTGTTAATCTTCTTGCACTTTTTCTAAGTTTCATCGTGTTCTTTTTATGAGGCCTGGAATTAAACTTCACATAGAAGATGAGGTGCAACCATGGAGTTGATGAAAGGTAATATCACATCATTTTTCTTGTATCAATAACTACTTTTAAGTACAAAATATGTTTCCGGCAGTAGGACATAGTGGACTATCGCGGAGCTCCCTGTCCATGAAACTCTTCCAATTTTTATATATACTATCCCTCAATATTAAACAATCATATGCTATAAATATTAGCTTCTTTTAGATTAATATTTCAGTTTTATGCTTTACTTCATTAAAGGAGGATTCCAATATTACAATTTTTAGGCATGTTGTGTAGACACAGAAGCCACATATATGAGTGTCAAAAAGCTTTAATAAAATCTTTATGGAGTTATGGAAGCCTGCCCTAATTATCAACAAGGGATAGGCAGAGTTGGCGGACATTGAGGACACTACTGAGGAGGAGCATAATTTATGGATTGCATATGAATAGCAATGTTATGCCTTTAGATATCCCGGTTTTAAGGAATGATGACCATTCCTTATGCAGTGACCCGGTGGTTCACTGCTAAAGAGTTAACATTCTAATTACCAAGGGAGTACTATAGTGGAGCAGGGGAAGCCTCTGCTACTGGACCCAAACTCAGAAGGGTCTTGCCTGGGAGAAGGGCTGACAGGTTTTATTGTCAGGGCCCCTGAACAGTATTTTACAATGATCATACAATGACATTATGAACAGTGACATACAGTATAACTGTGTAGAAAATGGCCTGGTCTAAAAGAGCAATCTTAACTAGCCGCAAGAGTGAGGGTTGGAAGGGAGGAGTGGGTTACTGAGAGGACCCCATTCAAATTTGCTGTGGAGCCCAGTCAGTTGTAGTTACGCCACTGTAATGTACTATGGTTCACTGCTAAAGTATTAATGCCATACTGTACTGTTGTTCATGGCTAAAAGAATTAATGTACTCCTATGTGATTTCAAGAGCTGTATATAGGAGAAATAGTTAATTTCCAGCCTAGACTCAGTTGCTAGGAGTAGGCTGTAGTGTAGAGTGCAGCTAGCTGCCCATGTGTAAGCAGCTAGTTTTTGTAGATGGTGCAGTATAGAAGTATGTAACCTGGAGAGACTGGTCTTAACTTTGCAAGTGTCTGTGCGAGAGATATGCCAAAAGTGCCTCAGTAAAATACTGTGGACTCGTTACCCCCAAATGTGCCTTATTATTGCCTTCCATCGCCTATCTACACTGTCACACCATTGCCCTCCCTGGCAGCTACCTCGAGTGAGCCCTGCCTCGTACCCTGCTGTGCATCTAACACCAAAGGCACCCCAGTCACCACCACCAGATAGGAGCCCAAAAACCAGGATTGCGCCTCTCCCATTAATACAAGTGCGGCACAGGGAACCGCTTGAGCAGGGATTAGCCACTGTGAGGACTACAATAACCTTTGTTGCCCCTGTCACCACTACCACAATCCTCTCCAGCCCGGCACACCTTCCCTTGTGGGCCGGCGAGCTTCGTTTACCATCTTTTGAAGCCATGCCAGCTTTTGAAGCCCCAGCAATGTTCTTTCTAATCTAAACTTTTGTAGCTAATGAGCAGGTTGGTGAGGGATCTGGGTGCTGCTCCCGCTAAACTGGGCAATACAGAACTACATCAAATTAATTAATAAAGAGTGCCCTAATAATTAATTTTAAAGGGAATGTATCATCAGAAAATGACCTATTGTTTAAATTACATTTTTGTGTTCAAACATTCTAAAAAAAAAAAAAATATATATATATATATATATATACAGTTGCAAGAAAAAGTATGTGAACCCTTTGGAATGATATGGATTTCTGCACAAATTGGTCATAAAATGTGATCTGATCTTCATCTAAGTCACAGCAATAGACAATCACAGTCTGCTTAAACTAATAACACACAAAGAATTAAATGTTACCATGTTTTTATTGAACACACCATGTAAACATTCACAGTGCAGGTGGAAAAAGTATGTGAACCCTTGGATTTAATAACTGGTTGAACCTCCTTTTGCAGCAATAACTTCAACCAAACGTTTCCTGTAGTTGCAGATCAGATGTGCACAACGGTCAGGAGTAATTCTTGACCATTCCTCTTTACAGAACTGTTTCAGTTAAGCAATATTCTTGGGATGTCTGGTGTGAATCGCTTTCTTGAGGTCATGCCACAGCATCTCAATCGGGTTGAGGTCACGACTCTGACTGGGCCACTCCAGAAGGGGTATTTTCTTCTGTTTAAGCCATTCTGTTGTTGATTTACTTCTATGCTTTGGGTTGTTGTCCTGTTGCAACACCCATCTTCTGTTGAGCTTCAGCTGGTGGACAGATGGCCTTAAGTTCTCCTGCAAAATGTCTTGATAAACTTGGGAATTCATTTTTCCTTCGATGATAGCTTTGGGCTGGTGATGTACTGTAACAGTATACCTGGTGATGTACTGTTGTACAGTGGGGGGTTAATTACAGTATGCCTGGTGGCCTAAGGCAGTGGAGGGATCAATGTCTGTATACCTGATGGAGCAAAGCAGCCCCAAACCATGACGCAGAAAAGCAGCCCCAAACCATGATGCCCCCACCACCATACTTCACAGTTGGGATGAGGTTTTGATGTTGGTGTGCTGTGCCTCTTTTTCTCCACAGATAGTGTTGTGTGTTTCTTCCAAACAACTCAACTTTGGTTTCATCTGTCCACAGAATATTTTGCCAGTACTGCTATGGAACATCCAGGTGCTCTTGTGCAAACTGTAAATGTGCAAGCAATGTTTTTTTTGGACAGCAGTGGCTTCCTCTGTGGTATCCTCCCATTAAATTCATTCTTGTTTAGTGTTTTACGTATCGTAGATTTGCTAACAGGGATGTTAGCATATGCCAGAGACTTTTGTAAGTCTTTAGCTGACACTCTAGGATTCTTCTTCACCTCATTGAGCAGTCTGTGCTGTGCTCTTGCAGTCATCTTTACAGGATGGCCACTCCTAGGGAGAGTAGCAGCAGTGCTGAACTTTCTCCATTTATAGACAATTTGTCTTACCGTGGACTGATGAACAGCAAGGCTTTTGGAGATACTTTTATAACCCTTTCCAGCTTTATGCAAGTCAACAATTCTTAATCGTAGGTCTTCTGAGAGCTCTTTTGTGCGAGGCATCATTCACATCAGGCAATGCTTCTTGTGAAAAGCAAACCTAGAACTGGTGTGTGTTTTTTATAGGGCAGGGCAGCTGTAACCAACACCTCTAATCTCATCTCATTGATTGAATTCCAGTTGGCTGACACCTCACTCCAATTAGCTCTTGGAGATGTCATTAGTCTAGGGGTTCACATACTTTTTCCACCTGCACTGTGAATATTTACATGGTGTGTTCAATAAAAACATGGTAACATTTAATTCTTTGTGTGTTATTAGTTTAAGCAGACTGTGATTGTCTATTGTTGTGACTTAGATGAAGATCAGATCACATTTTATGACCAATTTGTGCAGAAATCCATATCATTCCAAAGGGTTCACATACTTTTTCTTGCAACGGTATATATTTAAGAGTTTTTTTTTTAATCCTACATGTCACTATCTATATTAAAAATGCATATAATCCTGCAATTTTCACACTGGCCACTATATCTAATAATACATCAATCAGGATTTCCTGTTCTGTACAGGTACCTTTTCAGTAGTGTGAGGCGGTGACAGGAGTCATTTATGATATGTGTCACCCAGAATGTTGCAGGAAGTATTCTAAAGCGGCTTGCTTATCCCAGGAATGTGTCACCAAGGTGTCCCGCCTTGGTGGAATAAAAGCCCTAGTCCAGGTGTCCACTAAAGTATTTGGGGGACACCATATAGATAGTGTATAGATGGTTCAGCTAGTTCAGGGCAGGCTTTTACTGGGAACAGGCAATGTGTTGGGTGGGTGCCTGTTTCCCAGGTTCCAGTCTGGGACTTGAGGCATGCTCATGTCCAGGGATCCTATTTAATCCTGCTAATGGATCTTAGGTGTGTCTCAATCTGGAGGAAAGGCAGACAATGTGAGGTAACACTGTCAGAGTGTGCTACGACTACTGAACCCGGCTGCGATCTGGATGTACTGGCTGTACTGACATGAAAAGCCTAAATAAAGAGGACTTTTAATGAACGGATTGGTGTCCTTGCCTTTGAACACTGGTCTTGTGAGTACAGTTCCCCACAGTAGCTATTATCATTTTCACCATTGGCAGAATTACAATAACAAGTAACACTGCTATATAGATAACACAAGATACAACATTTACTATAGCTGATATCACAGCTTATCTAGTCCCTCCCTGTACAATGACCTCTGTACAGTTTAAAGAGCATGCCTACAAAACTCTCCCATAGACGTCAATAGGGTCCCCTCCTGTCCACTGTGTCTATGGCCCATGGGGCTGCTCTCAAAAGATGGAAAGTCTTAATATTTTAGCTCAGTGGTCAGTGTGAAAAAAGCAGGATTTTAGTTTTCTTTAAATAAAGTGACATGGAAATTTTTTACAAAATTTCCAAAAATTCTTAAAAAAATGTGTTTAACATAAAAACGCAATTTAAACAATAGGTCATTTTATTAGGTCATAGTATTAAACAGCACCCAGGTGTATGCCAGTAGTCTGAAATAACTAAAATAACTTTAGGTCGAGGGCAGTGAAGGAGTTAGTCTGTTGGTGGTCTAGGACAATGAGAGGATTCAATTGAGTACTTCTGGTGGTCTAGGACAGTATATACCCAGTAAAGGTGTTAGTGTCAGCATCCCTGATGATCCAGGCCGGCTAAAGGGTTTTTGTCAATATTCCTGGTGGTCGAGAGCAGTGAAGGAGTCAATGTTAGTATTCCTGGTGGTCTATGACTGTGAATGAGTTACTGTTAGCATACCTGGTGGTCTAGGACAGTGAAGAAGTTAATAACAGTATACCTGGTGATGTACTGTTGTACAGTGGGGGGTTAATTACAGTATGCCTGGTGGCCTAAGGCAGTGGAGGGATCAATGTCTGTATACCTGATGGAGTATGGTCTATGACAGTGAAAGGGTAATGTAAGTATACATGTTCATCTAGGGCAGTGAATGGGATTAATTACACTATCCCTGGAGGTCTAGGGCAGTGAAAAGGTTAATGTTAATATTATTGGTGGAGAGCAGTGAAAGGGTTAATGTTCCATACCTGGGGTCCAGTGGTTACTCACCTCTCTAGGTTGCATTGTTATCCCAGTTGTAACTTCCTGTTTCCTCCCTGAACTGATCATAGACATGAGTTCAGAGAGAGTACAGAGAGGACTGTGCAGCTGTGACTTTACTGCACCACAGTTCTCTCTATGATTAGGAACATTAAAGGGGGATTTTAGAGAGTCGGTGTAGGAGCATGCTCTCTCAGGACTTAAGCCCCTACCCTGCTAGAGAATGGCATTGACAAGGGTTTGTTGTCATAAACTACACAACCTGTGATGGGTCCATCTACCGCCAACATGGCCATTTTTACAGCCAATGAGAAATGATTCATAAAATACTTTCACACGTCCATTTTTTACTTCTAGCGTTCAATATATTTTCAAGTGAGCAGATACATTTGCCATTACTCACTTTTTGGCACTGTTATAATGACCGTGTATGGCAGCCAATGCCTGCTTAACATCTTGTATTGCAATGATCTACAGCCTAATTAACACTGCATGGAACAACATTCTCTGCAGGGATAAGAGATAAAGAGGCTTCTCTTTGACAAATTCTATCTGGGAATGGTAATGAACAGGCCGGGGATGGTCAGGATATTATCCTTTTATAAGGGCGAAGAACAGAGTCATGAGTAATGCTCATAATTTACGGTAGTCTGGCATGAGAAGCAGCACGATAAGCAGAGGAGCAAAGAACTTCAATGACTTCACCTCTAAGTAACTCATAGACCGTTTAGCTGTCATTTTGTCAATTTATAAGAACATCTGTATTAATGATTTTTTACCTTGTATCGCCAGTGGAAATGCTTGGTATTTCTTGACTGAGATCACAATTTATTTTATTTCTGGCATGGAAAATAATGAAAGAAAATCAATTTTCTAATTGTAAAAACTTTCCAAGAGACAGCCAGGTGGAGTACACCATCGGCGCCAAAGACCAGGGACCAACAGGTTATATATATATATATATATATATATATATATATATATATATATACACAGTCAGGTCCATAAATATTGGGACATCGACACAATTCTAATAGTTTTGGCTCTATACAGCACCACAATGGATTTGAAATGAAACGAATACGATGTGCTTTACCTGCAGACTGTCAGCTTTAATTTGAGGATACTTACATCCAAATCAGGTGAACGGTGTAGGAATTACAACAGTTTGCATATGTGCCTCCCACTTGTTAAGGGACCAAAAGTAATGGGACAATTGGCTTCTCAGCTGTTCCTTGGTGTGTGTTATTCCCTCATTATCCCAATTACAATGAGCAGATAAAAGGTCCAGAGGTCATTTCCAGTCTGCTATTTGCATTTGGAATCTGTTGCTGTCAACTCTCAAGATGAGATTCAAAGAGCTGTCACTATCAGTGAAGCAAGCCATCATTAGGCTCAAAAAACACAACAAACCCATCAGAGAGATAGCAAAAACATTAGGCGCGGCCAAAACAACTGTTTGGAACATTCTTAAAAAGAAGGAACGCATCGGTGAGCTCAGCAACACCAAAAGACCCGAAAAACCAAGGAAAACAACTGTGGAGGTTGACCGAAGAATTCTTTCCCTGGTGAAGAAAACACCTTTCACAACAGTTGGCCAGATCAAGAACACTCTCCAGGAGGTAGGTGTATGTGTGTCAAAGTCAACAATCAAGAGAAGACTTCACCAGAATGAATACAGAGGGTTCACCACAAGATGTAAACCATTGGTGAGCCTCAAAAACAGGAAGGCCAGATTAGAGTTTGCCAAACGACATCTAAAAAAGCCTTCACAGTTCTGGAACAACATCCTATGGACAGATGAGACCAAGATCAACTTGTACCAGAGTGATGGGAAGAGAAGAGTATGGAGAAGGAAAGGAACTGCTCATGATCCTAAGCATACCACCTCATCAGTGAAGCATGGTGGTGGTAGTGTCATGGCGTGGGCATGTATGGCTGCCAATGGAACTGGTTCTCTTGTATTTATGGATGATATGACTGCTGACAAAAGCAGCAGGATGAATTCTAAAGTGTTTCGGGCAATATTATCTGCTCATATTCAGCCAAATGCTTCAGAACTCATTGGACGGTGCTTCACAGTGCAGATGGACAATGACCCAAAGCATAATGCAAAAGCAACCAAAGAGTTTTTTAAGGGAAAGAAGTGGAATGTTATGCAATGGCCAAGTCAATCACCTGACCTGAATCCGATTGAGCATGCATTTCACTTGCTGAAGACAAAACTGAAGGGAAAATGCCCCAAGAACAAGCAGGAACTGAAGACAGTTGCAGTAGAGGCCTGGCAGAGCATCACCAGAGATGAAACCCAGCGTCTGGTGATGTCTATGAGTTCCAGACTTCAGGCTGTAATTGACTGCAAAGGATTTGCAACCAAGTATTAAAAAGTGAAAGTTTTATTTATGATTATTATTCTGTCCCATTACTTTTGGTTCCTTAACAAGTGGGAGGCACATATGCAGACTGTTGTAATTCCTGCACCGTTCACCTGATTTGGATGTAAATACCCTCAAATTAAAGCTGACAGTCTGCAGGTAATCTTGGTAACCACGGGCGAATCTAAAGTTACCCTCGGTCAGGAGGGGAATGTAGAGACAAAAGAGAGGTGTGGGGGGCGCACAATAGGGTAGTATGTTCAGTACAAACTGAATTGTTAAACAAGTAGAGGTGCTCACCTTTTTAGGTTGTGCAATAATAGACACAACTCTATTGTAGGTATGTATGTATATAGAGACCTTTCGGATCCGTGAATGCAGCCGCAGAAGAGGTATCTTTGGGATCGGAGGCCCAATTCCCCAAAGGTTGCTTGTACAAAAAGATTTCTGATCAGGCGCAAAATCACAGGCTCCAATACGTCTCTTAATGGTGAATCTTCTTTAATTGCATAAAAGATGAAGATGTGTAGAACAACACAGATGTGCAGGTAAAGAACATCTTGTTTGTTTCATTTCAAATCCATTGTGGTGGTGTATAGAGCCAAAAATGTTAGAATTGTGTCGATGTCCCAATATTTATGGACCTGACTGTATATACTGATGAGCAAAAGGGTAACAATGTTTTTAATATATCACCATTAGGGTTGAGCGAACCCGAACTGTAAATTTCAGGTTCGTACTGAACTTTAGGATTTTTGGACCCCGGACCCGAACCCGAACATTTCCGTAAAAGTTCGGGTTCGGTTCAGTGTTCGGCGGTTTCTTGGCGCTTTTTGAAAGGCTGCACAGCAGCCAATCAACAAGCGTCATACTACTTGCCCCAAGAGGCCATCACAGCCATGCCTACTAATGGCATGGCTGTGATTGGTCAGAGCAGCATGTGACCCAGGCTCTATATAAGCTTGAGCCACATAGCGCTGCACGTCACTCTGCTCTTACTAGTGTAGGGAGAGGATGCTGCTGGACTTGTGATTTCAGGAAGAGAATAGGAGAGAATCTAACTCAGCGATCTACAGACAAATAGTTGTGTGGGTGCAGGGCACTATCGTTTTACCCTGCCCTGAGCTCATTGACCAAAAAATACTAACTTTTAGAATTCTGATAGTTAGGCGGGTGGCGGCGGCAGCCATTTTATGCATGCTCAGTGCACCAGCACTGCATCTGAGCTTTTGGGACATTGCAAATCACCATTTTTTGGGGGCAAACTACAACATCTGTATTAGTCAGTGTGCAATTTAAGGTAGAAATACACCCATCATTTTCTGGGGTTTTAAAAACACACTTTTTTCCCCCCAAAAACAGTATTTTCCAGATCTGAAAGTGTTAAATTCAAGTTTAATATATACAGCTTTCATATTCTGTTAGCAAAAAAAGACTTTTTTGGCAATCTACAACATCTGTATTAGTCAGTGTGCAATTTAAGGTAGAAATACACCCATCATTTTCTGGGGTTTGAAAAACACACTCTTTTGACAAAAACACTATTTTCAGGCCTTGCAGCATCAGCACGTGTGAAATTACAGGCATATATTTTGTTGTCAAATTCAGTTTTTAAACAAACACTCATTTGGGCACCAAAAATTTAGTTGGCAGCCTTTGATGCAGATGTCATTATGAGATACACCCTTAATACATTTGGGTTAGGCCTCATGCACACGACCGTATTTTTTCACGGTCTGCAAAACGGGGTTCCGTTGGTCCGTGATCCGTGACCGTTTTTTCGTCCGTGGGTCTTCCTTGATTTTTGGAGGATCCACGGACATGAAAAAAAAGTTGTTTTGGTGTCCGCCTGGCCCTGCGGAGCCAAACGGATCCGTCCTGAATTACAATGCAAGTCAATGGGGACGGATCCGTTTGACGTTGACACAATATGGTGCAATTTCAAACGGATCCGTCCCCCATTGACTTTCAATGTAAAGTCAGGAGTTAATATACCATAGGATCTGAGTTTTCTCCAATCCAATAGTATATTTTAACTTGAAGCGTCCCCATCACCATGGGAACGCCTCTATGTTAGAATATACTGTCGGATATGAGTTAGATCGTGAAACTCAAATCCGACAGTATATTCTAACACAGAGGCGTTCCCATGGTGATGGGGACGCTTCAGGTTAGAATATACTAAAAGAACTGTGTACATGACTGCCCCCTGCTGCCCTGTAGTTAACACATTGGTGGCCAGTGCGGCCGGCCCCCCCCTCCCTCCCCTGTAGTTAACTCTTTGTTGTCCAGTGCGGCATTATACTTACCTGCGAGCTGCGATGGCTACGTCCGGCCGGGAGCTCCTCCTACTGGTAAGTGACAGGTCTGTGCGGCGCATTGCTTAATGACCTGTCACTTACCAGTAGGAGGAGCTCCCGGCCGGACGCAGACATCGCAGCTCGCAGGTAAGTATAATGCTTCTACAAATTGCTAAGTAACCATGGCAACCGGGACTGCAGTAGCGTCCTGGTTGCCATGGTTACCGATCGGAGCCCCAGCAATTAAACTGGGACTCCGATCGGTACTCTCCGCTGCCACCAACGATAGGGGGGAGATTTTAATTAGGAGGGGGAGGGAGGGGAGAGGGCCCACTGGCCACCAACGAGTTAACTACAGGGGAGGGAGGGGGGCCCACTGGCCACCAACGAGTTAACTACAGGGGAGGGAGGGGGGGGCCCACTGGCCACCAACGAGTTAACTACAGGGGAGGGAGGGGGGCCGGCCGCACTGGCCACCAACGAGTTAACTACAGGGGAGGGAGGGGGGCCGGCCGCACTGGACAACAAAGAGTTAACTACAGGGGAGGGAGGAGGGCCCACTGGCCACCAATGAGTTAACTACAGTGGAGGGAGGGGGGGGGGGCGGCCGCACTGGCCACCAATGTGTTAACTACAGGGGGGGGGCTGCCCCCTGCTGCCTGGCAGCACCTGCCAGGCAGCAGGGGGCAGTCATGTACACAGTTCTTTTAGTATATTCTAACCTGAAGCGTCCCCATCACCATGGGAACGCCTCTGTGTTAGAATATACTGTCGGATCTGAGTTTTCACGGAGTGAAAACTCAGCTCTGAAAAAGCTTTTATGCAGACGGATCTTCGGATCTGTCTGTATTAAAGTAACCTAATGCCACGGATCACGGACACGGATGCCAATCTTGTGTGCATCCGTGTTCTTTCACGGACCCATTGACTTGAATGGGTCCGTGAACCGTTGTCCGTCAAAAAAATAGGACAGGTCCTATTTTTTTGACGGACAGGATACACGGATCACGGTCTCGGCTGCAAAACGGTGCATTTTCCGATTTTTCCACGGACCCATTGAAAGTCAATGGGTCCGCGAAAAAAAACTGAAAACGGCACAACGGCCACGGATGCACACAACGGTCGTGTGCACGAGGCCTTACATTCAGAGATTTTAAATACCGCCATTTGGTGCACCAATATTGAATTCAGGCCTACAGAGGTTCAGGCCCTGTGAGATACTCCCTCTACGAACAGGGGTTTGAATTAGGCATTTGAAATACAGCCATTTGAAATACAGCTATTTTGTGCAAAGATATATTTACTTCAGGCCTACAGAGGTTCAGGCCCTGTGAGATACCACCTCTACATACAGGGGTTTGAATAAGGCTACTTTCACACTAGCGTTCGGGGCTCCGCTTGTGAGTTCCGTTTGAAGGCTCTCACAAGCGGCCCCGAACGGATCCGTCCAGCCCTAATGCATTCTGAGTGGACGCAGATCCGCTCAGAATGCATCAGTTTGGCACCGTTTGTCCTCCGTTCCGCTCAGCAGGCGGACCCCTGAACGCAGCTTGCAGCGTTCGGGTGTCCGCCTGGCTGTGCGGAGGCAAACAGATTCGTTCAGACTTACAATGTAAGTCAATGGGGACGGATCCGTTTGAAGTTGACACAATATGGCTCAATTTTCAAACGGATCCGTCCCCCATTGACTTTCAATGTAAAGTCAAAACGGATCCGTTTGCATTATCATGAACAAAAAAAAAATAAAAAATTATTTATTTTTTGTTCATGGTAATGCAAACGGATCCGTTCTGAACGGATCTAAGCGTTTGCATTATAGGTGCGGATCCGTTTGTGCAGATACCAGACGGATCCGCACCCAACGCAGGTGTGAAAGTAGCCTTAGGCATTTGAAATACAGCCATTTGAAATACAGCCATTTTGTGCAAAGATATATTTACTGCAGGCCTACAGAGGTTCAGGCCCTCTGAGATACTACCTCTACATACAGGGGTTTGAATTAGGCATTTGAAATACAGCCATTTTGGGCAAAAAAATCTTTTATTGAGGCCTTGTCTGTTTCAGGCCATGTGAGATACACCCTTTACATACTGTCGTTCTATTCTACTATTAATTGAACACCCATTTAGGGCAAGATCCTAAATTTAAAAAATATGAGGAGAGCGTCAAATAAGGGACAGGCCCCAGGTCGTGGTGCTGCTGGTGGAGCTCCTGTTGCAGGGAGAGGACGTGGTCAATCTGTGCCGGATACACGCACAAGTGAAACCCCTTCCTCAGGTACGAGTAGGCGACAAAACCTGCAGCGGTATTTAGTCGGGCCTAATGCTGCTCTACGAATGGTGAGGCCTGAACAAGTACAGGCAATAGTAGATTGGGTTGCTGACAGTGGATCCAGTTCCTTCACATTATCTCCCACCCAGTCTCCTGCTGAAAGACCACAGTTGGCACCTGCAGCCGATGTCCATCAGTCTTTCACCTCACCCCCTTGCAAATCAGCCAAGCAGTCTGAGCCCCAAGTCATGCAGCAGTCTCTTCTGCTTTTTGATGACTCTGTTAGCAGGGTTTCCCAGGGCCATCCACCTAGCCCTGCCCCAGAAGTGGAAGAGATTGAGTGCACCGATGCCCAACCACTTATTTTTCAACATGAGTACATGGTGCCAACTGCTGGGGCTTTCGAAAGTGTGCAGACCGACAAGGAAGTCAGGGGTGAAGACTGGGTGGAAGATGATGTGGAGGACGATGAGGTCCTCGACCCCACATGGAATCAAGGTCATGCGAGTGACCGATGTAGTTGGGAGGAAGAGGCGGTGGTCGCACAGAGCCACCAGCACAGCAGAAGAGGGAGCAGGGTGCAAAAGCGGAGCGGCCGTCCTCTAGACAGTACGCCTCCTACTGCCCACCGCAGCAAGGGACTGAGCACACCAAAGCCAGCTCCAAGGAGTTCCCTGGCGTTGCAGTTCTTCAGACAATGTGCTGACGACAAGACACGAGTGGTTTGCACGCTGTGCAATCAGAGCCTGAAGCGAGGCATAAACGTTCTCAACCTGAGCACAACCTGCATGACCAGGCATTTAAGTGCAAAGCACGAGCTGCAGTGGAGTAGACACCTCAAAAACCAAGAAAGGTCTGTGGCTCCTCCTGCTTCCTCTTCTGCTGCAGTCGCGGCCTCTTCATCCACCTCTGGAGTGACAGTGCCACCTGGCACCCAACAAACAGAGGATCTGCCAGCAACACCAACACCTGGGTCACCAAGCATCTCCACAATGTCACACGGAAGCGTTCAGCTCTCCATATCCCAAACGCTGGAGAGGAAAAAGAAGTACCCCCCTACCCACCCGCGATCCCTGAATGCCAGCATTTCTAAATTTCTTGTCTTTGAAATGCTGTCATTCCGTCTGGTGGAGACGGATAGTTTTTAAGGCCTTATGGCGGTGGCTGTCCCACAGTACGTCGTGCCCAGCCGCCACTACTTTTCAAGGCGAGCCATCCCTTCCCTTCACAACCAAGTAGAGGACAAAATCAGGTGTGCACTGCGCAACGCCATCTGTGGCAAGGTGCACCTGACTACGGATACGTGGACCAGTAAGCACGGTCAGGTCCGTTATATTTCCATAACAGCACACTGGGTAAATGCAGTGGCAGCTGGGCCTGAGGCGGATAGCAGTTTGGCGCATGTCCTTCCACCACTGAGGATTGCAGGGCGCTTCAGTTTGCCTACTGTTGATTCCTCCTCCTACTCTGCTTCCTCAACCTCTACCAGCTCCTCATCCGGTCAGCGTAACACCTTCACCACCAACTTCAACACAGCCAGGGGTAAACGACAGCAGGCAGTTTTAAAACTTATCTGTTTGGGGGACAAACCACACACCGCGCAGGAGCTGTGGACGGGCCTTGAACAACAGACCGATGAGTGGTTTGTGCCAGTCAGCCTCAAGCCCAGCCTGGTGGTGTGCGATAATGGGCAAAATCTCGTAGCACCTCTGGGACTAGCCGGTTCGACGCACATCCCTTGCCTGGCGCATGAGCTGAATTTGGTGGTGCAGAGATTCCTTAAAAATTACCCCGACATGTCAGAGCTGCTGCATAAAGTGCGGGCTGTCTGTGCACGCTTTCGGCGTTCTCACCCTGCTGCTGGTCGCCTGTCAGCGCTGCAGCGTAACTTCGGCCTTCCCGCTCACCGCCTCATATGTGACGTGCCCACAAGGTGGAACTGCACCTTGCACATGCTGGCCAGACTGTGCGAGCAGCAGCTGGCGATAGTGGAGTTTCAGCTGCAAGACGCACGGGTCAGTCGCACTGCGGTACAGCACCACTTCACCACTAATGACTGGGGCTCTATGCGAGACCTGTGTTCCTTGTTGCACTGTTTCGAGTACTCCACCAACATGGCCAGTGCCGATAATGCTGTTCTCAGCGTTACTATCCCACTTCTATGCCTCCTTGAAAAAACGCTCCTGGCGATGATGGAAGAGGATGTGGCACAAGAGGAGGAAGAGGGATCATTTCGTAGGGTTTCCGGACAGTCATTCCCAAGTGGCTCCGAGGGTGGGTTCCTGCACCCACAAACCCAAGGTACACAATTGTCCAGCCAGGGCACAGTTCTGGAGGATGAGGAGGTGGAGGATGAGGAGAAGGAGATGCAGGAGGAGGAACCATGTTCACAGCAGGGTGGCACCCAGACCAGCTCATGGCCATCACTGTTGCGTGTATGGGGGGATACAGAGGACACAGACGATAGACCTCCCACAGAGGACAGCTTTTCATTGCCTCTGGGCAGCCTGGCACACATGAGCGATTACATGCTGCAGTGTCTCCGCAACGACCGCCGAGTTGCCCACATTCTAACTTGTGCTGATTACTGGGTGGCCACGCTGCTGGATCCCCGTTACAAGGACAACGTACCGTCCTTAATTCCGTCACTGGAGCGTGATCGTAAGATGCACGAGTACAAGCGCACGCTGGTAGATGCGCTGCTGATGGCATTCCCATCTGACAGTGGGGGCACAGTGTAAGCACAAGGCAAAGGCAGAGGACGAGGAAGAGGTCGCCAACGCAGCTAGGGCACCGCCAGCACCTCAGAAGGCAGGGTTAGCATGGCCGAAATGTGGAAATGCTTTGTCAGCACGCCACAACAACCAGCACCACCAGCTGATATGGAACGTTTTAGCAGGAGGCAGCATTTCACCAACATGGTGGAGCAGTAAGTCAGGCCGGACTGGAGCGCAGCGGTTGGGGAGGACGCGCATGAAGAGGCCGGGCGGTGAAGGACTGGTGAGGAAAGGGTTAGGGGGTTGTGGGGGCGGTGTAAGAGGAAGGGCGGGAGTTGCCAGGGCGGCGGGGGGCGTGGCCGGAGCGGAGTCAGAGGAAGGAGGCGGAAGTGAGGTCAGTGCGGCCAGGGGATCCAAACGGGCGGCCAGGGGATCCAAACGAGCAGGACGTACCTCAAGATGTCGGCGCCAGGGATGTCCGTGGATGAGATGCTGGAGAGGTTGCGGCGAGAGGCGGAGGTGAGGGGGCCTGGCTGGCTGCAGGAACAGGTGGGCGCCTGCATTGTATCGCCTGCTCCGGCGGCTACCCCCATTGCCAGGGCTGCCCGGCTGCGGCGGAGCATAGCGCCGGCACGCCTAAGCCCTGAAATCACCCCCCGGGCCCGGCGCCGAATAGGGAGCCCCCCTGTGGACCCTCGGCGGCGGAGAGCGGCCGCTCAGCCACCTGCGAGCCGCTCTCGCCGTGGGAGGAATCCCGATTCTCGGCGGGGCCCTGCAGCAGGTGACTCGAATGCAGGACCAGGAACGGTGGACCGGCCCAGTCCTTCCTTAAGCGGGCGGTCCACTCGGCTTTCAGAAAGGATCCGGGCTCCTCGGGCTGCTCTTAGGGGAGAGGAATACCAGGGCAGGCCCAGAGAAGATTCCAGCAGTGTGGAGGAAGATCCCCTTGCGGCGGTGGGTGCTGCGGCCTCGGCCAGGCGTCCAGCCAGCGTGGTGCAGAGGGTCGTACAGGTGGTCCAGGAGGAGCAGCCGTCGACATCCAGGAGCTTTGATGGTGAAGTGGCGTTACGGCGGGAGTCAGGATCTACGGCAGCGGGAGTCACAGCGCCCGTGGTGCCTGGTGAGATTGGTTGGGGATCTGTTTTAGCCCAGGGTTTCCCGGGTGAGGGGGGGGGGTGGGAACATGGGGGAATTTGGTAAAGGTTTGGGGCAGTTTTTGGGGGGATTGGCGGGTTGGTTGTCAGGTATGGGTGTTGGTGCTGGGTCTCCATTGCCGGGGTGGGGGGTGGTGCCGGGTCTAGGGTCAGGGACGCAGGTTGTTACGTCAGGTGCAGGGTCGGTGTCGGTGGAGACGCAGGCGGGGGGGGAGGAGGAGGTGCAGAGGTTGGATGATAGGGCTCGGGGTGAGGTGTACGTGTGCTTTGAAGGGCCGCTGGGGGCTCATTTGAAACAGGAGGTGAGAGAAAAGATCTGGAAGGGAGAGTATGTGGAGATATTCTCGCTGCTCCCGTTGGAAAGGTTTAACTTGGATAGGGGTAAGAAGGACGAGGGAAAGAAGGAGGATGAGGATAAGCGTAGGCATCGATTGATTCCACGTACCTTTGCTAATTGGCTACAGGCGTTTGCCATATTAGCAAGTGTAATTGGGGAACGGGCGCCGGAATGTTGTTCGGCGCTTTTTTGTTACCAAGACGCTATTGGGGAGGCTTATAGGGTGTATGGGGGTGTGGGCTGGCTCCGTTATGACGAGCAGTTCCGGCAGCGTAAGGCGGTGAGGACTGATATTCGGTGGGATCATAAGGATATTGGGTTGTGGTTGAGGGTGACGGCGCCTCCTAGGGCTGGGCAGTCCTTTCGTGGGGAGTCCGGGGGGTCATCCCCTGGGGCATTGGCAGCGGCATCGGCAAAAGGGTTGTGCTTCCTTTTTAATGAAGGAAATTGCAGATTTGGGGCCAAGTGCAAATTTAAGCACGAGTGCACGGGGTGTGGGGGAGCCCATGGAGCTAACCGTTGCTTCAAAGGGGGTAAGAATAGGGGGGGTGATGGTGCTGGAAAAGGGACGGACGCCGGTGCGGGTGGAAGAGATGTAGGTGTTCCTAGATAGATATCCGGATCAGGTTGCGGCTGGGTTGTTGGGGGATGGTTTTAGGTTTGGCTTTCGTATTCCGTCAGTTGTCACGGCGGGGCCTACGGTTCTTAGGAATCTTAGGTCTGCGCTTGTTCACGCGGGTGTTGTGGCGGAAAAATTAAAGAAAGAGGTGGAGTTGGGGCGGATGGCGGGTCCATTCAAGGAGCCGCCGATTCTGGGATTGAGGGTGTCCCCGTTAGGGGTGGTGCCTAAGAAGGAGCCGAATAAGTTTCGGCTCATTCATCATTTGTCTTATCCAAAAGGTGCGTCGGTCAATGATGGTATAGATCCTGAACTTTGTTCGGTGGTATATACCTCCTTTGATGCGGCTGTAAGATGGGTGAGGCGGTTGGGGCAGGGGACGTTGATGGCTAAGGTGGATGTGGAGGCGGCCTTTAGATTGCTTCCGGTACATGTGGACAGCATGGGTTTGTTGGGTTGTTTTTGGGATGGCGAATATTTTGTGGATAGGTGTTTGCCAATGGGGTGCTCGCTGTCATGTGCATATTTTGAGACCTTTAGCTCATTTTTGGAATGGGTAGTGGTGGAAGTTTCAGGTTGTTCATCAGTTATCCATTATTTGGACGACTTTTTATGTTTAGGGCCGGCAAATTCGCGGGTGTGTTCTTTGTTGCTGCACACGGTGCAGTCGGTTTTTGCGCGTTTTGGGGTACCATTAGCGCGGGAGAAAACGTTGGGGCCGGTGACGGAGTTGTGTTTTTTGGGGATTGTTATAGATACGGAGCGGATGGAGTGCAGGCTTCCGCAGGACAAGTTGGTAGATTTGCGTTTGGAGATTGATAGGGCCTTGGTCAGGGAGAAGATTAGGTTGAGGGAGTTGCAGTCATTGTTGGGTAAATTGAATTTTGCTTGTCAAATTATGCCGATGGGTAGAATTTTCTGTAGACGTTTGGCTGCTGCTACGGCGGGGGTGTTAGCGCCGTATCATTTTATCAGGTTACGCAAGGAGTTAAAAGGGGATTTAAGGGTGTGGGCGGAGTTTTTGGGTCAGTACAATGGCAGGCCTTTAGTGATGGCGGAGTTGTGTGATAGTGTGGAGTATGAGTTGTACACTGATGCGTCGGGGGGAGTGGGTTTCGGGGCTTATTGCCAAGGCCAATGGTGTGCGGGAGTATGGCCGGATTCGTGGGTAAGTCGGGGCTGGGTCAGGAACATGGCGTTGCTGGAACTTTTTCCCATTGTGATGGCGGTAGTATTGTGGGGTGAGAAATTTGAAAACAGGAAGGTGCGCTTTCATTGTGACAATTTGGGAGTGGTTCAGGCTATCAACAGTTTGTCCGCATCTTCCCCGCCGGTGGTTAGGCTGTTACAGTTTTTGGTATTGCGATGTTTGTCGATTAACATGTGGTTGGTGGCAGAACATGTGGCTGGAGTGTCTAATTCAGTGGCGGATTCTCTTTCTCGTTTACAGTGGGAGCGGTTCCGGCTTCTTGCGCCAGAAGCGGAGCTGGAAGGTCTGGAGTGTCCGTCGTGGCTGTGGGGGATCCTGGAGGAGAAGTGATGGGATGTTGAGGGATTCGTTGAGCCCGGGTACTTGGAGGGAGTATGGTAAGGCGTGGGCGACCTGGGAAACTTGGAACGGAGCTTGGGGGGCTGGTGTTGGGGATGGTGATGTGAGGTTGTTGATGTTGTTAGGGCAGTTGAAGGGTGAAGGGTGGTCGGTGTCAAAGGTGAATCATTTGATAGCGGGGGTAGCGTTTGGCTTTAAGTTGCGGGGGTTGCCGGATTTGACTAACGGTTTTTTGGTTAGGCAGGTGTTGAAAGGGTGGCGTAGGGGGGTAGGCAGGGTGCCGGATTATCGGAGGCCGGTGTCCTTTGAGTTGCTTGTGCAGATGGGTGAGAAGTTGAGTTGTGTTTGTAGTTCTGGTTGGGAGTTAGTGTTGTTCAGGGCTGCATTTGCTTTGGCGTTTTTCGGTGCTTTTCGCTTGGGGGAGTTGGTGTGTGACAGTGTGAGTAGAGCAGGGGGACTTAGGAGTGAGGATGTGGAGTTAGCGGGGGATAGGGTGTATGTCCGGATTCGGAGGTCAAAAACTGATCAGGAAGGCAGGGGGCAGCGTTTTACGTTGTTCCCGGTACCAGGTTGTAGTATGTGTCCGGTGCGGTGTGCAGGGTCTTATGGGGCGGGGCTACAGTGTAATGAGGTTCCTTTCCTTAGGCATGAGGACGGCTCCTTTTTGTCTAGGTTTCAGTTCCTGGCGGTTTTTAAGAAATGTTTGAAGATTTTGGGTGTGCCGGTCAAGGAGTATTCTGGTCATTCGTTCAGAATTGGTGCGGCAACTGAGGCAGCCAGGTGGGGCGCCAGTGAGGAAGTGATTAGGAGGATTGGGCGTTGGGAGTCGGTGCGTTTCAAATCATATGTAAGGCCTGCATTATTATAGGGGTACGGTTGGTGATGGGGGGTTGTTAATTTGTTCCTTTTTGTGTTCACAGGTCGGACGGTGGCGGCTTTGGTATGGATTCTGGGGCACTCCTATGTGTTCTGGGGTGCGATCAGAGCAGATGTAAGGCCGAGTGGGCGACAGTTGGGCTTTAGTCCGGAGTGTGCTACGGTCAGATGGTTAGGGGTTAGAGGTATGTTGTGGGGTGGAGTTTTGCGGGAGGTGCATCATTTTGTGCGATTGGATCGTCCTCCGGATGTGTTAGTTTTACATGTGGGGGGGAATGATTTGGGGAAGCGTCCTTTTAGGGAATTGGTCCGTGATGTCAAGTTTGACTTGCTCAGGATTTGGGCATTGTTTCCAGGGATCATAACAGTTTGGTCAGACATTGTGCCGCGGAAGGTGTGGAGGGGTGCGAGGTCAGTGGAGAGCCTTAATAAGGCGCGGATTAAGGTGAACAGAGCAGTTGGCCGGTTTATGGCAAGGAATGGCGGGGTTGTGGTGCGGCATGAGGTGTTGGAGAAAGGTGAGGGTGCATTTTGGAGAGCAGATGGAGTGCACCTGAATGCGGTGGGTACGGATTTGTGGGCTCTGGGGCTCCAGAGCGGCGTTGAAATTGCTTTGCGTGTGTGGAGGGACGCGCAGGGTTGAGGTGGTCAAGCTGCGCGTTCTTGGAGGCGGGGGAGGTCCTTGAAGTGGAGGAATATGGTGGTACCTGAGGATGGGAGGGCCCCGCGGGAGGGGCTGGACTCTCATTGAGGAGCTGGTAGGAACTAATTACGCGTTCCATCAGTTGCTGCCTCCGAGCTGGGTTCAACGGCTGGGGGCAAGATGGAGACGCAGGTGTTCCAGCGTTTATGGAGTTATTGGGGCTTCTAGGACCTCCCTCGTCATGTGTTAACTTATGTTATATATATTTTGTATGTATTCAATAAACGGCTGCTGTGGCCGATTAAATCCAAGCAGTGGTGTGGTGTGTTTATTTCCTGGGTTAGGAAGTGGGGTTGGGGGTAGGATGATGGTTGAGCTAGTGGGACTGAACAAATAGCCAGTGCCCTCTTCAAGTCAGGCCGGACTGGAGCGCAGCGGTTGGGGAGGACGCGCATGAAGAGGCCGGGCGGTGAAGGACTGGTGAGGAAAGGGTTAGGGGGTTGTGGGGGCGGTGTAAGAGGAAGGGCGGGAGTTGCCAGGGCGGCGGGGGGCGTGGCCGGAGCGGAGTCAGAGGAAGGAGGCGGAAGTGAGGTCAGTGCGGCCAGGGGATCCAAACGCCCACCCACCCGACCCTAGTGGAGGTGGATTGAGGTGAGCGTTGTTGTGTTATATGTCGCGGCAGTCGTGGAGGCGGGGGAGGTCCTTGAAGTGGAGGAATATGGTGGTACCTGAGGATGGGAGGGCCCCGCGGGAGGGGCTGGACTCTCATTGAGGAGCTGGTAGGAACTAATTACGCGTTCCATCAGTTGCTGCCTCCGAGCTGGGTTCAACGGTTGGGGGCAAGATGGAGACGCAGGTGTTCCAGCGTTTATGGAGTTATTGGGGCTTCTAGGACCTCCCTCGTCATGTGTTAACTTATGTTATATATATTTTGTATGTATTCAATAAACGGCTGCTGTGGCCGATTAAATCCAAGCAGTGGTGTGGTGTGTTTATTTCCTGGGTTAGGAAGTGGGGTTGGGGGTAGGATGATGGTTGAGCTAGTGGGACTGAACAAATAGCCAGTGCCCTCTTCATGTGGTGACATGAAGCTAGTTTTGCCGTGACTGAACCCCTGCTGTGCCTTTGTGACAGGGGCCTAAATCTCTCAAAATCCTATGTTCTATTGCTGGGTGACAAGAACCCCCTTTTGCCGTGAATGAACCCCTGCTGTGCCTGGGTGACAGGGGCCTAAATCTCTAAAAATTCTCTGTTCTATTGCTGGGGGACATGACACTAGTTTTGCTGTGAATAAACCCCTGCTGTGCCTGGGTGACAGGGGCCTAAATCTCTAAAAATTCTCTGTTCTATTGCTGGGGGACAAGAACCCCCTTTTGCCGTGAATGAACCCCTGCTGTGCCTGGGTGACAGGGGCCTAAATCTCTCAAAATCCTCTGTTCTATTGCTGGGTGACATGAAGCTAGTTTTGCCGTGAATGAACCCCTGCTCTGCATTGCTGACAGGGAACTAAATTTAGTGAAAACATCTGTTACTGATCAGAAGATGCGCGACTACAAGCGCACGCTGCTGATGATAGCATTCCCACCTGACAGCGGGGGCACAGTGGAAGCACAAGGCGAAGGCAGAGGAGGAGGAAGAGGTCGCCAACGCAGCTGGGGCACCGCCAGCACCTGAGAAGGCAGGGTTAGCATGGCCCGAATGTGGAAAAGCTTTGTCAGCCTTGGAGGTGCTGACCTGCCCTGCAGCCAGTGTATAGTGTGAACGTGTGTTTAGCACGGCAGAGAGCATTATCACAGGCCGCAGCCAATGTGGACAAGCTTACGTTTATTAAAATGAACCAGGCATGGATCCCACAGGACTTGTCCGTACCTTGTGCAGAATAGACATTTATACCAGCCTCAACCATCTATTCTTGTACTCAAGTGCACTTATTCTTTGTTTTATTTTGTTATATGTCCCAATATTTTGGGGGATACCCCAATTTAAAAATAAAAAATAACACAAATCAGTGTTGGCTACCTATTCCTCCTTCACCGCCGCTTCCACCTACACCGTGTCACAGTCGTTACCTCTGGCTGTGACCTTCTGTCTATGCTCTCGCTGCAGCTCCGTTCCTGTGTGTTATTTGTGGTTCTTTATGGGTTAACTCCCCTCTGTGCCTATTAGGAGTTAATCCTCTCTGACTGCTACATGGGTGTGGCCTCTCTGCTGCACCCATGGAACCTGTATATAAGGCTGAGGTTTCCTCAGTTCTGTGCCAGCTTTCCTGGTGTGTGTTGTCTTGTCCTGCTCCTTGTTTGTACTCACTCTCCCATGCTGCTGACCCATGGGATCCGTGTCTGTCTGTGCTCTGTGGGTTTCCTACTTGTTCATTCCCGTCCTCTTTCCTGTCTTTCTGTTATCTGTTCTGCCAGTTATGTTTTAGTTACCTTGTGTGTATTCATATGTCTCTGTTCAGCAAGCCCTAGCTGCAGCGCACCTAGCTGCAGAGTGCTATGGGCAAGGCCAAGCAGTATACCACTGGTGGAGCTAGTCCTTCTCTGCTCATTGCTACTCCTGTTCCCTTGCGTGAACTCCTGCTTGTGTTTTTAGTTGCCTGCTTGTATTTGCCTGTTTATGTTATATGTCTCTGTTCAGCAAGCCCTTGCTGCAGCGTGCCTTGCTGCAGAGTGCTATGGGCAAGGCCACGCAGTATACCACTGGTGGAGCTAGTCCTTCTCTGCTCATTGCCACTCCTGTTCCCTTGCGTGAACTCCTGCTTGTATTTTTAGTTGCCTGTTTGTTATGTTTGCCTATGTACCATCGGTACCTTCTGGTACCTGTTGTCCGTTTGCTCCTGTTTAGAGTTGAGCGAACACCTGGATGTTCGGGTTCGAGAAGTTCGACCGAACTTCCCGGAAATGTTCGGGTTCGGGATCCGAACCCGACCCGAACTTCGTCCCGAACCCGAACCCCATTGAAGTCAATGGGGACCCAAACTTTTCGGCACTAAAAAGGCTGTAAAACAGCCCAGGAAAGAGCTAGAGGGCTGCAAAAGGCAGCAACATGTATGTAAATCCCCTGCAAACAAATGTGGATAGGGAAATGAATTAAAATAAAAATAAAATATATAAAAATAAACCAATATCAATTAGAGAGAGGTCCCATAGCAGAGAATCTGGCTTCACGTCAGCAGAGAATCAGTCTTCATGCCATAGCAGAGAATCTGGCTTCACATCACCCACCACTGTAACAGTCCATTGTCATATATTTAGGCCCCGGCACCCAGTCAGAGGAGAGAGGTCCCGTAACAGAGAATCTGGCTTCATGTCAGCACAGAATCAGTCTTCATGTCATAGCAGAGAATCAGGCTTCACGTCACCCACCACTGGAACAGGCCACTGTCACACATTTAGGCCCTGGCACCCAGACAGAGGAGAGAGGTCCCGTAACAGAGAATCTGGCTTCATGTCAGCACAGAATCAGTCTTCATGTCATAGCAGAGAATCAGGCTTCACGTCACCCACCACTGGAACAGGCCACTGTCACATATTTAGGCCCAGGCACCCAGGCAGAGGAGAGAGGTCCCATAACAGAGATTCAGGTTTCATGTCAGCAGAGAATCAGTCTTCATGTCATAGCAGAGAATCAGGCTTCACGTCACCCACCACTGGAATAGGCCACTGTCACATATTTAGGCCCAGGCACCCAGGCAGAGGAGAGAGGTCCCATAACAGAAATTCAGGCTTCATGTCAGCAGAGAATCAGTCTTCATGTCATAGCAGAGAATCAGGCTTCACGTCACCCACCACTGGAACAGGCCACTGTCACATATTTAGGCCCAGGCACCCAGGCAGAGGAGAGAGGTCCCATAACAGAGATTCAGGCTTCATGTCAGCAGAGAATCAGTCTTCATGTCATAGCAGAGAATCAGGCTTCACGTCACCCACCACTGGAACAGGCCACTGTCACATATTTAGGCCCAGGCACCCAGGCAGAGGAGAGAGGTCCCATAACAGAGATTCAGGCTTCATGTCAGCAGAGAATCTGTCTTCATGTCATAGCAGAGAATCAGGCTTCACGTCACCCACCACTGGAACAGGCCACTGTCACATATTTAGGCCCAGGCACCCAGGCAGAGGAGAGAGGTCCCATAACAGAGATTCAGGCTTCATGTCAGCAGAGAATCAGTCTTCATGTCATAGCAGAGAATCAGGCTTCACGTCACCCACCACTGGAACAGGCCACTGTCACATATTTAGGCCCCGGCACCCAGACAGAGGAGAGAGGTCCCGTAACAGAGAATCTGGCTTCATGTCAGCACAGAATCAGTCTTCATGTCATAGCAGAGAATCAGGCTTCACGTCACCCACCACTGGAACACTTTTTCAACCCAGAACAAAAACTGTGCTTTTACGGTCACTACAAATAATTTGACCAGCTAAAACAGTACTGATTTAGAGGAATATAAATGTCAGGCCTATTTTTTAGGCGCTGTGTGACAGGTATACCTTTAATCACAGAATTAGACTTGTATCTGCACTGTAGCGTGTGTGTTAAGTTTTTCAGAATGACACTATCAGCACCTTGAATCTAATATACCCTTTTTGGGATAGATTTAAAGTAGGCCTGATATAGCAGAAACTACCAATTTAGAAAATGGAAAATTTGGGAATACTTTTTCAACCCAGAACAAAAACTGTGCTTTTACGGTCACTACAAATAACTTGACCAGCTAAAACAGTACTGATTTGGAGGAATATAAATGTCAGGGCTATTGTTTAGGCGCTGGGTGACAGGCTCAACTTGCTCCTGATGTAGTATATGGCCAAAAAATAACCACACTATTGATGGTTAAATGCACTTGGGTGACACAGGCTCAGCCTGCACCTGATGTAGTATATGGCCAAAAAATAACCACACTGTTGATGGTTAAATGCACTTGGGTGACACAGGCTCAGCCTGCACCTGATGTAGTATATGGCCAAAAAATAACCACACTGTTGATGGTTAAATGCACTTGGGTGACACAGGCTCAGCCTGCACCTGATGTAGTATATGGCCAAAAAATAACCACACTGTTGATGGTTAAATGCACTTGGGTGACACAGGCTCAGCCTGCAGCTGATGTAGGATATAGCAAAAAATAACCACACTATTGATGGTTAAATGCACTTGGTGGTAGCTTGTGCTGGCGCACCACAAGCCACAAAATGGCCGCCGATCACCCCAGAAAAAAGTGATATAAAAACGCTCTGGGCAGCCTAAAAAAAGTGAGCAATTCAATATCAGCACTTCAATGATCCACAGCTGGAGATCGATCACTGAATTAAGTCTTTTGGAGGAGTTAATCTGCCTAATCTCGCCCTAACGTCGCAGCAGCAACCTCTCCCTATGCTTGAATCAGCAGAGTGACGTGCAGCGCTACGTGACCCAAGCTTATATAGAGGCTGGGTCACATGCTGCACTGGCCAATCACAGCCATGCCAATAGTAGGCAAGGCTGTGATGGCCTCTTGGGGCAAGTAGTATGACGCTTGTTGATTGGCTGCTTTGCAGCCTTTCAAAAAGCGCCAAGAAAGCGCCGAACACCGAACCCGGACTTTTATGAAAATGTTCGGGTTCGGGTCCGTGTCACGGACACCCCAAAATTCGGTACGAACCCGAACTATACAGTTCGGGTTCGCTCATCCCTACTCCTGTTGTCACTGTCTAGTTCACACTCCAGAGTGGACCCTGGCAACTCCCTGCGGCAAAGCCTAACCCTACCATCTGGGGCCCTAGTGAATACCAGGAGTTGCTTAGTCACGCCCCTCTGGAGTATTATTAGATAGTGGCGCAGTGGGGGTTTTTCTCCCACTGTGTGGATGGTACATAGAGCTCTCAATTTCCCTGTGTTTCCCTCCTTGGATTCTGTTTGTGCAATAAACTCTGTTGTGTCTGTACCGTATTGCTGTGTGTTTTTGCTTGACGACGCAGAGGTCTCTCCTGGGACCTCCAACTCGTGACACACCGCCACGTCAACCTACACCGCCACATCCACCCATCCACCGCCTCCTCAACCTCCTACTCCTAGATCCAGATTGTTATTTTTAATTTTTCTGCATTTTATTTTATTTTAAGTAATTTCCCTATCCACATTTGTTTGCAGAACAGTTGCCATGCTCTTAAGCACATTTTGATGCCTTTTGCAGCCCTCTAGCCTTTTCCAGGACTATTTTAGAGCCATTTTAGTGCCCAAACCCGTCCAGGTGTCCGCTCAACTCTAATCACCATCTACTACAGCTTTGAATGTGAAACTGTCATCATTTTATAGACAATCATCTTGGCTATCTTACACATAAAATGGACTTACATCTATTTAGTATATGATTAGTTATGCAGATTCTTGTCATGTAACTGCATTGTTACTGTTTTGCTCCTAAAATTCTACATTTGTATTTTTATTCTTTTGTTAGGATTTTGTAAATCCACCTTTGGCTTTCAACACTGCCTGAATCCTTCTGGGCATGTCTCGATCAGACTCAAGCATGTCTCGACTGAAATATGTTCCCAGTTCTCTTCTACACGTTCCCAATGTTGGTGCATACTGGTCGACTCACTTGGGTACGATTACAGCTTTTTCTTCAACTCTACCCACAAGTGTTCAATTGGGCTGAGCTCTGGGGACTGTAGAGGCCAAGCCAGCACCTCTACCTTATTGCCATTGAACCATTTCTTTGCCAATCTTGACGTATTCTTCGAGTCATTGTCCTGCTGCAACACTATGTCATCCTTTTCATACCCATAGTACTCGAGTGTACAAAGTAATTCATCTTGTAGGATACTCACATATAGCTAAGCATTGAGACCACCATCAATCCTGGTCAAGTATCCAACGCCTTTGGCTGTGAAATAACCCCATATCATCAGGCTTCCTCCACCAAACTTGACAGTTCCTTCAATTTCTCGCAGGGGCAGACTGGGAACTTAAAGTGGCACTGGAAAAAATACTAAAAGTGGCCCCGTTTTGTAGTTAGGTCCAAATTGATGGAAGGCAGGGTCAGCAATACCATATTGTGGCACATTATACCACCCCAACAGAGCCATATATCACAGTCCATCACAAAATACTGACCCAGCAGCACAAAAAACATCCCTAAAAACCTCCACTGACTGGCTGTGAGGAGGGAAATTTCCCTGTAAGGTCTATGGCCAATCAACCCCTGATTTCTTGATCTTTGAGCCCCCTTTTCCCCTGTTTCTTTCAGACCCATTTGCACCCATCAGAGCCTAGTCTATTGACTTTCATCTCATCGCTCCAAATCACCAGTTTCATCCTTTTTTGCAAACTTGAGCCGACGCTTCTTATGACGTTATTGAAGTCAAGGCTTCTTCACAGTTTTTCAGGCCACTATTCCAGACTTGTTTAATGCATGTTGCTTGCATGGACGTGTGTGATCTCACTATTACGAAGCATAGTTTGTTGCGCCAGAACTGATAGTGTCACGGCTGAGGATGGGGAAAACCCTCAGCCGTGCGATATAGCAGATGACGGTCGCTGCTCGACCAGGGCGACAGAATTAGGGAGCAGGTCACCTCCTAATCGCATCCCTAATCTGACCCTGACTCCTAGCTGCATGAGCCGACCTTGATGGTAGGAGGGCTCATGCTCCGGAACCTTGATGTCCCTGCTAGCCCTCAGTATGGCCCTAAACTAGGAGCAGGGTAAGACGACCTATTCCTTCTGGACACGGAGGAACAGGAGTCTCACTGGCCAAGCTGCAGGGAAAAGGGGAACACAAACAGTCCTATGGATATGGCAGGTGAACTGAACTAGTTCCACCTACCTGCCACAGCCTTGCTGACTGGATCCCTGTGCTGGCAAGCTGATGTCCACACAACATTAAATGAACCCAGCAAACACACATCCACACACAGGAACCCAGATCCATAGCTGCACCAAATAACAAAAGGAAAATATCAACTGAACATCACATAGACATAAACTTATGACCACAAGGGTGGCCCTCACTGGCAGATGTTATATGTGACCAGGAGAGTGCCTCCAGCTTACTACAAGGCTGGAGTACCCCTCAGACATCAGGTCTAAACTGAGGCTATATAGCCCAAGTAGTCACACCCACACAGACACACCCAGTGCACACACACTGAGGGAGTTAACCCTTCCTTAACCAGGGAGTGTAGTGAAACCACAAAGAGGGGAATACACACAAACACTCACTGCAGCTGTTACCGTTGACAACGACATGTGTGGCAAACGTGTCCTGGGAACCGGCCAAAAGGCCGAGACACTGCCACCACATGTACAAAGACCAAACGTTGCCACGGGCAGCCACAGGGGAAGGGAAAATGTCAGAGTGCACACAACATAAAACACAGTGCACACCAGACATTCAGAGTGCATACAAACACCCACACAAACCAAAGGCAACCGCACACATACCTGTTGTCCGCGGCAACCGCACTTGAGGCAAACAGCAATGTGCCCCCAGCTGCGGTTGACACAACACCAAACCGCGGGCAACTGCATGCGGCTCCCAAGGAGTCACGGCCATGAACATGGTCGTGACACTCCCACCCCTCAAAGCCCTCCCACCAAAAAAAGGGAAAACTAGAGAAGGACCCATACAAGGGGATAGGAGAAGGGGAATCAGTGTCAACAATGCGCGTCTCCCCAGGACTGCTGCCGGCCCCTGGAGCAACACACAGGGACCAGGAGCCGAATGCCAGGCTCCGGAACAACACACAGGAACCGGATACCAGCAAAGAAACAGCCCGGGGAGAGCGCACTAACACTGCGTCCACTCTCCACTCACGTCCCCACTCCAGTCGCTGCCAGCAGACACTCCTAACCAGCTCACAGCTGGACCACTAACAGAATGCTGCCAGCAGATGACTAGAGATAGGAACATGGAGAGGGACGAGGGATCACCAACACGGACACGGAAGGTAAGGTGGCGGGGAATATGCCACCAACCGCACCGTTAACGGTGATCCCCAAAACGCTCTCCCTCCGGAGAATGCGTATGCAGGCCAAAAGCAGATGGCACTGCATGCTGCACCCTCTTTCGAAGGCGTGCAACCGCACACCAAACAAACAAACGTGTAAAAATAAGGGGATGCCAAAACAGAACACGGTGAAGGGATGGCGGGGAAAAGCCACTCACCGCGCCGTCAGCGGTGAAACCCCCACAACGCTCTCCCTCCGGAGAACGCGCATGCACCCCATCAGTTATGCTTCACCCTCTTTCGAGGGAATGCCACGTGAGGAGCCTTTGTGGTCATAAGTTTATGTCTATGTGATGTTCAGTTGATATTTTCCTTTTGTTATTTGGTGCAGCTATGGATCTGGGTTCCTGTGTGTGGATGTGTGTTTGCTGGGTTCATTTAATGTTGTGTGGACATCAGCTTGCCAGCACAGGGATCCAGTCAGCAAGGCTGTGGCAGGTAGGTGGAACTAGTTCAGTTCACCTGCCATATCCATAGGACTGTTTGTGTTCCCCTTTTCCCTGCAGCTTGGCCAGTGAGACTCCTGTTCCTCCGTGTCCAGAAGGAATAGGTCGTCTTACCCTGCTCCTAGTTTAGGGCCATACTGAGGGCTAGCAGGGACATCAAGGTTCCGGAGCATGAGCCCTCCTACCATCAAGGTCGGCTCATGCAGCTAGGAGTCAGGGTCAGATTAGGGATGCGATTAGGAGGTGACCTGCTCCCTAATTCTGTCGTCCTGGTCGAGCAGCGACCGTCATCTGCTATATCGCATGGCTGAGGGTTTTCCCCATCCTCAGCCGTGACAGTATGACCACAAGGGTGGCCCTCACTGGCAGATGTTATATGTGACCAGGAGAGTGCCTCCAGCTTACTACAAGGCTGGAATACCCCTCAGACATCAGGTCTAAACTGAGGCTATATAGCCCAAGTAGTCACACCCACACAGACACACCCAGTGCACACACACTGAGGGAGTTAACCCTTCCTTAACCAGGGAGTAGAAACAAATAGAAAGAGAGCTCATAGTACCAAAAATATATATAAATTTTATTGAAGCATGATAAAAATGACAGAAAATGAGTAAAATTAGTACATAAGATGCCGTAAAGCAAGGTGATGAGAGCGTAGAACAAAAAAGAGCGCCACCCTGGGAAGAAAAACACACGGGTATAAAGATGGAAAGATATGGTATATAATGATGTATAACATGGGAACAGAAAGTACTGGGTACAGTGCCCAACCCATGAAATGAGTGAAAAAATGATCAAGCCATAAAGTGCCAGGTAAAGCAAGGTCAACTCATGCACCCCCAATGGCAAAAAATGCAAACACATAAGAGATGGAAGTATGTTGCATAAGGAAAGCCAAGTGCAAGTGGACCAAAGGATCACACAGCCAGAGGGGGGCAGCAGGAGACCGGAGCTCACCTGAACAGACCGTGTGCAGAGAGACCCAGGGTGGCGCTACCCCAACGCGCGTTTCGGCGTGCCTTCGTCAGGGGGTGTAGTGAAACCACAAAGAGGGGAATACACACAAACACTCACTGCAGCTGTTACCGTTGACAATGACATGTGTGGCAAACGTGTCCTGGGAACCGGCCAAAAGGCCGAGACACTGCCACCACATGTACAAAGACCAAACGTTGCCACGGGCAGCCACAGGGGAAGGGAAAATGTCAGAGTGCACACAACATAAAACACAGTGCACACCAGACATTCAGAGTGCATACAAACACCCACACAAACCAAAGGCAACCGCACACATACCTGTTGTCCGCGGCAACCGCACTTGAGGCAAACAGCAATGTGCCCCCAGCTGCGGTTGACACAACACCAAACCGTGGGCAACTGCATGCGGCTCCCAAGGAGTCACGGCCATAAACATGGTCGTGACAGATAGACCTTGTGATGAGCCGACTTGTTGACTTATTATTTTGCCTGGACATCCACCTCTTGGCTTTGGAATGGATGGACGGACTTCATTTCGTATTCTTCCAACTGTCATGGCACTCACAGGATGAAGTTTGGCAATTCTCTTGGCCATGATACCACCATCGATGAGCTGGATGATGCTGTTTCTCCTTCCTTGGGAAATCTTCTTCATGGTTGCTCCTGGATTCAAACCAGTGACCTTTCGCTTGGGAATCAACCTAATAAGACACTGAGCTATTAGAGAATGTGAGAACAGGTTGTAATTTGTAGTATTCAAGAGGAAAAAGATTGTTCCACCATTATGAGCAAAACAATAACAATACAGTCATATGACAAGAATCTGCATAACTAATCAGATGCTAAATAGTTGCAAGTCCAATTTACGTATGAGATAGCCAAGATGATTGTCTATAAAATGATGGGAGTCTCATGTTGAAAGCTGTAGTGGATGGTGAGTTATGGAGCCTGAAAGTTAACAGTTCAAAACATTATTACCCTTTTGCTTTTCAGTATGTGTATGTCTGTATATATATATATATATATACTGTATATATATATTATATTTCTAACTTCAACCCCAATTTTAGCTAAGGCCAGGACAGTGTCGTACAAAATGTAAAAAAGGCACCCATCTCGCCACTCTGTTCCAGCGTTGAGAGTCTGGTCCACCACCTTCTGGTCCTCGATGTGTAAACTTTTAGACAGGGTCACGTGTTAATCACTGACCCCCGCGGTGATGAGTCCCCAAGGTGCATGTTACTGTTGGGTTACGTGCCACTTGGGGACAGATCATCGCTGAGGACAGTGGTGCATGTGATCCCATCTGGAAGTTTATACATCAGGGACTGGAGTATAACACCACAATACCACACCACTATTTAATATTAAGCAACATCTTTATTTAATAAAATCACAATTCATGATATAATTAATGAAAAAAATGGATACCAATGTGGCAGTAAGTAGCGGAGCAGCAGCAGTTCGGTCAGATAATCAAATACAAAAGGAAACAAGGAATGATGATTTCTTATACGTGCAAATAGATTCAATGTCCCCCTTAAAGCCTCACAACTCCATTATATAAATTAGTAGTATACACCAGCCACAATAAGATGACATAACCAAACAGGGAGGGATATGGTAGGATATCTGCACATGTGCGAATACACCGTATATTAATTGCCCCTTAGTATCCTCAACCCTTCACCTGAAATACTGTGTGGGCTATCACAAGAAACAGCAAGTATGATGAGAGGGGTTTGGATTAACACACCTCCCACTTGTCTCTAGTAAATATAAAGCATAAATCATTCATTGTAAAGCCCCACCGTGTAATACATCAATGGCTGATATACAGGATCATATACAGATCATAATAGGGAGGCCAAATGAGAGCGAAAGAAATAAAAAATAACAAAAGAGAAAGAGTACCACCACAACTTCCCTGACGCACGTTTCGCCGTCCAGCTTCTTCCAGGGGACAGCGAAAGGGAAGCTGGACGGCGAAACGCACGTCGGAGAAGTTGTGGTGGTGCTTCAGTGCTGCGGTCGGTACTCTTTCTCTTTTGTTATTTTTTATTTCTTTAGCTCTCATTTATCCCACTTTGTGTAGGCCTCCAGCAATACAATAGAGCTATCATTAACTCACCCAGCATTTAGTGATATTGAAATGACTCTGCTCATTATGACTCAGGCTATATAGCAACTGGAATATTTAAAGTTTTTTTTTAACTAGATATTCACATAAAATAACAAAAAAAAAATTAATATGGGGTAATATAAGGACCACAGAAATGAGGCTCCCTGTACGACTTGGAGCCCCAATAGAATAATAACAAGCCCTTATTGAATGGTAATAACAGCTAGGTCACTTATGTAGCACTATGTGGACTCTTAACCTAATATTAGTTTATAGGCTACCATATTGCTCCCTGGAGGAAGGAATGCATTGGATCATGACAACATTTATTTTATTTTTTCACAGATTTGCATGGAATCAATGAGAATAAATGGGAAAAATCTAACTCCAAAACTACGGCCGGCTTTTAACAGTTCCGGTAGTCTTTATTGCAGGCTGGTCTGACTATAACAGAACGTGATGTACTGCACTGTTATAGCACCTTATAGTATACATTACACTTTTATCTGCTGGGATGCTGGAGCTGGAATCCTAGAAACTGTGAAAGGCTTTAGCAGTAATTCAGACAGGGTTCAGGAACAGGACATTCAACTTGTCATCATCCTATTATTATACGTATATCCCCTGTCCTGAACTGTGCTTTTCATGAAGATAAAATAAAATGGATGGAACTTGAGAGGGCTGTACGGGGTTATAAAAACATGGCAGCTTTCTTCAACAAACAGTGCCATGCCTGTCCACAGGTGGTATTGCAGTTCAAGCCAATTTACTTCAATGAAGCTGAGCTGCAATACCAGACACAACCCACGGATGATGTGGCGCTGTTTCAGTAAGAAAGCAGCCAAGTTTGTGTAATCCTGCACAACTCGCTATGTTATGCTATGTACATTGCATCATCAGTCAGGCTTAGAGGAGTTCAAGTTCCCTCATGGTAGAAAGAAAAAGAAAGGATTGCAAAAATAAAAAGTTTAAAAATATTAGAAGAAAAAAATCATAGAAAACCCAATTCCCCATCAAAAATACTTTATTACATAAAAATTGAAAGGAAAACAAGGACACATAAAATTCTCGTTACTTAACCTCCATGGTGAATGATATACTGTATATAAAAAAAATCAACGCCACAATTGTTTCTTTATAATTTTTTTTATTATATATACTTTATATATTTATAGATTTGAATATCGTGCAAAAGTCCATTTATTAGTAATGCAAATTAAAAGGAATTGCATTAATGCAGCTTAAAATTAGAATTTTGTGAAAAGGTTCAATATTCTAGGCTCAAAGTGTCACACTCTAGTCAGCTAATTAATCCGTACCCCCTGAGCAAAGGGGACCTCAAAATTGTGACTTTGGGGTTTCATAAGCTATAAGACATAATCATCCAAATTATAACAAATAAAGGCTTCAAATATCTCGCTTTACATGTAATGAGTCTATCACATATGTTAGTTTCACCTTTTAAGTTGCATTACTGAAATAAATGAACTTTGCACGATATTCAAATTTTTCGAGTTTCACCTGTATATATACAGTATACCGTATATTATTATATATACTTTATTATTTAATTATTGTTAATTGTGTTGCCTCCAAAAAAAACATAATAAAAATTTGTGTGCACCCAAAAATTGTACCTAGTGTACCTAGGAACTAGTGTCAGTCTACTGGGCTGAGGAAGCTCTGTTTCACTGGGGCAGTGAAAAGGCTGTCTCAGCTTGTCAGGGTATCCCACCGTCGCTCACCCCCCTGCCTTTCTGTGCCCGCGTGTACAGGAGGCGTCTGTGTAAACTGTATCAAGCTGACCTTACGTGCTCCCAGGGAGGGCGTAACATCACGTCTTGGAAACCAGTGACTAAACCGTACCTCGTGAGCTCAACGTAGTTGACGTCAGGCAAGGCCGTGAGGTGAGGTATTGGTCACAGTGATAACTACCTCCAGTGGGATAACCCCTTCAAAAGTCAATGGAGTCTGAAAGATCTAATGCATGTAAGAGCAAAAAGCTCCATATGTCTACCATACTAGTTTTTCTCCCCCAAATTACTGGCAAGGAGCCCTGGCTTTGAAGCAGGCAATACTTAGGAATTTATCCAATAGCTGTGTGGAACAGTATACAGAAACATATGGTCAAAACAGTATTATATGGAATGTCATAATATGGTTAAGTCGTGTGCATGACGAAAACTTTTTGAAAATCTCAATTAAAAAATCCAATACTTTGGCAGGGCTATAATGGAATAATCAGTGCCAGATTAATTTACCGTGGTCTTCAAGCTCTGACAATATAATTGTCCATAATACAACAGGGCTCCAAAGGTCCTACAGAAGACAACCTCATTTTGAGGTGACTTAGGAGACAATCACTTGACACTAGGGTCTAATTTTTATAGAATGAGTGACAAGTAATATATCAGATCTTATTGATGATATATCATATGTGAGCTATGGTAATAACAAAGATTACAATGCTAACTCAAAGTAGACATGTACATGTTCTATATAGATGAATGGTTTGCCCAAGGATCACCAATCTGACACTGTCTAGAAGCCCTAACACACGATTATCACTTCTGATATCATATCAGGTATAAATTCTTGAGGTGAAATTTTACTAAACAAGTACATAAAATTGCATAAAAAAGGAATCAAAGAAATCACAAGTCCCAGTGGACCGAAAGTAAAAGACAGAGGAACTTTGATTTGGAAATTCATAGCTGCTAAGCATAGCCATAAAAATGGAGATGGTGTAAATGCCCAAAGATCCAAAAATATATATATTTCATTTTCCGAGCAGTCAGTGAAGGTTACCATGTTCTCCAGGGATATTTCATACACGTAAAAGAACGGTGTGGACGCAGATCCTAATAACTCAGATGGTCATTTGGTGACAACCATGCAAAAAGGTTTTTATTTCTCACAACTAGGATTGTCTTGTACTTCAAGAGATAAGTAAGATAAGTGAAATCTTGAGAACACAGGGTGCCGATATACAAGGAGATTAGGACTTGATGGAATACCACCAGATTAGTTCATAACATCAATAAATAAAGGAATCCCTGGAGTTTTGAGATTTCAAAATGTTTCAGGACGTGTGAGTAGTGAAAATATTAAGGTTATAAAGTTGGACCCATTGAGTCAGTTTTCTGGTGAACTCCTGACAGGAAAAAACTAATAAAGTTATATATTACATAACAACTACAAGCAGGCAAACTAAAGCATGGTAATGTAAGCAAAAAAAAGTGAAAAAAAATCATGGAAAAAGCAGCAATGAAGTATCACTTAAAGATGAACCCACAGTAATGTAACTGGAGACAATGTAGACAAGCCATCTTTATAAGAACATATCATATGTTGACAAAGAGGTGGAAAAGTATTATAGAAGGCATACGTAATGTCATGTATGCTTATAAGGGTTGTCCCACCTGGACATTTGCACATTTGAAAAAATAGTAGCCCGCCTCCAGCGATAGTATGACAAGATGAACGAGCAAGTGGATTGTTTTTTTTCTAATTACCCACAAGTCACAAAAGATGCTGAAAGTGGTCCCCGTTCAGGTCACTGCATCTTTGGGCAGGTCAGATTATGTTGGCTGATACGCTGTTACCATTTGTGATGCTGCGGATGGTGTTTGTGATGTTTTCATCCAGGGGATGTGGATTGTTAGTGGACAACTAGACAAGTTGCACACTTTAGAATAACTTTATTGCAGGACATGGCCCTCTTACTGATTATGCATGTATTTACTTCCCCCAGGTATCATTAGAGGGACATCCCTATTATATAGTGGTCCACAAAAACCAGTTTTGTCACATCTGGCTTGGAGCTAAGTATAATTTTTTCGTATCACATTTTGTATCTTACTGTATTTATCTTAGTACTGAAATCACCCCCTGATGAGCCTAAAAAGTCCTAGGCGAAACGCGTAGGGTTTCTTTTGGTTTCGATCTCTGTGAGAAAGTGGTAGTGGTATCCACCTATTTGGATAACCACCCACATTCCATTTGTTTATCATCCTTTCCCTAATTAGGGTTTTCTAGGGACCGGATAGCATTAGGTTCGGGGACAGGGAGCCTCCACCATCAGGGGGTCGCCCTGGGCTAAGCAGTCTGTAGGGCAACTAGGGTAAGTGGTCTCTGCCCTGCCCTGTCTAAGAGACCTTGGTCCCTCCGCCGTAACCTCTTGTTTTATCCCGTCACCATGTATGTTTTCTACTAGGGGTCACTACTCCCCTATAGGTTAACTGTAGTGCACAATTGTTGGTATATAATTACCTATACCCATTTGATTACTATTAAAGGTATTTTTAAAAGTCACGTTCTTTACCCCATGAAACCCTGATAAATTAAACAAAGCTTCGTCTGTCATGAAGTACAGCAATGGGTCCAAATGTCTGTCAGCAATCATTGTCAGTAACCAAGTCCAGTAATTTCCGTGTTTAGCTTTGTCACACTCTTTCAATTCCTGCACACACGTTATTCAGTATGGTTTCAGGCTCAGAGATTTCAGCACTCGCTAATACGCTGTTCGTGATACACCAACTTGCTGAGACAGTCTTCGAGTTGATTATTGGGAGCTACTTACAATCCACTGCTGAATTTCATGCACAACTTCAGCCGTCCTGATTGATGGAGGCCTCGGTTTCATTTTTGCAACAGAGCAAGTTTGATGTCATTTCTGAACCAGACTGAATAAGACCTTTAGCTGGTGGTTTTCTTCCTGGGTACTTGTCGGCAAAGGTCTCTTGCGTTTACTTAATCGATCTGCTTCGCTCATAGCCTTCCACAATCACTATTCGCTGCTCCATGTCTTTGGGCAGGTCCCCACCTCATGGACGTGTCCCTATCTCAAGAACTAAGCCCCAAAGTGAATGAGGAACATGCTGCAAATACGTGGAGTCCTCTTCATTCACTGCAATGGAACTTCCGTAAATAGCCAAGCAAGCACTCTCTGTAATTTTCAGAAGTCCCATAGTAGTGAATGGAGAGAAAACTGCCAATATGCGGCCACCTCTCCATTTTCCACTATAGAACTTCCAAAAACAACCAAGCCAGCACTCTGTTACATCCAAGGAGTTAAGGGGGAACCACTAAACTTATCACAATCATTCGCAGAGAAAACTGAACTGAACATGGAATAGGCAAAAACGGTTGGTTTATTCAACAATGGTTACAAGTACAGAATAGCAGAGCATCATACAAACAAGGCTAGAAGTAAGTTAAAGGCAGAGCACACAAATCCCGCTCATAACAGCAAGAGCAAGATCACTCCATACGCTGAAGAAGACAAGCTGGAACCTGCTCATATCACACCGACATAGGATCATAGAAGACCCATAGCAAGTACCTGCACATGGCTTTCCCAGAGAAGAAGAGAGACTCATCTCCCAGGTAGATAGCAGTTTTGTTTTGAATGGGAAGAAGAAAATAATTTAGAACAGAGGTTGGAAATTTGGGTCTAGAATCTTCTTCATCAAATGATGGACTACATAGAAGTCTCTGATTCATCATCATTGACGATCTCAGCCAGGGTAATGTTATCCTATATAGTGTTTTTACTTGGTCACTGTATTGCATGGTTATTTTTATGACAAATATGTGTATAATTTAAGCATATGGGTATCACTGGGCACTGCGTTGTGGTATTATTTGGACACTGGATGGAACTGTTATCTGAGAACTGTATAACGCTGATATCTTGACAGTGTTGAGAGGTCATGATCTATGCACACACACTTAGTCATTAAATGGCAGCATTATATGAGCTCAATATTGCACTGGTAATATTTTGGCATTGTGTAGTCAAGGGCTATTGTGACTGTTGAGAGCTACTGCAAAATCTTAACGTTACACAATCTTTTTGAATATGGATTCAGCCACATTATTAATTGGTCTCTAATTATGCCACATCTGAACCTCCAGTTTCAAAAAACTTTATATACAGTATGTTATAGTACCATGTCAGAAGTTTTGAATGGCAAATCCCTGGGTGCTAAGACCCCCAGTGATTAATCAAATAAGTAGCAGACATGCCACTTATGTGCCCATTCAGCTCTGTTTGGCTGATGATACTCTGAGAGGTGGGGTTAGTGGTGTATGTGTACACGGAAAGTATACTACTCTGTATACCACCCTGCTTTTGCTTTTTTTAAGAGAGTCCAGCAGAACTGAACAAAGCCTCTTTTTTCTGCAATTGCTGTTGGTCTCAGCAATCCAAACCTCCAAAATCTCACAACAGAAATCCAGTTTTCTTGAACTTAAACCGTTTTTCTTACTGACCAATACTGTGAGCTGCTTTCATTCCTGGATCAATAAACTTCATTTCCTTCGCCATGGAGGTAAAAAAACATTTTCAGAATTGGTCTATGCCATTCAGAAGTAGTTTGTCTTTCTCTGGATCCACTGGGGTTTGTAAGTATAAAATGTTGAACTTGATGGACCTTTTTTGGATAAGATACATTATTTTTGGTTTGTTTGTCAAAAGTTCTCTATGGAACTTGGACACTTTGGAAAGTGACTGCAAAAGCATCTCCAACTCCTTCACAATACCCTCTGCCTTGAAGACTCATTTCCAACTCTTTACTAGTTCTTTTAGATTCTAAGTTATCTTGAAATTGTATGTTAGGCTAAGGTCAGGCAATGATCAGCAGAAGGTTGGAATTTATATAGTATGGACTTCTACATATTCGTAAAGTTCCGTAACGAATGGCTGGATGCATCCATGATGCAGTGGATAAAAAAAAACTTAATTTGAACTACAACTCAAAAGCATCAAAACTAAAAGTTTGAAAGCCACTGGTAGACAAAAGTAACACAGTGAGAACTCCAAACAGACCACCACTTTTAGACGACTACCCATGACCTAATCCTGATTTTTTTTGTGATGGGTTTTCAATTCTCTTATGTCCTAAGAATATTGGCCTCTTTTTTCAGAGCACCACTCTTCTAGAAGACCACTTTTCACTCTAATTTTAGGTGGGTATTCTTCTCCATTTTGGATGATAAAAACAATATTAAATAAAGTACATGGCAGACGTGAGGAAGAAAACTGGTAAGTATGTTTCATTCCGACATCACTTTAAATACAGTCACTACTACTTGAAAATACTTGATCCCGGTACAACACAAACTCAATGACCATGTATTTCCATTTTGAATGAGTCAAGCTAATGAGTCAGTGGCAAACTTGCCCTTCCATTGCCTTGAGCCTTCCCCCTCCCCCCTCACCCAACCTTCCTTTCCCAGAAGTTATCAGTGGAAATCGGACCTTGCTTTAAAAAAAAAAGCAAAAAAACATTCCGATTCTGCTCCATCTCCAACCAGGCAAAAGGAAATGGTGTCATTGGCCCCTGAAGACCATTGATGTTCATACATTATGATCTGTAACACGAAAGCATTTATTTCATTCAACTTTTGGTCACATAGTAAGGATTTTTTTTTACTTTTTTGGACATTGAAATAGAATAGAAGGTAACTTCATGCAGGAAGTTCAAACATCTGTTACATCAATGTTTATTTTTGTACATGCTTGATGTTCAGCAAAAATGCTATTCATAATAACAGTGTGCTGTCGGACTGCATTTCAATGGAAAAAAAGGGTCAGATTTACCAATGTTGTACCTTTTAATGAAAGCATGACTTTTTAGTGTTGTAACTCAATTCTCCTCCGCTTCCAGGTCTGTTTTTCACATTAATGTATGCATTCATGTCCTACAGACTGACTTTCTAGGATGATGAAAAATGGCCTTTGAGTGTATTTTTATTGTAAACTTGGAAGTGGGTAGAGATCCAAATCTTAAAAGAGCATTTTTGAGCATGATCACTGAGCAAGGGCAGTTATTGGTGCAAATGCTCCATTGACACTATGAAGTGCCCCTTAGGAACCCAAAAGATTCCACTGACTCCATAGAAATACAGTCAGGTCCATAAATATTGGGACATCTACACAATTCTAACATTTCTGGCTCTATACACCACCACAATGGATTTGAAATGAAACGAACAAGATGTGCTTTACCTGCAGACTGTCAGCTTTAATTTGAGGGTATTTACATCCAAATCAGGTGAACGGTGCAGGAATTACAACAGTTTGCATATGTTCCTCCCACTTGTTAAGGGGCCAAAAGTAATGGGACAGAATAATAATCATAAATCAAACTTTCACTTTTTAATACTTGGTTGCAAATCCTTTGCAGTCAATTACAGCCTGAAGTCTGGAATGCATAGACATCACCAGACGCTGGGTTTCATCCCTGGTGATGCTCTGCCAGGCCTCTACTGCAACTGTCTTCAGTTTCTGCTTGTTCTTGGGGCATTTTCCCTTCAGTTTTGTCTTCAGCAAGTGAAATGCATGCTCAATCGAATTCAGTTCAGGTGATTGACTTGGCCATTGCATAACATTCCACTTCTTTCCCTTAAAAAACTCTTTGGTTGCTTTTGCATTATGCTTTGGGTCATTGTCCATCTGCACTGTGAAGCACCGTCCAATGAGTTCTGAAGCATTTGGCTGAATATGAGCAGATAATATTGCCCGAAACACTTCAGAATTCATCCTGCTGCTTTTGTCAGCAGTCATATCATCAATAAATACAAGAGAACCAGTTCCATTGGCAGCCATACATGCCCACGCCATGACACTACCACCACCATGCTTCACTGATGAGGTGGTATGCTTAGGATCATGAGCAGTTCCTTTCTCCATACTCTTCTCTTCCCATCACTCTGGTACAAGTTGATCTTGGTCTCATCTGTCCATAGGATGTTGTTCCAGAACTGTGAAGGCTTTTTTAGATGTCGTTTGGCAAACTCTAATCTGGCCTTCCTGTTTTTGAGGCTCACCAATGGTTTACATCTTGTGGTGAACCCTCTGTATTCATTCTGGTGAAGTCTTCTCTTGATTGTTGACTTTGACACAGATACACCTACCTCCTGGAGAGTGTTCTTGATCTGGCCAACTGTTGTGAAAGGTGTTTTCTTCACCAGGGAAAGAATTCTTGGGTCATCCACCACAGTTGTTTCCCTTGGTTTTTCGGGTCTTTTGGTGTTGCTGAGCTCACTGATGCGTTCCTTCTTTTTAAGAATGTTCCAAACAGTTGTTTTGGCCGCGCCTAATGTTTTTGCTATCTCTCTGATGGGTTTGTTGTGTTTTTTCAGCCTAATGATGGCTTGCTTCACTGATAGTGACAGCTCTTTGGATCTCATCTTGAGAGTTGACAGCAACAGATTGCAAATGCAAATAGCAGACTGGAAATGACCTCTGGACCATTTATCTGCTCATTCTAATTGGGATAATGAGGGAATAACACACACCTGGCCACGGAACAGCTGAGAAGCCAATTGTCCCATTACTTTTGGTCCCTTAACAAGTGGGAGGCACATATGCAAACTGTTGTAATTTCTACGCCATTCACCTTATTTGTCTGCAGTAAAAGCACATCGTGTTCGTTTCATTTCAAATCCATTGTGGTGGTGTATAGAGCCAAAACTATTAGAATTGTGTCGATGTTCCAATATTTATGGACCTGACTGTATGACTCCTGTTTCTGAAAAGTGAAGATTGCAGTCACTTGACCTCTCTGGTTTTTGAGAGTTGTAGGTCACAAACCGGTGGAATATACTTAGTGTCCTGTTTTCAAATCCAGAGTTTTACAAGAGAAAGTACAATATAGACTGAACAGAATTCACTTTTTTTGTATCTGTATAATAGAACCATCTAAAATGTAGAAAATCTGGAACATATAAGCAGTGACGTAGCGTGGGGGGGGGGGTTCTGTTGCCCTGGGCGCAAAACCATAGGGGGCGCCAGCAGGGCTACACCGCCAAGTAGGCGAGGTGTGGCGATCGCCTCAGGCAGTGCGGCCCTGGTGACAAGTGGGGGGCGGCAGCAGGGCACAGGGAGATCAGTGCTTCCATAGTAGCGCTCATCTCCATAGGATGTGCTACGACGGGGTAGGGGAGGGAGAGGCATTTCCCTTTCCTCTGATAGGCTGCAGGCCAGTACGCTGCCTGAGAAGTACAACGCGGGACACAGTCCGGAAGAGGCCTGCATCGCATCGTTGCCAGCCTGACGGAGGTAAGTATAAGTGTTTATTTTTTTTATATGGTACAATACGCAAATTCCATAAAATCTCAGTCATATAAAATAAGTGGCCCTCCTCTTGCTGATTGCCCAACCCGGGTTTCGCCTCCGCTTCATCAGGGGCATCTGCAAATCCTATTAGGTTCCTCCTTTTAATAGCGATGTGGGCGTTAACCCAAAAGGTCTTTTTACAATTAGAGTAATATCCAATCCACATCAACTACCCTATTTTCTCAATGAGTTCACTACCACGTGTCTAATAGTTCCCAGGATCACATGTTCCTCTCTCAATTACTAGCCACACATTTCATTCATTGCTAATGACCCTCCCGATCACATATTAATAGTAGCCAATGAATACAGAAACATCTAGCAACCATAGTAAAGTATCTGTAATCCTCTCTATCTCCCTACTACGCAAGCCTTGATGTCAAACTCTACATTCAATCCATCCGGTTGCAAGGTACTAAGTCTATATATCCACTCGACTTTCTTTCTATTTATTTTCGCCACCGGATTTCCTCTTATCCATTTCCCACGGGCACATTCCAGCCCTAGAAAACCCAATTCCTCCAGGTTTTTATTATGCACCTTTTTAAAATGGGCTGAAACACTATGTGTTTCTAGTCCTTTCTTAATATTGCGAATATGCTCTTGAATTCTTATCTTTAATTTTCTCGTTGTACGTCCTACATACTGGAGGCCACATGGGCACTCCAGCATGTAGCCGACTCCCATATGTTCCCGTGTGAGCTCTCCCGTAATTCTACATTTAGCCCCTTTACTTCTAGACACTACTTCTAGATAGTGTTGGGCGCGAATATTCGAATCGCGAATATTTAGAATATAGTGTGTGGCAATGTGAACATTGAGGTGTTGTTTCCCCAGGTTCAAGTCCGGGACTTAGGGCATGCTCATGTCCAGGGATCCTACTTAATCCTGCTACTGGATCTTGGGTGTGTCTCACTCTGGAGTGTCTTGTGAAGCAGAGTCCTGATGAGGCTCTGTGTGAGTGGTCTCAGCCGGGTGGGCTGAGGGGCCACGAGGCTAGGCGATAGCCTGAACTTTGGGGGACGCGGTGACGCCTGTGAAACAAGGATCACGAGGCCAGAGTCGGGAGGACTACTGAGCCACAATCCCCCAAAAGGTATTGAAGTGTCACAGCCTGGAGGTTGCTGGACTGAATGGCTGAGGAAAGCCGCATTTGTGTTCCATGTGTGAACAGGGCTCTCTAGGTGAGTCAGGGATACACTAATGTGTTTAGTTAGAGCCTAGCCAGGCAAGGGTTTTGTTATTTTGCGTGGATGTCACACGTGATAAGTTGAAGCTGCGACTTCTTAACCTGTGCTTTGCTAAAGTGTCTGAAATAAAGCAAGAGTTTGGACATTATAATCGTGTCTGCGAAGATATCTGTGAGTGTGACCCCCTGAAAAGAGACGATCCCCTACAAGTGATATATATTCGTATTTTCGAATATTCTAGATTTTTTTTCATCGGTAACCTCCCTTCTTGCTTATGGGCCAATGAGAAGGCTGCAATGTCTTTGTCTGAGCTTAGCAACATCCCTAGCAACCAATAGGAAAGCTGCCTGCCCCTTACTATATAAGAACCTCCCCAGCAGCCATTTTCTAGTTTTTTAAAGTTCTGAGAGAGAGAGCAGTGTCATTGCTGTGCTCTGTGCTTTCCACTCATTACATTAGAAAGTTAGTTAGATAGCTTATATATATATATATAATACAGATAGTGGGAGATAGTCAGTGTAGGTTATATCCTGATATAGTGTAGCTGTTGCAGTGCAGTGTGTTAGGTAGTGCTGTCCATACATACATGCTACAGACATAGTGCTGTGATGTCACAACAATACATAGTGCACCAATCAGTAATATGTAGTCAGACCTGCTAAAATGTGAAGTTTCACGTATTGCATAAAAATATTCGCATCATTAGTGCCGATTAGCGCAATCATGAATATATTGGAGCATTCTATCTGCATATAAAGTTATTTTTAATGTTCTGCCGTGCCAACCATTTTCTACAGTCAAAAAAACTTCTAGCAGCTTGGAAAATGTAGCAAAAGGGACCCATGCCTGTATTGCGCTCGCATTACGCAAATATTACATTGACGATTTTCGCAATCAAGAAAATAATCACGAATTCTCGAATATATGACGAATATTTTACAAAATATTTGAGAAATATCACTATCACATATTCACAATATTAAGAAAGGACTAGAAACACATAGTGAGTGTTTCAGCCCATTTTAAAAAGGTGCATAATAAAAACCCGGAGGGATTGGGTTTCGTAGGGCTGGAATGTGTCCGTGGGAAATGGAGAGGAGGAAATCCGGTGGCGAAAATAAATAGAAAGGAAGTCGAGTGGATATATAGACTTGGCACCTTGCAACCGGATGGATTGAATGTAGAGTTTGACATCAAGGGCAGGTGGCGGCCATGCCGGTGAAGAACCATGGCACCTTTAAACAGGGGCTGTTTCTGGTATGGGGTTTGGTTGGTTAGTTGGGGGGACAATATACATATTATTGCTGTTCTGGCCTGCAATCTCCTGCAGGTTGACAGTAAACACAGAATATTAATCAGCTCTGGCATACCCACTTCTCCAACCCCAGCGCTCTCCTGCCTTACAGGTGGGAGCCCTTCTTCTGCCATCGGCTTTTCCTCCTAATATTGATGAGAATATGTCATGAGGAACATCCAGCTCCTCCTCTCTCTATATGTTGCTGACTTTTCTAGGACATGGAGACTTTGAAGGATTATTTGGAAGAAGCCAGGAAAACATGAGGATGGTCATCATTAAGACCTGGCCCCCCTAAGGGGTGCAGACTAGATGGTATTAATTGGCACACTGGCACCGGAATAATAAATTCTTCCACTTATTGGTATTGAATTACCTATCTTAGTGATCAGATAGGCAATTTTGATATGGTGATCAGATGGGCAATTTTACAACTGCACGAGCTCACCAAAATTGGACTGTTGAAGACTGGAAAAATGTTGCCTGGTCTGATGAGTCTCGATTTCTGTTGAGACATTCAAATGGTAGAGTCCGAATTTGGCGTAAACAGAATGAGAACATGTATCCATCCTCTGATGGCTACTTCCAGCAGGATAATGCACCATGTCACAAAGCTCGAATCATTTCAAATTGGTTTCTTGAACATGACAATGAGTTAACTGTACTAAAATGGCCCTCACAGTCACCAGATCTCAACCCAATAGAGCATCTTTGGGATGTGGTGGAACGGGAGCTTCGTGCCCTGGATGTGCATCCCTCAAATCTCCATCAACTGCAAGATGCTATCCTATCAATATGGGCCAACATTTCTAAAGAATGCTATCAGCACCTTGTTGAATCAATGCCACGTAGAATTAAGACAGTTCTGAAGGCAAAAGGGGGTCCAACACCATATTAGTATGGTGTTCCTAATAATTCTTTAGGTGAGTGTATAAAGCTAAGTGTATGTGTGTGTGTGTGTGTGTGTGTGTGTGTGTATGTATGTCCGCTAAAAGAATCTGCACCTAAACATTTACAATCACGAAATTTGGCACACAGATACATCAGGTGTCTAGGAAGGTTTTAGACCGGGTCTCAGCTCTCTAGCACGTACCGTTCCTGAGATATTCCCAAAAAATGTATTAGCCAATAGAAGCCTGGTCATATGACTCTTATCAGCCAATAGAAGCTCGCAGGCCCTTAGTCTCCACATATACACAGTTTTACACCAGGTTTCTATAACAACCCAGCCATTTTTCTTTACTGCTGTAGGTCAGCTTTAACCACTTCAGCCCCCTTAGCTTAACCACCTCCGGACCGCCTAACGCAGGATCGCGTTCCGGAGGTGGCAGCGCTGCGCACAGTCACGCATATACGCGTCATCTCGCGAGACTTCCTGTGAACGCGCGCACACAGGCGCGCGCGCTCACAGGAACGGAAGGTAAGAGAGTTGATCTCCAGCCTGCCAGCGGCGATCGTTCGCTGGCAGGCTGGAGATGTGTTTTTTTTAACCCCTAACAGGTATATTAGACGCTGTTTTGATAACAGCGTCTAATATACCTGCTACCTGGTCCTCTGGTGGTCCCCTTTGTTTGGATCGACCACCAGAGGACACAGGTAGCTCAGTAAAGTAGCACCAAGCACCACTACACTACACTACACCCCCCCCCGTCACTTATTAACCCCTTATTAGCCCCTGATCACCCCTAATCACCCCTGATCACCCCATATAGACTCCCTGATCACCCCCCTGTCATTGATTACCCCCCTGTCATTGATCAACCCCCTGTAAAGCTCCATTCAGACGTCCGCATGATTTTTACGGATCCACTGATAGATGGATCGGATCCGCAAAACGCATCCGGACGTCTGAATGAAGCCTTACAGGGGCGTGATCAATGACTGTGGTGATCACCCCATATAGACTCCCTGATCACCCCCCTGTCATTGATTACCCCCCTGTAAAGCTCCATTCAGATGTCCGCATGATTTTTACGGATGCACTGATACATGGATCGGATCCGCAAAACGCATCCGGTCGTCTGAATGAAGCCTTACAGGGGCATGATCAATGACTGTGGTGATCACCCCCCTGTCATTGATTACCCCCCTGTAAAGCTCCATTCAGATGTCCGCATGATTTTTACGGATGCACTGATAGATGGATCGGATCCGCAAAACGCATCCGGACGTCTGAATGAAGCCTTACAGGGGCATGATCAATGACTGTGGTGATCACCCCATATAGACTCCCTGATCACCCCCCTGTCATTGATTACCCCCCTGTCAAGCTCCATTCAGATGTCCGCATGATTTTTACGGATGCACTGATAGATGGATCGGATCCGCAAAACGCATCCGGACGTCTGAATGAAGCCTTACAGGGGCATGATCAATGACTGTGGTGATCACCCCATATAGACTCCCTGATCACCCCCCTGTAAAGCTCCATTCAGATGTCCGCATGATTTTTACGGATGCACTGATACATGGATCGGATCCGCAAAACGCATCCGGTCGTCTGAATGAAGCCTTACAGGGGCATGATCAATGACTGTGGTGATCACCCCCCCTGTCATTGATTACCCCCCTGTAAAGCTCCATTCAGATGTCCGCATGATTTTTACGGATGCACTGATAGATGGATCGGATCCGCAAAACGCATCCGGACGTCTGAATGAAGCCTTACAGGGGCGTGATCAATGACTGTGGTGATCACCCCATATAGACTCCCTGATTACCCCCCTGTAAAGCTCCATTCAGATGTCCGCATGATTTTTACGGATGCACTGATAGATGGATCGGATCCGCAAAACGCATCCGGACGTCTGAATGAAGCCTTACACGGGCGTGATCAATGACTGTGGTTATCACCCCATATAGACTCCCTGATCACCCTCCTGTCATTGATCACCCCCCTGTCATTGATCACCCCCCTGTCATTGATCACCCCCCTGTCATTGATCACCCCTCTGTAAGGCTCCATTCAGATATTTTTTTGGCCCAAGTTAGCGGAATTTTTTTTTTTTTTTCTTACAAAGTCTCATATTCCACTAACTTGTGTCAAAAAATAAAATCTCACATGAACTCACCATACCCCTCACGGAATCCAAATGCGTAAAATTTTTTAGACATTTATATTCCAGACTTCTTCTCACGCTTTAGGGCCCCTAGAATGCCAGGGCAGTATAAATACCCCACATGTGACCCCATTTCGGAAAGAAGACACCCCCAGGTATTCCGTGAGGGGGCATATTGAGTCCATGAAAGATTGAAATTTTTGTCCCAAGTTAGCGGAACGGGAGACTTTGTGAGAAAAAAATTAAAAATATCAATTTCCGCTAACTTGTGCCAAAAAAAAAAAATTTCTATGAACTCGCCATGCCCCTCATTGAATACCTTGGGGTGTCTTCTTTCCAAAATGGGGTCACATGTGGGGTATTTATACTGCCCTGGCATTCTAGGGGCCCCAAAGCGTGAGAAGAAGTCTGGTATCCAAATGTCTAAAAATGCCCTCCTAAAAGGAATTTGGGCACCTTTGCGCATCTAGGCTGCAAAAAAGTGTCACACATCTGGTATCGCCGTACTCAGGAGAAGTTGGGGAATGTGTTTTGGGGTGTCATTTTACATATACCCATGCTGGGTGAGAGAAATATCTTGGTCAAATGCCAACTTTGTATAAAAAAATGGGAAAAGTTGTCTTTTGCCAAGATATTTCTCTCACCCAGCATGGGTATATGTAAAATGACACCCCAAAACACATTCCCCAACTTCTCCTGAATACGGCGATACCACATGTGTGACACTTTTTTGCAGCCTAGGTGGGCAAAGGGGCCCATATTCCAAAGAGCACCTTTAGGATTTCACAGGTCATTTACCTACTTACCACACATTAGGGCCCCTGGAAAATGCCAGGGCAGTATAACTACCCCACAAGTGACCCCATTTTGGAAAGAAGACACCCCAAGGTATTCCGTGAGGGGCATGGCGAGTTCCTAGAATTTTTTATTTTTTGTCACAAGTTAGTGGAAAATGCTTATTTTTTTTTTTTTTTTTTTTTTCATACAAAGTCTCATATTCCACTAACTTGTGACAAAAAATAAAAACTTCCATGAACTCACTATGCCCATCAGCGATTACCTTGGGGTCTCTTCTTTCCAAAATGGGGTCACTTGTGGGGTAGTTATACTGCCCTGGCATTCTAGGGGCCCAAATGTGTGGTAAGGAGTTTGAAATCAAATTCTGTAAAAAATGACCTGTGAAATCCGAAAGGTGCTCTTTTGAATATGGGCCCCTTTGCCCACCTCGGCTGCAAAAAAGTGTCACACATCTGGTATCTCCGTAATCGGGAGAAGTTGGGGAATGTGTTTTGGGGTGTCATTTTACATATACCCATGCTGGGTGAGAGAAATATCTTGGCAAAAGACAACTTTTCCCATTTTTTTATACAAAGTTGGCATTTGACCAAGATATTTATCTCACCCAGCATGGGTATATGTAAAAAGACACCACAAAACACATTCCTCAACTTCTCCTGAATACAGAGATACCAGATGTGTGACACTTTTTTGCAGCCTAGGTGGGCAAAGGGGCCCACATTCCAAAGAGCACCTTTCGGATTTCACAGGTCATTTACCTACTTACCACACATTTGGGCCCCTAGAATGCCAGGGCAGTATAACTACCCCACAAGTGACCCCATTTTGGAAAGAAGAGACCCCAAGGTATTCGCTGATGGGCATAGTGAGTTCATGGAAGTTTTTATTTTTTGTCACAAGTTTGTGGAATATGAGACTTTGTATGAAAAAAAAAAAAAAAAAATCATCATTTTCCACTAACTTGTGACAAAAAATAAAAAATTCTAGGAACTCGCCATGCCCCTCACGGAATACCTTGGGGTGTCTTCTTTCCAAAATGGGGTCATTTGTGGGGTAGTTATACTGCCCTGGTATTCTAGGGGCCCAAATGTGTGGTAAGGAGTTTGAAATCAAATTCAGGAAAAAATGAGGAGTGAAATCCGAAAGGTGCTCTTTGGAATATGGGCCCCTTTGCCCACCTAGGCTGCAAAAAAGTGTCACACATGTGGTATCTCCGTATTCAGGAGAAGTTGAGGAATGTGTTTTGGGGTGTCTTTTTACATATACCCATGCTGGGTGAGATAAATATCTTGGTCAAATGACAACTTTGTATAAAAAAATGGGAAAAGTTGTCTTTTGCCAAGATATTTCTCTCACCCAGCATGGGTATATATAAAATGACACCCCAAAACACATTCCCCACCTTCTCCTGAGTACGGAGATACCAGATGTGTGACACTTTTTTGCAGCCTAGGTGGGCAAAGGGGCCCATATTCCAAAGAGCACCTTTCGGATTTCACAGGTCATTTTTTACAGAATTTGATTTCAAACTCCTTACCACACATTTGGGCCCCTAGAATGCCAGGGCAGTATAACTACCCCACAAGTGACCCCATTTTGGAAAGAAGAGACCCCAAGGTATTCGCTGATGGGCATAGTGAGTTCATAGAACTTTTTATTTTTTGTCACAAGTTAGTGGAATATGAGACTTTGTAAGAAAAAAAAATAAAAATAAAAAATCATCATTTTCCGCTAACTTGTGACAAAAAATAAAAAGTTCTATGAACTCACTATGCCCATCAGCGAATACCTTAGGGTGTGTACTTTCAGAAATGGGGTCATTTGTGGGGTGTTTGTACTGTCTGGGCATTGTAGAACCTCAGGAAACATGACAGGTGCTCAGAAAGTCAGAGCTGCTTCAAAAAGCGGAAATTCACATTTTTGTACCATAGTTTGTAAACGCTATAACTTTTACCCAAACCATTTTTTTTTTACCCAAACATTTTTTTTTTATCAGAGACATGTAGAACTATAAATTTAGAGCAAAATTTCTATATGGATGTCGTTTTTTTTGCAAAATTTTACAACTGAAAGTGAAAAATGTCATTTTTTTGCAAAAAAATCGTTAAATTTCGATTAATAACAAAAAAAGTAAAAATGTCAGCAGCAATGAAATACCACCAAATGAAAGCTCTATTAGTGAGAAGAAAAGGAGGTAAAATTCATTTGGGTGGTAGGTTGCATGACCGAGCAATAAACGGTGAAAGTAGTGTAGGTCAGAAGTGTAAAAAGTGGCCTGGTCTTTCAGGGTGTTTAAGCACTGGGGGCTGAGGTGGTTAAAGGGACACTGACAGGCCCGATAAACATATTTAGTTATTCCTATGCAGTCATAGGTCTATTAAAGTGTATTACAATCACATAAGAGTACCCCCTGTCCGCATTTTAAACCATGTAAAAACGACTTTATAATCATCTGTCAATCACCTTCCTTTATGCCCAAGGGGCGGTTTTTCACATCTATTTATGCCCAAGAGGCGTTTTTACTCCTACCTTTGTGCCCAGCCGCACCTCAACTATCGCTTCCTAGCGCCGCCCAGCTCATTATTATTCACTGGCTGGGCGGCTTTTACAGTCCCCGATCCTCCCGAGCCGACGCAGGCGCAACAGGAGACGCTGACATTGAATAAGGGACGCAGGCGCACTGCGAGTGAGGGTGCCGGGCAAGTTATCCGGCGCACGCGCAGAAGGTACAAGTGAGTCCAATGCCAGGGTCTTCTGCTGCATTGAACTCACTTGTACCTTCTGCGCGTGCGCCAGATAACTTGCCCCAGATAACTTGCGCCAGATAACTTGCCAGATAACTTGCCCATCACGAAATACCTTGGGGTGTCTTCTTTCTAAAATGGGGTCACTTGTGGGGTAGTTATACTGCCCTGGCATTCTAGGGGCCCTAATGTGTGGTAAGTAGTTTGAAATCAAAATGTGTAAAAAATGACCTGTGAAATCCAAAAGGTGCTGTTTGGAATGTGGGCCCCTTTGCCCACCTAGACTGCAAAAAAGTGTCACACATGTGGTATTGCCGTACTCAGGAGAAGTTGGGCAATGTGTTTTGGGGTGTCATTTTACATATACCCATGCTGGGTGAGATAAATATCTTGGTCAAATGCCAACTTTGTATAAAAAAATGGGAAAAGTTGTCTTTTGCCAAGATATTTCTCTCACCCAGCATGGGTATATGTAAAATGACACCCCAAAACACATTGCCCAACTTCTTCTGAGTACGGCAATACCACATGTGTGACACTTTTTTGCAGCCTAGGTGGGCAAAGGGGCCCACATTCCAAAGAGCACCTTTCGGATTTCACAGGTCATTTTTTACACATTTTGATTTCAAACTACTTACCACACATTTGGGCCCCTAGAATGCCAGGGCAGTATAACTACCCCACAAGTGACCCCATTTTGGAAAGAAGACACCCCAAGGTATTCCGTGATGGGCATAGTGAGTTCATGGAAGTTTTTATTTTTTGTCACAAGTTAGTGGAATATGAGACTTTGTAAGAAAAAAAAATAAAAATCATAATTTTCCGCTAACTTGTGACAAAAAATAAAAAATTCTAGGAACTCACCATGCCCCTCACGGAATACCTTGGGGTGTCTTCTTTCCAAAATGGGGTCACTTGTGGGGTAGTTATACTGCCCTGGCATTTTAGGGGCCCAGATGCGTGAGAAGTAGTTTGAAATCAAAATCTGTAAAAAATGCCCTGTGAAATCCGAAAGGTGCTCTTTGGAATGTGGGCCCCTTTGCCCACCTAGGCTGCAAAAAAGTGTCACACATGTGGTATCGCCATACTCAGGAGAAGTTGGGGAATGTGTTTTGGGGTGTCATTTTACATATACCCATGCTGGTTGAAAGAAATATCTCGGCAAAAGACAACTTTTCCCATTTTTTTATACAAAGTTGGCATTTGACCAAGATATTTCTCTCACACAGCATGGGTATATGTAAAATGACACACCAAAACACATTCCCCAACTTCTTCTGAGTACGGCGATACCACATGTGTGACACTTTTTTGCAGCCTAGATGCGCAAAGGTGCCCAAATTCCTATTAGGAGGGCATTTTTAGACATTTGGATCCCAGACTTCTTCTCACGCTTTAGGGCCCCTAAAAAGCCAGGGCAGTATAAATACCCCACATGTGACCCCATTTTGGAATGAAGACACCCCAAGGTATTCAATAAGGGGCATGGCGAGTTCATAGAAAAATAAATAAATTGGCACAAGTTAGCGGAAATTGATTTTATTTATTTTTTTCTCACAAAGTCTCCCTTTCCGCTAACTTGAGACAACAATTTCAATCTTTCATGGACTCAATATGCCCCTCAGCGAATACCTTGGGGTGTCTTCTTTCCAAAATGGTGTTATTTGTGGGGTGTTTGTATTGCCCTGGCATTTGAGGGTCTCCGCAATCATTACATGTATGGTCAGCATTAGGAGTTTCTGCTATTCTCCTTATATTGAGCATACGGGTAATGAGATTTTTTTTTTCCGTTCAGCCAAAAAAAAGGGAGGGGAAAGGCGTCTGCCAGGACATAGGAGCTCCGCCCAACATCCATACCCACTTAGCTCGTATGCCCTGGCAAACCCGATTTCTCCATTCACATCAATCGATGTGGATGAATAAATCATTGCCGGGATTTTTTATTTTTTTTTATATATACAAAGTGTTTGCCAAAGCATATGAACACCGCCGCCTCCTCAGCTCATATGCCTCGGCAAACGTATCTTTTACTGCAGAGGAGAAATCTCATCTTGCAGCGCCGCATACACCGACTTTTGTGTAATCTGACAGCAGCGCAATGCTTCTGTCAGAATGCAGATCAGTGCTGCAGCTAGTCGATCGGTTGGTCCACCTGGAAGGTAAAAAAAAAAAAAAAAAAAAAAAAAAAAAAAAGAAAGAAAAAACCAGGCCGCATTGCAATAAGTTTTATTAACTTTATAATTACTTTTGAACGGAACATATAAACTTTATTTAACTTTTTGAACTGAACGTTAACTTTTTTGCTTACTGGTGTTTTTTTAATTTTTTTTTTATTTTTTTACCTTTTATAGGACAAACCTCTCCTTCCCCATGGGACAATGTGCAAAGCGCAAATCGCCCAAAGATGTGGCAAAGTACATTATGCACTTTATCCCAGGTGAAAGGAGAGGTTTGCAGCAGCTGTGAGTGAAAGGGCCCTAATAGCCTTGTGTGCCTGTCCTGTGAGATGCAATCCCTATGCTAAGTGTACCTGTGTGTGGTACTTCCGGAAACACTCTCCAAAGCATAGGGCAGGGTGGTCAGGGCAGTCAGGACAGAAATAGCGGGTGTCACGCCTTATTCCACTCCTGCTACAGACACGACATCTTTTTCGGGGTGACGGTTGGGTTGAGGTACCGGCAACGACATTGGGGAAATGTCGCTCGTGTAGACGGCTAACTACACTGGTGGATGGGGTCACGGAACCTCCTGGATACAGGAGGTTCTCGATGATCTCTTCCTGAAATTTGAGGAAGGATCGTGTTCTCCCAGCCTTACTGTAGAGAACAAAACTATTATATGCAGCCAATTTAATTAAATATACAGACACCTTCTTATACCAGCGTCTGGTGCGTCGGGAAACTAAATACGGAGACAACATCTGGTCATTGAAGTCCACCCCTTCCCATGAGCAAATTATAGTCGTGGACACAGAGGGGCTTTTCAATGACACGGGTTGCTCGCTCAATTTGTATTGTCGTGCCTGCGTGAATGGAGGAGAGCATGTAAACATCACGCCTGTCTCTCCATTTCACCGCGAGCAGTTCTTCGTTACACAAGGCAGCTCTCTCCCCCCTAGCAAGACGGGTGGTAACGAGCCATTGGGGGAAGCCCACGCGACTAGTTCACGCGGTGCCACAGCAGCCAATCTGTTCTAGGAACAAATGCCTGAAGAGGGCCACACTTGTGTAGAAATTGTCCACATAAAGATGGTACCCCTTGCCAAATAAGGGTGACACCAAGTCCCAGACTGTCTTCCCACTGCTCCCCAGGTAGTCAGGGCAACCGACCGGCTCCAGGGTCTGATCTTTTCCCTCATAGATCCGAAATTTGTGGGTATAGCCTGTGGCCCTTTCACAGAGCTTATACAATTTGACCCCATACCGGGCGCGCTTGCTTGGGATGTATTGTTTGAAGCCAAGGCGCCCGGTAAAATGTATTAGGGACTCGTCTACGCAGATGTTTTGCTCAGGGGTATACAAATCTGTAAATTTCTGGTTGAAGTGGTCTATGAGGGGCCGAATTTTGTGGAGCCGGTCAAAAGCTGGGTGGCCTCTGGGACTGGAGGTGGTGTTGTCGCTAAAGTGCAGGAAACTCAGGATGGCCTCAAATCGTGCCCTGGACATAGCAGCAGAGAACATGGGCATGTGATGAATCGGGTTCGTGGACCAATATGACCGCAATTCATGCTTTTTGGTTAGACCCATGTTGAGGAGAAGGCCCAGAAATTTTTTTAATTCGGAAACTTGGACTGGTTTCCACCGGAAAGGCTGGGCATAAAAGCTTCCCGGGTTGGCGGATATAAATTGAGTGGCATACCGATTTGTTTCTGCCACGACTAAGTCCAAGAGCTCCGCAGTCAAGAACAGCTCAAAAAATCCCAGTGCCGAACCGATCTGAGCTGTCTCAACCCGAACTCCAGACTGGGCGGTGAAAGGGGGAACTACAGGTGCGGCTGAAGTTGGGGACTGCCAATCAGGATTTGCCAGCACCTCAGGGACTCTAGGGGGTCTACGGGCCTGTCTGTGCGGTGGCTGCGACGGGGTAACTATTGCATGTGCCACCGTACCAGCTTCAACTGCCCTTCTGGTGCTCGCCACTTCACCATGTTGTACGGCAGTGCTGGTACTAGGTCCAGGGAGGGCTGCGCTGCTGGTGTATGCCTCACCACGTGATCCGACAGCGCCAGCCCCACTCTGCTGCTCTTGAAGCGGATCCTGCGCAACCTGTGATCCAGCGACACGGGGCCGGGGAAGCCTGGTGCTATCTGGGACCTTAACCTCCTCGTCCGAACTTTGGGTCAGACTGCCACTGCTTTCTACCGGTTCATATTCTGACCCGCTAGATTCGTCAGATGAGGGTTCCCATTCCTCATCCGACTGGGTCAGAATCCTGTAGGCCTCTTCAGAAGAATACCCCCTGTTTGACATTTGGACTACTAAATTTAGGGGTATTCCCTGAGACTACCCAAGAAAAAAAGCAAACCTGTCTTACAAATGGGAGGCTAGCGAAGTACCGGAGGCCGCTACGATTGATAAAAAATATCAAAACTGATTTTTTTATCGCCGCAGTGCTTGGAAAGTGATTGTGCAGTGATCAAAAAAATATATATTTTTTGTCACTGCGGCGGGGCGGGCGTGGGTGAACGCACGTGTGGGCGACCGATCAGGCCTGATCGGGCAAACACTGCGTTTTGGGTGGAGGGCGAGCTAAGGTGACACTAATACTATTATAGATCTGACTGTGATCAGTTTTGATCACTTACAGATCTCTTACGCTAATCAGCGAATTAGTGACTGCGGTGCGGTGGGCTGGGCGCTAAACGATCGCTAACTACCTAACCAAGGGACCTAAACTATCCTAAAACCTATCAGTCAATACCAGTGAAAAAAAAAAGGGACAGTTTACACTGATAACTTTTTTCTTTTCACTAGGTGATTGACAGGGACGAGCAAGGGGTGATCAAGGGGTTAATTGGGGTGATGGGGGGTGATCTGGGGCTAAGTGTAGTGTTGGTGGGTACTCACAGTGATGTCTGCTCCTCTGCTGGAACCAACCGACGAAAAGGACAGCAGAGGAGGAGAGAAGCCATTTAACACATCTGGCTTCTGATTAGATTTTTTAAAAATCATCAGCTTGCCAGCGACGATCATTGGCTGGCAAGCTGATGACGTGACCCCCCTCTAACTTTTGCCGGCCCGCGATGCGCATGCGCGGGCCGGCTTTGAGCGAAATCTCGCGTCTGTCTCGCGAGATGACGCATATATGCGTGACTGTGCGGAGAGCTGCTGCCTCCGGAACGCGATCCTGCGTTAGGCGGTCCGAAGGCGGTTAAAGGAAATCTGTCACCAGGATAATCGCTATTGAAGTAAAGCCATAGCCTAATAGCACTTAGTACCTTATTTGTAGATATGTCTTTGTTTCAGCAATAGATGTTTTTTATCTTCTGAAAATCTAGTTTATTTGGTATGCAGATGAGCCAGTAAGGTGCCCAGAGGGGCGTCACTCTTGCAGGAAGGAGCCCAGGCACGCCTCCTGCCACAATGTGTCCACCCTCCCCTCCTACATCACATTCAAGCCATAACTCTGCCCCCCCTTTTCCCTGCTCCCAGCATAAGGGCGGGCTTGGGCACTAGCAGGAGGAGTGCCTGAGCTCCTTTCTGCAAGAATGACGCCCCTCTGGGCACCTTACTGGCTCATTTGCATACCAAACTGGATTTTCTAAATATAAAAAAAAACATCTATTGCTGAAAGCCTGACTGTCCTGCCTAAAACCGTACCTCTGGCAACCCTAGGGGCTGGCTGCTGTGGAGGTCACAATTAAGGGGACGGTCCGCTATAGAGGTCAGTGTTAACATAATAACATAGTATATAAGGCCGAAAAAAGACATTTGTCCATCCAGTTCGGCCTATTATCCTGCAAGTTGATATAGAGGAAGGCAAAAAAAAAAAACTGAGTTAGAAGCCAATTTCCCCCACTTGAGGGGAAAAAAAATTCCTTCCCGACTCCAATCAGAATAACTCCCTGGAACAACGACCCCTCTCTAGTAGCTATAGCCTGTAATATTATTACACTCCAGAAATACATCCAGGCCCCTCTTGAACTCTTTCAGTGAACTCCCCATCACCACCTCCTCAGGCAGAGAGTTCCATAGTCTCACTGCTCTTACCGTAAATAATTATCTTTGTGTACAAACCTTCTTTCCTCCAGACGCAGTGGATGTCCCCTCGCCACAGTCACGGGGATAGATAGATGATGGGAGAGATCTCTGTACTGACCCCTAATATATTTATACATAGTAATTAGATCTCCCCTCGGTCATCTTTTTTCTAAAGTGAATAACCCTAATTTTGATAATCTTTCAGGGTATTGTAGTTCCCTAATTCCAGTTATTACTTTATTTGCCCTCCTCGGAACCCTCTCTAGCTCTGCTATAACTGCCTTGTTCACAGGAGACCAGAACTGTACACAGTACTCCATGTGTGGTCTGACCAGTGATTTGTAAAGTGGTAGGACTATGTTCTCATCACGGGCATCTATGCCCCTTTTGATGCAACCCATTATCTTATTGGCCTTGGCAGCAGCTGCCTGACACTGGTTTTTACAGCTTAGTTTGTTGTTCACTAAAATTCCTAGGTCCTTTTCCATGTCAGTGTTACCCAGTGTTTTATCATTTAGTATGTACGGGTGACTTGCATTATTCCTTCCCATATGCATAACCTTACATTTGTCAGTGTTAAACCTCATCTGCCACTTCTCTGCCTAAGCCTCCAATCTATCCAGATCCCTCTGTAGTAGTATACTGTCCTCTTCCGTGTCAATTACTTTACACAGTTTAGTGTCATCTGCAAAAATTGATATTTTACTGTGCAAGCCTTCTACAAGATCATTAATAAATATATTGAAGAGGATAGGGCCCAATACTGACCCCTGAGGTACTCCACTAGTGACAGTGACCTAATCTGAGTGTGTACCATTGATAACCACCCTGTTTTCTATTACTGAGCCAGTAACTTACCCACATGCAGACATTTTCTCCCATTCCGGGCATTCAAATTTTTTATACTAACCTTTTATACGGTACAGTGTAAAATGCTTTGGAGAAGTCCAGATATACGACATCCATTGATTCGCCGCTGTCAAGTTTAGAACTTACCTCCTCATAGAAACTGATTCAATTAGTTTGACATGACCGATCCATCATGAAGCCATGCTAATATGGCGTTATTTGCTTATTTCCGTTGAGATGCTCTAATATAGCATCTCTTAGAAAACCTTCAAATAGTTTACACACAACGGATGTTAAACTTACCAGCCTATAGTTTCCGGGCTCTGTTTTCGGACCCTTTTTGAATATTGGCACATTTGCTATGCGCCAATCCTGTGGAACATTCCCTGTCAGTATAGAGTCCTTAAATATCAAAAATGAGGGTCTGGCTATGACATTACTTAATTCCCTTAGGATACAGAGGTGTATGGCATCTGGCCCTGGTGATTTGTCTATTTTAATCTTTTTAAGACGCCGCTGTACTTCTTCCTGGGTCAGACAGGGCACTTTTAATGGGGAATTTACTTTTACATTTTGCATTTCATCTGACAGTTTATTTTCTTCAGTGAATATAGTGGAGAATTTTTTTTTAATAGCTTTGCTTTCTCCTCTTCGCTCTCTGCAACTCCCCCCTCATCATTCTGTAAAGGGCCGACACCTTCAGATTTATATTTTTTACCATTTATATAATTGAAAAACCTTTTAGGGTTAGTTTTGCTCTCTTTGGCAATTAATCTCTCAGTCTCTAGTATGGCCGCTTTTATTTGTTTTTTACATATTCTATTTTTTTCCTTATAGTTTTTTTAGTGCTTCCTCGCTACCCTCCTGTTTTAGTGATTTAAATGCTTTCTATTTGTCATTTATTGCTTTCTTTACAGTTCTATTTATCCACATTGGTTTCTTCTTGTTCCTTAACCTTTTATTCCCATAAGGTATGTACTTCTCACAATTAGATTTTAGGATGCTTTTAAAAATATCCCATTTTGTGGCTGTATTTTTATTTTTGAGGACTTTGTTCTAGTTAGTTAGGCCTATGGCCTCGCTTAGTTGGCTAAATTTTGCTTTTTTGAATTTTGGTATTTTTGTTCCTCCCTGAAGAAACACTCTTTTGAATGATAATTGAAAGGTTATTACTTTATGGTCACTATTTCCCAGCTGTCCCCCAACGTGCACATCTGTTGTTCCGTCAGGTCTATTGGTTAATACTAAGTCCAGTATGGCTGTCCCTCTAGTCGGGTCCTGAACCAGTTGGGAAAGGTAATTGTCTTTGGTTATTGCCAAGAACCTGTTTCCTTTATGAGATATACAAGTTTCAATTTCCTAGTCTATATGTGGGTAGTTAAAGTCCCACATAATAACGACCTCATTATGATTTGCCGCCTCGTCTATCTCGTTTAGTAGTAGATTTTCTGTGGACTCTGGTATATTAGGTGGTTTATAATAAACTCCTATTAGTAATTTATTATTGTTTTTGCCTCCATGTATTTCAACTCACAGTGACTCCACATGTTAATGTCCCTCACTTATATCTTCTCGGACTGTGGGCTTTAGACAGGACATTACATAAAGGCAGACCCCTCCCCCGCTCCGGTTTTGGCGATCCTTCCTAAACAGACTGTAACCCTGTACATTAACTGCCCAGTCAAAGCTATCATCCAGCTATGTCTCAGTTATTGTCATAGTTCTCCTCACACATCACTAACTTCAGTTCCCCAGTTTTATTAGTCAGGCTTCTGGCATCAGTATACATACAATTAAGAAGTTTATGTATATTTTTTACCCTACACTTTTCCTTCTGAACTGTTCTAGTCCCTCCTTCCATTCCTCCCCCAGTCCCATTACCTTGCCCCTGGTCTCTATCTGCACTATCTTCCCATCCTATAATGTAATTACCCTCCCCCCCAGTCCCTAGTTTAAACACTCCTCCAACCTTCTAGCCATCTTCTCCAACACGTTCCCCTTTCCCCATTGAGATGCAGCCCGTCCCTATGATAGAGCCTGTAGCCGACAGAGAAGTTGGCCCAGTTCTCCAGGAACCCAAACCCCCTCCTTCCTACACCAGTTCTTGAGCCACTTGTTAACCTACCTAATCTCCCGCTGCCTTTCTTGGGTGGCTCGAGGTACAGGTTGTATTTCGGAAAATACTACCTTTGAGGTCCTTGCCCTAAGCTTTTGACCTAAATCCCTAAATTAATTTTTAAGGAAGCTCCACCTACCTGTAACTTTGTCATTGGTTCCGATATGGACCAGGACTGCTGGATCTTCTCCAGCCTCTCCCAGTAATCTGTCAACCCGATCCGCGATGTGTCGAACTCGAGCGCCAGGAAGACCACACACCGTTCGACGGTCCCGGTCTCTGTGACAGATTGCTTTATCTGTACACCTAATAATTGAGTCTCCCACTACCAGCACCTGTCTGGCCTGCCCTGCTCTCCTGGTCCCCTGCTTACTGGAGCCGACATTCCCCTGACTGGCAGAGGAAGTGTCCGGCTGCAGCAGTGCTCTCTCTGAACTGTCGTCTACCTCATCTCCCAACTTTGCAAACTTGTTGGGGTGTGTCAGATCAGGGCTAGCCTCCCTGGCACTCTTCCCTTTACCCCGCTTTCTAACTGTTATCTAGCTAGCTATCTCACTTTCCTCAGCCTCCTCGCTACTACACTCCCCCAAATCTACCCCAAAGAGTGCTTGCTCAGTGAGCAGCAAACTCTTTTCCAAATTGTTACCGCCTCTCAGTGTTGAAACTCACCCGTTTCGAGACTCGATGTGCGATTCCAAACGGGCAATTTGCTCACATTTTAAACAAAGATTTGCACCCTCAAACGGCTGTTCCAGGACTGCATACATTAGACAAGATGTGCACTGGACTGCGCTGTCAATAATGGAACACATACTAAATGGGGATTACGCAAGAAAATACAATAAAATGCATTGATAAGAAACTGATTAACTGCAGTCCCCCACTAAAGTCACTTAATCTAAAGTCACACACTTAAAAATCAAACACGCGAACGCTCACAAACTTGCGTTATTTGCCTGCTAAATGGAGCTCTCAAAACAGGCTGCTTTTTTTCCCTCTGGATTCAAAGGGGCTGATTGCTGTAGAGGCAACTGTTAAGGGGGCGGGGTGTTGTGGAAATCACTGTTAAGGAGACTGGGTACTGTGGAGGTCACTCTTAAGGGGACAGGATGCTGTGGAGGTCACTGTTAAAGGGGCGAGCACTGTGGAGGTCTCTGTTAAGGGGGCAGGGAACAGTGGAGGTCACAGTTAAGGGGACAGTCTGCCATGGAGGTCAGTGTTGAGGGGCTGGGTGCTGTAGTGGTCACTGTTAAGGGGGCGGGATGTTGTGGAGGTCACATTTTAAGATAACGGAGCTCTGTGGAGGTCACTGTTAAGGGGCGGGTTATTGGGGAGACAGGGTACTGTGGAAGTTACTAATAAAGGGGCGGCCGCTGTGGAGGTCACTGTTAAAGGGGAGGGCGCCGTGGATGCTACTGTTAAGGGGGCAGGCCGCTGTAGAGGTCAATGTTAAAGGAACAGGCACTGTGGAGGTCACTGTTAAGGGAGGAGGGGACTGTGAAGGCCACTATTAAAGGGGCAGCGGGGTACTGTGAGGTCACTGTTAAAGGGAACCTGTTATGAACTCAAAGTCAGCATAAAGTAGTGACAGATGCACTGATTTCAGCAGTGTGTCACTCATGAGCTAAAGGTAAGTAGTTGCCGAGAACCAGAGTCATAATCATTGGAGCCCAGGCCTTGAAAGAGGCAGAGTTATTTATAATCTCCTGCTCTCCTCGCCCATCTGCTGATGATTGACAGTATTCTCCTTACTTTTCGCCCTAGAATAGAACTGCCAATCATCAGCAGATGGGTGAGAGAGCAGGAGATTATGAAGAGCTCTGACTCTTCTCAGGTAGATTTGACTCTTTTCAAGGCCTGGGCTGTAATGATTATGATGCTGGTTCTGGGCAACCACTTACTTATAGCTCATGAGTGACACACCGCTGAAATCAGCGCGCCTGTCAATACTTTATGATGCTGTGAGTGATGGCAGCATAAACAGGTTCCTTTTAAGGCAGCGGGGTACTGTGAGGTCACTGTTAAGGCAGCGGGGTACTGTGAGGTCACTGTTAAGGCAGCGGGGTACTGTGAGGTCACTGTTAAGGGAGCGGGGTACTGTGAGGTCACTGTTAAGGCAGCGGGGTACTGTGGCACTCACTGTTAAAGGGGCAGTCGCTGTGGAGGTCTCTGTTAAAGGGGCCAGGAATGGTGGAGGTCACAGTTAAGGGGACTGTAACCTATGGTCAGTGTTAAGGGGAGGGTGCTGTAGAGGTCACCATCAAGGGGGTGGGGTGCTGTGGAACTCACTGTCAGTGAGTGAGGGGGGTCAGTGTTAAGGGGTGGGGGCCTGTGGAGGTCACTGTTATAGTGGATACTGTCGATATCTTTTAACGACACACACAAACATTAAATTAAATAGATGAAATATACACGTGCAAAGTCGGGTCCTTCAGCTAGTAAATAAATAAAACTGACGCAGAGTAAGGGTGGGTTCACACTAGTGTTAGGGATTCCGTTATGGCTATAATGGAAAATAACGGAATCCATAAGACGGAAGGATGGATCCGTTCTTCTGCCCATAGACTGGTATTATGACGGAATGCAAAACAGAAGCCTTTAAAAGGCATTCCGTTTGCACTCCGTCCTAATAGAAGTCTATGGGAATCAAAACGGATCCGTTATGCTTTCCCATAGACTTCTATTAGGACGGAAAGCAAACGGAATGCCTTTTAAAGGCTTCCATTTTGGATTCTGTCTGGGCATTACGTTATAAGCATGTTATAATGGAAAGCCATAACGGAATCCCTAACGCTAGTGTGAACCCACCCTAAGTCTCCCGGCCCTCTTCCACTCAAATATTCTTCAATTAATTGTCTTCAGCAACACTGTCCCTAGCGCATGAGCGTATCAAAGTCTCTCCCTATGCTCAGCTCAGAGGACAATGGTGGAGACTGCACAGGATGAGGGTTTTATAGGGCTGTGACATCACAGGGGATGGCTAACTGCGGATTGGCTGGCTGCACGGCCTCATGGATGGTATCGCGTTCCTAGGCTTACTTTCACTTTTTAACACATGCAGTCGCCATTTTAACAAAAAGTGATTTGTTACCGCGAAGAGTGAGGAAATTCAGGTTTGCTGCAAATTGAAGTTTTCCTAAACATCCGGCCGAATTCCACTTCGAATGCTTCGCTGAACACTACTAGAGCATTCCTGAAGTCTGAAGTAGCTGGTCATGTATACTGCACACTGAAGACCTATCGGAGGAGCCTGGAGGCTAGAAAACATCTAGCTACAGTTGCAAGAAAAAGTATGTGAACCCTTTGGAATGATATGGATTTCTGCACAAATTGGTCATAAAATGTGATCTGATCTTCATCTAAGTCACAACAATAGACAATCACAGTCTGCTTAAACTAATAACACACAAATAATTAAATTTTACCATGTTTTTATTGAACATACCATGTAAACATTCACAGTGCAGGTGGAAAAAGTATGTGAACCCCTAGACTAATGACATCTCCAAGAGCTAATTGGAGCGAGGTGTCAGCCAACTGGAGTCCAATCAATGAGATGAGATTGGAGGTGTTGGTTACAGCTTCCCTGCCCTATGAAAAACACACACCAGTTCTGGGTTTGCTTATCACAAGAAGCATTACCTGATGTGAATGATGCTTTGCACAAAAGAGCTACGATTAAGAAGACCTACGATTAAGAATTGTTGACTTACATAAAGCTGGAAAGGGTTATAAAAGTATCTCAAAAAGCCTTGCTGTTCATTAGTCCACGGTAAGACAAATTGTGTATAAATGGAGAAAGTTCAGCACAGCTGCTACTCTCCGTAGGAGTGGCCGTCCTGTAAAGATGACTGCAAGAGCACAGCGCAGACTGCTCAATGAGGTGAAGAAGAATCCTAGAGTGTCAGCTAAAGACTTACAAAAGTCTCTGGCATATGCTAACATCCCTGTTAGCGAATCTACGATATGTAAAACACTAAACAAGAATGGATTTCATTGAATACCACAAAGGAAGCCACTGCTGTCCCAAAAAAATATTGCTGCACATTTACAGTTTGCACAAGAGCACCTGGATGTTCCACAGCAGTACTGGCAAAATATTTTGTGGACAGATGAAACCAAAGTTGAGTTGTTTGGAAGAAACACAGAACACTGTGTGGAGAAAAAGAGGCACAGCACACCAACATCAAAACCTCATCCCAACTGTGAAGTATGGTGATGGGGGCATTATGGTTTGGTGCTGCTTTGCTGCGTCAGGGCCTGGACGGATTGCTATCATCGAAGGAAAAATGAATTCCCAAGTTTATCAAGACATTTTGCAGGAGAACTTAAGGCCATCTGTCCACCAGCTGAAGCTCAACAGAAGATGAGTGTTGCAACAGGACAACGACCCAAAGCATAGAAGTAAATCAACAACAGAATGGCTTAAACAGAAGAAAATACGCCTTCTGGAGTGGCCCAGTCAGAGTCCTCACCTCAACCCGATTGAGATGCTGTGGCATGAACTCAAGAAAGCGATTCACACCAGACATCCCAAGAATATTGCTGAACTGAAACAGTTCTGTAAAGAGGAATGGTCAAGAATTACTCCTGACCGTTGTGCACATCTGATCTGCAACTACAGGAAACGTTTGGTTGAAGTTATTGCTGCCAAAGGAAGTTCAACCAGTTATTAAATCCAAGGGTTCACATACTTTTTCCACCTGCACTGTGAATGTTTACATGGTGTGTTCAAGAAAAACATGGTAACATTTAATTATTTGTGTGTTATTAGTTTAAGCAGACTGTGATTGTCTATTGTTGTGACTTAGATGAAGATCAAATCACATTTTATGACTAATTTGTGCAGAAATCCGTATCATTCCAAAGGGTTCACATACTTTTTCTTGCAACTGTATGTAATAAAGAGCTTAGCTCCATTGAAGACATCATCAGAGTAAGACGTAATAATCTTTTACCATAGTTTTCTGAACTTTTTACGCACCTAAGTCATGTTAAGTCTATTTTTTCCTGAATCTCAGATCTCAAGGTAATTCAGGGATTAAGTTGATATAATGGGACAACCTACTTTCAAATTCCTAATCTCTGCACCAGATTAGGGCATGCAGTAGTAACCAGCTCCGTTCACTACACTACAGATGGAGCTGTGTAGTTCTAGCGTCCACTTCCGGTACCTGAGCAACTGCAAAACAACCGATCAACAGGGGTGCTGTAAGTTAGACCCCGGCCGATCAAATATTGATGACCTATCTTGAGGATAAGCCACCAATATTAAATCCTGGAAAACCCCTTTAAGGACCAAGCCAATTTTGGCAGTGACATTTTCATTTAGTCTTTGTATCCCCTCCTTCAAAGAGTCATAATCTTTCTATTTTTTCATCAATTACCACCTGGGTAATAAGAGCAGTAAGATGGCAGACCTTTACTAGGTCCCCGGCTGCCGTGAGCACTGATCGGAACAGTGATTGCTACTGACCAAGCTTCTGAGGGTTTAAACGACCAGGATCAGAACGATCTCCAATCTCGGCTGGTGAAGGCAGGGGTCAGCTATGTAACAAAGCTAGCACCTGCTCAGCTCCTAAGCTCACTCCTTACGACCAATGTCCTACATCACTGGTCGTTAATGGGTTACAACTGCATAAAGTCGTCACGAGACGATTTGTTTACTATTCTTTTCCATATCCTCTGAACATTTTACTTGAATTATAGCGTACATGACAACACAAACTGAAACCCTGAATAAAATCTAAACTCCCCTTACACCGTGTTCCTTCCCCGATACAACGCGTGCTATTTATCCCTCTCTATCACATCATCAGCTTTCCTCCTCATTAGCTTTAGATGAAACATCTGGATTCTTCTTTAGTTAAGAAAACTATTAAAAGAGCCATATTTGCTCCTTTTAATAACAGTTTAGTTACGTGAATATATTTTTATTGGAAAACTCATTTGCTGAAAGTAATTGTGCTTTATCGGCACAGCGTGTGCCAACGATATGTGGCCTACTTTGCTTGTACAATGGTCAGGGAAGTGTTCTTTCAGTTTAGAACTTAATCTAATCTTGAAAAAAATTTAAATAGTTTTTGTTTAGAAAAAAACCCAGCTTTATTTAAAATCATTTAACGCACACACAAAATACAAATGCAATAGCACTCTGCAACCAGCATTCTGCCCTGCCTCTATGCTGGATGAGGCATTGGTGTACATTTTGGCCAAAGCGTAATAAGCCACTCACCACGTCAAGGTCGCCTCTATGGAGTGGTCCCTAACACTAGTTCCTACCTGTTTATGGGCCATGACAGCCACACAAAGTCCAGGGAATGCAGGTGCAGCATGCACGCCAAGCACACTCTGCTTTTAACCCTGTCCGGTGCCATTACAGCTTTCATCGGATCCAGGGATGCAAGTGCCAACATGCATGCTGAGCCCACTATATACTTCTTCTGGAGCCAAATGGCTACTGGTAGGTTCTATATAAGCAGACTCAGTTTTATACGGACTTTAAAACCAGCCTCCAGGACAGATTGACTGGTCAGGTGTGCATGACTGCATGGAGATCGCCACGCCATTTGGCTCCAGGAGAAGTATATAGTGGGCTCAGCATGCATGTTGGTACTTGCATCCCTGGATCCGATGAAATCTGTAATGGCACCGGACGGGGTTAAAAGCAGAGTGTGCTTGGCGTGCATGCTGCACCTGCATTCCCTGGATTTTGTGTGGCTGTCATGGCCCATAAACAGGTAGGAACTAGTGTTAGGGACCACTCCATAGAGGCGACCTTGACGTGGTGAGTGGCTTATTACGCTTTGGCCAAAATGTACACCAATGCCTCATCCAGCATAGAGGCAGGACAGAGTGCTGGATGTAGAGTGCTGTTGCATATGTATTTCGCCATAGCGATGTGCACCTGCATATAGGGTTGTGCTGACTCAAATCACCCACATTTAACGCACACAGTCTCGCGTTCTGTGCGTGGACTGAAGAGGGTGTCTGTCCAAGGAGCTGTCAACCTCTATGGTCCTAACTTGTACTCCATTAAATAAAAAAAATAAGAACTCTACATAAAAAATGAATTCAAGCGAAAAACTAATATTTTGCTCATTCATTTGGTGATCTTCGGCACCTATACACAGGCAGATTATTGGGAACCTTGTTATATGCATTATGTGAAACACTATATTCTACTATTATATACACATATATATATATGCGCCATATTTTTCGCTTATAAGACACAGAAAAAATGGTGGTCAATGGCTTGCATTATGGAATGCTCATTAGTATGCAGGAAGCACTGGGAGTGGTGAGTGCAGCGCTGGCTGTACTCACCGCCTGGGCACTTAGGTCAGGGAGCGGTAAACGTGGGAAAAGAGTGGCAGCACCGTCCGAAGCAGGAGAGGGAAGTTCGTTTATTTATTTTATGTCTGATCTGAGGTCTAATACAGATTGGGGGGTCCTCATCAGACCCAGAGGTTTAATACAATTTAGGTTTGGTCTGAGGTGTGAAAGTTTGAAGGCCTCATTGGGAGGTTGGGTAAAGATTGGGGGTCTGATGAGGATTGGGGGGTCTGAACTGAGGTCTGATGAAAAATATTTTTTCAGATTTTTCTTCTCAGTCTTATAAAGCAAAAATACTATAAAGCAAATGTGTTTTTCCTTCCTATTCCTCTTGGCTAAACATATCCTGAGATGTGTGTCATGAGATGACCAGTTTTCTCAAAACTTCCACGATTTTGTGTCACAAGAGGTCTATGTTATATGAGTCTATGTGCGGCCTCCAAGAGGTTGTGATGTGAACTGCAGCCTGTCAGGAGTTTTGCTAGCATCACCAATGAATGGCGAAATCTCTGGATCCATGTGAGGTACAGGGCTGGTTCTAGCTTTGTGACAGAGAGATTGTTATGTACTATATGTCAGATTTTTATTAACCCTTTTTGAGATGGGAAAGATACCAAAGTGCCCTCAAGACGAAACACAGGAGCTTTTCTGTTCTTCTCCCCCCAGGCCATCAGTGGTGTACCATCACCCTAGGTAAAACAAAAATGTGCATTGCCACATAAATCTTGGTTTACTTTGATATGCAATAGTCGATGTGTGCTACATACTGTATATTATTTCTTGCTGCTTATATAACACCAACATATCCTACATGACAGTACAGATTGTCCCCATTCATATCAGTCCTTGATCCCAATATCTCAAACACATTAAGGCGTAGTTTCAACGGAAGCCATTTATTCATCAGTATGTCTTGTAGTATGGGAGGAAAGTGGAGAACCCAGAAGAAACCTACTAGGAGAACATACAAACTTCATGCAGATGTTGTCCTTTTGTCCTCGGCTGGATTCAAACTGGAGAACCCAGTGATGCAGGGCAACAATACTAACCGCTGAACCACCATGCTGCCTACATAGTAACACAAACAACCTTGTAGCCGGAACATGGCAAAGGTTCAAACTAAACCAAGACAGGGTTAAAAAAAAATTATAATGAAGAGACGCAGAATGTGAAAACGAGACTCTGGACCAAAATACAAATTTCTCTCTGCTCACAACCATTTATTACATTTCTTCTTCGGGTTTACAGCACGTTTGCTGTGACCTCGGGCAATTTCTTTAATATCCAAGACCGTAACTGTTCTAATTCTTGTAGGCTGAGTTCATGTAAAAGATTCGGGAAACTGTGGAAAGATGAAGTCACGCCAAGACCTTTCATCCGTGTGCAAGTCTTCTCTCCCCACTGGTGAAAGACTAACTCATCGGCCTGTCCGTGGCACTGAAATAATTCTGGTAGGCTCTGCTGAGATGCTTCAAGTTCCTGCAGAATACGGAAAAAGAGGGATGAAAATAAGGAAAAAATACTGTATTATTTAAAGGGATAGTTGAAGTTCAGCAAGTAAAGACTATTCAGTTTCCCAGTATACTTTCTGTTCTAATTCTAATACTATAATAGTTACTATTAGAAAGAGTTCAAAAAGCCCAGCTTCCAAGAATAAAAATTCAGCCTTTATTGTTCCATAATTTTAAAAAACAAGGTAGCAAAAAGTCTACGTGTTTCGACTCAAACAACGACCCTTGATCATGACAAAATAATACTCCAGGCTGTAGGTGCCTATATATCCCTAACCAACAATCCAAAAGGTTGGGGCGGAACATACGCACCTGCAATCTGGCATAACATGCAAGTTAAAGACACAGTGTTATAAAAAAGAAAGACATAATAGAAATTTAACTTTATGCTACCCATACTAACGGCAGAATAAAGTAGAGGCAGGTGAGTTGATTTCAGCGGTCTGTCATTTATAAGTTAAAAGTAAGTGGTTACCGAGAACCTACATCACAATCATTGCAGACTGGGCCTGGAAGAGTCACGGCCACCTGAGAAGAGTCATGGATATTCATGAATTCCTGCTCGCCCACCTGCTGATGACTGACAGTCTTCTACCTAGTTTTCTCCCTTTCTCTCTAGGACAGAGCTGCCAATCATCAGCAGATGGGTGAGAGAGCAGGAGATTATGAATAACCAGGACTCTTCTCAGGTAGATTTGACTCTTTTCAAGGCCTGGGCTGCAATGATTATGATGCTGGTTCTCGGCGACCACTTACTTTTAGCTCATGAGTGACACACGGCTGACATCAGCATTTCCCTCCGTGAGGTCAGCATAAAGTTGATGACAGGTTCCCTTTGAGAACACATGCTAATAATGTAAGATTAAGTTGTGTCTTTTGTTTAATCCCGCTGGTATACGAGTATTCATCTGAAAAACCCCAAAAGACTCCATGTTGAGAAGTTTTTGTTTGCGATCCCCTCCACTTGCAGGGAGAGAGACTCGCTCTACCCCCTGTGCACGAAAATGGGTAGTGCTGCCTCCATGGACCACCGTAAATTGAAGACTAGCTGCAGAAACATTTCAGGTGTTTTCTAATACGAACTTTCAGTTCATTGGTGGTGCAGCCTATGTACGGTAAATTCCAGATTGTACAGGTGATACAGTACACAACATAGCTAGTATATACTGTTTAATAGGAAAAACTTGTCCACTAACCGTTGACTGTATCTCCCGTTGAACCTGCATATATTGGCAACAAGTGCAGACACGATGTCCACATTTGAAGCTACCTGGATGCTGTAACCAAGTGGGTGAGGTTTTCTTACGCTCAGTAAATAAACTGGGACTGAGCTTCTGTCGTAGTGTCGGGGTGCGACGTGCCACACATCTAACCCCCACATAAAGTAACTTTCCACCAGTCTTGCTCTAACAATAGTTACTGTTATTACAGTTTTTCTAATATGATTTCTGTATAAATTGCTCTTAGTTTTCAAGATCTCTGCTTGCTGTCTTTCCAAGATCTGTCCCGGTGATGTGATGGACATAGGTGCACAGCTTGGTACATGACAGAGCTGTGATAACTGTATGAGCAGGGAGTCTGCGTGTTTGTATCATGACCATGGCAGATTTTTATCCTCTGGAATGACAGCAAGCAGAGATCTTGAAAACCAAGCACAATTAAAGGAGTCGTCTCCCTTCGGCAAACAGCATTTATTATGTGGAGGAAGTTAAAACAAGGCACTTACTAATGTATTGAGATTGTCCATAATCCTTCCTTTGCTGGCTGGATTCATTTTTCCATCACATTCTACACGGCTCGTATCTGAGAGTTATGACCACCCTGCAATCCATCAGTGGTGGTCATGCTTGCACACTATAGTGTACGCTCACTCCCACGGTCCGACCACCAAAGAGGCTGGCGCTTTATACTACACGACCACTGCTGGATTGCAGGGTGGTTGTAACTAGAGATGCGCGAATTTCATGTTATGAGATTCGTTCACGCTTCGTTTGGTGGTAAAAGTTGAATTGCATTATGGATTCCGTTACCACGGACCATAACGCAATTCTAAGACGGAATGCATAACGGAATGTCTTTAGAGGCATTTTGTTATTCATTCCGTCATAATAGAAGTCTATGGCCTGCATAACGGATCTGTCCCGTTTCCGTTATGCAGGAGAGGACTCCCCTGCATAACGGAAACGGGGCGGATCCCTTTTGCAGCCCATAGACTTCTATTATGACGGAATCCATAACGCAATTCTGCTTTTACCACCAAACGAAGCGTGAACAAATTTCAAAATATGAAATTCGCTCATCTCTAGTTGTAACCCCTGAATACGAGCAGTGTATAATGTGATGGAAAAATGAATCCAGCCAGCAAAGGAAGCAATACGGACAATCACAATACATTAGGAAGTGCCTGGTATTCACTTCCTATACATGATAAATGACACTTGCTGATGTGAGACAATCCCTTTAATACAGAAAGTATATTAGAAAACTGTAATAATGGTGATTATTGTAATATTGTTTTCATAACTATTGCGCTTTTTCATTAAAATCTTTCAGTTTGTATGCAAACCATCAACAAGTAGGCTGATGGAACCCGTTTTAGGCTGATTGTAGACATTAGATCCGCATCTATGGAGGCTGCAGTAGTTGCTCTGCTGTCGGAGGTAACATGGACCAGACAGGTTGGATGATATGTACCCGATATTACCTTTGGAGATTGGTGGCAGCGGTTCTGGCAGCCGCCCATCCCCCTCCTGACAGGCCGATTTCAGCAAATGTTTGTATTCCCCATAATATAACACGTTTGTTTCATCCTTTTCTTAGAACCCAAGTTGTGTCATTTCTCTAGTTATTCCTACTAGAAGTTTTTAAATAAGTTTGACAGCTTCACGTTACATGTTGGGGGAGTGTCCTTACAGACCGATACTGTCCAATCAGTGCTGTGTAGGGACACGCCCCTTTGTCAAGCGCAACAGTATACAGCCAATCCCAACTGCCTCGGAGACACAGAAATTGCAGCTGCATTCCCTCCTCTCCCTCCTCTCCCATTCTCCATCTATCTGTGAGTGATATTCATGACCAACAGCAGAGAAAAAGTACAATAATTTTATTTGTGACTGGTACCTTAAACACGACTGAGTTTTCATTGAGAAAGCTTGAGAGAGCAAACACTCCCGCGACATCTCTATGGTATCGATAAGCCAAATGCATTGCCATAGCGCCACCCATTGAAAATCCTCCTGAAGAAGGGGGGGAAAAAAACAGCAAGGATGCTAAGAAATCTAGAAAACCGGATGTGTACAAAACACAGAAATAAGCAAAATGAGAACATCCAAATCAATAAAATCTCTGTACAGCACCACCTGCTGTTTTGTTCAATTTAATATTTCTCTGTCCACCTTGATAAAGTGGACACACATGCTCAGTTCCATCCTATAACTGACAGCAGCCATATCTACTGTTAGAAGCTGTGATAGAGAGCTGCAGCAGAAAGGACATTGCTTGGAAAAGAATGTTTTATTGATATGTAAACGAGGTAACTGGGGCACCGAGAGGCAGGTCACAGCCCTTGGAGCACTGGTTAGTAACACCGCTACAGATTTAGTCTCTCCGCCCTTCCCCTGAATTGTCTAGCCCTGTCCTCTTGTGCCTGCGCCATGTCCCCCGGTCTCAGTGCTTGCGCAGTAGATTTTCTGATGCTGCTCTCCAAGCAGCATAGATTCCAACTAAGCAAGTACAGAGACATGACACACGCGCGAGAACACAGGACGAGATGAGATGTCCAGCCCTGAAATCCAGAAGGGGGAGAGGACCAAAGCAGTAGGGGTGCTACTAACTCCGAGGACCGTGGCTGGCCCCTTATCAGGGTATCCTTTTTGTCAGCATAATGAACCCTACCAGGCTTTATGCCTGCTTTAATAGGGTTGACCATGCTGACAGATGTTCTTTAAAGGGTTTCTGTCACCCCGCAAAACTCATATTTTTTTTTTTGGATAGTTAGATTCCTCATAGTGCGATATAGGAGAATATAATGCTCTTACTTACTTTCATGCGGCCGATTCTTTATAAAACGAACTTTTATAATATGTAAATGAGGGCTCTACCAGCAAGTAGGGCGTCTACTTGCTGGTAGCTGCTGCAGAAATCCGCCCCCTCGCCGTGTTGATTGACAGGGCCAGCCGTGATCTCCTCCTCCGGCCGGCCCTGTCAGTAATTCAAAAATCGCGCGCCTCGCGTCATTCGGCGCAGGCGCTCTGAGATGAGGAGGCTCGTATCCTCAGCACTCCCTCAGTGCGCCTGCGCCGATGACATCACCGAAAGAGAAGACGTCATCGGCGCAGGCGCACTGAGGGAGTGCTGAGGAGACGAGCCTCCTCATCTCAGAGCGCCTGCGCCGAATGACGCGAGGCGCGCGATTTTTGAATTACTGACAGGGCCGGCCGGAGGAGGAGATCACGGCTGGCCCTGTCAATCAACACGGCGAGGGGGCGGTTTTCTGCTGCGGCTACCAGCAAGTAGACGCCCTACTTGCTGGTAGAGCCCTCATTTACATATTATAAAAGTTCGTTTTATAAAGAATCGGCCGCATGAAAGTAAGTAAGAGCATTATATTCTCCTATATCGCACTATGAGGAATCTAACTATCCAAAAAAAAAAAAAAGTTTTGCGGGGTGACAGAAACCCTTTAAAAATAGACTGTGAAGTACTATATGGTGTCTGATTTTTTTCAGTCATGAGATAAACCCTTTAAATAGATAATGCCAGGTTGTCAGACCTAAAGCACTTATACATCATGAGGACATCTAGAGGACAATATCCTGTAACCTAGAAGCACGCATGACGAAAGGCTCTCCAGCAGCTCTGAGAGCAGGAATCAGAAGTAGGGATCGACCGATATAGATTTTTTAGAGCCGATACTGATAATCTTTGAACTTTCAGGCCGATAGACGATAATTTATACCGATATTCTGTGCATTTTCATTTTTGAAAAAACAAAAAATTCCTACACAAATCTGCTGAAAATGAACATGTTTATTGTTAAACGTGTAGCTTTTTTTGTAAATCTTTCTTTTTCATTTCTACTTAATATTTTGGTGTTTGTGTTTTTTTTACTTTTATTTTATAACTTTTAGCCCCCTTAGGGGCTAGAACCCTTGTCCTATTCACTCTGATAGAGCTCTATTAGGGTGAATAGGACTTCACACTGTCCCTGCTGCTCTGTGCACACAGCAGCAGGGAGCTGACTAGGGCTTCAGTAGCGTCCTGGCTGCCATGGTAACCGATCGGAGCCCCAGACTTACACTACTGGGGCTCCGATTAGAAGCTGCCACTGACACCAATGAGGTGGAGGGGACCCTGTGGCCACTGCCACCAATGATTAATACTGGGGGGCTTGGGTGGGGGCGCACTGCGCCACCAATGTCTTTAATACTGGGGTTGGGGGGGGGGCGCACTGCAACACCAATGAAGATAACTCGCCCATTAATTCATATACAGGAGGCGGAAGCTGGCTGCAGAATCATATAGCCGCACCCGACCTGTATGAGCGGTAGCTGTGATCCGTGGCAGTTAACCCATAAGGTGTGGCAGGGGTTAACTGCCGCGGATGGCAGCTACTTGTCAAAGGTCGGGTGCGGCTATGTGATTCTGCAGCCAGCACCCGCCTCCTGTTGAATTTGAATAAATGAGTGACTTGACATCATTGGTGGCGGTGACCACAGCCCCTCCCCTCCCTCCCCTCCTCTTCTCCTCTCATTGGTGGCAGCGGCAAAAGCGGCACAGGGGGAGGGAGACACTGCTTCCTTCTCCCCTGTGCTGCTGAGGGAACACGGAGAGCGCTGGCAGCAGAGCGATCCATGTTCCCGATTCGTTATCGGCATATCGGCAAAATAGATGCCAATACCGATAACTTTGAAAATCCTGAATATCGGACGATAATATCGGTAAAACCGATAATCAGTCGATCCCTAATCAGAAGCGTGACTGTTTTGCCTGAGGAAGAGGCTGGTTCAACCCTGTGACCTGTTGCTTTTAAATATGACTAATTCAATAACTTAAAGCGAACCTTTCACCTCATTTTCACCTTATAAACCAGCAACAGTACCTTATAGATTATCTTGAGTGTGTTGTTATGCATGTTAGTGCCGCTTTCCTGGGCTCTTTATACTTCAAAAAATCGTCTTATAATCTTCACATTCTGTGCTCCAACAGTCATGCAAACAGTCAAGGGGGTAGCCCTTCCATCTCCTCTGGCCGTACCGCCCCTGCCCTAACCCCTCCTCTATGCTCCTAACTGACAGCCGGCTCAGTCGCCGGGACGGCGCTTCTGAAACGTGCGCATGCGCCGTCCTCCTGATTCGCCGCGCAATCCCGTCTTTCTTGCTGACAAAAGCGCGATCATGTAAGAGAATCGCGCATGCGCCTTACGCAATGCCGGCCTGTCTGCTCTCCCTCCCGTGCGCGCGCTCCACTATTGTGAGCAAGAAAGACGGGGTTGCGCGGCGAATCAGGAGGACGGCGCATGCGCACGTTTCAGAAGCGCCGTCCCGGCGACTGAGCCGGCTGTCAGTTAGGAGCATAGAGGAGGGGTTAGGGCAGGGGCGGTACGGCCAGAGGAGATGGAAGGGCTACCCCCTTGACTGTTTGCATGACTGTTGGAGCACAGAATGTGAAGATTATAAGACGATTTTTTGAAGTATAAAGAGCCCAGGAAAGCGGCACTAACATGGATAACAACACACTCAAGATAATCTATAAGGTACTGTTGCTGGTTTATAAGGTGAAAATGAGGTGAAAGGTTCGCTTTAACTTTCTTTGCATCCATTCACACTGCATCCCATAGTTTTAAATAAGACCCCATTCACACGACCATATGACATCCGTGTCGATGTTGTGGACCGCTAACTGCAGGACCGCAAAACATGGGCACCGGCCGTGTGAACTCTGTGCTGCGGTGTGGAACCATTGACTTAAATGGGTCTGCGATCCGCAAGATATGGCGAAAGATAGAACACGCCCTATCTTTTGCAGTGCAGGTCCGTGCCTCCGCTTCGTAAAAGATAGAACATGTCCTGTCTTTTTCGGTATTATGCGGATCGTGGACCCATTGAAGTCAATGGGTCTGCAACGTGATGTGGAGTTCACACCGCTGGCGCCAATGTTTTGCGGACCCGCGGTTTGCAGCTCAGCCAAAAAATGTTGACATAATGACTCTACGTGGAGTAACCGTTCATTCATTACATTTAAGGGGCTCTGTACCTTTTTATTACTGATGATCTATCCTTTGGATAGATCATCAGCATCTGATCGGCGGGGGTCCAACACCCGGCAGTGGCGATGCGGCCTTCTCACTGTTTCCCGTGACGAATGTGACAAAACAGATGACTATCTAACAGATGACTACTGAATCTTTTACTATTTTATCTCCCCTGGGCATATTTTGCCCGATCGTATAGATACTAGTGTTAAAAAAGCTAAGTTAACCTCCTAAGGACCACCTACCGTCTTTTGTCGTAGCAGTTTTAGAGGGAGGCTCTTTTGCTTTACAGCCCAGATTGGAAGTGGCTCCAATCCCAACTGTTAACCCTTTGATTACCACAGCATGCTCAAAAGGGGATTTCCCCCTCTAATTGGGCCCCAGTGATCTGATCAGGGGCTAGGTACGCCCTCTGCAGTCAGATCTGGGAACTTAGAAAGGACCCCAGGACTGTAAATTCAGTAATCCTGCTGTTAGGGCACACTAAATTTGCCCTAAATGCAGCCTGCGCCATAGAGACATCGAGCATAATGGGTTAGAATACAGGAGTGTGCTAATGTGTTACAGGTATAATATACATATTTAACACAGTAATTCCTTATTGGGATTTAAAAAGAAAAATTAAATAATTTATGAAAAATCGATAAATAAAAAAAGCATGCAAAAAAAAAAAAAAAAATGCTATTATTTTACGTAATACATTACACAAAAGCAAATAAAAGCAAAAAAAACCCCCACACTTTAGGTATCAACATGACCGAAAAAACGAAATAACCTGAACTTATTTAAAGGTGTTGTCTCATCTTAGACAATGGTGGCATATTGCTAGGATAGGTCACCAATGTCAGGTTGGTGCAGGTCCCACCTCTGGGACCGCCACCTATCTCCAGAATGAAACCCCCGAAGTGAGCAGAGAGCAGCCAGCTGTTTTATCCATCTACAGGTTATCTGCCATTGTAATCCTGTGCTGATAATGAGATGACTGCTGAAAAGTGATCTGTACAGACCAAGAACTGGTGTCTATTATTAGGCTTAGGGGCCAGGTCAAAAACTGCAGGATTTAAGGATTAAAAAAATAAATAAAGTGGCATGGAAAATTAAAAATAACGTCAACAAAAATTCTTTAAAAGTATCTTTAACATAAAAGACTTGTTTTCTGATGCTACGTTCCTGCTTACTGAAACCGAACCCAATGAGAAGCTCCGAAATAACCAAAGAAGTTTCATCCTGAATCTGTTCCTCTACTTTCCATCTGGTCAGGGGGCATGAAGAGTTTAACGCTGCTGTAACCTTATATCTACTCTCTCACGTACCACCCCATCACATTTTATGGGCACCATTGCATCAGCAGGTTCACATTGTGAACCCATTGAAATCGCATTACTTCGGAGAAAACCCAAAGTTACATTTTACACCCCGTTAGTCACCATCTGGCAGATACAACGGGGATGACTCACTTACAATCTTCTAAGATGCAGTCACCTCCAGCGTCGAAAATTATGTCATGAGACTTTCATGTGGTGAATGCAACAAAAAAGGAGGCTAAACGCATACACAGGACCTAAAAAAAAAAAAATTCCTACCTCTCGAAACGTAATTTTCCAAAGGAAAGAAAAAAATATATATATAAAAAAAACTCGTTGAGCGTATCACTCGATATTCCCGGGGTATGGAGTGTAGTAAATTCTTTGCAGACCGTGATTTCAATAAATATTTATGGTTTGTGGCAACATTTCATGATTCACTGAGATAGTATTTCATGGTCGGGGCTGACATGATGCATAAAACACATGCTTTTGTAAAGGGCTTCTTTCTTTCTTCTCGGGAACGCTCGGTAAAAATAATGTGCGTCTTCCTTGGCATCTTTTCTAAAAAAAAATGTTGACATGATGACTTGCCCTCTACGTGCAGTAACCGTTCCTTTATTACATTAAGTCTTCACAAGAGCAAAAGGTAATTTTCTGTCAGAAGCCAAAGTTCTCCGTCTCGCTCCCGACTCAGGACACACACACAGGACGAGGCAGAGTTAATCCCAATCGTCTTGGATTGTCTATCAGCCGCGTGTTACATCTTCTCTGATCTACTAAAAATGTGTTTGGGTTGTGTAAAGCGACCGGAGAAAATCACAAGGGGGTATCGGGGGTTTATCCATGAAGTGAACTCTTCTTTATCCTTACGTTTTGTTGTACATTATAATTTGTTTTATAGAACATTTTTTTTCTTTATAAGTTTTTGTTGCTTCTTTTAGGCTTGTTTTACACTAGCTTTAAATTCATGGAAAACCTTGCATCTGGCATAACTGGATACTACCTGACCCTGCCACTAGTAGGAAATTCTTCCAGCAGAGGAACAGGCTGTTTACAAGACATCATATCCGGCATAGCCAGAAAAGGCCAGTGAACCACCAGGCTCCATTGACTATAATGGGACTCGGTGGGGATCTGCAGTTTGCAGCGGCATTTTTCCAGCCGAATCCTGGCACTAATGCCGGAAACGAGCCGGATCCCAGCCGAGTCCCATTATAGACAAGGTGGCCTGGTGGTTCTCTGGCCTTTTCCGGCTATGCCGGATACGATGTCTTCTGAAAAGTGTATTCCTCTGTCGGGAAGCCTGCCGAAAAAATTTACTACTAGTGTGAAACTAGCCTTAGGGCTCTTTCACACTTGCGTTCTTTTCTTCCGGCATAGAGTTCCGTCGTCGGGGCTCTATGCCGGAAGAATCCTGATCAGTTTTATCCTAATGCATTCTGAATGGAGAGAAATCCGTTCAGGATGCGTCAGGATGTCTTCAGTTCCGGACCGGAACGGTTTTTGGCCGGAGAAAATACCGCAGCATGCTGCGCTTTTTGCTCCGGCCAAAAATCCTGAACACTTGCCGCAAGGCCGGATCCGGGATTAATGCCCATTGAAAGGCATTAATCCGGATCCGGCCTTAAGCTAAACGTCGTTTCGGCGCATTGCCAGATCCGACGTTCAGCTTTTCTGAATGGTTACCATGGCTGCCAGGACGCTAAAGTCCTGGTTGCCATGGTAAAGTGTAGTGGGGAGCAGTATACTTACCGTCCGTGCGGCTCCCCGGGCGCTCCAGAGTGACGTCAGGGTGCCCCACGCGCATGGATCATGTGATCACATGGACACGTCATCCATGCGCATAGGGCGCTCTGACGTCATTCTGGAGCGCCCGGGGAGCCGCACGGACGGTAAGTATACTGCTCCCCCGCTCCCCACTACTACTATGGCAGCCAGGACTTTAATAGCGTCCTGGGTGCCATAGTAACACTGAACGCATTTTGAAGACGGATCCGTCTTCAAATGCTTTCAGTTCACTTGCGTTTTTCCGGATCCGGCGGGCACCTCCGGCAAATGGAGTGCACGCCGGATCCGGACAACGCAAGTGTGAAAGAGCCCTTAGAAGGGTATTTCCATCTTAAGCATTTATGGTGCATCTGCAAGACAGGTTTGAGACCGGTGACCCCCATTCTTGCCCGTCACACTCTTCATATTAATCAGTGATCCTCTCAGATGGGAATCTGTGGACAGGTATAGCTAGACCTCCATATTCCCCATAGGTGAGGATCCCCAGAAGTGGGACCCATGTGTATTAAATAGGTTTGTCCCAACTAGGACATTGATGGACCTCACTGTGAAAGGACAGCACATTGCGCATGCACGCACACCCCTCCATTCACTGCTATGAGCCAGTGCTCAGATATTTTCAAAAGTTCCACGGCGATGAACGGACGGTGGCTGCGCATGCGCAGCTTGCTCTCCGTTCACCAAGGAGTTCTGTTCCTGAGATAGGAGTGGGCCTCACAGGTGGGACCTGTACATTACCTGTCAATATGCCATCAATATTCCAGATGGAAATATCGCTTTATGCATCTATGCCATAAAGTTTAATGATTATTTCACCTTGTTTGCATTCTCCTCAGCGTAGGAACATAATGAATTAAAGTATTTTAACTCTTTTTTCAAGCAGCTTCTGAGGTGAAGCTGCTTGGGTAAAAAAAAAATCAAGGATGGCCATTCCCAAATCCCACCCAATCTGGTTTGATTGACATCGCTGAGGACAAGATGTGTCATCTCAAGCCTGGCTGATTCCAGTACACGCGTGGTGTGGCTGGCAGTACTTGCACTGCTTTATCGGGGCGCTGCACATGTGCAAAGGATTATTTGCACTGCAAGTACTCTCAGCTTCACTGCACGTGACAGAACCAGTAGATGACTGCGCATGTGTGGGATATTGGATGGGCTTGTGATGATGTACACTGTCCTCAGGGACATCGATCAGGCTAGACTGGAGGATTTTGGGCACGGTCATCCTCAACTCTTCTCCCGAACAGACCTATGTCCTTGACCTCTGTGAGGAATATGGATTATCATTTACTGGCAGCCCTGATTTTCAATTGATTCAGCTTTTGCATGTACACAGTCAGTGTACATGCAAAATATGTTTTCACCCCCCCAGCCATCTGCTGTCAGATAGCAAGGGAGAAAACCCCCCAGGGGTCCGGGCTTCAAGGAGGCCCCAGGTGGATAAAGTCACACCTCTTCCAGCTGACATGCACCAGGAGGATGTAGCAGGAAAACTCCCTGCAGGAGGTCTCAGCCCTGGACCAGATCTATCACTTTCCCACAGACATGTTGGCACCGACATTTCATAAGGAATTATGAATCGTCTATCCATCCCAGGCATAATTCGGTTGTCTTTTTGCGATCCTGGGGCAAAGCCAAACATCCACGTGGTCCTGGCTTGATGCTAGGACACCCGGGAGGGGAGATATACATAACTCCCCACAGAAACCACATAGCGGCACCATGTTTGGACTCTAGTTGTAGCCGGAACCCAGGCGGATCAATTGGGCCCGGAACCACCTCCCTTCGACATTCTGGCCTGGAGCAATGAGACATCATCAGTTTTGTGGCTCATTTGATGCTAGTCCCAGAACAGGAGGAGGGGAGCCCTCCTGGAGGCAGGGAGGGTAGGGGCCAGCTACAGTTTAAAGGGTTTCTATCACTTCGTATCACATATTTAGGTGTCAGACACTAGCGATCCGCTAGTGTCTGCTCTAACAAACCATCCTAATATGATAGGTTTTGGGGCATCCGTTTCGCTAAAATAAGAACTTATATCTATATGCTAATGAGCCTCTAGGTGCTATGGGGGCGTCATTAGCACCTAGAGGCTCCGTCTACCTTCATAAACTGTCGCCGCCCAGCGCGTCCCTCCAGCCCGCCCATCTCCTGCTGAATGCGATCCTCTCCGTGCGCGTCTCTGTTCGGCGCATGCGCAGTGAATGTCTGGCCGCTTCCCTGCACAGACATCTCCACTGCGCCTGTTCCTCGGAGCACTATGATGTCATCGGCGCAGGCGAAGTGTAGATGTCTGAGCAGGGAAGCGGTCAGACATTCACTGCGCATGCGCCGAACAGAGACGCGCACGGAGAGGATCGCATTCAGCAGGAGATGGGCGGGCTGGAGGGACGCGCTGGGCGGCGACAGTTTATGAAGGTAGACGGAGCCTCTAGGTGCTAATGACGCCCCCATAGCACCTAGAGGCTCATTAGCATATAGATATAAGTTCTTATTTTAGCGAAACGGCTGCCCCAAAACCTATTATATTAGGATGGTTTGTTAGAGCAGACACTAGCGGATCGCTAGTGTCTGACACCTAAATATGTGATACGAAGTGATAGAAACCCTTTAAAAGGCTTGTGCCAGCAAGCAGCGTGTCTTTCTCTGAAGGAGGGTCACATCGTGCCATGTGTTTAGAGGGACCTGCAACCAGCTGACATCACTGCCCTCCATGTAAATACAGCAAAGGAACATTCATCTACCTGGTAACTGACTTGTCCTCTGTGTAATCCTGTTTGTACCATATTACCTGTATTTGTAACCTCAGACCACCGTATATATTCTTTGTGTATAGTTTGTTATCTAGTGTGCCCTTAAGGCGATTAAATATATAATTTAATCTTGTGCTGTCTTGTATCTCGATCACGAATCCCCACGTCCGTGTTTCGGCCTAGTTATAAGCAGGACCGGGCTTATATCAAACGGGCAGCTGGTGGCAGATTACCCGGGCTGAGAATGCGCTGTTTCACTGCGGCAGGAGGTGTCTGTGTAAACTGTACCAAGCTGACCTTACATGTTCCTCCAGGAGCTCAAAATGTTAATTTGCATACGATGCATGCAGGGAGTAGAAGGCTTTGTTTAAAGGGGTTACCCCATTACAAACATTTATTTAGTGTCTGAGTGGCAGGGGTTTGGCCACTGGAGCGGCTGCTGATCATGAGAACTCTGAGTTTCCCCGTTTGAATGGAGCGGCAGTCATGGATGTGCTCTGCTGATCCATTCAACTCTATGGGATTGCCATGGGGCAATCCATTGAATCAATCCTAGACAATTCTGAAGGACCACTTAACAATTACATTTTGGGGCGGTCATCTCCTCTGGAAGCTCGTTCGCCACACGTGCTGTACAGGAATGGACGAGCTCCCGACTTCAGGGCCAGGCGTTAGTATGCCTTCGCTGCCTGGCCATGTCAGTCAGTGCTGGGGGCGCGGCATGAAGGGCAGTGAGCAGAGCCTCGGGGAGCAACGAGGTGCACCAGCACTGCCTTCATTGCTCCTGGGGGCTCATTTGCCTATTATAAAACCTACATTTTCTCAAGAATGTGGGTACCTCAGAAGATGGGACCAAGACCATGATGTTCAACTGTGAAGTGCAGACATCTCAGGCAAGACTATTTTATTGCGACACATCTGATGGCAGAACCCCTTTAATTCTAATTCTACACTAAGCTAAAGACAGGAATCTAAGACAGACTGGTTGCTAGGAATAAGCTTCTGGACAGTGTCACTGAAAAGGCTCCGGTTGTTAGGAACGAGTGTCATATATGACAGCTTTTCACCTCAAACCTGAACTGGGACTGTCCTAAATCCCAGTAATTACCCATACTTCTCAAGTGTTGCAGGATTGTCCCACAGAAAGAGCATCACGGGGTGGGACTTGTACACCCCAAATGAACTTCATGTCTGGGCAAACCTGGGCCAACAATGTACAGAATAACGAGATTTTTGTATAACTTACCAGTAAAATCTCTTTCTCGCTCTTCCTTGGGGGACACAGGAAACCTTGGGTATAGCTCATCTCCATAGGAGGCGTGACACTAAGTGAAAGACTGTTAAGCCCCTCCTCCAGCAGCTATACCCTCAGCCTGGAGCGAGCGACTACCAGTTATGTGCCCAAGTAGTTAAAACAAAGGCAAGGATTGACCAAATTAACACCAACAAGTCAAAAACTCCCGTCAGGGCAACCAAAACAATGGGTGAGTGCTGTGTCCCCCAAGGAAGAGCGAGAAAGAGATTTTACTGGTAAGTTATACAAAAATCTCGTTTTCTCGCCCAATTCCTTGGGGGACACAGGAAACCTTGGGACGTTCAAAAGCAGTCCACAAATAGGGAGGGACCACAACCCAAGATGAATTAAATCACCGCAGGTATCAAGAAACCGCCGCCTGCAAGACCAGGCGGCCCAAAGCAGCATCCGCCGATGCATAAGTGTTCACCTTGTAGAACTTGGTGAAGGTGTGCAAAGAAGACCAGGTGGCCGCCTTACACAATTGTTCAGCCGAAGCTCGATTCCGCTGAGCCCAGGAAGCCCCGACCGCTCTGGTAGAATGAGCGGTAACACCAAAGGGCGGTTCCCTGCCCTTAGCACGGTAAGCCTCAGCAATAGCCATCTTGATGAAGCGGGCAATAACCACTTTAGATGCCGCCAGCCCCCTGCGCGGACCCTCCGGAACCACAAATAGAGAATCCGAGCGCCGAAAGGGTCTAGTTACATCCAAGTAGATCCTCAGAGCCCTAACAACATCCAGACGGTGAAGATCCCGTTCCCGAGGATGAGACGGGGACGGGCACAGAGAAGGAAGGACAATATCTTCATTCAGGTGAAAAGCGGACACCACCTTCGGAAGGAAGTCCGGAACCGGGCGGAGAACCACCTTGTCCTGGTGAAAAACCAAGAGGGGTTCTACACAAGAAAGTGCCGCCAATTCAGACACACGCCGAAGAGACGTGATGGCAACGAGGAAAAAAACTTTGCAAGACAACAAGCGAAGGGAAACCCTGCGCAAAGGCTCGAAAGGAGAAGATTGGAGAGCCGTCAGCACAACATTAAGATCCCAAGATGGAACGGGAGCGCGATACGGGGGAACATAGTGAGCAACCCCCTGAAGAAAGGTCTTAACTGGACCGAGCGGAGCCAGAGGTCGCTGAAAAAGGATCGAAAGCGCTGAGATCTGACCCTTTAGGGTACTGAGACCTAAACCCAAGTCCAGACCAGACTGCAAGAAGGATAAAATCGTGGGGAGAGAAAACCGAAGGGGATGAACATCTAAGGTCTCGCAGAAATTCAAATAGGCCCGCCAGGTTCGGTAATAAATCCTGGACGATGCCGGTTTACGCGCACGAATCATGGTACGGACCACGTCAGCAGAAAACCCCCGCCGCGTTAGGACCGCGGTTTCAATAGCCACGCCGCTAAACGTAGCGACCCTAAATGCTGGTGGAAGATCGGCCCTTGAGAGAGGAGGTCTTCTCTTAGAGGCAGAGGCAAGGGGGCGTCTGCCAGGAGCAACATAAGGTCGGCGTACCAAGGACGACGAGGCCAATCCGGGGCTATTAGGATCGCAGGCGTGCCCTCCGCCGCGATCTTCCGAAGGACTCGTGGAAGAAGAGGCAGGGGCGGAAAAACGTAGAGGAGAGAGAACTCCGTCCAGGGAAGGACGAGCGCGTCCGCGCCGTAAGCGTCCGGATCCTTGGTTCTGGCCATGAAGGTGGGAAGTTTGTGGTTGAATCTGGAGGCCATGAGATCCACGTCCGGACGACCCCAACGAAGGCAAAGAGACTCGAAGACGTCGGGGTGCAGAGACCACTCGCCCGGGTCGATCGTCGTCCGGCTGAGGAAATCCGCCGCCCAATTGTCCACCCCCGGGATGTAAATGGCCGAAATGGCTGGAACATGAATTTCCGCCCAGCGAAGGATTAGAGACACCTCCCTCATCGCCGCCGCGCTGCGAGTGCCCCCCTGATGATTTATGTATGCCACAGCCGTGGCATTGTCCGATTGGACACGAACAGGGAGAACCTGAAGCAGCGAAGTCCAATGCCGGAGTGAAAGGAGAACCGCCCTCAGCTCCAGAACGTTGATCGGCAGTTTGGACTCCGATGGAGACCAAGTGCCTTGTACGGACCGAGGAGGAAACACCCCCCCCCAACCCCGCAGACTGGCATCGGTGGTAATCACCAACCAAGTTATCGGCAGGAAGGACTTCCCTTGGAGAGGGGTCCGTAGCCACCAGAGGAGAGAGGAGCGAACCTGGGGGGGGAGGGGAAAGTGCTGATCCAGACTTTCCTGGGACTTGTCCCATGCGGACAGAATGGCAGTCTGAAAGGTGCGGGAGTGATACTGCGCGTAGTGGATTGCTTCGAAACAGGACACCATCTGTCCCAAGACCCGCATGCTGAACCGGAAGGAAGGATGGCGGTGGGTCAGAAGGCTCCGAACCGACCGATGAAGGAGCTGGCGCTTCTCTGACGGAAGCCGAACCTCCGCTGCATCTGTATCCAGCAGCATCCCCAGAAAGATCAATTGCCTGGATGGAACAAGAGCGGATTTGGGAAGATTGATAATCCAACCGAACCGGCGTAAGGTTTGTAGCGAGAGGTCCACACTGGCGGATGTCAGTGACAGAGAGGGTGCCTTGATAAGGAGATCGTCCAAATATGGAAGAAGAAAAACTCCCCTGGAACGAAGTAAGGCGAGGACAGGGGCAAGGACCTTTGTGAAAACGCGAGGGGCCGTCGCCAGCCCGAAGGGGAGAGCAACGAACTGGTAGTGGTCGGACCCCACTGCAAAGCGCAGAAAGCACTGATGACACCGAGCGATTGGAATATGAAGGTAGGCGTCCTGGATGTCGATAGAGGCCAGGAACTCCCCTTTTTCCAGAGAGGCCACCACCGACCTGAGAGACTCCATCCGGAATCGCTGAAGACGAAGGAAACGGTTTAACCGTTTTAGATCCAGAATGGGACGAACCGAGCCTTCTTTTTTGGGGACCACAAAAAGGTTTGAATAGAACCCCTTGAATCTTTCTTCCATGGGAACCGGAGCGATGACCCCTTTGTCCAGAAGGGTGCGAGTGGCAGTAAAGAAATCGGCCGCCCCTTGGGGATCCCGGGAGCGAAAGAACCGAACTGGGGGGAGGGACGTAAACTCGAGTTTGTACCCGGAAGACACAACTTCGAGAGCCCAGGCGTCGGAGACGTGCGCCTGCCAGAAGTCCCTGAACAGGAAGAGACGTCCCCCCACCCGGGCGGGTGGGGGCGCACCTTCAGGTACTGTAGTGTTCTGCTTGGTCGCGGGAGGGCGAGCAGGCTGTGACTTGCGCCAGGAGGGCTGGGTCCGAAAAAAAGGTTTCTTACGTCTGTCTTGGACAGAGCTAGGGGATGGACCTGAAGAGGTGCGAGGTGCGGGAGCCCTGCGGGAAGACTTGAAGCGAGAAAAAGTGGGACGGCCTCGAGTGGTGGTCCTAGTCCTAGATTGAGGAAGATGCGTACTCTTCCCCCCCCGTGGCTTCGGATATGATTTCATCCAAGCGGGTCCCGAACAATCGAGAACCAGTAAAGGGAAGGCCAGTAAGAGACCGCTTTGACGTGGAGTCCGCCGTCCAAACCTTTAACCAAAGCTCCCTCCTGGCCGAAACGGCCAGGGCAGACGAACGGGCTATGAGAGCCCCCGCATCAAGGGATGCTTCACAGACGAATTTGCCGGCTTGAACGATAAGTTGGGCTAGAGCACGGAGGTCCTGAATAGGGACGTCGGATTCAAGCTCCTGATCCAGCTGAGAAGCCCACTCTGAAACCGCTTTTCCAGCCCAAGCGGAAGCAAAGACCGGCCGGAGGGCGGAACCGGAGGCTGCAAAGATACCTTTGGTAATGGCCTCTATACGGCGATCCTCAGTGGATTGTAAGGAAGAGCCATCAGCAACGGGAATAGCCGTGCTTTTTGCCAAACGGGCCACCGGGGGGTCGACTTTGGGTGGTGACGCCCAGTTTGTAATGCAATCCGCCGGGAATGGATAACAGATATCCAACTTCTTAGGCGGGGTAAAACGGGCATCAGGGCGGGCCCAGGCCTTGGAAACCACCGACGAGAAGTCAGTGTGGAGGGGAAAAACTGCAGACGTCTGTTTTTGGCGAAAAAAGGAAACACTGTTTTTTTCAGAATTAGGAGGATCATCGTGAATCTTAAAGGTATCACGAATATTGTTAATAAGATGGCCCACAGCAGAAGCCAGTTTTGAAGGCAAGGCCGAGTCCATATCACAATCTGAATCAACTAGTTCCCCTTCAGAGGGCATATCCTGTATCGAGGAAGGGCCCGACTGAGAGCGCACCCTTGGGGGTGATACTGAAGCATCCGAGGATGATAGGCGCTCCGCCCTAGACCGCTTCTGGGGTTGACGGGCTCTGGAGGTGTCGCCTGGAGAGAGGGACTCAGACGGGTCAGCTAAGATAGCGGACCCGGAGGGCCCAGCAGGGGAAATATCCGGCTGCGATAAGGGCAATACCTCTGCAAGGCGGCCCACAACGTTAGAGAGGCTGACCACAGCCTGGGAAAGGGACCTAGCCCAGTCAGGGGGATCCAATAGGCCAGGGGGTGACACAACAGATGGCGGACCCTGTAATGGGGCTTTGCAAGCCGAGCAATGCGGGTCAGGCTGCCCTTGAGGGAGGGGCGCCTTACATGCGGTGCAGGTGTGATACCAAGGACCGGCCGCCGCTGAGGGGTCAGACATGTTGGCTGAAGTAATATAAAAGCGTCCAGGCCAGAGGGCTGCAGAGCTAGAAAGGGTCAACAGTCCTACCAGGTCACAGTGGGAGCGGACGACAACAGCAGCGACAACAGCAGCGGCAACAGCAGAGGTAAAACCTGAGGTAAAAACGATCCGTCCTGAGAGCAGGCACGAAGAGGAGGCGGGGCCAGCGAGGAGCGGGAAGAAAGACGTCCGCCCCCCCGACTGAATGTCTAACATGTACAGGAGAAGCGGAACGAAGCTCCGCCCCCCGCCGGAACTTTCGCGCGCGCGCGATTCAAACAAATCAACCTCCTTATACACCGGCGGCGAATGACACACCGGTAGCCGGCAAGAGAAGTCAGCTGGCAGCTGAACACAGCGGCAGCACTGGCCGAGATAACAAAAGGCGGCCCCACAAGGCCGCAGCACCTGAGGTAAACTTGTGCAGTAAACCCTCCCCCACGAGCACCGCTCCGTCCTGCTCCACACACAAGGGGGGGGAGCCGACAGTAAGCCTTGTAATGTGACAAGGCTAGGCAGAGGGAACACAGAAGTTAAAACCCTAACGGGGGGGGGGGGGGGGGGGGGGGGGGTTGGAACGGCTGCATAGCCACCTCACCAGTCGACGTTTTCACCCTCAGTCCATCCAGCAGGGACGCCCCTTCAGCCACTGGCACCGAAGTGGCAGGAAGCTGGAGAGGGGCTTGCAGGCGGGCGACCCTTGTGCTGGCGGGATGCAGGGGAGCTGGGCTGCCCTGGTCCTCCTTTTCTTCTGTGGGGGAGGCAGCAGTGCGGATAACCGGCACTGGCGCAGCTCAACCCCGGGAGAACAGAGAGGTCTTTGCGACTCTGTTGTCCCTGTTGAAAAAAAGGAAAAAGGTTGAAAATAATAAAAAGAGAAAAAATAAAATCTTTAGCAAAGACAGCTCTGCAGTGCAGAGAGTGTCTTGCCTCCTTGACACTAAGCAAAAAACTGGTAGTCTCTCTCTCCAGGCTGAGGGTATAGCTGCTGGAGGAGGGGCTAACAGTCTTTCACTTAGTGTCACGCCTCCTATGGAGATGAGCTATACCCAAGGTTTCCTGTGTCCCCCAAGGAATTGGGCGAGAAAATGTATTTATCTACTGAGGGTTGAGCTGCAATACAAGACACAGCCTATAGACAAGAGTGGCGCTGTGCCTGGAAAAATCGTCCCATACCTTCTAATGCCATACCGCCCCTTTAAATGGCGTGTGATTACCACTTACAGTACGTCTGTGAGGAACTTGTGTGGAAAGCTTTGCTCCGTGACAGCGCAACCTTCTATTATCATTGGCCATGCTTACCCTAAATCACAATTTTAATATTGCAATGCGAAGGACCAGATGTCATGTGACCGGCGCAAATCTTGATAAATGATCATCCTGACAGTAACTACTATGACAATATTTCTGCACCTTGATACTTAAAGGGGTTATCCTATGAGTAACGTAAAAAATGAGAATCAGACATCATATAGGACATGACAATCTCTATCTAACAAAGCTAGAACCAGCCCTGGACCTCACATGGATCCAGAGATCTCCCCAATCATTGCTCCAATTGCTCTGCTAGATTTATTTCAAGCTGACAACTCGGGGGACGTGTCCTTTCTTCTAGAGCTCTCTCCCTCTCACAGCTGAGGAGGCAGCACAAGGATGGAAATGAGCGTGTGCGTCCACCTCAGCGACGTGGACAGAGAAATAAGCAAAAGAACAAACAGCAGGTGGCGCTATACAGATACATTTTATTGAATAGCTCACTGGCTATGCTAAATGTTTAATTACATCTAATTACAAAAGTATTCAGTTCCAGGTGCTGGTTTGAAAACTGCAGAATATATTTGGTAAGACAACCCCTTTAATGTGAGGCAAACTACAGAGAGTCAATGGGATACGGCCCAGAGGATCTTACCCAGCAATATTCTGTTTTTGGCAATCCCAGATGCCACTTCTTCTTTGATGAGATCGGTTAATACTTGGCACATGGGATTGATGGAGTCGAGATGTTCGGGGCTGTCCATGGAGATCTTATACCTATCGAACCAAACATTGGAGATGCCTCCCTTCATAGGTGTGTAGGGCCTAGAGAGAAAGCACATCTGGCATCGTGAATATGTAGTAAAGTCTCAGAAAACCCTGAGTAAACGTGCCCCCCCTCCCACCCAGTTACAAAAAAACAAAAACAAAACAAAAAAACACAGATTTTTGCACAAAAATGTCTTGTGCCCAAATTTGTGACTTTTTGCCACAGAATTCTGGCGTAAATGGAAGGATATAACATCCCCCATGATGTCTGTGTAGCAATAGGGACGAAAAGGCGGTGATGTCTGACACGGACACAAGCTAGAGACCATACTGTAACGGAGAATACATGTGAACAGTAAAGGAACATTATGGAAGAGTCACAGCTTAGTTTTCCTTAAAGGGGTTGTCCGCTTTCAAGTAGTTCCGCCGCAGACTTCTGGTGAACAGCTAATTGTCGTTGGGGTGCGAGGTGTTGGACACTGCCGATCAGCTAATGATGACCTATATTGAGGATAGGCAATCACAGGCTGGACAACCCCTTTATACGGCAGCTGTCAGCAGTTTTGTACCTAGTGGACCTGTTACATGTGCGCTTGGCAGCTGAAGGCATCTGTGTTGGTCCCATGTTCATATGTGCCCGCATTGCTGAGATTTTTTTTTTATATATGCAAATGAGCCTCTAGGAGCAACGGGGGCGTTGCCGTTACACCTAAAGGCTCTGCTCTCTCTGAAACTGCCCCAACCTGTGTACTCTGATTAACAGGGCCAGGCAGTGAAAATGTCATGGCCCTGACTTCTCCTAAAGTCAAGTGCAGAGGGCGCGGCAGTTGCTTAGAGGGCACAGCCTTTAGGTGTAACGGCAACGCCTCCATTGCTCCCAGAGGTTCATTTGCATATGTTAAAACTTCAGCTGCCAAGCACACATGCAATAGGTCAGCCAGTGTTATAGGCATCTGTCAGCAGATTTGTGCCTATGTTTGTCTGTGGTTTTTTTTTTTTTTGGGGGCTATAAACCACTGCCTCCCGTGGAAAGTAATGGGAGGCGGTTCCCATGCTGCTGTCCGCATGAAATTCTGCTGTCAAAAAATCCCGCACTTTAAGGGGCATTCCGGCTTTTCGATATTACAAACCTATGCTCATCCATATCAGATTGGTGGGGATCCAGTACCTGGCATCCCCCAACGATCAGCCGTTTTTGGAAGCCGCCACGCAGCAGGAAGCAGAAGACTCTGGAAGGCCACTGTACCAGCCCAAAAACAGCTGATCTTAGGGGCTGCCAGGTGTTGGACAGCCACGATCTATTATTGATGAGGGTCACCATCTATGAGCTGGAATACCCCTTTAAGAGCCTGGTTTTCACCCTTTGCTCGGAGTATGCCTACGCAGTGGAACACGTTGCAGCCGTCGGAGGTAGCGTATGGATGGAGAGATCCTCCTGACGCATACAGCACCTCCTACAGAAGGCTGAAAACAGATGTGAACAGGGCGTAAGTCACTTGGAAAGCTCCTGCTATTATCTTCCGTATTATCCACTGTTTATCTATGAAAACCACACACACACAATACAAGAATGCAAAAAACAGAACTAAAACAACCTCCGGCTACAGCTCCACCGACCATCAGATAAAGGATTAGCGTCTCGTACACTCACTTACCTTTCATATCATCTGAACCGTGAAAAGTAAAGAAAAAAAAAAAAAGCCCCTGCAGTCTGAACAGTCGTTTAGATGTTTATCTGAGCCCTTGTGTCTTTACAGACGATGGAGATTTTGCCAATTTTTTTTTTTCTATTTTTCTTGGGTCGCCAATAAACGTGTTGTTAAATCTAGAGCCGTCATGTTAGAGCGCGGGGCCGGCCCTCTGAAGTGCTCTAATCATGGAAACTATTTCATCAGATTACAGGACAGGCTCGGGCTTTGATGGTAGACTTCAGAGGCCGCCTTACTACACTGATCCTGGGCAGAAAAACTATGGGTTAGGGTTAAATTGACCTACACAATTATAATCTTGGGCACTTAAAGGGGTCCAGCAAATAGCACTTATCATGTAGAGAAAGTTAATACAAGGCACTTACTAATGTATTGTGATTATCCATATTGCTTCCTTTGCTGGCTGGATTCATTTTTCCATCACATTATACACTTCTTGTTCCCATGGTTACGACCACCCGGTAATCCAGCAGCAGCGGTGGTCGTCCTTGCACACTGTAGGAAAAAGTACCAGCCTCTCTGGTGGCCGGGACCGTGGGAGCTCACATAGGCAGCAGGTGCTTTTTCCTATAGTGTGCAAGTACGACCACCGCTGATGGATTCCAGGGTGGTCGTAACCATGGAAACGAGCAGTGCATAATGTGATGGAAAAAATGAATCCAGCCAGCAAAAGAAGCAATATGGATGATAACAATACATTAGTAAGTGCCTGGTATTAACTATGTCTACACATGATAAATGCCATTTGCTGAAGTGAGACAGCCCCTTTAAGAGGGAATGCTTGAGAATGGGAAAATGGGTCTAAAATAGCGCCACTCTTGTTTATAGGTTGGATTTGGTATTGCAACTACGCTATACTTTCTCTTCTATAACTGAAACGTAAGCACAATGTGTACTCCTCAGGGTGAAACTTTATGAATTCCCTTTTACAACAGGGCACAAAATTGCATGAAGGTGCACCAAAAAATCTGCAAGAAATACGCAACGTGCGAGCTTATCCTAAGGGAGCACTCGCACGTCCATATCCGTTTTGCGGCCCACAAAATAGCCATGCGGTCCGTGTACATCCCTCACTTTTCGCGGGCCTCATTAAAAAAAAAAGCCTATTCTTGTCCGCAAAACGGACAAGAATAGGACATGTTCTATCATTTCTGCAGCACAGATGACAACTCTCCGCATGTTTTGCGGCCCCGTAAAAATGAGGTCTGCGTCTTATCTGCAAAAAAAAAAAAAGCGGATTGGAGCAGACCGAAAATACAGTGGTGCGAATGCTCCCTGATCGTAACACATTATTTATTCTGCACAGTGAATAGAGCAAAATTGTAAATGTAACCAATGGCATAACTGCTGCTTGTTCCATCCCTCCATAGAGCGTTAATACATGACGCGCCCCCTAAAATCCCACCTGTTCCACAAACCCTCTTTATGTAAAATATTACAGACATTGATGGCTTATCCTGGGGATTTTCTTGCAGATTTAACCCCAAAGTTCCCAACGTGCACTGCAAAGGGTGAAATCCGCAGAAAGAATGAAAGGGTTTTTTCGAATCTCAAGATTTGTGGCATATCGCTAAAGTCAGGCGTGGGTCCCACCTCCGGGATCAGCTCCGATCTTCAGAACAGGACCATGAAATGAAGGGACAGGAGCCATGCAAGAGCGGCCACCCTCTTGGGAGTTCCGAAAGTAAGCGAGCGCTGGCTCAGGAATTTCCAGCAGTCCCATGGCAATGAATGGAGAAGTGGCTATGGGACTTCCAAAGATCATGCTCGCTTGGCTATTTTCGGGAGTCCCATAGCAGTGAACGGAGAGGACTCCCGAAAAGTGTGGTGTGCTCTCCTTCATTTCAAGGGACCCGTTCAGGAGTGGGTCCCAGAGGTGGGAGCTGCACCTATTTGACATTTTGAGATGGGGAAAACCCCTTTAACATGCTGCAAATTTCAAATTCTGTACAGCAGGACGATTATTGCAGCGTATAGACCAGAGTCTTAAAGTCTTATCTACTGGAACTATACTTGGTCGTGGATTTCCCACATATATATCTGCTTCGCAACGTGTGTATGGGGCCTAACGGTCATCAAGCTTCAGCTTCTATGCACTGATCAAAAGTCTCATGTGAACTGCTGATAAACTGCCTTTTCTCACTGTACCAACCTGTAACAGGCAGCAGCATCTATGTATACAGTGTGTATATATATATACTGTACATACACACTGATTGACAAAAAATACATCCCGCACCAAGAAGGATTTGTTGGAATGACGCTTTATACGTGTGACCGTAAGGGCCCATTCAGACGGCCGTAGTGCTTTGCGGATCCGCACTTTGCAAAACACGGATACCGACCGCGTGCGTTTCGCAATTTGCGGACTGCACATGGCTGCAACCATAATAGAAAATGACTATTTTTGTCCGCATAGAATAGGAAATGTTCTATGTCTTCCGTGGAGCTGCGGAACGGAACCACGGATGCAGACAGCATCTTTTGCGGCCCCATTGAAATGAATGGAACGGTTGCGGACTCATTCATACGGTCATCTGAATGAGCCCTAATGATGATAAATGGAAGTGATTCCAATATTAGAGGAAAGGAGAAGTTTATTGGGGAATACTGTACAATTGAAAGGAGGCTTTAGGATACAAGATGAGATACAGCCTCTAGCCTGGATACAAGATGAGATACGGCCTCTAGCCTGGATACAAGATGAGATACGGCCTCTAGCCTGGATACAAGATGAGATACGGCCTCTAGCCTGGATACAAGATGAGATATGGCCTCTAGCCTGGATACAAGATGAGATACGGCCTCTAGCCTGGATACAAGATGAGATACGGCCTCTAGCCTGGATACAAGATGAGATACGGCCTCTAGCCTGGATACAAGATGAGATACAGCCTCTAGCCTGGATACAAGATGAGATACGGCCTCTAGCCTGGATACAAGATGAGATACGGCCTCTAGCCTGGGTACAAGATGAGATACGGCCTCTAGCCTGGATACAAGATGAGATACGGCCTCTAGCCTGGATACAAGATGAGATACGGCCTCTAGCCTGGATACAAGATGAGATACGGCCTCTAGGCTGGATACAAGATGAGATACGGCCTCTAGCCTGCATACAAGATGAGATACGGCCTCTAGCCTGCATACAAGATGAGATACGGCCTCTAGCCTGCATACAAGATGAGATACGGCCTCTAGCCTGGATACAAGATGAGATACGGCCTCTAGGCTGGATACAAGATGAGATACGGCCTCTAGGCTGGATACAAGATGAGATACGGCCTCTAGCCTGGATACAAGATGAGATACGGCCTCTAGCCTGGATACAAGATGAGATACGGCCTCTAGCCTGGATACAAGATGAGATACGGCCTCTAGCCTGGATACAAGATGAGATACGGCCTCTAGACTGGATACAAGATGACATACGGCCTCTAGCCTGGGTACAAGATGAGATACGGCCTCTAGCCTGGGTACAAGATGAGATACGGCCTCTAGCCTGGATACAAGATGAGATACGGCCTCTAGCCTGGATACAAGATGAGATACGGCCTCTAGCCTGGATACAAGATGAGATATGGCCTCTAGCCTGGATACAAGATGAGATATGGCCTCTAGCCAGGGTACAAGATGAGATACGGCCTCTAGCCTGGATACAAGATGAGATATGGCCTCTAGCCTGGATACAAGATGAGATATGGCCTCTAGCCTGGATACAAGATGAGATATGGCCTCTAGCCTGGATACAAGAGAAGATATGGCCAGTAGCCCAGACACAAGATGAGATACGGCCTCTAGCCAGGGTACAAGATGAGATACGGCCTCTAGCCTGGATACAAGATGAGATATGGCCTCTAGCCTGGATACAAGAGAAGATATGGCCAGTAGCCCAGACAAAAGATGAGATACGGCCTCTAGCCTGGATACAAGATGATACGGTTGGGAATGGAGGCATACAAGTTCTGTATGGCATCTTGCGGCACATTTGCCCACAGATGTCACAGCTGGGCCTGTAGACCCTGCACACTTGTAGGTGGCTGAAGCTGGTGCCCCAGCTGGTCCCATAAATGCTGGACTGGTGATAGATCTGGTGACCAGGAGGCCAAGGAAGTGTTGTAATCTAGAGAAGACATTCCTGGGAAACCCTTGCTGTGTGTGGGCATTATCCTGCTGATAAATGCCAGTTGGAATCCCTGCCATGAGAGGACCACACGTGGTGGCAGTATGTCCTGCATATATCACTGAGCTGTTAGTGTCCCTCATATCACTTCTAGGGGTGACCGACTGTCATATACGATGGCTCCCCAGATGATCACACCAGCAGTCGGGGCAATATGTCGCTCCACAGCATGGGCAGGATTCAAGAGCTCACTACAAAGCCTCCATATTCGAACCTGACCTTTGTGGGATCCCAAACAGAACCTGGATTTATTGCTAAAAATCATATGGTTTTAGTCCGTAGCAATCCAGGTTTCTCATTCACGACACCTCTGCAAACTATGTATTAGCAATGTCAATAGCAGGACGTGTAATTGGCACTGTGACACGAACTTTCCTTCTGTTAAGTGTCTGGAAATGGCAGAGACAGGTGTGTAATGAAGGTGCCACCTGTGTCTGGATGGTAGACAAACATCAAACAACCCTATCTACCGGTGGTCTGTCTGAAGTCTGTTTGCCATGTGTGCATGCCCTCACTTAAAGGGGTTGTCCCATGAAAAATATTCAACAGTTTTCAAACCGGCACCTTGATCTGAATACTTTTGTAATTGCAGGTCATTAAAAATTTGGTATAGCTACTGAGTTATTCAATAAAATGTATCTGTATAGCGCCACTTAATTTCTTATTTCTCTGACCGGCTCATTAAGAAGGCGACACATCTCTCAACTGCCTCCTGAGCTGTGATAGGTGGAGCATGGACACGCCCCCTTAGCTGCAGCATAAAAGCCACTCCTCTTCAGGTGCAGCTTGATATAAATCTAGCAGAGCAATGAATGGGGAGATCTCTGGATCCATGTGAGGTCCAGGGCTGGTTCTGGCTTTGTTAGAGATTGTCATGTCCTATATGATGTCTGATTTTCATTTTTTACATCAATCATGGCATAAACCTGCTACAAGAGGACATAGTTTTAAATTAGAGGGGCAAAGGTTTAAAAGTAATATCAGGAAGTATTACTTTACTGAGAGAGTAGTGGATGCATGGAATAGCCTTCCTGCAGAAGTGGTAGCTGCAAATACAGTGAAGGAGTTTAAGCGTGCATGGGATAGGCATAAGGCCATCCTTCATATAAGATAGGGCCGGGGGCTATCCATAGTATTCAGTATATTGGGCAGACTAGATGGGCCAAATGGTTCTTATCTGCCGACACATTCTATGTTTCTATAAACCCTTTAACCACTGCTCCCAGCACCTAGTAACAGCTAGGTCAAAACATCGAAACAATCATCTCAGTCCCCTCAAAAGTATGTCAACTGGACAAAATATCCTTGAGTGCGTCACAGACACACGTCTGGAAGTCAACGATCTCTCACCAAAAGGTACACTCCTCCAAAGTAGCCTCTGAGAGCCTTTTTATAGGGCGCCGGGGGAAGCACTTTTACGTCTACCGATTTGCGCTTGGCAAATCATCATTAAAAGAATTCCCTGTCGATAAGCTGATCAAAAGGGGTTCCACTACTAAGACCTTCAGTGATGAACCACAACCGATGGAGAAACCTGCAACAAGTGCTCAATTCCCCTGCAGTGCCACCACTGGTGGAACGAAGCGTTGCACAATTTGCATTGAAATCAATGTGCCGGCCATGTAATGCACAGACACGCCAGATCCTCCCTCTTGTTACTGCCCTCCACTTTGGCTAATAGATCTGGAACCTGAATGGGGGGGGGGGGGGGGGGGGGACAAGATTCTGAATTTCCCGGTAGAGTATTTGAAAATTAGTTTTACATTTAAATGAACTTATCACCAGGAAATTCACTGTTGCAGCACTCACAATGCCTTGTTGGGCTAGCTCAGCTGAATGCAATGGCACTTTTCTCTTAGGCCTCTTTCACACTTGCGTTGTCCGGATCCGGCGTGTACTCCACTTGCCGGAATTACACGCCGGATCCGGAAAAACAAAAGTGTACTGAAAGCATTTGAAGACGGAACCGTCTTCCAAATGCGTTCAGTGTTACTATGGCACCCAGGACGCTATTAAAGTCCTGGTTGCCATAGTAGTAGTGGGGAGCGGGGGAGCGGTATACTTACAGTCCGTGCGGCTCCCGGGGCGCTCCAGAGTGACGTCAGAGCGCCCCATGCGCATGGATGACGTGATCCATGTGATCACATGATCCATGCGCTTGGGGCGCCCTGACGTCACTCTGAAGCGCCCCGGGAGCCGCACAGACGGTAAGTACACTGCTCCCCCGCTCCCCGCTACACTTTACCATGGCAAACAGGACTTTAGCGTCCCGGCAGCCAAGGTAACCACTCTGAAAAAGCTAAATGTCGGCTCCGGCAATGCGCCGAAACGACGTTTAGCTTAAGGCCGGATCCGGATCAATGCCTTTCAATGGGCATTAATTCCGGATCCGGCCTTGCGGCAAGTGTTCCGGATTTTTGGCCGGAGCAAAAAGCGCAGCATGCTGCGGTATTTTCTCCGGCCAAAAAACGTTCCGTTCCGGAACTGAAGACATCCTGATGCATCCTGATGCATCCTGAACGGATTTCTCTCCATTCAGAATGCATTAGGATAATCCTGATCAGGATTCTTCCGGCATAGAGCCCCGACGACGGAACTCTATGCCGGAAGACAAGAACGCAGGTGTGAAAGAGCCCTTAGCGATCTGTTGCTTCATTCTGGAGAAGAAGGATTTTTAATCCGTATGCAAACGAGCAGTTAAGTGCACCAAGAGCGGGCCCAAACACTTTGTGCACACTTGCTCCTCTTTCTTCCTCTTGCCAGCCCCTTCCTCTCCTTCTTGATTTATATGGTCAGGCGAGATGACTACGAAGGAACCTGGCTCTGTCAATCAAGGAGATGGCAGAGGAAGCAAAAGGAGCAAAAGTGCACAGTGTGGCTTAGGACCGCCCTCAGTGCACTTAAAGGGGTTCTGTCAGCAGATTTTACCCCTATAACCTAAAGATATCCTCATGTCCGGACTAATAAGAAGAATCCTAAGCTGGCCTTATTAAACCTCACTGAGGCTCTATTTGTCCAAAAAACAGCTTTTTATAACCTGCCAATCACTTACTTAAGGTGCCCAAGGGGAGGTCCGTTAATACAGGGTGCCCGTCCGCACCCCTCGCCGTCCGGTGCCCAGCGCCACCTTCCGTCTTCATTGCTGCCTTCCCTTTCTTCAACGCCGCCTTCTACAGCACAGCGCCGCCTTCTACAATCCTCCCGTCCCTTTGCCAGATCCCGCGCCTGCGCACTAGGCTCGGCCTGATGCGCCCGTGCGGACTCCTGGCAGCGGCTTTATTGAGCGAAGTGCGCATGCGCCGGCCTGATGCGCACTTCGCTCAACCCTAATATGACCTGCAGATTGGCTGAGCTTTGTGCGCAGGCGCGGGATCTGGCAGAGGGACGGGGAGGATTGTGGAGGCGGTGCTGAGCTGTAGAAGGCGGCGCTGAAGACAGGGAAGGCGGCGATGAAGACGGAAGGCGGCGCTGGGCACCGGACGGCGAGGGGTGCGGCCGGGCACCCTGTATTAACGGACCTCCCCTTGGGCACCTTAAGTAAGTGATTGGCAGGTTATAAAAACCTGTTTTTTGGACAAATAGAGCCTCAGTGAGGTTTAATAAGGCCAGCTCAGGATTCTTCTTATTAGTCCGGACATGAGGATATCTTTAGGTTATAGGGGTAAAATCTGCTGACAGAATCCCTTTAAGTGCTAATTTGCATATAAATTAAAAGTACCTTTTCTCCAGAATGAAGCAACAGATCGCTTAGGCTGGGTTCACACTTGAGCGTTTTACAGCGCGTTCAAACGCACTGTAAAACGCTCAACACATGAAAACCAATGCTTCCCTATGGCCCTGGTTCTCACTTGAGCGTTTTACAGCGCGTTTGAACGCGCTGTAAAACGCCCTACGCTCAAACAAGTACTTGAGCTTCTTTGGGGCGTTTTGACGCGCGTTTGTGGCCATAGGACATTGCAGTCAATCACACAAACGCGCGTCAAACGCGCGTTTACTATTGCAAAAAACGCGCATAAAAAACGCGCATCAAAAACGCGCATATCAAAGACGCTCAGGTCTGAACCCAGCCTAAGTGAAAGGTATCATTACACTCGGCTGTGCTAACCCTACAATGTGTTGTGCCTGGTTTATCAGTGAATTTCCTGGTGACAGACTCCCTTTAAATAAAATATTCAAGGTGTGCACCTTGCAAAACCAGATTCCTTCCTAAGGCCGAGCCATGTTTTGGAGCAGCCACTAGATGGTATTGCTGGTTTGCAGAACAGAGAGCAAAGTCTGGGAATCCATCTCTGGTGCCGAGTTTACTGCCCTATTACATTACCTTGACCGTTCTATGAGGACAAGCGGTTACTTCTCGCTGCTGTGCTGAAAACCCAATAACCTCACATTTGGAGCAGATAAAAGTCTAGTAATATCCCGAGCGCTGCTCTGGGAGGATCAATAATGCTATTAATAGCCAGTCAACAACATTCTGCAACCCTAGAAAAGCAGGACGATGGATGGGAGAACTGTCCAATCTGTAACGCTGATCAAAAAGAAGCAAAGAATGAAAAAGAGATTTGTGTACGGGCCAGAGGTTGAAACGCCAAAAATTCCTCCACAAAACCTCAAATGTAAACTAAAAAAGAAGGGATAAAGGGGCCATGTATGAAGCTGTGCACAGCCGGGCTGCATTCACTCCATGGGAAAGATGGAGATGGTCAGGTTTAACACAGGTCATGGCTTTCCTCGCATGCTACCAGGTCGTGCTTTAGGCCTCTTTCACACGAGCGTGACGGATTGGCTCCGGATGCGGTAAGTGAAACTCGCACCATTTTGTAAGCAAGTTCAGTCAGTTTTGTCTGCGACTGCGTTCAGTTCTTCAGTTTTTTCCGCGCGGGTGCAATGCGTTTTGATGCGTTTTTCACGCACGTGATAAAAAAACCCGGAAGGTTTACAAACAACATCTCTTAGCAACCATCAGTGAAAAACGCATCGCATCCGCCCTTGCTTGCGGATGCGATGCGTTTTTCACGCAGCCTTATTCACTTCTATGGGGTCAGACTATAGAACATGCTGTGTTTTTCATGCAACGCAGAACTGATGCGTGAAACAAAAAAAAAAAAAGAAAAACGCTCATGTACACAGACACATTGAAATGAATGGGTCAGGATTCAGTTCATGACGTTTACGTCACGCATTGAACCCGCGCGAAAAAACTCGCTTGTGTGAAAGGGACCTTAGGGTCGAAAGCATCTTATCTGCTGGATGGGCCACACATGCTGGATCAGTGGAGATCCGACCACTGGTAACCCCATCGATCGCCACAACAGGGGACACGACGAAGGAGCGGCGGTCCACCATCAATGCTTCCGACAGCGCAGTAGAAGAGTTTGAATGGTGAAGCCCCTTTGTCTTTCACTGGCTGATTATTTTCAGCCTCTGCTTGCTGTCAGTGAATGAGATGTTCTTATGTATATCCAGAGGCTAAAAACGGTAAGGTCTTAATTAGAGGTGAGCGAATCGATTTGTACGAACCAAATTCATTCAAAGTTCAGTCTCCTTAAGCACAGATGCTCTGCCGCTACCTGAGCAGCGCAGATACCGACTGTGCACGCGCCGCTACACTTCCGGTATCCCCAGACGTGTGCTGCTCGAGGAAGCCGATTCCTGAACGAATTAGATTCATACAAGTCGATTCCCTCATCACTAGTCCAGCCGGGCTCTTCCGTTGTTACCGAACTACATCCCTCAGCGTGTCCTGATGGTCACAGGATGTCAGCGCATGAGCATTGTCTAGACTAGAAACCATAAAAGCAAAGTCTCAGCTCCGAGAAGTATCAGATCACTACAGGTCTTATGCCTCTGGCTATAGCTGGGTGAGCGGCACTGGTTCTCATTGAAGAGACATTTACTCACACGCAATGCTTCATGGGAGAAAAATATGCAAATTAGCCGTCCTCCAGAAGGTAGAAAACTGCCATATCGGCCAAACCAGAAATGCATCCACAACCAGTACCCTGCTCTGCACTGACGATGGGCAAGAACGCCCACACGGAAGAAGCCTTACAGAAGTTTACAAAAGGAGGTCTATTCTTTTAGGAGAAATCTCTGGTTTGCTGTTTCTATTCACTGTCAAGCAAGCAATGATCTTAACCTCTTAGTGACCACGCACATTTTTTTTAAATCACATTCCAAGAGCTATAACTTTTTAGTATTTTCATCAATGTACTTGTATCAGGTCTTATTTTTTGCAGGACAAGTTATAGTTTTTAATGCACCATTTTGGGTACATGTAATGACTGATTAAAGCCAGCTGTTTAGCTAAAACCCCCTTTGTTTACGTCAGTAAAAAGGCGTATTAGCGGTCACTAAGGGGCATCTGTCAGCAGTTCTGCACCTATGACACTGGCTGACCTGTTACATGTGCACTTGACCGCTGAAGGCATCTGTGTTGGTCCCATGTTCATATGTGTCCGCATTGCTGAGAAAAATGATGTTTTAATTTATGTAAATGAGCCTCTAGGAGCAACGGGGGCGTTACTGTTACACCTAGAGGCTCAGCTCTCTCTGCAAGTGCTGCGCCCTCTCCACTTTGATTTGACAGATACGGGCATGATCACGTTTACACTGCCTGGTCCTGTCAATCAAAGTCCAGAGAGCGCGGCAGTTGCAGAGAGAGCTGAGCCTCTAAGTGTAACGACAACGCCCTCGTTGCTCCTAGAGGCTCATTTGCATATATTAAAACTTCAATTTTCACAGCAAGGCGGACACATATGATCATGGGACCAACACAGCTTCAGCTGCCAAGTGCACATGTAACAGGTCAGCCAGTGTCATAGGTACAAAACTGCTGACAGATGCCCTTTAAAGTAAATAGGCAGGCAAAGTAGTTTTGGAGATATCACAGCGATGGTTTATCCTTAAAACAGGTCATCTATGTGAGATTGTTCATGTCTTGTGGGTTGTCTTTTCATAATGCGGCCCCTGGGTTACGGTAATCATCTCGTTGATTTGGCTACCACTAACAGCACGCAACTTATTTTAACGGGGGAAACCATGGCCAGCCCACCATTTCCCCTGCAATGGGCGCCGCAGGGGAAACATAGTATTACATGGCAGTGTTTCAGATAAAGGGCCGAAAACAAGGATGGCTCAAGTCTGCAAAAAGAGGTACCACTCCTGAGGAATAGCTATGCTTCCTAGCTTTTAGACGGTGGTCCCAAGTGGAGCATGCCCTAAGAGGGCCTATGGACTGGGGCAGCCTTCACGGGACATGGTCGAAGTTCTAAACTTTTAGGGAAAAAGAAAAATCAGATGCTGCGCGCAGTCGTGGTGTATCGGCATGCCTAAAATGACGTAAAAAATGTAATATATGCACAAGATAACTAAGCAGATTTTCCAATGTATTTTCAATCCAAACTTCATTTCTTTTAGCCATGAACTTGAGCCACGGGCCTAGGAGTGGCAGGACGGCTTCCTGACACCATGGCGGGCTCTTTTAGTAAACCGGGTGATTAATATCTCTCTCTTGCTGGTAAGTAATTTGAGGAATTTGGCATTGGGAATGTTTTGAGTTACCGGCAGGTTTTGGCTGGCTCTTCATACTTTTTATGGCCCTCTGATTTATTTATTTTTTACCAGTAATAAAAAGGCAAAGGATGGGACCCATGGCCAAGATCGGGATCCTGCTCCCAGCCAGTACCTGAATCTGTTCTAGAACCGCTACGATGCCGGCAGATAATACTAGCAGATGCCATTGCATGGAGGTAATGCATTCCCGCTGCCTGGAGAACACCAATGTAATGCTGTGCGCGTCCTCATTTATGGGAAACAAGCACATGAATCACCATCGTGTGATCCAAGCAGTAACACACCATCCCGAAAAAAAAAAAAGAAAAGAGAATAGGGTCTCGGGATTCCAATAAGTGATTCATCTTTTAGACGTTTTCCTGGAATGAATCGAGGAAACAGAATGGCGTCAAACGGGCCGGATTCAGAGTTTTTGTAACAATTCTGTAAATTGATTTAATGAAGACCGATCATGCTAGGGGAGGGGATAGAAATAGGCATTTGATTTAAATGCCTTAAAGGGATTTTCTGGGATTACTATGATTTTATATGGCTTACCTAATATACATATTCCCTGTGTTTTTTTTTTTATTTGGACTATCCTGACCTGTTTTCACCATGTAAACCAATCCCTCTGGTTTGTTCCCATCCTGTATGTAGCACTTCCTGTTACCGTATCCAACCAAACCCATGATGCAATTCTCTTTCCTATTCCACAGCACCGCCCCTAACATCGACCAGCTAGTTTAAAGCTCCTCCAACCCAGTTTTATAAACACTCCCCTATCACTGCCCATAACACCGTCCAGCTAGTTTATATCTCCTCCCACCAGCTAGTCATATAGACACTCCCCTATCACTGCCCCTAACACCCAGCTAGTTCATAGCTCCTCCCACCTAGCTACATAGACACTCCCCTATCACTGCCCCTAACAATACTCAGCTAGTTTATAGCTCCTCCCACCTAGCTAATTACATAGACACTCCCCTATCACTGCTACTAACACCCAGCTAGTTCATAGCTCCTCCCACCCAGCCAGTTACATAGACACTCCCCTATTACTGACCCTAACAACACCCAGCTAGTTTATAGCTCCTCCCACCCATCTAATTACAGACACTCCCCTATCACTGCTCCTCCCACCCAGCTAGTTTATAGCTCCTCCCACCCATCTAATTACATAGACACTCCCCTATCACTGCTCCTCCCACCCAGCTAGTTACATAGACACTCCCCTATCACTGACCCTAACAACACCCAGCTAGTTTATAGCTCCTCCCACCCATCTAATTACATAGACACTCCCCTATCACTGCTCCTCCCACCCAGCTAGTTTATAGCTCCTCCCACCCATCTAATTACATAGACACTCCCCTATCACTGCTCCTTCCACCCATCTAATTACATAGACACTCCCCTATCACTGCTCCTCCCACCCAGCTAGTTACATAGACACTCCCCTATCACTGCCCCTAACAATACCCAGCTAGTTTATAACTCCTCCCACCTAGCTAATTATAGACACTCCCCTATCACTGCCCCTCCCATTGACATCACAGGAAATAAAGAGCTGCATGGACACGGTCATGTGACCACACCCCAGAAGGGAACATAGGAGCAATAAAGGTAAACTAAACATATATACCCAACTCCATCTGCATTGGAGGCTTCGTTCGTGGCCTCCATAGCAGATTCTATTTAAAAAATAAAATAAAACAAACAAAAAAGTCCTGCGGAAAAAAAAGATCCTGAAGGGAAACTGATCGGACTTTATTGTAGTCAATGGAGCTTGTTCATCTTTGTTTGTGTCGAATGTGGCACTTCCGTTATTTTTGTTCTTCTGCTCCTCTAGCAGAATAATGAAAGAATACAGCAGTAGTGTGAACTCACCCTTAGGAATCACTCAGACGGCTGTTGTTCGGCCGTTCCGTGCACTGGGGGGCGCGATTTGCGGTCTCCAATGCACGGGCAACATCCGTGCGGCTGTCGCGATGGATCCAGACCCATTCAACTTGAATGGGTCAGTGATCCGTCTGCACTGCAAAAAAATAGAACATGTTTTATTTTTTTTGCAGTGCGGAGACACGGAGAGAAACCCCACGGAAGCACTACAGAGGTTCTGTGCCTCCGTTCCGCACGGCCATTCTGGATTGCGGACCCATTCAAGTGAACGGGTCCGCATCCGTTATGTGGGGTGCACGCGGCTGGTGCCTGCATATTGCAGACCCACTGTTTGCGGGCCGCAATGCAGGCTCGGCCGAACAACGGCCGTGTGAACTCACCCTTACAGCTACCTTTGTAAAAGACTATTTTAAAGAACGTTGAAACTGAACGGGGGACAAATGACCATTAATACTATCATTCAACCCCCATAAAGTTTGCATATTGCCGGCAGCACTCCAGACAGCAAAAGAGAAAGTGCTGATCGTGGGGTGTTTTTCAATGGGCCAATTATAAGGTAAAAATAAATAAAAAAATAATAATTTCTGATCACTGACCCGTGTAAAAGGCCCTTTAGATCCCCCGCCTCTGTAACATGTGGGGTCAGTACTGGAAAGCTGAGGTGCACCGAGGGGAACGGCCCCGCCCTCAGTGCACTGAAACCCTCATTAGCATAAAGAAATCAATGTTTTATTTAATGAAAACCACAATCGATTTTCTCAAGACAGGTATCACTTAGCAGGATCGCCCCTACCGGGGACAATAGATTGATCCTGCTGATGTGCTCTTTAAGGAGAATGCGACAAAAATGTGTTACTATGACTGACATATTAGTAAGTAAGGACTGAGTATAATTGCATCCACTAGACAGCCTTCCAAAGTGGCGTGCCCGGGCTCTAGGGAGGCACATCGCAGGATTCACCTCAATGAGTCACATCTGAACACCATCCAACAGCACAAATAGTGGACGTCACATGAACACTGTCAGAGCTGCTGACTGGCTGAGAGGGGACATGTGACACACCATGTGACTCCACAGAAAAAGGAAAAACTTTTTTTTTCATCCCACCACCTTTTGGCACTTTTTTTTAGGTTGTTTTAAAAGGGTTTTTTCCGACATTTTCATACTGATGACCTATCCTCGGTTGGGGTCCAACACCCAGGAGCCCTGCCGATCAGCTGTTTCCAGAAGGCACCGGCGGCGCTCCTGTAAGCGCTGCGGCCTTCTCTCCTCAAGCACAGCGCCGTACATTATATAGTTGCTGTGCTTGGTATCGCACTACGCCTAGGCCATGTGACCCCTAGGAAAAGCAGCAAGAAGGCTGCAGCACTCACAGGATCACCGGTGACTTCACGAAACAGCTGACTGGCGGGGTCCCGGGTGTCAGACCCCCATCGATCAGATACCGATGAGGATAGGTCATCGGTAAAAAAAAAAATGTAGGAAAACCCCTTTCATGCATGTAATAAGACCCAAAGCTCTATTTCACGAGCATGTCTAGTGTGGAAATCACGCGCCGTGTGCGAACACGATCCTCCATTCTGGACACTGCTCGTCTTGCAGGAGCGCGCGGCATTATACCGATTTATAACGCTGTGTGCCTCTGCATGAACTGATTGCTACAGGAACACCCTGAAATAAGTAAGGTCATGCAGAGTCACACAGCATTATAAATCCGTGTAATGCCGTGCGCTCCTGCAAGAGCGAAGGATCACGCTCACACACGGACACACTTTGCGTAGCAGCCCTAAAAAGAGGTCATTCATAGTGATGGTTTTCCTTTAAGAAAGATATTTTGTATGTGAAAAAATACAGCTATCAATCTGCTCAGAGAGAAAAAGTCTCAGATGACATTATTGAAAGTGCTACTTCCCTCTACCAACAGCGCCACTCTTATCCAATGGCTGGGTCTGGCATTGCAGCTCATTCCCATTCAAGTATCTGGGGCTGAGCTGCGATGACAACAAGCCTATGGACAAGAGTCTATGTATATATAAAAATAAAAAAAAATGACAACACATTTGTTTAAAATCCTGGACAACCCCTTTAAGTCCTCAAAGAGAATAAACTCACCGGGCCGGAGCAGTAGGGAATATGACTTTTACGTGGCTAAATGCGAAATCCTTCTTCAAGATTTCCCGTATCCATGATTTAATTCCTGGTCCTGTGTCACCTGTAGAGGACAGGGACAGACGTGACTTTTACCATATTGGGGGGGGCACAGATTCATTTTATATCTAAATTTTGACGAATAAACATATGCAAATTTTGGGCAAAAACAGACACATCAGGGTAGATTAACAAATCCCACCTTAACCCAGGTCCCTCTCCCCCCACCCATTGCCTAGTGAGGCGCAAAAGAGTCTAAGACACAGAATAAATGTGTCGCGAGGCACGTACAACGTTTCTTTGTAATTGGCAGGTAGGCGAATTAAAGGGTTTATCCAAAACTATAAAAAAAGAGAGAGTGTCCAACCCGCGCTAGTGATCATACTTACCTGGTCCCCACCGATGGGTATGGTCTCCATTGCTCCACAGCCGGCTCTTTCTCTCCCTGCTGCGCTGAACCCAACCTCCTGTTCATGGAGGGGCACGTGACCGCTGCAGCCAATCAGCCCTGTGATGCGAGGGGAGCAGGTCACTACCCTGGCCTGCGACTGGCTGCAGTGGTGGTGTGCCTCCCCCTCCATGAACTAGATGAACAGCAGAGAGATAAATGGCCGATCTAAGAGCGATGGAGACCAAACCCAGTGCTGGGACCAGGTAGGTATGATCAGCAACGTGGGTCGACAACCCTGGGAGGTCTTTCATCATTTTGGGTAACCCTTTTAAAGTGACGCCATCAAGTACGTGACGTGTTTCGGCTCATGCAGGTCCTTTCTTTCTGCATTTTCAGACTGTTCAGTAAAGCTGGCCATAAACATTAGATGGGTATTGGCCGAACCTGATGATTTTGGCAGCTTCAGTTGAACATTGAATGTGTATGGGGCCTCCAAACTCTCATCAGCAGTCAGGGGAGATAAGAATCAGGCATGTTGGATTTTAACAACCCACTCTTTTTGTTCTCGGGGAGATAAGCCGCTGTCAGAGGAGTTTGGCAGTGGCTTTCTTCACTACATATGCACACTTGGCCGAGCTGAGCATACATGGTGGGAGGATCAGGAGAGATCAGCCATCATGTACGGCCAGCTTAAAGGGGTATTCTCATCTCAGACAATAGGGACATATCGCTAAGATATGCCCCCATTGTCTGATAGGTGCGGGTCCCACAGGTGGGACTCGCACCTATCTCTAAAACCAAGCTTAACACGAGGCCGGCAAAGTGCTGGCCGACGGTGCCGGGTCCGGCCACCACCAAGCCTTCTTATTGGCCCATTGAAAATAGCCGAGCGATGTGCTCGAGTATTTTCGGAATCCCCATAGAAATGAATGGGAGCGCACCTCGCTTGCATGGCCACCGCTCCCATTTATTTCTATGTGGCCGACGGAAGTAGCTGAGCCAGTGCTCGGCTATTTTTGCCGGCCATATAGAACTGGGAGGAAAGCCGTGCATGCGCAGTGCGCCCTCCCGGACTTTGCTGGCTCCATTCATGAGGTAGACCCGCGCCTATCAGACAATGGGGGCATATCCTAGCGATATGCCCTCATTGTCTGAGATGACACAACCCCTTTAAGTTTATGCTGACCGAATAGTTGAGAGGATTACTCAATTGTGGTGCCCGTTATATTGGTTTTCCCCGGAGTGTTCCTTGAAAAAAGCGGATCCAGGCGTAATTATTCTGCAGACTGGACTTCCACCAAGAAAAGATGGGACCTAATTGAACTTTTGTTTATTACACGTTTAGTAAAATTGTGAAAAAATCAAAACTGCTAAAAGCTACAGAAAAAGACCGTAAAACTGACAAAAAACAGCATCGATGCCAGCCGCTGGCAAACTAAAGACATACAGTACAATGAAATTAAAGGCATGTTTCCAGTTTAAGGGATTGGTAAATGATCAGGTCCATTGTCTTTTCTGGGAAGCTCTACCCCAGAGGATCAGCTCGTACGCACAGATTACTGGAGAATTTCACGTTCCCGAGCTAATCACGGAGCTAAATGAAAAATTCCTGACGACAACAACCAGCAAAATATATTCCACACAACAGTAATAAGGCTGCGGAATTCTGCCAGTGCTAATCTAAAATAACTCCAAAAACATGTAAAGGGCTTATTCTGGAAAATTATTATTGTGCAAGGAATAAAGAATACCAAAAATAAAAATATTCCTTTGGCATGGCGCCCCCTGCTGTATCTCCTGTGGCTGAAATTCTGGTCCACCTTCTGCCTTCGGTGGTAACTTCCCTGCACTCTTCCTCCAGTCATAGTGATGTGGCCCAGACATCGGTCATTAATTCCTCCCTACTTCTAAATTCATCGAAATATGCAGTTCTCTCTCTCTCTCTCTCTAGACCAAGGAGAAGGAAACTGCATTACAGACCATAGTGCTATTTATTTGTGGAGTTGCTGCTGGGGCTGTGTGTGATGGACTATTTTCTACAGGCAGGGGAGGGAAGGGTTAACAAGAGCTGATTGCAACGCACTCCTGGGAGATGCAGGTGCCTGATGGTCATCTGAGATGACCTGCTGCCTGTCCACAGAAAGGGAAGAGACCAGAGCTGCAGAGGGGTGAGTAAAGAAGCTTTACCCCTTTTCCTGACCGGAGGATTTTCCATTTTTTCTCTTCACTTCTGGTCTTTCCGGAGTCATAACTTTTTTATTTACCCGTTCACATAGAAGTATAAGGGTTTGCATGTTTGTGGGACCAGTTGTACTTTCTAATGGCACCATTTAAGATTGCATGTGATGTAGTGAAAAGCTGGAAATTTTTTTCCAAATGGGGTGGAATTGGAAAAAAAGGCAATTCTGCCACAGAATTTCTGGGTTTTGTTTTTACGGTGTTTCCTGTGTGGTAAGACTGACTTGTGCCCTTCATTCCCTGGGTCTGTACATGCCCTCATTATCTCTCGCCTAGACTACTGCAACATTCTCCTCTGTGGCCTTCCATCTAGCACTCTCGCACCCCTCCAATCTATCCTCAACTCTGCTGCCCGACTAATCCACCTCTCACCCTATTACTCCTCTGCCTCTCCCCTCTGCCAATCCCTTCACTGGCTCCCCATTGCCCAGCGAATTCACTTCAAAGTACTAAGAAATACATACAAGGCCGTCCACAACCTGTCCCCTCCCTACATCTCTGAGCTACTTTCCCGATACACCCCCACACGCACTCTCCGATCCTCACAAGACCTCCTTCTCTCTTCTCCTCTTATTGCCTCTTCCCACAATCGACTCCAAGATTTCTCCCGTGCATCCCCCATACTCTGGAACTCGCTACCCCAACATATCAGACTCTCACCGACATTGGAATCCTTCAAAAGAAACCTGAAAAGCCACCTCTTCAGACAAGCCTACAACCAGTGACCCTGCTGCCTCTATACCGCCATGACCAGCTTCACCCTCACCTACTGTGTCCTTCTCCCATACCATGTAGATTGTAAGCCCCCACGGGCAGAACCCTCTCTCCTTCTGTACCAGTCTGTAACTCGTCTTGTTTATGATTAGTGCAATTGTCTGCATTATGTATGTGCACCGCTCATCATATGTACAGCGCTATGGAATGAATGGCGCTTTAATAATAAATAATAATAATAATTACAGAGATACCACATTCATAGTTATTATTATTGTGTTGTAATACTGGAAAAAAAATCGAAATTTTGGAAAAAAAATTACGACTTTGTTGCCCTATAAGATGCACTGCTTTGCCCCAAAAGTGGGGGAAAATGTCGGTGCATCTTATAGGGCGAATACGAATGAGCAATTCCATTATGGAAGCACTGATTAGTACAGCAGGACTGGGGAGCGGTGAATACATATGGACATATGGTTCTTGGCATGCGTTTTCATCAAGATGTTTGAGCCCACTTGTACATCAAGGCGATGTAGGTCCCTACTCTACTGAATGCAGCAATGCACGATGACTACCACCACTGCCGCCACATAGCACCTGTAGGGCGGTGGTGACTCAGGAGCCTAACAGCACCCTTGAGGTCAAGCTAAGTTGGGACCCATTCAAAAGAGGTTGACATGAAGTGGCAAGCGGGCTTAGAGTAGGTTCACACAGTTTTTGTCTGGCAGAAAAGCGGCACTTATGCCGGAGAGCACCTGCATCCCATTGGCGTCCAGTGGTGAACCGCAGTTTCCAGCTAGGCCGGATCCGGTGAGCTCCACCAGGCTGTTATCAGCCCGAACAGCCTGCCGGATCCGTTTAACATGTGAACTTTATCAAAATGTATACTCACCAGAGCACAGGAGAATCTCTACACGTACGGGGATGATCACTGTGGTAAATGACATTTTGGCCCAAGTCTAAAACTTGATAGCGAGTACTCGTTCAGATAATGGCTTGGGCGTATGGCAGAGTTGTGTGCCCAAAGCCTGTACAGCACTGACCAAGCGACTCCTTAATATGGAGCTGCACAGCCTCCGTGTGCTGCCATACAAGCCGCATTGGGGGCCATATATACAGATATCCGGCCCTTCCAGCTTCTGTATATACAGCACAGGATGGATACCTCCTACGAAATCTGACAGGAGAAACTCCATACACCTCGGCATGAAATCTGAGGCACACGAGGTACAGTAGAGTGCACTGACTTCAGTCATCGCCGCTGAACTTTACCTACTACAGATGTTCACATCTAAGTGATTATCTCCTGAAGGCCCCCCATCACTGAGGGGTTAAATGATGGTGGTTCAGAACAAGCTGGAGGCTCCCAGTCCGCTTCTTGGGTCACGAGTCTCCATGCAAAACCACTCAAAATATTCTGTCAGTATCTAAGCCTCATCAGCATTTTATTTTAAAATCACTTTAAAAAAATTGTGAAAAAAAAACAAAACAGGCCATTTACAGGGAACCCGAGAGAGTCCCTCATGACAAAATTTAAAGGGGGATTTACATATTGATGACCTATCCGCAGGACATCATTGATATGAGATTGGTGGGGGTCCGACTGCTTGCCCCCCCGCTGATCCGCTATTTAAGGAGGCCAAAGAGCTCACAGGAGTACCCCGGCTCCTCGCAGCTGAATATTGAGAAGGTGGGGAGGATGATGGAGAATCAGGAACCTAAGATGTCTGTGTGACAAACTCTACGGAGTCATCATGGTGGTCTGGTCCAAACGGAGAAGATGAGGAACGAGAACATTTATATCAAAGGAGACTTCACTGAATGTATCCCTGTTCTCCTGTATGTTTGGTAGTGCGGAATGTAAATAAAATAAAAAACTGGCATCCATCAGGGGTCCTAATGTGGTGTCATTTTGACAGGAAGATAAGTGCTGCATGCTGCGCCATTCTTTCTGTCAAATCTGAAGGACGGAGGCTGAGAACAGAGCCTGCGAGGGCAGTGAGAGAATAGTCTTATTTTGTTAACATTTATCACTGGTCGCTTCCTTGGGTGGGAGGACTTCTTGTCAATGAAGAGGTTGAGAACCATTGCTATAGATGACATCATGGAACATCCTCAAAGTCAATCAGTTCACTTCTATGTGGAGAGGGCGTGATGCCAATCCATCAAAAAACATCAGGCGACCTCGGACCGGAGACCATTGACATAGTACAGGCCTGCAAGACATCATACAAAGACCCTGGTTCTGTGCAGTTCCCCTTAGTATTTCTTAGGGCAGCTCCGAGGACCCGTTCGGCTCTGCTGCGTCATGTCGGCTTAGCCATATTGTTACCTTTGAGTCCTTAATTCCAGATTAATCAAGGGTCAGAAAGCAGGGCAGACATAACGCAGCGCCTGAACCGAAACCCTTCATGCTTAATAAGAATGCAAACTCGTGAAGTGAAAAAGACATGAGCGCTGGCCGCTGACTCACAAACAGCAAGCGAATGACCTCATGCCCATTAGTGGCGCCGAGCTCGTTAACATCAGCATTACTGTACGTTATGATCGTCGTCTGCTCCAGGTACAAAGAGAACTAAGGTCTTTAAAATGCATGACTGAAAGACGCGAACGTTCAGTTTGGTTTAAGGGGCAGCAAACAGTGCGGAACATGGAATAACAAGGGGGCGTCACCCTGACCAATGACATGAGGGACGGTCATATAAAGCCACTGGGCTAATTATCTGCACAAGTGGAGACTCTTCACAGAATTCTCTAATGGTCACAGGTCTCTGGTTGCAAGGGTGTGTCAGCAGTTTTGACCATATTAAACTGCTGACAGCACTAAGTAGGGGCTGGGGAGCACAGTACAAACATATCTTTTGTGGAGCTTTTCTTCTCAGGAGCAGTGTGAATATGAAGTTTTGTTCTGCCCCTGCAAGTGCCCAGGGGAGGGAGCTTTCCTGTGAAGTGCTCTCTGCATGAAGCGGCTTCACTGCCCCTCCTCTCTAAGGGACAGCTGTAGCATCCAACCAGGAGACTACTACAGCTGTCAATCAGCAGAGGGGAGGGGTTGTGAACCTGCTCACTGCAGAGAGCGCTTCACAGTGAAGATCCGCCTCCTGGCCACTTGCAGGAGCAGAAACTGGCAGAATAAAACTTCATATTCTCACTACTCCTGGTGAGAAAAGTTCCACAAAAGATATGTTTGTACTGCTCTCCCCAGACCCTACTTAGTGCTGACCACCCTGTAATCCAGCATCCGTGGCCACTCTATATTGAAAAGCTCCGACCTATGTACACGCCCACAATTCTGGCCACCAGAGAGGCCGACACCTTTTCCTATAATGCGCAAGCACGAACACTGCTGCTGGATTGTGGGGTGGTCATAACCCCTGGAAACAAGCAGTGTATAATGTGATGGAAAAAATTAATCTAGCCTGCAAAGGAGGCAATATGGACAATCACAATACATTAGTAAGTGCCTTGTATTAACTTTCTTTACAAGATAAATGCCATCTGCAGAAGTGAGACAACCCCTTAACGGTAAATAAGTAAAAAGGGTGTTTTTATTTTTGGTTTTTTTAATAAAAACTGTCCCCTGTCCAATAATTTTAATAAAACTTGGATCACCCCTTTCATCAAGTCTCAGACTATTTGCGCGGCACACAACGGTTTGTCTCTTACAGCGAGAATCATCCAGCTGACAATCTACTCACACATTTCCAGGAAGAATAATAGAGGAATAACACAACACACGGTTCTAAAAGGTAATGTATGTTATTATAAATGATATGCAATTATTCCCAGACACGTCAGGAGAGCCTTACAGGCCCTGTTTTAAGAGGTGCACCCATCATTTGGGGAGGATAGGCTATCTGGGCACTCCATGGCACCGCTATTACAGGGCACTGGTACTTAGCGCTGTGACTAAATTCAGCAATGACATTTCTGAAGTCTGGCATTCGATAATTCGTCAGCTCCGATAATGTGGCACTTCTGCCCGTTTGTGGTAGAGAATGTCGTGACTTTTATAACCCACTTATGTCCGTCCAGTAATTCAGAAAACTTGAAACCTACCAGAGCCGACTGATGTTATACTGCAGGAATATTACTGGATACACCGTAGACTACCGCAGCAATTCTATATACCATCATCTAACAGCAGCAGAGGTATTATATATTCTGTAACAGGAGGCGCATACTCTGCCGCAGGGGCCTGTGTCCTGTAACAGGAGGCGCATACTCTGCCGCAGGGGCCCGTGTTCTGTAACAGGAGGCGCATACTCTGCCGCAGGGGCCTGTGTCCTGTAACAGGAGGCGCATACTCTGCCGCGGGGGCCCGTGTTCTGTAACAGGAGGCGCATACTCTGCCGCGGGGGCCTGTGTCCTGTAACAGGAGGCGCATACTCTGCCGCAGGGGCCCGTGTCCTGTAACAGGAGGCGCATACTCTGCCAAGAAGCCTGTGTTCTGTAACAGGAGGCGCATACTCTGCCGCAGGGGCCCGTGTCCTGTAACAGGAGGTGCATACTCTGCCGCAGGGGCCTGTGTTCTGTAACAGGAGGTGCATACTCTGCCGCAGGGGCCTCTGCTCTGTAACAGGAGGTGCATACTCTGCCGCAGGGGCCCGTGTCCTGTAACAGGAGGCGCATACTCTGCCGCAGGGGCCTGTGTTCTGTAACAGGAGGCGCATACTCTGCCACAGGGGCCAGTGTTCTGTAACAGGAGGTGCATACTCTGCCGCAGGGGCCCGTGTCCTGTAACAGGAGGTGCATACTCTGCCGCAGGGGCCTGTGTTCTGTAACAGGAGGCGCATACTCTGCCACAGGGGCCCGTGTCCTGTAACAGGAGGTGCATACTCTGCCGCAGGGGCCCGTGTTCTGTAACAGGAGGTGCATACTCTGCCGCAGGGGCCCGTGTCCTGTAACAGGAGGCGCATACTCTGCCGCAGGGGCCTGTGTTCTGTAACAGGAGGCGCATACTCTGCCACAGGGGCCAGTGTTCTGTAACAGGAGGTGCATACTCTGCCGCAGGGGCCAGTGTCCTGTAACAGGAGGTGCATACTCTGCCGCAGGGGCCTGTGTCCTGTAACAGGAGGTGCATACTCTGCCGCAGGGGCCTGTGTTCTGTAACAGGAGGTGCATACTCTGCCGCAGGGGCCTCTGCTCTGTAACAGGAGGTGCATACTCTGCCGCAGGGGCCCGTGTTCTGTAACAGGAGGCGCATACTCTGCCGCAGGGGCCCGTGTCCTGTAACAGGAGGCGCATACTCTGCCGCAGGGGCCTGTGTCCTGTAACAGGAGGCGCATACTCTGCCGCAGGGGCCTGTGTCCTGTAACAGGAGGCGCATACTCTGCCGCAGGGGCCTGTGTTCTGTAACAGGAGGCGCATACTCTGCCGCAGGGGCCTGTGTTCTGTAACAGGAGGCGCATACTCTGCCACAGGGGCCCGTGTCCTGTAACAGGAGGCGCATACTCTGCCACAGGGGCCCGTGTCCTGTAACAGGAGGCGCATACTCTGCCACAGGGGCCAGTGTTCTGTAACAGGAGGCGCATACTCTGCCAAGGAGCCTGTGTTCTGTAACAGGAGGCGCATACTCTGCCGCAGGGGCCTGTGTCCTGTAACAGGAGGTGCATACTCTGCCGCAGGGGCCTGTGTCCTGTAACAGGAGGTGCATACTCTGCCGCAGGGGCCTCTGCTCTGTAACAGGAGGTGCATACTCTGCCAAGGAGCCTGTGTTCTGTAACAGGAGGTGCATACTCTGCCGCAGGGGCCTGTGTCCTGTAACAGGAGGTGCATACTCTGCCAAGGAGCCTGTGTTCTGTAACAGGAGGTGCATACTCTGCCACAGGGGCCTGTGTTCTGTAACAGGAGGTGCATACTCTGCCGCAGGGGCCCGTGTTCTGTAACAGGAGGCGCATACTCTGCCGCAGGGGCCTGTGTTCTGTAACAGGAGGCGCATACTCTGCCGCAGGGGCCTGTGTTCTGTAACAGGAGGCGCATACTCTGCCGCAGGGGCCCGTGTCTTGTAACAGGAGGTGCATACTCTGCCGCAGGGGCCCGTGTTCTGTAACAGGAGGCGCATACTCTGCCGCAGGGGCCCGTGTCCTGTAACAGGAGGTGCATACTCTGCCACAGGGGCCTGTGTTCTGTAACAGGAAATGCATACTCTGCCGCAGGGGCCCGTGTCCTGTAACAGGAGGCGCATACTCTGCCACAGGGGCCAGTGTTCTGTAACAGGAGGCGCATACTCTGCCGCAGGGGCCTGTGTCCTGTAACAGGAGGTGCATACTCTGCCGCAGGGGCCTGTGTCCTGTAACAGGAGGTGCATACTCTGCCGCAGGGGCCTGTGTTCTGTAACAGGAGGTGCATACTCTGCCGCAGGGGCCCGTGTTCTGTAACAGGAGGTGCATACTCTGCCGCAGGGGCCCATGTTCTGTAACAGGAGGTGCATACTCTGCCGCACAGAAAAGGTGTCTAAATACTGCAGCAGAGGCCAAAATAAAGTGTGGTGATGGAGGTTTTATTGGAACAGGGTAAAATAACAATGCCCTAGTCCCCCTCGGAGCGGCCGGTCAAGCATGCGCACTGCTGCTCCATTCATCTCTATGGGAGTCCTGGAGACAGTGTCCGATATCATGGGAACTCCCATAGAGATGATTGGAGCAGTAGTGCGCATGTTCTGTCCATTTCAGGGGGCTCCCCGAGGGGTACACGGAATCCGGGTCCAGGCAGAAGGACCCCCATCAGTCTGTTATCCCCTATGTGGAGGGTGAGGAATACCCCTTTAAGTACAAACAAAGGAGGAAGTTAAAAGAGACAGAACAGGAAGAAGAAAACAAGGAGAGTCGAATATTATATCCACAAAACATCCACTCAATTTAATTAAAAAGAAAAACCCATAAAACATTTACATATGTTCTGCTAATATGTGATTTGTGTCCCCCCTCAAGGGAATCCCAGGCAAATGGGGGAGATTTATTAAAACTGGAGTGAAGGAAAACCGGCCTAGTTGCACATGGCAACCAATCAGATTCCTCCTTTTATTTTCCAAAGGAGCTGTGAAAAATTAAAGCAGAAATCTGATTGGTTGCTATGGGCTATCGGTTACTGCGAATGCTATGAGGGCAGTGAGGCTAGAACTGCTGTAGGGAGGGGGCGGGGCTTCTATCTGGCAAGGGGCCCAGTACAGTACAACACATCACACTGTATATACAGACAGCTGCAGAACTACAAGTACCAGCGGAGCCGGTGATGGCTGGAAGTAGGGACAGCACCTGATCCGTGCAGGAAGATGACGGAAGCCGAGTGCTTCCCTGCAGGAGACACCACACACCGCGCTAAGGAGCCGGAGGCCGCCATGACACCCACGTGACTGCAGGGCTAGCTGCGCATGCGTGCTGTTCTTAATGTGCGGATGCTCCGCGGCACGTTACCTGACAGTCTTGTGAGAGGAGAGACTGCTCTGCCTGCTGCTCTAGAGTGTCCTGGACAGTCAGAATATAAATATACCCCGAGCTGAGCACCCCCCATAAACTGAAAACTAATTATATACTGTGACGTCCCGGAATTATCCCTGTACAATGACATCACTGTGTATGTTACCTCTGTACTGTGACATCACTGTGTATGTTACCTCTGTACTGTGACATCACTGTGTATGTTACCTCTGTACTGTGACATCACTGTGTTTATTATCCCTGTACTGTGACATCACTGTGTTTATTATCCCTGTACTGTGACATCACTGTGTTTATTACCCCTGTACTGTGACATCACTGTGTTTATTATCCCTGTACTGTGACATCATTGTGTTTATTACCTCTGTACTGTGACATCACTGTGTATATTATCCCTGTACTGTGACATCACTGTGTGTATTATCCCTGTACTGTGACATCACTGTGTGTATTATCCCTGTACTGTGACATCACTGTGTTTATTATCCCTGTACTGTGACATCATTGTGTTTATTACCCCTGTACTGTGACATCACTGTGTTTATTATCTCTGTACTGCGACATCACTGTGTTTATTACCCCTGTACTGTGACATCACTGTGTTTATTATCCCTGTACTGTGACATCATTGTGTTTATTACCTCTGTACTGTGACATCACTGTGTATATTATCCCTGTACTGTGACATCACTGTGTGTATTATCCCTGTACTGTGACATCACTGTGTGTATTATCCCTGTACTGTGACATCACTGTGTTTATTATCCCTGTACTGTGACATCATTGTGTTTATTACCTCTGTACTGTGACATCACTGTGTATATTATCCCTGTACTGTGACATCACTGTGTGTATTATCCCTGTACTGTGACATCACTGTGTGTATTATCCCTGTACTGTGACATCACTGTGTTTATTATCCCTGTACTGTGACATCACTGTGTTTATTATCTCTGTACTGTGACATCACTGTGTATATTACACCTGTACTGTGACATCACTGTGCTTATTATCTGTGTACTGTGACATCACTGTGTTTATTATCCCTGTACTGTGACATCACTGTGTTTATTATCCCTGTACTGTGACATCACTGTGTTTATTATCCCTGTACTGTGACATCACTGTGTTTATTATCCCTGTACTGTGACATCACTGTGTATATTATCCCTGTACTGTGACATCACTGTGTGTATTATCCCTGTACTGTGACATCACTGTGTTTATTATCCCTGTACTGTGACATCACTGTGTTTATTATCCCTGTACTGTGACATCACTGTGTTTATTATCCCTGTACTGTGACATCACTGTGTTTATTATCCCTGTACTGTGACATCACTGTGTATATTATCCCTGTACTGTGACATCACTGTGTATGTTACCTCTGTACTGTGACATCACTGTGTTTATTATCCCTGTACTGTGACATCACTGTGTTTATTATCCCTGTACTGTGACATCACTGTGTTTATTATCCCTGTACTGTGACATCACTGTGTTTATTTTCCCTGTACTGTGACATCACTGTGTTTATTATCCCTGTACTGTGACATCACTGTGTTTATTATCCCTGTACTGTGACATCACTGTGTTTATTACCTCTGTACTGTGACATCACTGTGTATATTATCCCTGTACTGTGACATCACTGTGTGTATTATCCCTGTACTGTGACATCACTGTGTTTATTATCCCTGTACTGTGACATCACTGTGTTTATTATCTCTGTACTGTGACATCACTGTGTATATTACACCTGTACTGTGACATCACTGTGCTTATTATCTCTGTACTGTGACATCACTGTGTATGTTACCTCTGTACTGTGACATCACTGTGTTTATTATCCCTGTACTGTGACATCACTGTGTTTATTATCCCTGTACTGTGACATCACTGTGTTTATTTTCCCTGTACTGTGACATCACTGTGTTTATTATCCCTGTACTGTGACATCACTGTGTTTATTATCTCTGTACTGTGACATCACTGTGTTTATTATCCTGTACTGTGACATCACTGTGTTTATTATCCCTGTACTGTGACATCACTGTGTTTATTATCTCTGTACTGTGACATCACTGTGTTTATCATCCCTGTACTGTGACATCACTGTGTTTATTATCCCTGTACTGTGACATCACTGTGTTTATTATCCCTGTACTGTGACATCACTGTGTTTATTACCCTGTACTGTGACATCACTGTGTTTATTTTCCCTGTACTGTGACATCACTGTTTATTATCCCTGTACTGTGACATCACTGTGTTTATTATCTCTGTACTGTGACATCACTGTGTTTATTATCCCTGTACTGTGACATCACTGTGTTTATTATCCCTGTACTGTGACATCACTGTGTTTATTATCCCTGTACTGTGACATCACTGTGTTTATTATCCTTGTACTGTGACATCACTGTGTTTATTATCTCTGTACTGTGACATCACTGTGTTTTATTATCCCTGTACTGTGACATCACTGTTTATTATCCCTGTACTGTGACATCACTGTGTTTATTATCTCTGTACTGTGACATCACTGTGTTTATTATCCCTGTACTGTGACATCACTGTGTTTATTATCCCTGTACTGTGACATCACTGTGTTTATTTTCCCTGTACTGTGACATCACTGTGTTTATTATCCCTGTACTGTGACATCACTGTTTATTATCCCTGTACTGTGACATCACTGTGTTTATTATCTCTGTACTGTGACATCACTGTGTTTATTATCTCTGTACTGTGACATCACTGTGTTTATTATCCCTGTACTGTGACATCACTGTGTATATTATCCCTGTACTGTGACATCACTGTGTTTATTATCCCTGTACTGTGACATCACTGTGTTTATTACCTCTGTACTGTGACATCACTGTGTTTATTATCCCTGTACTGTGACATCACTGTGTTTATTATCTGTGTACTTGTAGAAGAAAGCTCCGAAGAGCGGTGGTCCGCCGTCTTTTTCAGGCTCCTTCATCAAGGTAGGTACAAGAATACACAATGCTGAATGTTACATACATTGGTTGTAATGTGTGAAACACTTCTCGGACATTACAGAAGATGGAGGGCCGCCATTGAAACGCGTATCTCTTTGTCATGTTTTTATACACCAGTACCCAGTGTAGCACACTTTTTCTTTTTTAGCTCTTCTGAGCTCTCTTCTCCATGTGTCTCCTCTGGCATCCACCGAGATGTTTGCAGCCAATGAGCGCAGCAGCCCGGTGTTGTTCCTTGCCTGCACAACACTATCCGGGAAGGTATAGTTACCTGGGTACTGGGGTATCTGAAGATATTACACTAGGGAGTGCCCCCCTCTTCTTTCTTGTACTGTGACATCACTATGTGCATCATCTCTATCTATGTGCCCGTATTGCTGAGAAAAGTGATGTTTTCACTTTTCACATCACTGTGTTTATTTTCCCTGTACTGTGACATCACTGTTTATTATCCCTGTACTGTGACATCACTGTGTTTATTATCTCTGTACTGTGACATCACTGTGTTTATTATCCCTGTACTGTGACATCACTGTGTTTATTATCCCTGTACTGTGACATCACTGTGTTTATTATCTCTGTACTGTGACATCACTGTGTTTATTATCCCTGTACTGTGACATCACTGTGTTTATTATCCCTGTACTGTGACATCACGGTGTTTATTATCCCTGTACTGTGACATCACTGTGTTTATTATCTCTGTACTGTGACATCACTGTGTTTATTTTCCCTGTACTGTGACATCACTGTGTTTATTATCCCTGTACTGTGACATCACTGTGTTTATTATCCCTGTACTGTGACATCACTGTGTTTATTTTCCCTGTACTGTGACATCACTGTGTTTATTATCCCTGTACTGTGACATCACTGTGTTTATTATCTGTGTACTTGTAGAAGAAAGCTCCGAAGAGCGGTGGTCCGCCGTCTTTTTCAGGCTCCTTCATCAAGGTAGGTACAAGAATACACAATGCTGAATGTTACATACATTGGTTGTAATGTGTGAAACACTTCTCGGACATTACAGAAGATGGAGGGCCGCCATTGAAACGCGTATCTCTTTGTCATGTTTTTATACACCAGTACCCAGTGTAGCACACTTTTTCTTTTTTAGCTCTTCTGAGCTCTCTTCTCCATGTGTCTCCTCTGGCATCCACCGAGATGTTTGCGGCCAATGAGCGCAGCAGCCCGGTGTTGTTCCTTGCCTGCACAACACTATCCGGGAAGGTATAGTTACCTGGGTACTGGGGTATCTGAAGATATTACACTAGGGAGTGCCCCCCTCTTCTTTCTTGTACTGTGACATCACTATGTGCATCATCTCTATCTATGTGCCCGTATTGCTGAGAAAAGTGATGTTTTAATATATGCAAATGAGCCTCTAGGAGCAACGGGGGCGTTGCCGTTACACCTAGAGGCTCCGCTCTGTCTACAACTGCACTTTGAGTGACTGGACCAGGTGGGATGACGTTTACATTGCCTGGACTTGTCAATGTGGAGAGGGCGCGGCACTTGCAGAGAGAACAGAACCTCTAGGTGTAAGGGCAACGCCCCGTTGCTCCTAGAGGCTCGTTTGCATGTTTTTTTCCCAATCGTCCATGACAGGACCAGGAAAGAGAGGGTCCACCTCCCAGCACAAAAAACCCACGGGTATAAAAAAGGAGGAGCCTCTCCCTTTCTCAGTGGTTTCCTGTCCTAGAGAGTGAATCCTACAGGTGTGTGCCATAGAGGGGAGTAGTTTCTCCCTGACAGCCCATATTTTTTCAGCTGGGTTGAAGAACGCAGGAGGACACAAGCTGAGAAAGCTGGCCACTCTGCAGGGGGCGCAGTGTGACAGCTTTGGCGGCGCTGGGTAGCGCTATCGCAAGAGGGGACCTGGAGTGCCCTTACAAACCTGTAAGGCATATGCTGGTCTGGAAACGCTCCAGCAGGGGGCCGGCAGCGGAAGAGTCAGGGTCGAGAAGGGGGCGGAGCTACATAATAATGTGAAGAAGTCCGTCCTCTGTGAGCGGTCACATGACTCGCGAGGCCTCAGGATGGCGTGTGACGTCAAAAATCCCGAGATTTCGTCTCTGCACCCAGGAAGTGCTGGAAAAGTGATTTTGAATTTAAAGACCCATCTAAAAGCCTAGGATCCTTGTTGGGAAGGTCCGGATCCAGGCTACTAAAGGTCATGGAGATCAAGCAGACATGGCGGCTCACATAAGGGAGAAAGACATTTTGTTTATCCCATACTTGGACTGCAGTGGCTCCGTCCAGGCAGATTTATCTTTCGCAGGTGAATCAAGTAATTCATATCCTGACTTCATTGGGTTGGATCGTGAACAGGGAAAAATCCAGAATGATCCCCCAGCAGATACAGAGGTTTCTGGGCATACTGTTGGACTTTGATGTCCCAAAAATCCTTTTTGACCTTGGACAAAGTGGAAAAAGTAAGGTCAGTGGTGTGGGATCCCTACATCCCAGTCAGAAAAGGTATGTCCACCCTAGGTACCTTAACATCTTCCGGTAGTTCTATGGGCACAGGCTTATTCCAGGTGACTCCAGTGGGAGATTCTCCAGTCTTGGTCAGGGAATCTGGAGGAATTGGACAACAAAACCGTCATCTCATCAGTCGCTGGAGTGGTGGCTGCTGGAAGAGAATCTAGATCAGGGGGTCCCATGGAGAGTGGTAAACCCCTTAGTAGTTACTACAGATGCCAGCCCTTCTGGTTGAGGGGCCTATGTTCAGAACAGGGTTTTTCAGGGGTCCTGGGACAGTTCAGATTGGGAGATTTCTTCCAATGCAAAGGATTTAGCTGCATTTTCTGAAGGTCCTAATGAGGATTCTGCCTTGGCTTTAGAACCGACATATAAAAATGTCTGACAGTAGTTCCGTGGTAGCCTACCAATAGGGGGAAGGTATTGTCTTTATCTGCCCTGCATATCAGGGGTGCGGACAATTAAAGGGCGGATTACCTGAGTCAGCACAGGCTGGACCAGAGAGAATGGTCATTAAATCAGGAGGTCTTTGCCAAGATAGTAAGTTTGTGGGGGTTGCCGGATTTAGACCTTTTCGCTACAACAGAAAGGGAACAGAAAGGTGAAAAGATTCTTTTCCCTTTGTCTGGGGGATTCTCCCACATCAATAGATGCCTTCCTCCAGCCCTGGAACATGGTTCTTCTGTATGTGTCTCCTCCTCTGCAGTAAATCCCCAGAGTATTAAAATAGATAAGGGAAGACAGGCCTTCTGTGGTATTAATAGCCCCTTTTCGGCCCCCGTCGAGCATGGTTTACCTGGTTAAGACTACTGTCAGTCAGGGATCCATGGGCGCTTCCGGAAATCCCGGATCTCTTGTCTCAGGGCCCAGTGATACATCCCCCAATCAAAGGTCTACACTTGATGGCATGGATTTTGAGAGGTCTCTTCTAATTCAGAAAGGATTGTCGGACACAGTAGTCTCTACCTTGTTAAAGAGCAGGAAGGAATTAACTGCTGGCATATACGCTAGGATCTGGTCTGTGTTCTTTAGGTTCTTAGGGGTCCCTCCTTCGCCTGCCTGTCAGCTTAGGCTACTTTCACACTCGCGTTTGGTGCGGATCCGTCATGGATCTGCAAAAACGCTTCCGTTCAGATAATACAACCGTCTGCATCCGTTCAGAACGGATCGATCCGTTTGTATTTTTGTAACATAGCCAAAACGGATCCGTCTTGAACATCATTGAAAGTCAATGGAGGACGGATCCGTTTTCTATTATGTCAGTGAAAACAGATCCCCATTGACTTACATTGTGTGTCAGGACGGATCCGTTTGCAAGCAGCATTTTGGTGTCCGCCTCCAGAGCGGAACGGAGGCAAACTGATGCATTCCGAGCGGGTCCTTTTCCATTCAGAATGCATTAGGGCAAAACTGATCCGTTTTGGACCAATTGTGAGAGTCATGAAACGGATCTCACTAACTGAAACCAAAACGCCAGTTTGAAAGTAGCCTTAGGGTACTTTCATACTGGCGGCAGGATGGATCTGACAGGCTGTTCACCCTGTCGGATCCGTCCTGCCTCTATTTTGCCGTGCCGCCGGACCGCCGCTCCGTCACCATTGACTATAATGGGGACGGGGGCGGACCTCCAGCGCAGCACGGCATGCAGGACTTTTAGTCCGGCGGCCTCTCACCGCGCACTGCCGTGCTGCGCCGGAGCTCCGCCCCCGTCCCCATTATAGTCAATAGGGACGGAGCAGCTGTCCGGCAGGGTGAACAGCATGTCATATTCGTCCTGCCGCTAGTGTGAAAGTAGCCTCAGCATTCCAAAGATTTTAGAATTTCTCCAGAGGTGGTTAGATAGAGGGTTGGCCTTGAGTACACTAAAGGTTCAGATTTCGGCCTTAAGTGTCCTGTTTGATACAAGTTTGGCTGCTCATCCTCTAATTGCTAGGTTTTGTAAATATGTTTCTAGGAACATCCCGGCCAAGGTCGCTAGAGTCCCTCCTTGGGACCTTGGCCTGGTTCTACAGGCCCTGGTTAAGCCACCCTTTGAACCCCTCTCCGATGTCTCCATCAAGATCTTGACATTAAAATTAGTTTTTTTAGTGGCCATCACATCTGCCAGGAGGTTAGGTGAAATGCAAGCTCTTTCCATTAACCCTCCTTGTATGTCCATTCAGGAGGATAGGATAACTCTTCGTCCCGATCCGGCTTTCCTCCCCAAAGTAGTTTTGGATTTCCATAAAGCCCAGGAAGTGGTTCTCCCTTACTTTTGTAATAATCCTAGAAATCTGAAAGATATTAAATTCAGTCATTTGGACGTTAGGAGATGTGTGTTAGCTTATTTGGAGGCTACTAAAGGATGGAGAAGATCAACTTTGTTGTTTTTACAGTTTGCAGGACCCAATAGAGGGAAATCAGCTAGTAAACGTTCCGTAGCTTGGTGGATAAGGCAGGCTATCTGTTTAGCTTATGTTTCCCTGCAGAAGCCTGTTCCCTTGGGATGTTCAGCTCACTCGACCAGAGCGGTGGCTACTTCTTGGGCAGAAAGAGCTTAGGCATTAATTCAAGATATCTGCAAAGCCGCTACTTGGTCCATTGCATTAACCTTCTATAGGCACTACAGGTTGGATCTTTCCATCTTTCCTCAGCTTCTGACTTGTCCTTTGGGTGTAAATTTCTCCAACCTGTGGTCCCACCCTGACTTCTTCTCCGGGATCTCTCCTGGTGCTGTCATGGACGATTGGGAAAAATGATAATTACACTCACTGGTAATTTGATTTTCCAGAGTCCATGACAGCACCCCTATATTTCCCACCCTTCTGCTTCGTGTGTTTGGAGATGGTTGGGTACCGTCACAGGGTGTGCAGAAAAAAAAAAAGAGAAAAGAGGAAATATGTAAATATAAAGAGAGTGTAGTCCTTCAGACAAGCAAGCAAGAATAGTCGGATGATTGAATTGAGGAGGGCTTCTTGAAAACCGGGGGACGGGAGAGGCTCCTCCTTTTTTAAACCTGTGGGTTTCCTGTCCTGGGAGGCGGACTCTCTCTCACCTGGTGCTGTCATGGACGATTGGGAAATCAAATTACCAGTGAGTGTAATTATCATTTTCTCAGCAATGCGGGCACATATGAACATGGTAGAAGTATATATAGAGGGCGGCTCACTAAAGCCCAGGAGATGGAATAAGGTGCTCTATCCGAACAGAGCGTACCCAACGCTCGTGTGTGAGGAGTAGTTATAGGAAAAAGTATAGGGATGGCACTCTAGTCATAGGTAATGCATGGAAATGAGTATTTTATTAGTATTAACTGGCTTGTTTATGCCAGCTGTTGACAATGGATACAAGTATAAAAGTTGTCTGATTAGATCATGTAATAGAACTTAGGTATGGAATCTAGGTTCCATACCTAAGTTCTATTACATGATCTAATCAGACAACTTTTATACTTGTATCCATTGTCAACAGCTGGCATAAACCAGCCAGTTAATACTAATAAAATACTCATTTCCATTCATTACCTATGACTAGAGTGCCATCCCTATACTTTTTCCTATAACATATGAACATGGGACCAACACAGATGCCTTCAGCTGCCAAGCGCACATGCAACAGGTCAGCCAGTTTCATAGGTACAAAACTGCTGACAGATGCCCTTTAAGTACATCCCAATGGCCTGTGAATTAATTGTGCCAAGCGGTTCAGTTATGGGAAATCTGACCTTGTCAAACTCCTGACCGTCATCAACTTCTGTGATTATTTGTATTTTTGGCTTTTCGGATGGCGTCTTAAAGGAATTTTATAGGGGAGTATTCCCCTTTTTTTTCTTTGCTTTTTCATCTATGAGCTGATTTTTTTCAGACCCTGGGAAGACGTCTCTCTGACTGGTGAAGTTAATGGAAGTCAGTGGAAATTCTATTACCTGAGGTCAAAATTATGTCGTTACAATGGAATTTGTCAAGGGCCCAAAAAACGATTCTGACGCTTGAACTTTGACAGCCATATTTAAATAACTTTATTTTAACTTAATAACGGAGATGTCTCCGGGGAAATCTATGAAATCACAATGAAACCTGTTTGGGGGAGAACATCTGACAAAATGACAAACATTCTTCAAAAAAAAAAAAAAAGGGCTGAAATGAGGCGATTTCTGGAAAACTGCAAGACGTTGGAGAAGAACGCTCTCGAAGTCGTGTATTTCTGTCAAGGAGAATGCTGTTTTGACTCAACAGTTTTTATCAGGTTCATTCAGTCAGGTTTATGATGACTTTGCATTAAATTGCATTTCTTCATATTTCTTTTTCTTTTTGCTGTATTGTATAACTCCCTAAAGGGATTTTCCAGGAGTTCGATTTTGAAGGCCTGTCCTCAGGATAGGTCATCAATATCTGATCGGTGGGGGTCTGAATCCTGGCACCCCTGCAGGTCAACGTTATGAAGAAGCTCCAGTGAGCACCGCAAGCTCTTTCTAGGCTGTTAACATCACTTTCATTGGTCATATGGCCTACGTGCAGGTCAGTCCCATTCAAATGAATTTGCCTGAGTTGCAATACCAAGTACAGCCACTATACAATGTATGGCGCTGTGCGTTGTATGCAGTGAGTAAGCTGCAGCGCTCACCAGATCCCGCGGCCTTTCCAAGCAGCTGATCGCCAGTGGTGACGGGAGCCGAACCCCCAACAATCAGATATTGATGACCTATTCTCAGGATAGATAATAGCAAGAGAGATACCACCGCACACTCAGCGTTATCATGCAAATAAAGTTATTTTATTGTGACATATCCTCCAATGAGTACATAACGGAAGAATGCCTATATTGTGACTCCGAGTCCTGATGTTTCGGTCGCTTCGGACCTTGGTCACATAAGTCAGAAGAGTAGGGCTCAGGATTTCGGGAGGACCCCCGTGGTACAGAGTAAACGCGCTGCGGGGGGAGGCCATAATTATTGGCTATATGACCCATTGAATCTCTCTCCACCGATGTGTATCCTCAGTACTGTAAGAAATACAAAAAAATCCTAATTAAATAAAAATATTACCAATAATTCACTTTTTACAATTACGTGACCGAAGAAAGGACAAGGGTGTACATCAAGGGGCACCTCAATTTATTATACCAGCTGTAACTCTAAAGTCTACATTGAGACCTTTTGGTTTTAATGTATTTAGACATGTGATTCCTCTTGGGTGATTTACGTGTTATGGTGTCCCTGCAAATTATTGTATGTGGGAGAAACTACCTGTGATATGAAAACCAGGTTAAATAATCATCGGCAAACCATTAGAAACAAGAGAAAGGATCAACCAGTATCCAAACATTTTGTAGATAAGAAACATAAAGAGCATGAATTGAGATTTATGATATTGGATCAGGTATTGATGCCCAAAAGAGGGGGTGACAGATTATCTATTTTGAAGAAAAATGAGTTAAGATGGATTTTCCGTCTAAATACATTAAAACCAAAAGGTCTCAATGTAGACTTTAGAGTTACAGCTGGTATAATAAAATGAGGTACCCCTTGATATACACCCTTATCATTTCTTCGGTGACGTCATTGTAAAAAGTGAGTTATTGGTATTTTTCTTATTTAATTCTTTTTATTTTTTACAGTATTGAGGATACACATCGGTGGAGAGAGATTCCATGGGTAATATAGACAATAATTATATGAATACCTTTCTATATCTATTAATGTCTTCTGTCGCAGATGGTGAATACATTTGAAAAACGTGTGCAAGGGGTTAAAATGTCCAAATCTGTCATATGTGAGTTTCATATTTAAAGGGATTCTGTCACCACATTTTACCCCCTACAGTAAGGCTGGGTTCAGACCTGAGCGTATTTGATATGCGCGTTTTTTGCAATAGTAAACGCGCGTTTGACGCGCGTTTGTGTGATTGACTGCAGTGTCCTATGGCCACAAACGCGCGTCAAAACGCCCCAAAGAAGCTCAAGAACTTGAGCGTAGGGCGTTTTTCAGCGCGTTCAAAAACGCGCTGTAAAACGCTCAAGTGAGAACCAGGGCCATAGGGAAGCATTGGTTTTCATGTGTTGAGCGTTTTACAGCGCGTTTGAACGCGCTGTAAAACGCTCAAGTGTGAACCCAGCCTAAAACATAGCTACTTGTAGGTCTCCCTGAGCTGTAATAAATGATGCCCTTATTAACTAATAGTCTTGATTTATTTCTTTATAAAATCGATTTTAGTGATATGCTAATGACTTACATAAGGTGCCCAAGGGGATGTCCTTTCCTAACTTGGTGCCCAGCCGCACCCCTCGGTCCGGTGCCCAGCGCCGCCTTCCTGAGTCCAGCGCTGCCTCTAATATAATATATTCAAGAGCCGGCGCGCTGACGTAATCCCTGAGCCTGTTTGAAATCCCGCGCGTGCGCACTACACACTGTAGTCTGCGCCCATGTGGACTACAGGTAATGGCATAGTCGAGCGAAGTGCGCATGCGCCGGCAGGGATTACGTCAGCGCGCCGGCTCTTGAATATATTATATTAGACTATTAGTTAATAAGGGCATCATTTAATACAGCTCAGGGAGACCTACAAGTAGCTATGTTTTACTGTAGGGGGTAAAATGTGGTGACAGAATCCCTTTAATAAATGTGACGTACCTCCCGGTAATATCACTGTCTCCGGGAATATATAGGTAATAAAATGTGGGCAATATGTATAGGCAATGATCATGTGCTCTAGCTCTTTAAGAGTGTCTTCAGTACGATAGACCCGTGAGGGGTTAATGTGATTGAACTGCGTAGGTTAAATAGTTATATATAGTTATCCTGGAGTGGCAGGAATGTCTGTTTGTCTCTTTGGGATTATGGCTAGTGAATTATTATCTAAACATAAGTACACTTATACTATAGATAAGAGTTTGCCCTTAGATTTGCCCTTAGACAAAATGGCGTGCGGCATTGCTGAGTGCATGGGGTGTTGGCGCATGCGCTCTGTGATCAGTGGTGCGCTGGCGTCCACTTGCGGTGCAGCTTGCATTGCATAGACCCGCCCTTAAGTAGGATAGCGCGAGACAGTGATAAGCAGGTGAGGTACGGACACATGCGCAGTACGGGGAGTAGCACGCCGAGGCCGGCGAGCGGCGTGGTACAGATTGTGGGACCATATTTATAAGGTGATTCAGTACTGGTTATAGGACCTGGATGTATTCTCTCTCTTTTAGTATAGTTATAATGGCCAAGCGGTTTTTAATACACAATTAATTGGCACTTTTCAATATGAATTATCACTGAGATGGATGCTACACGTGTGAAGAGTAATCATGTTGTATTGGCACTGAATGAATTTTATATTGAGCACACACTTATGTATTGAATCATCATGATTGTAAATTGAGGATTTTTTAATTGATTGATTGGATTGTATAAATGTATGCACTTTGTAATTCGCTAGCACATCCGCAATACCCAGTCCCCATAGCTCTGTGTGCTTTAGTTGTGTAAAAAAACCGATTTGATACATATGCAAATTAACCTGAGATGAGTCAGAGCTTGAAAATATGACTCTTCTCTGGTCACACAAGTAAGATATGACTCTTTTATGTTAATTTGCATATGTATCAAATCGGTTTTTATACACAATAAAAGCACACAGAGCTATGGGGACTGGGTATTGCGGATGTGCTAGCGGCCATCTAGCAACCCATGTCCTCAACTCTATACACAAAATCCCTGTGACAGGTTCCCTTTAAGTCCTCATGCACACAATCGTATTTGTTTTCCACATCTGATCCGCATTTTTTGTGGTCTGGGTGCGGACCCATTGATTTCAGTGGAACCACAAAAAATGCAGACCGCACACTGTGTGCTGTCTGCATCCATACGTCCGTCCCACAGAATGTTAGAACATGTCCTATTCTTGTCCGTTTTGTGGACAAGAATAGGCATTTTGACAATGGGTCCTGTGGAAATACACATGGGATATGCAGTTTGTGGACAGCAAATTTAATATGGTTGTGGGAAGGTACCTGAGCAATAGATTATTGTCTATGTTCTACTTATCTTGTTTGCTCTCCTGTGTACTAACGTCTGCCAGTGTCCAGATTTGACCCTTCCTCACCTGCCCTCTGCATGAACTCCATACTGATCCTAAGCTGCCTATCTTGGCCCTTAAACATGGATTGGAAGAACTCTGCCTGCCCTGACCTTGGCTTGTTCCTGACTACAGTTTTGCCTGATCCCACTGTGTTTTGCACCGGTGTCTCTGCACCAGTGAGTCAGCATTCTACTGAACAGAGACTACTCCAAGAGGTAGCAGCCTGGTGGTTCCCCTGCAGCAGAATCCAGATACATGTCTAGGGGTGAAACTCCTAGATTAACAAAATGTGTTCATTTCTTAATAGGAGTCGTTATGATTGAAGCAATGCTAATTATGTATCTTTTGTTTCATTTGATTTTTTTCATAATAAAACTTTGAACATCGGATTTGAACATACAATCCTTTGATCACTTTCATGATACATTGCCTTTCAATTTTGGGTGGCCATATACATCAAACTGATATTGTTGGAAGCAACTGACCATTTAGAGTGTATGATATTGCCCTGACTCTCCTTTAAGACTGAGCATGCATGTATATGGAAGATGGGGAGGATTACAGTAGCTGTCGGCTGAAAGGGAGTTAGATTGCCTCAACCAGTGAGCAGTGATTTCCAGTATCTCCAGAGGGACCGGGAAGCAGAGACTGGCGGAGCACCTGGAAAATGTTTAAAAAGGGGCTACGGGGGTCGATGAGGTGAGCGTCACTTTTAAAAAAAAATCCATTGGCACACGGGATTGTGTCACGGGGGAGCCAATAGGGTGACAGAGGGAGCTCCCTCCATCTCCCCGTCCTCTTAGATGTTTCGATCACAGTTGACAGCCGCATCAGAGGGGTTAAACTTAAAGTTACCGCCGATCCTGGCTGTTGCAATGGGATATCAGCTGTATTATACGCAGGCAATATACAGCATAATGTAATTATCTATGCAGGAAGTAGATCTTACCAGTTCTGTAAATGTATGGCGCTGTCCGGGAAGGGGTTAAAAGGAGTAGTATCATTGCATATTGGAGCTCTGGATTGTGTTTTTTTTTCTACTAGCAAATGTAGCTTTTTGAAATTACACTAAAAGCGGGTTTATTGTATATAATATGCTCGAGTTCCCTTTAACATAAAGCACATAAAGATTTTACTGCCCAGGTGCAGTCTGTTAGGAGTAAAACAAAGATCACAGAATAAAAGACTGTTCTCTATGGCTTGTGTAATAATAAACACGAGCCCCAAAGAATCTATAGACTTTTTATTATTAAGAAAACCTTCCATAGAACATTACAAGTAAAAACATTTAATATGAAAATCATTTGAAGCAACGTGCCTCCCCCCCCCCATACATTTAATAACACCACTTTTTCGCCACTTGCGTTTCAAATCTTTGGAAGTGAGAATAGCATAAAATCTTAACTTGATCTGCATCTTACCAATTTAGTTTATTGCAGGTAAGAAATATTATTTAAAGGCTGTGTACAGCTTTGCAACCAGTTTTATTGCTTCAATACACTGAAATGAAAAATGAAGCAACTTTGCAACCAGTCTTCCTTGAAAAAACTCCTAGCGTTTTGCATATACAGCTCTTATACAGGTCTAAGTGTCTCCACGGCAACAGACTACCAACAATGCTCTCTGTAGTCTGATAATGCAGTCACACTCCCATCTTTCCCCTATAGTTTACTTATATTCTGAAGTATAGGAGTAAGTAGTATGCAAGTGGGCCTTTCAGCCTCTACTAGATTTTTGTATGTAGTCAAGGAAGAAAGAGCTTATATCCAGTTTCAGCCCTGAACCCAGGGAACCCCTTCAATGCTCAGCCAAGAAGTGTGGACATGCATTCTAATTTACATGGGACAATATAAAGGCACTTATTCACAATAGGCACTATAGTGGAACTTATTTTCAGGGGGTTCTATGATAGCAAATATTTACAGGGGCATTATGTCTGGCACTATTGTTTTTGGGTGCAGTATATGTAAGTATATTCAAGGGGCACAGTCCAAAACAAGGAGAGATGTCCAGCTTCTTATAAAAAGTGATTTATCCTTTAAAGTGATAAAATATCCAATGACACAGTTCAGACACACAGCATTAGCTTCTACGCATTTCAGGTCTTAAAATCTGACCCTTAATCATGAGTAAGGGTCACACTTTAAGATCCGAAATGCGTAGACATTAACGTTGTGTGTCTGTACTATGTCATTGGATACTTTATCGCTTTAAAGAATAAAGGCTATTACTTTTTTATAGGATTATGATCTGAGCCTCCCCAAGAGATTGCAGGTGAGCTGAGCCCTTTACTGCTGTTGAACTTTTTCAGGGGGCACAGTGTGTGATACTATGAGAAACTGCCTTAATATAGAAGGCGTGGATGTGTAAAAATGAGGAGCTGAAGACATCTGGACAGAAACAAGTCATGAAAAGGAGAAGTCATTATGGGGGTCTGGACAAATAGAGAAGAAAGAGAAAGAAAACAGCTAATCCAAGAGGATGTCACCTGTGAGTGGAAAGGTTTGTTCTACCGGTGGCTGTGTGAAAATGGGTGGTGCGATTCTTGTGTGTAAAACAACATACACCATACCCTTACCATTGCTCAAGTCATGCTGGGAGGTGTAATATTGCAGGGTTCAAACTTTAATTGCAAGGGATAAAGGGATCATACTTACCTGATCCCTGCCACTGGGTTCTAGTTCCATCCCACCACTGCTGGCTTTGCAGGTCCCGGGTCTCCTGGCATCAACAACCAGTGGCCGCAGCAGTCACATGTCACCCATGTGGCATGTGACCGAGTGGAACCCACATGTACTCTGCAACTTGTTCATAGACGTTAACTTCCCTTTGCAAAATGGTAAGAGATAGAAAGGATCAGACTACACAGGATTTATTTGTAGTATGTTACCATGACATTAATTCTTTAAGGACTCATCTTCTTTTGGATAAGTGCCGTAGCATTCTGAGAGCTGTAACGTTTTCTACTTATTTAGCCTTATAATTTTTTTGCAGGACGAGTTATAGTCTACTTACAGAAAGTTAGGGTTATTTGGCTTTCGGGTGAAATTTATGGAAAATGTAAAAAGTTCCCGCTTCAGTGATATTCTATCATGAAATTAGGTCATTTAAGTATAAGCAGCAATGGCGATTTCCTTATCTCAAACTATTTATTGAAACAAAAGCCAACACCAGTGGTAGGTATACCCCCACAACAATGTCAGTGTCTCAATAACTTGTCATTTGGCCATCAGCAACAATTACAGTTTGACAACGTCTCCTGCTGTTCACAAGTCCACTTATTGTCTGCAGAGGCATGGCATCCCACTCTTTTTGAAGGACGGCCCTCAGGTCATTGAGCTTCTTGGGTAGAGTTATGAGCCTCTACACGGCAACTCAGCTGATCCCATAGGCCTGTGTTGTTCATGCAGAGGTACAATGACTACACAACGTGTAGGGAAGTTCTGTATTGACTAGACACACCTGCCCATACTGTAACACCACCAAAGGCTCATCTGGCTGATGCATGGAGCTCTCCTTGATGTCTCCAACATCGTTGGCGGCCATCATTTCTACTCAGGGGGAATTGAATTTCATCAGTGAACAGCACTTAGGCCCACTGGTCCCTTGTCCATTGTAGATGCTCCCTGGCCATGCAAGACGATGACGCCTTTGGTCACGTACCCTTGCAGGTCGTCTAGTACAGAGACAATGCTGATGTAAAAAATGTTTAATGGTCTGACGTTTCACTTGGGGGTGCTTCTCAGCTCCCTAAATGTGCCTAACTCATCATCCGCTTCCATAGGGCGTTTTTCACAATGAAGCAGTCATCAGTGTGGGATGTGGCCAAAGGACGTCCACTTCTAGTCCTTTCTTAGACTCTTCCAGTCTCTCTGTATCTCTGTTGCAATCCTGCTTGAAGCCTCGCAATGGTGAGGTACTGTTGATCAATTGTTAGATGTCGTCTTGGTCTCATGATGTCAAAATGTAAACAGCATGATGAGGAGGAAGACTGTTTAAATACAAATTCTATTGAACCAGGAAATTTTTTGGGCGATTCATGGATCAAACACCTGTTGTAAATTTTGCCATTAAGCTCCTTGTTAGAGAACAGCAAGTTTTGCAAAAAGTACTGAAATGTTGAACAGTTGGACATCTGCATTCAAAAGTTCACGTTAGGATCACCTATAAAGGTTAGAGGGCATTTTAGGTTCATCCTGAAATTTCACCCACAAGCCAAATATCCCTAACTTTTTGTGAGTAGTGTATGTTTGAAAAGCACCATTTTGAGTGCAGGCAGTGTAATTTTTTGATTAATGTTTATATATTTTTTTTAATCATGTGGGGGATGGAAAAAAAATTATTGCACCGTTTTAGGTAATTTCCTATATGTTGTAAATAATATGGCTAACATAAATACAACTATATCAAATATGAATTTTTGGTACATTTCATTATTTTTGCACAAAACAATGTTTTTTTAAGCTTTTGTATGTTGCATTTATTATTATTTTTTTTAATATGCTTTACCTTTTTTTCAGTCCCATTAGCAGATCCTGTAATCACTTGTGTGAATTGTGTAGGGAATGTAGCTAGTTACTTCAGCTGACCTGGAAGGGTGCGGGGCATTAGACCATCAATATATCATCAATATAAAAATCCTGGAAAACCCATTCATAGGTCTGCCCGTATAAAACAAGATTGCAACAGAATAAAATAAAATCAAATTCAATATTTTTGGGCGGCGTTACATTTCAAATAAAAAATTCTGCCAAATAATTTTAAAAAAATTGAAAAAAAGCTAATGCCAAATATTATTAAATTTCATTTTCTATTTATCTGATCTCAGGTAATGATAAATGATACGTCCGTTTTGTATGACAAGTCTATAAATATGATTTTGGCCCTCAACAATGTTCTGTAAACTCATTTTAGATCCCACAACGTAAGAAATTCCAAAAATATATAAGGGAAGGAGGTTGGTTTGTTTTCCCCCAGCCGCTGCCATGTGCTCTGGAGATATTCCCAAGCTGTTCTGTTAATGCAACAGCCCCAGTATTCTCAACTGTTGATAGTAGGAAAATGTAATGTGATTGGATTTGGACAAGAGCCTTAAACAGACCACCCTTTCTATTTATTTTCATGCCAATCACATCACACAGTCTCTGGTCCAATGTTGAAAGTATCCCGGGCTTTACATTGTGAGACATTCCTACGCATCATAAATATCTTTCTTCATCTCATTAGAAAGCAATACGACTACTACTCTCATACTTTCTGGAACCTTTCAAGAATAAAATAGATCCCACGTTTACATCAGCAGCAAAGGGGATGAGATTTTACCAAATGTCATCCACATGTGGCTGAAAAAAACCTGAGCAGAATATGGTCAGAAATTTCATGCTTTCTGCAGCGAGCCCTTGAAGAGCCGTATCGAAGGATGGAATACGTGGTGGCTCCTGTTCTGACACAATCTATCACAGTGGCTTTCCTCTCACCATTGCTCCCTAGGGCCAGTGCAGTGCAAGGAGCGGGCGCCCTTTCTTCACTCGGGGCACACCCTGATTCCGGCGCTCCTGCCTGATGGTAGATGGGTTGCTAGTGATGTTAAGTGGATGGGTGCAAGGCAGGGCGTGTAGAGTACAATGGCTGGCGTATGGTGTAGAAAGTGGTGTTAGAAGAAAACTGTCTCTCTTTACTCAAGTGCAAAGGAGTAGGAGAACATCCAACGATAGCTAAAACACAGTTCCAGCTGTACACAGTGCAAGTCTCTCCCAGATAGCAGTGTATAGATTTAGGGTGGGAGTTTTTGCTCTCTTTCCTCTCTAACTTGTTAAAGTCTCTCTCTCAATAGAATCTATGATAATGAAATTATGCCTGTAATGCGCACGGCGGGTACAAGTCGAACGATACAACTGGCCAAGCGTTCCTTAAGTGTGTAAGGTGTCCTAAGTGTAATCCCTCCATGGCAATAAAGTTTGTACTGCCCTCAATGGCGGTTACCTTAGTGGCTGATTCTTGTCGCTCAGCCATGCAGATTTCTGAGCTCCCCAATTCCCTCCTTCTCTCTTGTAGACAAAGAGAGAGTATTGGCGTGCTCAAACCCTGTCACACCAAGCACGGACCACGCCAAGAACCACAGCGTTACTTAAGTAAAAAGAGAAAAAGGTCCAGCTCGGTTAAAATGTTACCTTTATTTTTCAGTGCAGATAAAAGCCAGTTACAGTCCTGTCTACATGTTTTGGATCAGAGACAATAGCGATCCTTCCTCAAGACATACACATACTGAGGAAGGGGTTGGATATATAGCGCCTCCACTTGAAAGCAGGTGGACACACCAACTACAAGCCCCTCCTTCAAATGAAATTGACAACATGTGCTAAAAAGCATGGTTGATTAAAACAAAAGAACACACACAAGTCATGGATCAAAAATTCAATAATGTAATATCAGGTCATGTTTCCGATTGAGTCCACTTGGTGTAGTGGAGCCCATTTTAAAGATCCAAAAGGACTCGCAATTCAAAAGCTTCTTCTTGTAATTACCACCCCTATTGTGTCGGGCATTGGTTCGTGGAACATCTCTCAGCCTGGGTTGACTCTCTGCTGCAGGAAATACCTGGTTTCCTACAAGACACTAGGAGTGTTTTACAGGCTTTTCATAGCCTGAAGTGGGAGCCACGTTTTGCATGGATCACTGCAGACGTGACTTCCCTCTACACCGTCATTCCACATGACTTGGCCGTATGGGCATTACGCTGGTTTCTTGCTGTATATTCAGATTTTTCAACCCCCCTTTCCAGGGCTACGTGTGCGATGTGGTTCTTTTCCTATTAAAACACAACTTTTTCATGTTCAATGACAGGTTTTTCCTGCAATTGTCGGGAGTTTCCATGGGAGCCAAATTCTCCCCCTCCCTGGCCAATGCGTACATGGCCTGGTGGGAACATGCATTTTTATTCTCCCCGACCAATCCCTGGGCATCCTCGCTGGAGTGGTATGGTCGTTACATCGACGACCTGCTGTTCATATGGTCGGGCGATGTGGCGACCATACCACTCTTTGAGGAGTTTTTGAATTGCAATCTGTGCCATTAGAAATTTACTGTGCACTCTCATGCCACTTATATTTCTTTTTTGGACTTGTCTCTGGAGGGCGACGAGTGCACTGGTTCAATTAACACCCGCCTTTTTCGCTAAGAAACCGCGGGTAATACAACTCTCCATGCGGCATCTTGTAATATAGTAAGAAAACACTTACCTGTACTGTCAACAGATGACCAATGGTGCAGTGTCTTGAAGGGTGGCATCTTGTGCTCAGCCCGTAGAGCGCCCATACTGGGCAACAGAGTCTGCCCCTCTTTGTATTCTGAGGGGGCACGAGCCTCTCCAGTGTGGTTGCGGTTTCTCGGAAACTACAAATGTGGGCATAAAATTTGTATGTGTTGCTCTTATATGCGACCTGGCAAAAAAGTTTGCCATGAATCAAAGTTTTTCCATCAAACAATACATCAACTGTAACAGCACTCATGTGGTGTATTGTATCTCATGCACTCTCTGTTCCCTCCAGTATATTGGTTGCACCACCAATGGCCTCAAGGTTAGACTGTGCAGCACATCTCTGACATCCCTCATTCACATGCCAGGAACGTGTCTGCAGTTAGCCTGCATTTTTCAGTGGTGCATGGTGGCATCTCAAAGGGTTTAACAGTGCAAGGCCTGGAAAGGGTTACTCCACCACCTAGGGGTGGTAATTACAAGAAGAAGCTTTTGAATCGCGAGTCCTTTTGGATCTTTAAAATGGGCTCCACTACACCAAGTGGACTCAATCGGAAACATGACCTGATATTACATTATTGAATTTTTGATCCATGACTTGTGTGTGTTCTTTTGTTTTAATCAACCATGCTTTTTAGCACATGTTGTCAATTTCATTTGAAGGAGGGGCTTGTAGTTGGTGCGTCCACCTGCTTTCAAGTGGAGGCGCTATATATCCAACCCCCTCCTCAGTATGTGTATGTCATGAGGAAGGATCGCTATTGTCTCTGATCCGAAACATGAAGACCGGACTGTAACTGGCTTTTATCTGCACTGAAAAATAAAGGTAACATTTTAACCGAGCTGGACCTTTTTCTCTTTTCTCTCTTGTAGATGTTGTAGCAATCATAAATCTGTTAGTGTCCGAGGCCTGAGGACAGGGACCACATGGATTTTGCTTCTTCTCCTTCCTAAGAACACTCTAGAGCTAGGGGAGGAGACAGCCACCACCTAGCAACCTCCTGCAAAGGGCTGTGTCAGAATTAGTTGACTATGCAGAGCTATGCTGGGAGTATACAAGGCATTACAATGGATAACATTATATTACATTTTAACATTAATGGACAAACCATTTGCACGTACCCTCTGTGCTTGGGTACTTTGGCTTTGCAATGCACAGGTTGCATTCCACTTTAAATCTGCAGCAGAATCTGTGACAAATTCACGGTGGATTTTTTATGCTGAATAAGGGTACTTTCACATTAGCGGCAGGCTGCCGGATCCGTGCTGCCACTAGTGCACACGTGCCACCGCAAGTCCGCTCCGGCCCCATTCACTATAATGGGGACAGGCCGGAGGTCTGACAGCAGCACAGCAAACATGCCAAGAGGCGGCTGGAATAAAACTTTGACAGGTAACCTTAAACTGAACCTCCCAGGGACACTCTCCATGCTTGATTTGGATGCATGCTGGGCCAAGGCAACTGTACTATGCAAGGTAAGTATTGCAAAGGGATCCTAAGAATTCATGCACAATGTTTTCCATGTGTCATATGGCTGCCTCGACAATTGTACTGCCCAGCGGGGAGCTGCATCGCTCCACACCCAATGTCAGGTCTAGTTGAATAGATTTCCTGTCAGTTCACTTTAAAGGGAATTCCCATCTTAGGCCTTTATGATCTATCCACAGGATGTACACAGAATGCAATTCATACAGATGACTGCAATATACAGGGAGCTTTTCTCTCAGATCCATATGGAATTCTGGATCAAAAATTTTCCAACGGTAGCTGAGGTGTGTATTATGTTGTTCTGCAGCAGCTGAGGAGTGTATTATGAGGTTCTGCAGCAGCTGGGATGTGTATTATGAGGTTCTGCAGCATCTGAGGTGTGTATTATGAGGTTCTGCAGTAGCTGAGGTGTGTATTATGAGGTTTTCCAGCAGCTGAGGAGTGTATAATGAGGTTCTGCAGCAGCTGGGATGTGTATTATGAGGTTCTGCAGCATCTGAGGTGTGTATTATGAGGTTTTGCAGTAGCTGAGGTGTGTATTATGAGGTTTTCCAGCAGCTGAGGTGTGTATTATGAGGTTCTGCAGCAGTTGGCGTGTATATTAGGATATTCTTCCTCTGTTGAAATGTATATCATGTGACTCTACAGAAGGTTGCAAAATATTAAAGAACAGTCACTCTTAGAAAGGTCCAGCCGATCCAGCACTGTGGCCTCCATCCCTATCAGACTGGAAGTGATCATGTCTTGTTCCCAGTCACTGGCCTCAGCAGTCATCCCCTATCTTGTGGACACAGGATGAATGTTCTTTGTAGGAAAACCCCTTTAATTCTGTGGCCTCATCTATCAAGTATTATTGTCTTTTGATTCCCACAACAACCAACCAGAGCAGTTTAGAAAGTAAAAGCTAAGCTCTGATTGGTTCCTACGGGCAACCAAGAGTCTTACTTTTTTAATTGAGGCCTAAGGTTTCTTAATGAGATTCATTAGACAAAAATGAAAATTGGGCTTTGATGTTTGATCAACTGAATGAAGGGGCCGTGGCACAACAGCGGCTGGTTCTGGACAAACTGCAGTGTCAGAAAAGGCCACATGTACAAACCAATATGAAGTTCCTGAGGACATTGCACCCTGGACTCTCATCCTGCCATGAAGAGGACTGGCACTAGAAATAATGGCAAATGTTCTGGTGTTTTTGGCATCTACCCTTCCTCTGCATAGCATGCAAGAAGAAATAAGCCCTGGTAGAAGACATGACAGATCCTGCGGGAAGGCATTTTGCAGTAACATAAAAAATGTATTTATTTGATTTCTTATATCAGGGGTTAAATGGGTCCTCCAATTTAATAGCGGGGGTCCTCATTGAGGACCCTCATCTAAAATCCAGAGCTGACAGTGGCTACAAATAGCATCCCTTGCTTTGAGGACCTTGCACTTGCATCCATTTGTAAGAATGGTGTAGCGCAGGGATGGTCAACCCGCGGTCCTCCAGCTGTTGCAAAACTAGTTCTCCCAGCTGTAGGCTGCCCAGGCATGCTGAGAGTTGTAGTTCTGTAACAGCTGGAGGACCGCAGGTTGATCATTCCTGGTGTAGTGCTTCATTTCACCTGGCGCTGCAGGGAAATTGAATAGTTGCTGCCGGGTTCACAGCTGATCACTGGAAGTCCCAGCAGAAGGTCACCGCATGACTAGCTTATTGTCAAGGAACCCTTCTAAAAAATGATTGTCCAAAATGGACTGCTCCTTTAAGTTCTGGGGGCCAATCACCTTTGCATATATTAAAGGGGTTGGCCACTATATAAGTACATTCCACTATACAGTGGGAGGTAGGGTAAAAAAGAGTTTCCTAATATACTTTATTAAAAAAATCTGAATGGTAATGTTTTTATAATGAGCCCCACCCCCTCAGCCCACGCTCTGCGTGCAGCCAGTTCGTCCATGGCTGCACGTGACATGTTGGAGCTTTAGAGAAAGCTCGTCCATGGCTTTATTCTAACTGCACATGCGCTGCTTTTCCTAATAAGAGCAGCGCTTGCCCAGTCTGCCCCTGCCACTGGCGCGCTCCCTGCTCCGACTGTCTCTACAACCGGCTTATTCCTGTCAGAGTTCGAAGCGGGAAGAAAAGTAAGAGCGCGTCTGATCCGAGCGCTCTTACTTTTCTTCCCACTCCGAACTCTGACAGGAATAAGCCGGTTGTAGAGACATAGAGGGAGCGCGCCAGTGGCAGGGGCAGACTGGGCAAGCGCTGCTCTTATTAGGAAAAGCAGCGCATGTGCAGTTAGAATAAAGCCATGGACGAGCTTTCTTTAAAGCTCCAACATGTCGCGTGCAGCCATGGACGAACTGGCTGCACGCAGAGCGGGGCTGAGGGGGTGGGGCTCATTATAAAAACATTACCATTCAGATTTTTTTAATAAAGTATATTAGGAAACTCTTTTTTACCCTACCTCCCACTATATAGTGGAAAGTACTTATATAGTGGCCAACCCCTTTAAAGGTCCCAGAGCCCAGATCTTAAGGTCTCCAATATATTTTTTTATTAAAAACATCTTTACAGTAATTCTATGGTTGAAGTATCATCTTGAAAGGTTTGTGCACCCCCATGATGCAAGCATGTGGCCCTTTTCGTTAATTTTCTGCTATTGCTATTTTATCTATTTGATAAACTAGCTGAAGGACCCGGGGATATTTAATCTATTTCACTTAATGTTTGTGTGTGTCATTAAAAGATATCAACACTATCCACTATAACAGTGACCTCTACAGCACCCCGCCTCCTTAACAGTGACCTCCACACCCCCCACCTCTTAACACTGACCCCCCCCACAGTGCCCCTTCCCTTAAAATTGGACCTCCACAGCAGCCCACCCCCTTAACTTTGACCTTTACAGCAGCCTTCCCCTTTAACAGTGAGTTTCACAGCACACCGCCCCCTTGACAGTGACCTCCACAGGGTCCCTTAACAGTGGCCTTTACAGCAATCTGCCCCTTAACACTGACCTCCATAGCGGACCGTCCCCTTAACGGTGACCTCCACAGCAGCCTGCCCCTAGGGTGGCCGGACAGTCCGGCTTTCAGACTCCCTGTTCTCCGTCTGGCTCAGGGCCTGGACGGACACAGGGATGTCCTTTTGAACAGCTCACTCTCAAACATCAGCACTGTGCTGTCTGAGTGTGAGCTGCAGGAAGATAGTCACCGTCCCTCCCACCCCTGCAGCTGACAGAAGTAGATTTTTAACTTTATTTTTTCAATCCGTGCCAGCTGAGGAGTGGGAGGGGGCGTGATCTAACCGAATCGGGGGCGTGGCTTAGCGGGACCTAGAAGTTGATTACCTTTATTTTTTCAATCCCTGTCGGCTGGCGAGTGAGAGGGGGCGTGGCCTAACCGGATCAGGGGCGTGTCCTTTTGAACAGCTCACTCTTAAAACGGCAGCACTGTGCTGTCTGAGTGTGAGCTGCAGGAAGAAAGTCACCATCCCTCCCACCCCTGCAGCTGACAGAAGTTGATTTTTAACTTCATTTTTTCCATCCCCTTCGGCTGAGGAGTGGGAGGGGGCGTGGCTTACCAGGACCTGGGGGCGTGCTTTTAAGTTCATCTTTTGAGGGTGGACACATTGTGGCAGGGGGCGTGCCTGGGCTCCTTCCTGCAAGAGTGACGCCCCTCTGGGCACCTTACTGGCTCATTTGCATACCAAATAAACTGGATTTTCAGAGGATAAAAACATCTATTGCTGGAACAAAGGCACATCTTGAAATAAGGTACTAAGTGCTATTAGGCCATGGCTTTACTTCAATAGCGATTATCCTGGTGACAGATTTCCTATAACCCCTTAAGGACACAGCCTTATTTCACCTTAAGGACTTGGCCATTTTTTGCAAATCTGACCAGTGTCACTTTAAGTGCTGATAACTTTAAAACACTTTGACTTATCCAGGCCATTCTGAGATTGTTTTTTCGTCACATATTGTACTTCATGACACCGGTAAAATGAAGTCAAAAAAATTAATTTTTTTTCATAATAAAATACCTAATTTACCAAAAATTTGGAAAAATTTGCACATTTCAAAGTTTCAGTTTCTCTACTTCTGTAATACATAGTAAGACCCCCCAAAATTGTGATGACTTAACATTCCCCATATGTCTACTTCATGTTTGAATTATTTTGGGAATGATATTTTATTTTTTGGGGATGTTACAAGGCTTAGAAGTTTAGAAGCAAATCTTGAAATTTTTCAGAAATTTACAAAAACCCAATTTTTAGGGACCACTACAGGTCTGAAGTCACATTGCGAGGCTTACATAATAGAAACCGCCCAAAAATGACCCCATTCTATCAACTACACCCCTCAAGGTATTCAAAACTGATTTTACAAACTTCGTTAACCCTTTAGGTGTTGCACAAGAGTTATTGGCAAATGGGGATGAAATTTGAGAATTTCATTTTTTTGCCTAATTTTCCATTTTAACCCATTTTTTCCACTAACAAAGCAAGGGTTAACAGCCAAACAAATCTTTATTGCCCTGACTCTGCCGTTTACAGAAACACCCCATATGTGGTCGTAAACTGCTGTACGGGCACACGGCAGGGCGTAGAGTGAAAGGTGCGCCGTATGGTTTTTGGAAGCCAGATTTTGCTGGACAGTTTTTTTGACACCATGTCCCATTTGAAGCCCCCCTGATGCACCCCTAGAGTAGAAACTCCATGAAAGTGACCCCATCAAGGAAACTACACCCCTCAAGGTATTCAAAACTGATTTTACAAACTTTGTTAACCCTTTAGGTGTTGCACAAGATTTAATGGAAAATAGAGATACAATTTCAAAATTTCACTTTTTTGGCAGATTTTCCATTTTAATATTTTTTTTCCAGTTACAAATGGAAGGGTTAACAGCCAAACAAAACTCTTTATTTATGGTCCTGATTCTGTAGTTTACAGAAACACCCCATATGTGTTTGTAAACTGCTGTACGGGCACACGGCAGGGCGCAGAAGGAAAGGAATGCCATACGGTTTTTGGAAGGCAGATTTTGCTGGACTGGTTTTTTTGACACCATGTCCCATTTGAAGCCCCCCTGATGCACCCCTAGAGTAGAAACTCCAAAAAAGTGACCCCATTTTAGAAACTACGGGATAGGGTGGCAGTTTTTTTGGTACTAGTTTAGGGTACATATGAATTTTGGTTGCTCTATATTACACTTTTTGTGCGGCAAGGTAACAAGAAATAGCTTTTTTGGCCCGTTTTTTTTTTTTTTGTTATTTACAACATTCATCTGACAGGTTAGATCATGTGTTAATTTTATAGAGCAGGTTGTCACAGACGCGGCGATACCTAATATGTATACAATTTTTTTAATTTATGTAAGTTTTACACAATGATTTCATTTTTGAAACAAAAAAAATCATGTTTTAGTGTTTCCATAGTCTAAGAGCCATAGTTTTTTCAGTTTTTGGGCGATTATCTTGAGTAGGGTCTCATTTTTTGCGGGATGAGATGACGGTTTGATTGGTACTATTTTGGCGTACATGCGACTTTTTTGATCACTTTTATTACCTTTTTTGGGAAGTAAGGTGGGCAAAATTTCAATTTTCTCATAGTTTTTATTTTTTTATTTTTATGGTGTTCACCGTGTGGGGAAAGTAACATGACCGTTTTATAGATCAGGTCGTTACGGACGCGGCGATACCTAATATGTGTAGTGTATTTTATTTTTTTAATTTTTATTCAGTGATAAATGTTTTGGTTTTTTTTCTTAAATTTTTTCACTTTTTTTACATTTTTTTTGACCCAGACCCACTTGGTTCTTGAAGATCCAGAATACAGTACAGTACAATATATATTGTACTGTACTGTATTTTACTTACACTGAACAGATCTATGCTTTTAGCATAGATCTGTTCAGCACCATGGACAGCAGGACGCCTGAGAAGGCGTCCTGTTGCCATGGGAACCTTCCCCGTCTGCCACAACTTCGCAGACGGGGAAGGGTAAGCACAGGGCTGAGGGGGGCTGTCGGGGGGCTCTCTCCCTCTCCATCGGGGGGCTGCAAAGGCACAGCAGCCCCCCGATGGAGAGGGAGGGAGCTCCCTGACCGATGACAGTTAACCTTTTACATACCGCGGTCCGTACGGACCACGGTATGGAAAGGGTTAAACGGCTGACATCTGCACAGATGTCAGCCGTTTATACCAGGGTGTCAGCAATGTGCTGACACCCTGGTATACCCACTAGAAGCCAACAAATTTTCAAGGGGAGGCGGGCGGGGGATCGCGATCCCGCCTGCCGCACCGCCCGCCTCCCGCAACGCCCCCACCGCCTGCGACACCCCCCCGCACCACCCGCCGGCATAAAATCGTGCAGGGGGGGGGTGAAAAATCTTAATTTTAGGCACTCAAAAGTTTCGGATCAGAAACTGCAAAAAGCGCAGCAAACCGAGGTCTGAATTGACCTGCGGTTTGCTGCGATCGCCGACACGGGGGGGGGGGGTCACATGACCCCCCCTGTCGTTGTGACAGGATGCCGGCTGAATGATTTCAGCCGGCATCCTGTTCAGATTAACCCCTGGGGCGCCGGAATCCCTATTTAAAGTTAGGACGTACCGGTACGCCCTGAGTCCTTAAGGACTCGGGAAATAGGGCGTACCGGTACGCCCTGCGTCCTTAAGGGGTTAAAGCGGACCTACAGCAGTGAAGAAAAATGGCTGGGTTGTTATAGAAACCTGGTGTAAAACTGTGTATGTGGAGACTAATGGCCTGCGAGCTTCTATTGGCTGATAAGGGTCATGTGACCAAGCTTCTATTGGCTAATGCATTTTTTGGGAATATATCGGGAACGATACGTCCTAGAGAGCTGGTGCCTGGTCTAAAACCTTCCCGGACACCTGATGTACCTGTGTGCCAAATTTCGTGATTGTAAATGCGATTGTGCGGATTCCTTTAGCGGACATACACACACATACACTCAGCTTTATATATTAGATGGTTGCTAATGATTGTATCCGTCTGCAGATGTGCAATGGACATAACCCTATCAGGGAATTCTGAGGGAGGTCCTGGGTTCAGGTCCATATCTCCAGAGTTGAGAATGTTTAGATTTCCTACATTACATTGACAACCCATTGATATATGTGGTCACTGTGTAATGCTCAATTTCCCCTGTGGTGCAGCTGCATGAAAATTGAACACTTACTGCCAGGTTCCCCACTAAATCCAACTGATTGCAGTGGGTCCCACTAGGCCGCAGGGATGGCCAACCTGCGGCTCTCCAGCTGTTGTAAAACTACAAATCCCACCATGCCCTGCTGATAGCTGTTGGCAGTCTGGGCATGCTGGGAATTGTAGTTTTGCAACAGCTGGAGAGCCTCAGGTTGGCCATCCCTGCACTAGGGGGACACTTTATAATAAGCTAAGTTGTCAAAAATTCTTCTAAAAATTAGGGATTGCCCAAGCCCATTTACGAACCCTGGTATATCAGCCTTTTCTCACAGCTCTTAAACCTACCATCTGTTCATTTTTTTTTTCTGATCCTATAAAACCATCTCAGGCTCCAGATCTGTGAAAATTCCATCTTATGTCTCTCTTCACTATCAAGCTCTCACGTGCAATCAATAAAACATCCAGTCATCGAGGATTTGTTCAAAGTGAGAAAAGAAAGTCACACGTTTTAAATCCCCATATGCTTTGCTCTTGCCATGGTGCAGGACTATCTCACCCTCGTAACCGGGAAGCTGCCGCTGACACTAATGCATGGTAAAGCATGGCCCCTGTAACGACATTGGCCTAGCTCCATCTGTATGATAAAAGCTTGGAAAGAGATCGTGCACACATGGGGTAGGGGGTTGGGGCATGTTGGATCCATTAAAAATATATATCTCTTACAGCAACCCTGGCTTATGTTATGATTGGAAGCCTCGACACAGAAGAGCATACTATGCTACTGTGGACTATCTAGTAAAAACGGGGACACCTGATGGTAGCTTAATGGACACAAGTTAATGGGGACAGAAAAAATGGATTCAGAGAATCACAACAGTTTATGACCATTTGTATCGGCTCAATCAGCACTGTTGAGGCCATGACGCCAAAGTGAACAGACTAAGGCTACATGCACACGACCGTATGTGTTTTGCGGTCCGCAAAAAAAAACGGATGACGTTCTGTATTGGCATCCGTTTTTTTTGCGGATACGTTTTTTTTGTGGATCCATTGTAATAATGCCTATACTTGTCCACAAACTAGAAAAAAATAGCCCATGCACTATTTTTTTTGCGGAGCAACGGAACGGACATACTGATGCGGACAGCACACGGTGTGCCGTCCGCGTTTTTTGCAGACCCATTGAAATGAATGGGTCCGCATCCTATTGCAAAAAAAAACGGATCGGGCACGGAAACAAAATATGGTCGTGTGCATGAGGCCTTAGGGCCCATTTATATGGCCAGAAGATAGGTGCTAAATAACAGATCAATTTAGAAAGGGGATTTGAGGACCATTCATTCTCATTATGTGGGGGCTCCACCTGCTGAGAATTAGGTGTCCCTGAGTCAGCTCTCTGAATGGAGAGTGTTTATAGAGAGCACATCGGTCCATTGCTCCATTCACATCTGTGGGAGAATTGGATTTATGGGAGAGGCTTAACTGTGATGAGTGGGTGAAGCGCTTCCCCTGACCTAGCTGGCTGTGTTGTGCCGGAAGCCAGGAGCGAGGGTAAGCCTAGTAGTGGGCAAAATAAACGAGGAGAGCAGAGTAGTGACCAAAAGCCTTTGATACCACTCAGAGAGCAAGATTACAAAATGCCTGGGAAATCTCAACATGCGGGTTCGGGATGTATCTCGTGAAGCAAGAAGAGGGCCACCTACCCATGCATTTAATCACGTGCGCCGGGACCCCGTTTTTGATGCTGAGGACGCGGCTCCGATTCGGAGCGAGTGTCCTGTGATGGCCAGCGGGTTATAACCGAGACCTGAGGCCAGCGTTCTGATGTGGGACACAAACTGGATTGACGTCAGGGGCCCCCCACGCCAAGGAAGCAGCTGGCCTCTGGGGAGGCATCTTGCAACAGGGCTAGCAATTGACGGAGGACCATGACTGGGCACCAATCGTTGGAGGTTTTAAAAAAAAACTGACCTCCGAGGGTGGTCCATGCTGGTTGGCCTTCGTGGAAGGGAGCCAGAGGACAAAATGGTCATAGGCCCAGGACAACTGTCGCACCTGCAACCCCTGACGTTTAGGGGAGGTGCTGGTGAACTCACCTGGCCTGAGGAACCCGTAAAACCCGAGATACATGGCTGCCTTAATAATCAAACTAGGAGAGTGCCCAAAAGGAAGTCCATCCAGCGCGGACGAGAGTCGCCTAAACATCTCGCCGGAGACAGGCTGTCTACGGCCGGTAGGGGCATCCCCGCACTTCTGGATTCCCCCCAAGGGCCACCTTGACTGTCTGCACTGAAGAAAAGGAACCTCTATTTGGATTATGAAGCATGGCGCAGTGCTGTATCCCCGCTAGGTACAGCCCGATTGTGTTAAATGACAGCCTGAGATTGCGGTGACAGTGGGCTATGAACGCCAGGGTGTAGGAGACATCGTCCAAGCCACCCTGCGAGTGGGACCTGGAAAAACTTCGTAAACCTTGACACCGGCTTGGTAGTTTCCTGATGGTATGGGAAAACCCCTGAGCGTTTTCAGGCAAATATATTGGATCCTGAGCGATTCAAGCCACTGCGTACACCCTGTGGGAAATAAGACCTGAGCGATTCAGGCAAATACGTACAACCTGTGGGAAATAAGACCTGAGCGATTCAGGGAAATACGTGACCTGAGAGAATCAGGAAAATACATACAACCTGGAAATACAGTCAACCTGAAGAGACAGAAAAATACAAACCTGCGCGATTCAGGGAAATACATAAACCCGAGCGACCCTTCGTATTTCGTGGAAATACGTGAAAATTTGAGCTAATCAGGGAAATATATGAAACCCGATTCAGGAAAATACACCCTGAGATATTCAGGAGAGTACACATACATATACTTCCCACTCTCTTTTTTTTTTTTGAGCAGTGGCCGAGTGACCGGCGAGAGTGGAAAGGAAACAGGAATGACCATGGTATAGAAGGGATCGCAACCTACCCGAATCGACGGACAGCGCTGCCAACTCTCCGGCGATACTGAAGACCTAGGGATGGAGGCTCGTGATGAACAAAGGAAGGCTCCGAGCTGCGGAGGAGCGTAAAGCCGCCACTCAGTTGGACCTTACCTGAACCGTGGAGTGACCGGACACGGAGGAGCCCTGCGACACAATTGAGGATGGATCGAAATTCCGGTGGCCTGAGGCCCTGCTTACATGAGAATAAGCTTGCGTTGGTACGAGACCCGGAGAGAGGTGCAATCTGGTGGCACTGGGATGAAGCGACGGAGAACCAGGATGCAGCCTGGGCGCCATGGCCAACTGCTGGGTGACCTGAACTGCCAGAATCAGGGCCCGAAGTCGTGCTGCATGCAACGAGACCTGCGGGAAACGGAATCCAGACATGCAGGACACGAACCGGGTAACCGGACCCTGCTGAAAACCCCTGAGCGTTCCAGGCAGATGCATGGAACCTGAGCGATTCAGGCAAATACATTGGATCCTGAGCGGTTCAGGCAACATGGAGTCCTGAGCGAATCAGGCGATTACATACGCTTTTGGTGAAGATGACGGACCCTGGGTGCGTCGGGCATTACCTTGGACCTGGGTGGACCTGCCACTACCTACCCACTGAGAGACCAGGGAAAAATACAGAAGCCTGAGCGATTCAGGCCAATACTTAGACCCGAGTGATTCAGGGGAATACATAACCAGATTGTTCCAGGAAAAATATGCAATAACTATATGTGACCAGAACGTACTACGACCGGTGCCTACGAGAAGTCTTGTGTCGGTCTGGGTACGTACCTGGGCTTAGAGGCTATTACCTGTACCGATGTCTTGGGTCACCTGACCTTGGTCCAAAATCTCGTACCAGTGAACGGTCAGGACACGTTCCTGAGAGGGTAAATCCATAAAGTTCGGAAAGAAAAGAGAACATAACTGGGGAGGATGACAGGCCTGGGCGAACCAGGAGACAGAAGTAGGTGTGAGCCTGGGCGAACCAGGAGAAAGAGGTAGTTGCGTGCCTGGGCGAACCAGGAGACAGAGGTAGTTGCGTGCCTAGGCGATCCAGGAGGCAGAGGTAGTTGCGTGCCTGGGCGATCCAGGAGGCAGAGGTAGGTATGAGCCTGGGGCGAACCAGGAGACAGAGGTAGGTATGAGCCTGGGGCGAACCAGGAGACAGAGGTAGGTATGAGTCTGGGCGAACCAGGAGACAGAGGTAGTTGCGTGCCTGGGCGATCCAGGAGGCAGAGGTAGGTGTGAGCCTGGCGAACCAGGAGACAGAGGTAGGTGCGTGCCTGGGCGATCCAGGAGGCAGAGGTAGGTGCGTGCCTGGGCGATCCAGGAGGCAGAGGTAGGTGCGTGCCTGGGCGATCCAGGAGGCAGAGGTAGGTATGTGCCTGGGCGATCCAGGAGGCAGAGGTAGGTATGAGCCTGGTGATCCAGGAGACAGAAGAAGGTGCGTGCCTGGGCGATCCGGGAGGCAGAGGTAGGTATGAGCCTGGACGAACCAGGAGACAGAGGTAGGTGCGTGCCTGGGCGATCCAGGAGGCAGAGGTAGGTTCGTGCCTGGGCGATCCAAGAGGCAGAGGTAGGTGTGAGCCTGGGCGATCCAGGAGGCAGAGGTAGGTATGAGCCTGGTGATCCAGGAGGCAGAGGTAGGTATGAGCCTGGTGATCCAGGAGGCAGAAGTAGGTATGAGCCTGGCGAACCAGTAGATGAGACAGCAGCATATAACGTGAAGTACATACATATGACACATGGCACTGTCGCCACCATAGAATAGATGACTGCAGTGAGCGTTTAGTGACCGCTGAATGGGTATGGCGTGCAATGATGACCTGGCCTACTCGTGGTGAGACCCCGGTTTCTTTGAACACCGTGCTGAAACTAGCGACCCTTCCAGCCCAGCAGGGCCCCCGGGGCCCTCTCCCTAAGGCTATCATTCACATGTCCGTAATTTGGGTCCGCATTCGTTCCGCAATTTGCGGACCCATTCACTTTCAATGGGGCTGGAACGGATGCAAATCCACATTTCCTGGATCCGCATCCATTTTTTCGGGATCCGCATCCGTTTTTTTGGGATCCATTTTTTCGGGATCCATTTTTTCAGGATCCGCAATTTCGTTCCTGGAAAAATAGAACATGTCCTATTCTTGTCCGCGATTGCAGACCAGAAAAGGCATTTTCTATTATAGTGTTTGTGATGTGCGGATTCGCAAATTGCGGATCGCACATTGCAGGTGTCCGTGTTTTGCGGATCCGCAAAACACTTACGGACGTGTGAATGGACCCTTAAGAGGAAATGAGGATAACTTTGTCTTCCTCTCGCCTAACGCTGCGTGGCACGGCGGGAGTGCGTATGAGATGGCTTGTGGTTGGGACCTACCGAGGGTTTTTTTTTTTTTTTTTGGCGGCTGTTTGTGGACGTGCGGCTGTTTGTGGACGTGGGCCGTTGTTGCCCAGGGGCTAGATACCCCTACTACGTATAGCCTGTTTTGACAGGGGTGCCAGGCTTGCCTGGTTCGAAATGGAATGGCAGGGGGGGTGACCATGCGGACCAGCAGACTGGGGGACGGGGACCACTCGTCCTAAGTAGTACGTAGGGCGGGAGACCTGGTTGTGGGGCCAGAATCAAGGTGTGTTTCGAGAGGGGGAGGGCCCCGTGGGGACAGGATTAACCCAGGCTGGGGCCACCGCACTGGAGCCGCCACGTCGCATGGATCTGCCGGGCCTAAATGAAGATTCCGGCGTGCGCTCCACTCTGGAACGCACGCCGAACATGTGACCAGGCTCAGGCCCGGCGGAGGGATTCCTGCGTGCGCTCCAAGCTGGAACGCACGCCGACCACGCGACCTGGAGCTCATGCCTGGTGGCGGATTTCCGGCGTGCGCTCCACGCTGGAATGCACGCCGGGCTGCAGCGGAGCCCTAAGTAAAGACGGGACGGGGGAGGCCGTGTGGAGGGGGGGGACCCGCGGGCCAGACCCTGCCCCCCCCCCTGCTGCCTCGGGAGGGAGTTGGATGGGGAAAAGAAAGGAGACAGACAAGACAAGAAACAACTTGGGGCAGGAATGTGTATAGGCATACGCACGCCGACTCAGGGAGCCGGAAGTATGGCACAGAATTTACCTCTCCTGAAGACGTGAACGGCAATGTATGAAAATGAAACGAAGTAGATGAAAGCAACTCACAACGTGCACGGATGCAGTACCAGAGCAAGCGACTCCCTAACCAGCTGTGAACAGAAGCGCCCTGAGGAGCTGGGGGCTGGAGCTTAAGAAGGTAAGATGCCCCTCCCACAAATTCAGGCTGACTTTTCAGCCTTCCACTTGTTACAAACAAATTCATCTGCCAAACGAATCCGAAGTTTAGACATTTCATTTTGGATGAATCTTGCAAAAACTCAGCCTGTGCCATTTTCCTGTGAAAATCGGTAGGGATAACAAGACGGAGGATGAAGGATCACATGGTATTGGAAAGCGGGGGGGGGGACGACGACGACAGTTTTAACAAATACATTTTGCTGCAACAATATAGCAGTTTCATTCAATGCATTACATTATACCTGTCTTATTTTTTTTTCCATGAACAATCACACATTTATTGTTCAAATATAATCATGGATTACTGGTACCCGCTCTGTGTGTGACAGCCTTAGGCTACTTTCACACTAGCAGCAGGACGGATCCGACAGGCTGTTCACCCTGTCGGATCCGTCCTGCCGCTATTTTGCTGGACCGCCGCTCCGTCCCCATTGACTATAATGGGGACGAGGGGGTAGCTCTGGCGCAGAATGGCAGTGCACGGCGAAAGGCCGCCAGACTAAAAGTACTGCATGTCCGACTTTTTTGTCCGGCGGCCTCTCACCGCGAACTGCCGTGCTGCTCCGGAGCTCCACCCCTGTCCCCATTATAGTCAATGGGGACGGAGCGGCGGTCCGGCGGCATGGCGAAATAGCGGCAGGACGGATCCGACAGGGTGAACAGCCTGTCGGATCCGTCCTGCCGCTAGTGTGAAAGTACCCTCAGGGTACTTTCACACTTGCGGCAGAGGATTCCGGCAGGCAGTTCCGTAGCCGGAACTGCCTGCCGGATCCGGCAATCCGGATGCATTTGTCAGACGGTTCCGGATCCGTCTGACAAATGCATTGCAATACCGGATCCGTCTTTCCGGTTGTCATCTGGAAAAACAGATCCGGTATTTATTTTTTTCACAGATTTAAAGGTCTACGCATGCGCGGACAGGAAGAACCGATCCGTCAATGCTTAAATTCTGGCAAGTGTTCAGGTATTTTATCTGGCCGAAAAACGTAAGAGGGATTGAACTGGTGCATATTGAACGGAATGCTCTCCATTCAGAATGCATTAGAATAAAACTGATCCGTTTTTTTCTGGTATTGAGCCCCTGTGATGGAACTCAATACCGGAAAAGAAAAAAGCTAGTGTGAAAGTATCCTTAGCGGGCTTGAGTGTGGAGTGATGCAAGTGTGACAACTGATACCCGGCATTAGCTAACACTTATCGTTGTGGGGTAAAATTCTATTTGGGTGTCTCTGCTTTATTTCTAAGGGTCTTCTGTCCTGCTGTATTCAAATTCTTTTTTTACATGTATAGGTGCCTGGACACTGTTTTTAATTAAATGTAACCAGGGCTTATTTTTGGAGTAAGGCTTATTTTTGGAGAAACACGATATTGCCATTGTAAATTGTCAATACCAATGTGCACTGTGTTTGTAAAATACATTAATAATCTATGTACCAAACCTGTGACTTTATTTTTATATAGGACTGTGCTTCTCCTGCTCAGACTGCTCCTTCTTTTGCTCCTCTCAGTGGTCAGCCATCAACAACAATAGCCATGGCCAGGAAACAACACCATGCATCCATCAATCTCCTGGTGCTCAAGTTTAACTCCCATATGGTCAAGTTCCTGTCTATTCCGTCACTGCCGTACCACTTAATGAGTTCTGCTACCTTTATGAATCTAATAGTGTAGACTCATCCTCGCTGGAAGATACCTAGACAACATTATTTCTCAAAAAAAAAGCCATCCCTGCCTTTTATTGTCACGTGGCAGAGAACGTGGGCCACTCCTTGCAATTGTTGCTGTCTGGCTAGGTGCATGCCATCATGGGCACCTGGAGCAGCCTTTACTGGTCGGGACAGTACATGTCTTTCACAGTCCACTTGGTCAATGTTTTTCATGGCAGCGGCAATGCAGGGGCTCCACCTGCTGAGAATTAGGTGTCCCTGAGTCAGCTCTCTGAATGGAGAGTGTTTATAGAGTGCATGTCGGTCCACTGCTCCATTCACATCTGTGGGAGAATTGGATTTGTTACAAATTTCAAACAAATTCATCTGCCAAGCAAATCTGGAGTTTAGACATTTCATTTTGGATAAATCTTGCAAAAACTCAGCCTGTGACATTTTCCTGTGAAAATCAGTAGGGATAACGAGAGGGAGGATGAAGGATCACATGGCACTGGAAGGGGGCGCAGAGAACGTAAGCCACTCCTTGCAATTGTTGCCGTCCGGCTAGGTGCATGCCACCATGGGCACCTGGAGCAGCTTTTACTGATCGGGACAGTACATGTCTTTCACAGGCCACTTGGTCAATGTTTTTTATGGCAGCGGCGATGCAGCACTGCAGCAACTGGGCCAGGTTTCACACCTCCACGTTTGTATGGGTTTGGTTCTCACACCAACAGAAGTAGAGCAAAGCACAGCTTCCACTCCCCCTACCTCCTATGATATGTGTTAAGTAAGGAGTTGCCATGCTGTGGTAGAGCTGATGAGCGTGGGTGAGAGTAACCACACAACCGATCAGTTGCCAAATGCATCAAGTGCTTCGACCCAGAGTGGAGCTAAGGATGGAAGGAGTTGTAGTGGCTGTGATGGTGGTGGTAGTAGTACTTTGTTCATGGTTGCAATCATACTTTTACCCATAGTCCTAAGAGACCTCAGATTGTCATATACCAATTTTCAGGGCAATTGGAGCACTTTTGATGTGTGTAGAATCGATTTGGCCATATCGGACATTACACCAATTTCAAGAAATTTGCTCATTTTTAATCCATATGTGATGTCTGCTGCCATGTTACCCTTATGTGAACTTTAACTTTTTCCCTGGTAGATACAGATTAAATCTAGTTATGTTTTAATAAAGCGGCTACATATATCTGCACGGTTATTGCCATTTAATATAAATTTAACCCTAGGGAGTCTCAATAAAATGATTACATTTATAACTGTAAAGTTTAATTGGTCCTTAATGCACACAGAGATATTTTTTGCATATGCTTTAACAGGCACAATAAGAAGCCCCATATACAGTTCTGTTCTCCTGGGGGTGATCTGCCATTACTCGCTGATATTTGATCTTTTTAGTAATTTGCTCCGGGTCGAGCTGCAAATTTATCTTATTACAACCTCTAGATAATCTGTCTCACTAGAGATATATTCCAGCTCCAGCAGTGAGCTCACTACTTTAGGCCACCATGACGGCTGTGTGGATCTGGTAGGCATATCCAAATGATTTCGCTATAAAGCAGTACAAGGTTTTAGGAAGATTCTGGATGATGATGACATTTTCAATACTTAAAGGTTTTTTGTGTACAATACCGATGACTTATTCTCAGGATAGGTCATCGATATCTGACCGGTGGGGGTCCAGCTCCTGACCACCTGGCCAATCAGCTGTTTGAAGAAGTCACAGTGCTGCAGTCTCTTCCTAGGTGATATCACGTTCATCGAACACATGGCCTATGTGCAGCTCAGTCGTAGTCACGTGAATAGGCCTGGGCTGCACTACCAACCACAGCCACTATACAATGTACGGAGGGCAAATCGCTTCTGCACCCTCAGCATCTTCAAGCAGATGATTGGTGGCGGTGCCGGGAGTCGGACCCACACTTATTAGATATTGATGACCTATCCTGAAAACAGATCATCAATATTGTACTCCTTGAAAACCCATTTAAGTCATGTTTGATTAAAGGGAAGTTGATGTTAAGAGGACATGACTCATCACTTTAATTTCCCATTCTATTATTTTTTTTGTCACCATTTTTTCCCTTGTATATGTAATCTGTGAACACAGATTTCTTATGCTTTACCAGTCATCAGGATAAAAAAGAAGATTTTACTATTTTTGAAAACTATGGCGGAGCCAGATGCCATTCTCTACAGTAGCTCACAGACGTCTGAGCCAAAAAAGGTGATGCAATGCAGTGACATTATTACTCTGCCTGGGAGCAAAGGATATCAGTAGCCACGTAGCGATGGCACAATGATAACATTGCATTGCGCCATCTGTAAACTTACCAACAGTCCCAATTTTGCCAGGACAGTCCTGCAGACTGGCCCACAATGGGGTGAAGCTTATTCAGCTCTCCCCCAGCAAAAGTGGTTGTTTAGGCATTGTGGGTGCTTCTGGGAATTTGGGAATTTTCCCAGGGCAGGGCTTAAATGTCCAGATTGTGATGTTTTAGATGTCGGAGAAGTATGCAACTGCACAGCCTGAGAGAAATCCCAGCTGCTGTGATTCTTTTGGGAATGGGGTTACACAAGGGGACCCAATGAAGCACATAATTACTATTTGAGCCTAAAAATAGGCACTATTACTGCCTGGGTTACTATCTGCCTGGCTTTATTCTTTTCACTGGAACTATCTTGCATTGTTAATTATGAGTGACTATCTGATAGTATAATTGTTGGGGTAACTATAGTTATGGCACTAATACTTCTATTGTTTATTTTTATTTGTTCCCATATTCCTGAAGTACAGTATCAGGAGAAGGAGTTTGTGTAGAGGGTGAGAAATACGTAGGTCGAGAGTGTGATAAAAAAGCAAGAAGCCAAACATGTCTTGGCAGCAAGCTCTAAAGAGACAAGTAATGGCTGGAAGAAGTCTTCATGGTGATCTGGCTCTGATAGAGAACAAAAGTTAAAGTGAATTAGTCCAATCAGCAAATGTATCACCTGTGAGTCAAAGTGTTTCCCATAAAGGTGTCTAAAAAAATTGCTCCTCTAAATCTCCCATCCAGAGGACAGTCTACAATATAAGTAGAAGTACAGCGTCAATTGGCAGATACAGTCTGGAAAAGTTTGGAGCTGGTGGCATCACAGATGGTAAACTAACATGGAAGATACCCAGGACAGACTAGGTCATAATAGACTGATGATGGACCAGAAACCAGGTCATTCAGTACCTGTCAGAAATGCCTTCAGCTAGGTAAAACTTCTGCTGGAGCTAGACAAGATATGGAAGCTGTTTAATCGAGTTTGTCTTCTGAATTAAAAATATTGTCTATATCCTACTGTATTTGCGTCCTATGTTTTTCTTTTGCTTCTAGGCTTTTACACCTGCCAGAGCAGAAGACTGGCCCTAAAATGAGTTCCTACTTTAGTTATGTATATGAGTTTGGAGAACTGTTTTATCCAGTTTTAACAATGTTTAGTTACATCAGATTCTTAATGTTTCATCTACTGACAGTGTCTGGCGGAATACATCATTAACAACATGAATACTAGATTATTTTTCTACGTTGACAAGTTCTGTTCTTACTAGTGTTGATCAATCACCAAAGTGCTCGTGTGCTCTGGCCGAACACATCGGTATGCTTCGGAAGAGAAGAGGGTTTCTGGTTCACAAAAAAAGGTTAGAAATTGATGGAAACCCCATCAAAATGGTTTGGAAACAGCATTAAGAGGATAGCTGGATGCATCTTTGGCTGCTATTATCTATGATATACAATAAACAACCACACAAAGGCTGTATGCCAAAAGCCAAGTATATGCAAGCCATCAATCTATCCATGAGACAGATGACAGGCTTAGTCAGCTCTCATCTGACTGTAAGTAAGCCTTAAAGTTACTTCAGATCTATTGGAGGGCTTGGGTGGACCTGCTCACCCAGATCAATATCATTAGGGAGACATTTTCTGATTGTCCTAACATAATATTCAATAACCTTTCTATACAGTTTTGTCATGTAAAAACTAATTTGCATAAACATGGCCATATGGGAAAGACATGCTAATGAGCAGAATCTGCCTTGTTTTTCAACTGAAAAAAGACTATTACTCTTGTCATAAGACTATGAAACCAATAGATGGCGCTGTTCATGAGTAGTGTAGATTGCGAATATTCTAATCGCAAATTTTCCATGTAAAAGGCTACACTAATAATCTTGTCATAAGACTATTAAACCAATAGATGGCGCTGTTCGTGACAGCTCAAAAACAAGGCAGATTCTGCTCATTTGCATGTCTTTCCCATATGCCCATGTTTATGCAAACTAGTTTTTACATGACAAAACTGTATAGAAAGGTTATTGAATATTATGTTAGGACAATCAGAAAACTTTTTGTCTCCCTAATGATATTGATCTAGGTGCGCAGGTCCACCCAAGCCATCCAACAGATCTGAAGTAACTTTGAGGCTTACTTACAGTCAGATGACATATTGGGGTAATTTTTCAGGAGCCTCTGCATCACCAAATTCAGCACATGCGCTAAGCAAGGGATGTATATCAAACCGGCTAGGCACAGAGCTGCTACGAGATTTTGCCCATTATCGCACAGCACCAGGTCGGGCTTGAGGCTCAGTGGCACCAACTACTCATCAGTCTGTTGTTCCATGCCCTTCCACAGCTCCTGCACGGTGTGGGGTTTGTCCCCCAAACAGATCAGTTTCAAAACAACCTGCTGTCATTTCCCCCTGGCTGTGCTGAAGTTGGTAGTGCATTTACCCAGTGTGCAGTTAGGGAGATATAACGTCCCTGCCCACGCTTACTGGTCCATGTATCAGTGGTGTGAGGGGTAGCTTCTTTCAGGGGATTATCCTCACAGATATGGCTTTAGGACACCAGGTTTAAGGTCCAAACAGTGCATTTATTGTGGCACACCAGCAAAAGCAAAAAAACAAAACAATAAACACTCGCCCGTCCAGGCTCTAACTAAACACAGTATTCCTGACTTACCTCAGTCACCGTTCACACTCTGTGATCACATGCTGCTTTCTCAGCCAGTAGTCCAGCTCACTTTCAGGCTGTAACAAAGTCAGTCCAGGCCATTTCCCAGCCTCGTGGTCCCTCAGCCTTGCCCGGCTGAGACCACACTTACAGAGCCTCACCAGGCCTCTGTTCACGGGTAACACACTTTCCCCTTACTGACACCCTGGGAGGTGCTTTATGCCAGCTAGTACCTCCAGCTAGTCTCACCCCTTCCTTGCCTCTAACCTGTGTGAGATCTGTTACTGTCTCACAGTGGTTATGTGGACCATGCCACAGATGGCGTTGTGCAGAGCACACCTAATTTTGTCCGCCACTTGGTTGTGCAGGGCGGGTATGGCTCGCCTGGAAAAGTAGTGGCGGCTGGGAACCACGTACTGTGGGACAGCCACTGTCGCACGTTTTTTAAAAGTCTCCGTCTCCACTAGATGGAATAACAGCATTTCAAAGGCCAGTAATTTTGAAATGCTGGCATTCAGGGCCAGGGATCGCGGGTGGGTAGGGGGGTACAACCTTCCTCTTTCTCTCCAGTGTTTGGGAGATGGACAGCTGAACGCTGCCATGGGACTTTGTGGAGATGTTTGGTGGCAATGCTGCCACATCCTCTGCAGGGTGGCAGGTGACAACGTCACTCCAGAGGGGGAGGAAGATGCCGAGACTGCAGCAGAAGAGGGACCAGGAGGAGCCTGAGATCTTTCGTGGTTTTTGAGGTGTTTTCTCCACTGCAGCTTGTGCTTTGCATTTAGATGCCTGGTCATCCAGGTTGTGCTCAGGTTTAGAACATTTATGCCTCGCTCCAGGCTCTGATTGCACAGCGTGCTAACCACTCATGTCTTGTCGTCAGCACATTGTCTGAAGAACTGCCACGCCAGGGAACTCCTTGGAGCTGGCTTTGGTGTGCTCAGTCCCTGGGTGCGGGGGGCAGTAGCAGGCGTACTGACTAGGGAACAGCCACTCTGCTTTTGCACACTGCTCCTTCTTTTGCTGTACAGCCTGTGCTGTGCGACTACCACCTCTTCCTCTGAACTGCACACGTCACTCGCATGACCTTGATTCCATGTGGGGTCTAGGACCTCATCATCCTCCACATAATCTTCCACCCACTCTTCACCCCTGTCCTCCTTGCCGGTCTGCACACGGCAGAAAGCCGCAGCAGTTGGCACCTGTGTTTCGTCATCATCAGAGATGTGCTGCGGTGTCTTCCCATGTCCACATCCTAAAACATAAGTGGTTGGCCATCAGTGCACTCAATCTCTTCCACTTCTGGAGCAGGGCTACGTATGTGGATGGCCCTCGGAAATCCTGCCAGCAGAGTCATCAAAAAGCATAGGAGACTGCTGCATGACTTGGAGCTCAGACTGCTTGGCTGATTTGCAAGGGGGTGAGGTGAAAGACAGATGCTCATGGGCTGCAGGTGCCAACTCTGCACTTTCAGCAGGGGACCTGGTGGGAGACAATGTGAAGGAACTGGAGGCACTGTCAGCAACCCAATCTACTACCGCCTCTACTTGTTCTGGCCTGACCATTCGTACACCAGTATTCGGGTCTACAAAATAACGCTGAACGTTCTGTCACCTACATGCACCTGAGGAAGGTGTTTTATTTTGGCGACCACGTCCTCTCCCTGCAACAGGAGCTCCACCAACCCCAGCAGCACCACAACCAGGGCCACGTCCCATATTTGATGCTCTTTTCATTCTTTGAGGTCACCCACTGAACTAACAGACAGATTAACTATATAAATTTCCCTGTCACGTATGCAGTGCAGGCGTACTTCACGCAATAAATTGGTATATGACGTGCACCTAACTAACAGAGGGATTAACTATTATATTTGTGTGTCAGGGGTACAAAGATGGTGTATTGCACCCACAAAAAATCGCACTAACACTGTCCCTCACTTCAGCTGCCTGCTTTCTGTCCCTTCACTACTGAGAGCTGATGGGCGGTGCTACACGTGATCCAGCTTATACAGAGGCTGGGTCACATGATGCACCAGCCAATCACAGCCATGCCATTAGTAGGCACACAGCTTAAAAGCTTGTTGATTGGCTGCCCTGCAGCCTTTCAACAAGCTTTTTTAAATGCCTGAACACAAAACTCGAACCCAAACTTTTCTGGCAAAGTTCGGGTTCGGGTACCAAAAATCGTAAAGTCTGGTACGGACCTGAACTTCGGGTTCGCTCAGCACTAGTCTCCATCACTTCTTGTCTCCATCTTGACTATGATCCTGGCTCCAGTTTTACTGGTTTGCACTGTGTTCTGACTTCATTTGTTTCATCTCTTGGATTTACACCTGTAATCCTTCTTGCCTGTATTCCTGGTCGATGTCTCAGTTTGTTCTCTACTCTCCCTTGTACTTGTGGTTGGTTCTGATCGTCTTCCTTGTACTGACCTCTGCTATATTAAGACTATGCACCTGTACCTCTATCTATGTCCTCTGTGACATCTGAGTGAGTTATCAGTAACTACTTTGAGGGGCTGTGAAGTCAGAACCTGATCAGAAAAGCCCATACCTCTGTAATGGGTTAAGGTTGATTAATGAGAGGGTTCCTCTGTTTACTTAACCTGATGAACAACAAAAGGGTTCTGTAGACTTTCTGCCCTTGTTAAGTCAGTGTTAAATCAAATGAGAAATTGGTGAAAAAGAACAGGCGGGTTCTTTAGACTCTCCGCCATAGTTAAGTCAATGCCATACAAAATGATGCACTGGTGAAGAACTGGAGGGTTCTTTAGACTATCCGTCATGGTTAAGTCAATGTCAAACCAGATGATGCACTGGTGAAGAAACTGGAAGGTTCCTTTGACTATCCATCACGGTTAATTCAATACCAAACCAAATGATGAGCTGGTGTACAATCTGAGGCATTTCCTAAGGGTTTCTTAGACATCAGGGTTTTCATAGACGTCAAGTCAGCGCTGAACCAGCTGAGGCAGTACAGGTTCCACTTCTCTGATGACTTCTATTAGCCTATCATCCACACATAAACCCAAATCCTTCTCTACATGTGACTCTCCTAGTTTTACCTCTTTAGACATTAGAAATTCTTTAGTTTAGAGTCATACAGCATGAACTGAATGTGCAGTTGAGTCAGCAAATCGTGGGAACGGACAATAAAGACAAATGTTATTAATTAAGAGGTTTTTCTTCTGTACAGATAGGATTTTAATGACTTGCATAATTTGTAAAGAAAAAGCTAAAAACGATGACACAGGCTATTTTTTTATATCTTGAAATATCCTTTCAGTCTGCAAAATTGTACATGTGTTCTGTCAAGTCCAATGAGGCACAACAAATCTCCACGCAGAATGCACCTCTTAATTGCCCAAAGTTCAGTAACAAACTAAATCTCTTAATCCCCTAAACTGCTAAATCTAATTTGCACCCAAGAGTATGCTGAGGTCTCCAGGACTCATGTTCCTTGTTAAATCTATGTCAGTTCTTTGGCAACGAACTCCCTGGAGACTAATTTTACAAAATGTTTCAGTGCTTCTCCCATTCCTGATGTGAGACATCATCAATCGTGTCAAAATAACTAGCACAATGTTCTGCAGTGGCCAGCCCATGTTTTATCAACGTGGAGAGCACCAGTGCACACTTACTAACCACAGCCTGGTCCCATGTTCTATGATCTTAAACTTTTTGTACATCTCTCACTTTTTTGACAAGTTCAAGAGTATGGTAAATCTGTGGTTTTATGGCTGTTGTTTGCATTAATGCGGTGGTATTATCAAGTGAACCCCATTTCTTACCGAATAATTGGATCGTTCCTGACCCAATGATCAGCTGATGGCCATGGGTCCAGCTTCATACCTGACCATTGTAGGGGAAAGTTGAGGCAAGGTATCTCTTGCCATGCATGTAATACATTAATGGGCAATCCATCAGAGTGAGAACTGCAGTTTGCAGAGGTTCTCTGCTCATGCAGGACGCTCCTCCTTATGACATTCTTATGCCCTCATGTCTTACGTTGTATGACTTCACTTCTCATAGGCAAGCCCTTCTGATTTTGTATCTGTACATCTGTAAGGGGACTAATAACATCTTCCACAGTGCAATTCAGCAACGTTCCTTGCATTAAGTTTTAGGCCACATTCACACAATCAGAATTTAAACAGTATATTTCATCAGCATATGTAAGCGAAAACCAGGTGTGGAACCTACAAAGTAAAAATAATAATTATCAGAAAGATTTGTGCTTCTTCTGTGTTTTGGCTTCCAAATACTGATGAGAAATGTTGAGCGAATACTGACCTTGTAAAATTGGCCTTAAAAGATTTTCCAGGAGTACAATATTGAAAAACTATCCTCAGAATAGTCATTTATATCTGATCGGTGGAGGTCCAACACCTGGCACCGCTACCAATCAGCCTGTTTGAAGGCCTCCTCACAGCATACCAAGCACAACGCTGTATATTGTATAGTACCAGTTCTTGGTATTACAGCCCAGGTCCATTCACTTAAAGTGAACTGAGCTGTGCATAGGCCATGTGACTGACGAATATGACGTCTCGCTTAGGAAGATGCCATAGTGTTCACAAGAGCCTTTTTGAACAACAAGGGTCCATTGGGTTTCCATTATGGTGTCTTTCTGACAGACAAAATAGAGCAGCATGTTGCAATATTTTGTCCTTTATTTTTACCGGAATCTGCAATGGAGGCTCCAGGGGCAGATTGGCCATAGACACTACAGGGAAATTTCCCGGTGGGCCGATGTCCACAGGACCATCTGAGCCCTACTCATGGCCTCTGGCTGGGTGCATAATGGTCTGATGCACTCACCATTAATTTATGTAGGAGCATCAGGTTCTTGTGCACCTGACCGTCAACTGTGGGTGCCTTCTGAATTCAACTGTGTCACCATCCTCAGGATGATCATACAGTTAAATACTGTGGTGAGGGCGACAGTATTTTGTGGTGCACTATGGTACAGTATTTGTATCTGCTGAGGCAGTATTTTGTGCTGTAGTGTGATATTTGGTTCTGCTGGGGCAGTATTTTGTGCTGCACTATGGTATTGCTGGCTCAACCTACTTTTGTTGTCCCTCTCTACTCATGCTGGCCCTATCTACTTGTGTTGACCTGCCCACAACATGAGGCCACTTTAGATTTTTTCCAGGGCCACTGTAAGTTCTCGGTCTGTCCCTGGGAGGCTCCTAACAGAACCTCCACCGCAGATATGAAACGAAAGAGTTACTGGGGAAGGTGGAGAAAGGAAGAACAATTAGAAGATGAGAATGGCAGAATTTTAGGGGAGGAAAAATGCTATTGAAGAAGATATAATGGTTGTGGGAATACTAAATATAAATATGCTGTACAAAGAAATGACATAAAATAATGCACCAAAAAGGAGTTGCTAGAATGGAACTTTCTATGTATAAATGGAATGATGATAAATGGAAGTGATTATAATATTAGAGCGATAGGAGAAGTTTATTGGGAAAAACTGTACGATTGAAAGGAGGCTCTTGTACCCTGTTGGGCCACCTCTAGCTTGGATACAATATGAGATATGCCCTCTAGCCTGAATATAAGATGAGTTATGGCCTCTAGCCTGGATACAAGATGAGAAACGGCCTCTAGCCTGGATACAAGATGAGATACGGCCTCTAGCCTGGATACAAGATGAGATACGGCCTCTAGCTGGGATACAAGATGAGATACGGCCTCTAGCCTGGATACAAGATGAGATACGGCCGCTAGCCTGGATACAAGATGAGATACGGACTCTAGCCTGGATACAAGATGAGATACGGCCTCTAGCCTGGATACAAGATGAGATACGGCCGCTAGCCTGGATACAAGATGAGATACGGACTCTAGCCTGGATACAAGATGAGATACGGACTCTAGCCGGGATACAAGATGAGATACGGTTGGGCATGGAGGCATACATGTTCTGTATGGTATCCTGCAGCACATTTGTCCACAGATGTTACAGCTGGGACTGTAGATCCTGCACACTTGTAGGTGGCTGAAGCTGGCGCCCCAGCTGGTCCCATAAATGTTCGATTTGTGATAAATCTGGTGACCGGGCAGCCAAGAAGTGCAATCTGGAGGAGACATTCCTGGGAAACCCTTGCTGTGTGTGGGCGAGCATTATCCTGCTGAAAAATGCCAGTTGGAAGCCTTGCCATGAGAGGAACACATGTAGCCGCAGGATGTCCTGCACATATCGCTGAGCTGTTAGTGTTCCTGCTATCACTGCTAGGGGTGACCGACTGTTCTATGTAATGGCTCCCCAGATCATCACACCAGTAGTTGGGGCAGTGTGCCACTCCACAGCAAAGACAGGATTGAAGCACTCATCAGGCAGCCTTCATACTCCAACCTAATTTTCTGCTCTGTAGAAATCACTTCTCAGCAGTCATCTCGTTATCATCACAGGCAGGATTACAATCAAGGTAACTTATGTACAGTAGATACTGTAAGTGACAAATGGTTACAGCTCACCTTCTCCCCCTCCCTGCATAATGGCCTCTGCACAGGTTACAAACACTCCCATAGAGGTCATCTCCTGTCCACTCTCCCTATGTTCCATGTAGATGCTGTAAATCATATCTCTGAGGCACGATGGCTGAGGTATAATCTTATGCAGAAGTAAAATTAAAAAAATCAATAAAAAACAGATTACAAAAAGGAATATGGATCCCTATCTGGTTTTGATTAGTAATATAAATCTAGGTGATACATCATCGATTTACTTTAGACCGCTCTCAATAATCCACAGTCACATCTGTTCAGATCAGATGAAGTAAAAATGAATAGTTTGTGCCCCTTTTATCCAGGGCCTCTGTATTTCGACTGGGCATAAACACAAAATTTAATCCAAAGCAAAATCTCACTCCAACCCCTGTTCACTTATGGAAGGGGCACTGGCTGCTTTTAAGCTGAAGGGGAAAGGTGGAAACTTCAAAGCGGCACTAACAGGGATAGGAAGGTGAGCCAAGCAAAAGGAAAGACACGTGTAACACGGGAGGAAGGAAACAGGTTTTTGTTGGATCAAAAACCTTCCTAATGACACATCAGGGAAATAATTTTACTACAGAAACCGAGAAGCTACTTACAATTTTTTTTTTCTGGAAAAGTGATAAAGAAAAACATACAAGAAAACTTTAAGGTATCCATTGCCCTTAATAGAATAGAAAAAGGGAAAAAAAATTCTTAAGTATAATGATTTCTAAAAACTGAAAATATCACTGAGCTTCTACTGTTTGTTACGAAGGCCTAGGCCCGGCTCGCCCGCTTATACAGCTTGAAGCATTTAACATCTTTCATGTTGGTCTCTGGCAGTGCTGAGGCAATGCAGTGCGCTCCTGTCACTTCATCAGGGCAAATAGTTCCCCCTTTCCTCTTTTTTTTTTTTTTTTTTTAACCCGATATGTATAGTAACATAAAGAACTTAGTAATACTGCTTACAGCTACAGTGAGAATATAAACTAGGACGAGGAGCTGGGACAAAGCCGTGTAAGTCTTTCCATGGAAAAAGAATGTTGTATTAAAAAAAATTATAATAAATTCAGTTAATTCAAAAAGTTCAGGAACTTTTGAAAAGTTGCATACTTAGAGGGTTAAAGTTGACAGAGTGTGCTGATCATGTACAGGTGCACAGCTGGTGGACATGAAGGGGAAGGTCCATTGTTTGTGGTGTTTATGATATACTCGCAGATGTCTAAAGTGGAAAAAAAATAACTAAAGTAGTGGAGAATAAATGTTCAAACCAACAAAAAATGGTGCGGTGTTAAACAGGCAGGTAGTGCTCAAACCCATATGCAGTTGTGCATGTGTATACAGGGAAGAAAATCCTGCACTTGTAATCCGTTGCTAATGGCGATCCCCAGCAAAAATGCATACAGTGGAGGATGCCCGCAGCGGACCACAAGTACCACAATAGACATCCTACACAAGATAGCAATTATGTGGATGTGATAACCAATATAACAAAATGATAACATTTGCAAAGACAGGTGCACTCTGCGGTCTTACTAAACCCTCATACTGATGTTAAAATTGAGAGATTAGCCAACATATCCTACTGTGGAGCACATGCTGGAGCCCGAGCACCGCGCCAAGGGTTCTCAAATAGCTCAGGACCTAACACTCACCTGTGCCGTATGGGCAATACCAGGACCCAGTGGGCAAATTACCGGAGCGTAAGGTCCGACTCATAGCCAACTCACCTTGGCCTTGTTTTGTGGCTATTTAGATGTATTTACAACCAGTAAACCATTTCCCCTTTTTTCCGGAGAGACAGTCCCTGCAAATTCAAGCTTATGTAAGACCCACACATTAGTGGGTGTTGACGGGTTTAGGTCATTTCCAGGGCAGGGCTTACATGTCACGAATTTACGAACTACAGTCTTAGTATGTATGATGGGTACCATGACAGAGCCCAGCAGACCCCATTATGTCTGGTGGGCTCTGTTGGTGAGCGTCAGGTGACAGATCCATTATAGGTCGAATGCTGTTTTTCTACTCCAGTGATAGAATTCATAATATCTCAGCCTAAAGGTCCTTTTAGACAGACTCACAATCAGGGTTATTATAGGAGATGAACTATACTTCATCCTGATAACTGCCCTGTGTAACCCATCCACAGCAGGGTCTTGTTGACTAACTCCTTACCTGGCCATGCAGGTTCTCCTATCCTGTCTTTCTTCCGCTCTTGCTGTAGCAGAAGCAGAGGATCCTACAGAGATCTTTTAGTCTCCGGATTTATGAAGCTGGAAGCAATGAGGAGCACATAGGTGGGGATTTATCAAGACCAGAGTTGAGCGGACACCTGGATGTTCGCGTTCGATGGGTTTGGCCGAACTTCACAAAAAAGTTAGAGTTCGGGAGCATGGCAAGTGCTTTGCAAACAAATGTGGATAGGGAAATGACTTCGAATAACATAAAATACGTAAAAATAAAAAATTATAATCTTGATCTTGGAGGACGAGGTCCATATGGAGTAGGAGGTTGAAGGTTGAAGAGGCGGTGGATGTGGTGGTGTAGGTGGAAGCAGCAGTGGAGGAGGACGAGGTAGCCAACACTAGTTTTTGGTTTAATTTATTATTTTTTGTTTAAATTAGGGTACACCCCAAAACTTTGGGAAATATAACCTGTTATAACCCCCTCCAGCCGTGCTAAACAAACGTTCAGACAATACACTGGCTGCAGGGCAGGCCATCACCTCTTTTGGCGTAAAGGGCAAGCTCAGGCCATATGCCCAATTTGGAGACCCAGAAGTTGAAGGGGACAGACCCATCAGTCAGTACATGTAGGCGTGTGCACACATACTGCTCCAACATGTCGCACGTCCCCGTGATGTCCACGATCCAATTGGATATCTTCTCTATCAACTTTCGATGTTCTTTTCTGCGCCTACCATGTTGATCACGGTTAGCGGCGAATCAGGGTTCCACGCCGGAGAGGGAGCGTGAGAAAGGAAGACCACAACTAAGGGAGGTCAATGGCTGCAATGTGATCAAGCTGAAATGTGGGACAAATTATTAAAGCAGAAAGATCGAATGAAAGGGCCAATTAAAGACGAATTTCAGAAATTTAAGTCCCTGTCACCTATGCAGAGCAGGGTTTTTTCATTGCCAGAAATGGGTTAATGTCACCCACCAATGGGCACAACGTACTGTGGGACAGCCACCGCCATAAGGCTTTTAAAAGTCTCCGTCTCCACCAGATGGAATGACAGCATTTCAAAGGCCAGTAATTTTGAAATGCTGGCATTCAGGGCCAGGGATCGCGGGTGGGTAGGGGGGGTACTTCCTCTTCCGCTCCAGTGTTTGGGAGATGGAGAGCTGAACGCTTCTGTGGGACATTGTGGAGATGCCTGGTGACCCAGGTGGTGGTGTTGCTGGCAGATCCTCTGTTTGCGGGGTGGTAGGTGCCACTGTCACTCCAGAGGTGGATGAAGAGGCCGAGACTGCAACAGAAGAAGAAGCAGGAGGAGCCAGAGACCTGTCTTTGTTTTTGAGGTGTCTACGCCACTGCAGCTCGTGCTTTGCACTTAGATGCCTGGTCATGCAGGTTGTGCTCAGGTTGAGAACATTTATGCCTCGCTTCAGGCACTGATTGCACAGCGTGCAAACCACTCGTGTCTTGTCGTCCGCACATTGTCTGACCCAGAATATTATTGCAGTATTTCTAGCTTGTATGTCACACTAACAAATGCACCATAGGCCCCATATGTAGGATATTGCCAAAAATTGTTGTTTTTTTAATAACAAAATAGAACAGCAGTATCTAACGCGTGTATCTCACACTGACAGATGCAGCCAAGGCCGCAAATTTAGTATTTTGCACAAAATGGGTGTTTTTTCTTATAATAGAATAGAACACCAGTATCTAACACGTGTATTTCACACTGACAGATGCAGCCAAGGCCGAAAATTTTGTATTTTGCCCAAAATGTGTGTTTTTTTAATAACAGAATATGACAGTAGTATCTAACGCTTGTATTTCACACTGACAGATGCAGCAAGGGCTGTAAAATTTTGTATTTTGCCCAAAAAGGGTGTTTTTTAAAACCCAGAGAATTATTGCAGTATTTCAAGCTTAAATTGCACACTGACAAAATCTACATAGGCCCTAGGTGGAGGGTATTGCCAAAAATGGGTGCTTTTTTAAACCCAGAAAATTATTGCTATATTTCAAGCTTGTATTTAACAATGACAGATGCAGCAAACGCTGCAAAATTAAGATTTTGCCCTAAATGGGTGTTTTTTTTTAATAACAGAATATGACAGTAGTATCTAACGCTTGTATTTCACACTGACAGATGCAGCAAGGGCTGTAAAATTTACTTTTTTGCCCAAAAAGGCAGTTTTTTAAAACCCAGAAAATTATTGCTGTATTTCAAGCTTAAATTGCACACTGACAAATGCGGCATAGGCCCCAGATGGAGGGTATTGCCAAAAATGGGTGTTTTTTAAAACCCAGAAAATTATTGCAGTATTTTAAGCTTAAATTGCACACAGACAAATGCTGCAAAGGCCACAGATGTAGGGTCTTGCCAAAAATGGGTGATGTGCACAAATGCACATATGCTGTGCTTGTGCACAGAACTTGCATAAAATGGCAGCCGCCTCCCACCTAACTAACAGACGGATAAACGCTATTTTTCTGGGTCACTGGGCTCAGGGCAGGGTAAAAAGATTGTGCACTGCACCCACAAAACAAAATCTAGGTAGATCGCTGAGTTAACAAGCACTTCAGATTAAAGATTCTGTCCTATTCTCTCCCTCACAGCAGCAGCATCCTCTCCCTACACTAATCAGAGCAGAGTGACGTGCAGCGCTACGTGACTCCAGCTTATATAGAGGCTGGGTCACATGCTGCACTGGCCAATCACAGCCATGCCATTAGTAGGCATGGCTGTGATGGATTCTAAGGGCACACAAGTTAAACGCTTGTTGATTGGCTGCTCTGCAGCCTTTCAAAAAGCGCCATTAAATCGCCGAACAACGAACCCGAACTTTTACTGAAAAGTTCGGGTTCGGGTCCAGGGTCCAAAAATGCTAAAGTTCGGTACAAACCTGAACTTTACAGTTCGGGTTCGCTCAACCCTAATCAAGACCATTGCTTTCTGATATCCCCTGCACTGCCAGAGGATGCGTCTGATATATGATGAGGAGCAGGCCCGTCATAAATTAGGCGCATCAACCAGCAGTCCATGCACCTGCCGTAGAGCTGCCATAGATTTCTGTTGTCATTTGTGCCAGAAAACTGGCGTAAATAACAATAAAATTTGTCGACCCTTGCCATACTCTCTTTGGTGAGGGCACTGTAAGGCTACCCTTTTTGAACGCCACTTTTCTGGTGCATGGAGATTATAAATCTCCCCCATACTGTCTGCTCCCTACCTCCATCAAACTTTCTAGAACTCTTTAGAGCTGAGGGTTGAGCCAGCCACCACCTGGCAACCTCCTAAGAGGGCTGAGCCAGGATAAATAGCTCTGGCTGGCTCTACCCCATTCTCTGACATAATGAGCATACACCACATTCCATAGAATAAAATTACCTTACATTATAGTACAGCACATTACACATTTGCCTGCACTGGGGTACTGCATAGTACAGATGAAAAGAAAAACAATGCTGTAAACATGATGCAAAGAAATGTTTTACACAGCGGCATAATGTTCTCTATATATAGAAAAAGATGAAAGTCTGAGTGCACAGAGCTCAGATGATTTATCAGTGCAGTGCACCAGTGTCACAGATAGAAAACAAAATGGAGCACACTAGATTACCAGATCAACAGACAAGAAAAACCCTTCCTAGAACTCACTCTGTAAGCTGGCTGTGGTAGACTGGCACGGAAAGGCTGCGGAGCAAAAATACCGTTGTGTGAATGCACCCTTAGGGCTCATGCACACAAACGTATTTTCTTTCACTTCCGTTCCGTTTTTTTTGCGCACCGTAAGCGGAACCATTCACTTCAATGGGGCTGTAGAAAATACAGAAGTTACTCCGTGTGCATTCCGTTTCCGTTTGTCCGCATGGCCGTTCCGCAAAAAAGTAGTGCATGTCCTATTATTGTCCGCAAATCACGGTCCGAGGCCCCATTCAAGTCAACGGGTCCACAAAAACGCGGAACGCACACGGAACACATCTGTATTTCATCCGTATTTTGCGGATCCATACTGTAGAAATGCTATGCCCAGCCCATTTGCTCATGTGTTTTGTGACTAATAAGTTACTGTTTCTGTATACGATCCGCAAAAAACGGATCAAGTTCGGAAACCATACGGATATGTTTTGTGCAATAACGGAACGGAAGAGGACTTAAATCAGAGGGAAAAAAACTCAGATACGGAACAACAGATCAGTGAAAAACAAACCGCAAAACAACAACGTGCCCTTAACGTGTGCATTCATACATCATTTTTTTTTACCACTGTCCCTGTTTTTAGCACGGATGCATGCTCTATTTTGTCCGTGTTCATGGATCCATCGCGCCCATTATAGTCTATGGGTCCGTGAAAACCGTCCGTCTTTCATCCGTGTTTAACAGATCCTTAGGAAGAGATGCTTTGAAAAAAAAAATTCCGCTGTGCAGTGTCAGTGAAACACGGATGACACATGGACAGCAAAAAACAGACACTTGGACCCAACACGGATCCATCACGGAGATCTACACAAAGGCATCACGTGTGAATGAGGCTCTAACTGGCTATTCAAACCTGGAAATCCTGATCTTAAATTCTGTGATCATCTCTACCAGCAGACCATTCTCAGTGATGAGGAGGAGCTGCTAGCCCCGTTTTCTCCGACTGTTATGTCTCCAGTTACCACTAGAGGGTCCGATTCCTATACATCTGTGTATCCTTTCTATTGACCTCAATACATTTATCGTATATGTACAGCAGTGCCAATAGGGTGGTGGGTGAAGAAAGGAATTGAGTCCAGACTTGTATTGAAGTGGTTAACATCTTTACTTGGCATAAACTTTCACCAGGGAACAATCTTCTAACTTTATCTTGGTTACCAGCAAGCATTGGCATGAAGATCTGTCAGGCAACAACTTCTGCAACAAATTCCTCTCTGCTGAATCTGTACTGTCCCAGCTCTGCTATATCAGCAATATTAAATAGAAATCTTTTCCTTTAGCTTGCTTTCTGCTGCAATTTTCTCTCTCTTTCTCTTTGTCTTTATCTTGTCCAGGGAATCTTTCCTCCTGGCTTGCAAGGCTTGTAGCTTGGGCCTCTATGCCCTGCAGAGCAGGCAGTGCTCTGCTGGCTGAACACAGTCATCCCCTTACAGGGGGTAACCTAACTCTACACAACCTGTCCCCAAGTAGGGGAAGGCTAGACTCTACACAACCTGTCCCCAAGGAGGGAAAGGCTAGACTGCCCTAGAACTAACTCAACTCCTCCCTCTCTAGAGAGGGGAATAGAATGGAAGAAGGGTTCCATTCTATCTAGCACAGCTCTGCTAGAAGTGCCGCCATCTGCTGGTGAACCAGGCACATTACATGTCAAACCATTACCAAATAATAAATACATTTACACATTGTGCAGGACCTAGGATAAATACACATGATGATACAGGGTACACTATTAAGGATGGTGGAGGGGTAAAAAGAGTGGTAATGCCCCCTTGCGGGGGCGTTACAAGTACATGAACAGGACCTATTAAAAAATGCCTATTGTTATACGCAAAACCAACAAGAATAGGACATGTTTTATCATTTGTGGCTCAGCTGTACAGATGCGGGCAGCACAAGGATGACATCTCTATTGCGCCATAGAAATGAATGGGTCCATGTGCGATCTGCAAAAAAATGCAAATCGGACGCAGACAGAAAGTATGGTTGTGTGAATGCACCCTTAGCCTGTGTTTGTACAAAGTGATAAATTGTAGCAGAGTCTGTATTTCAGCAGTCTCCTACGTTCTCCCTGCAGTCTCCCTGCACTCTCGCTCTCCAATATTGTCCTACACTAACAGTTTGCAGCAACACTGTCCCCAGTACCTGAGCGTCTTGCCACATCTCTCCCTATGCTCAGATCACAGGAAAATGGTGGAGACTGCGTGGGATGAGGGTTTTATAGGGCTGTGACATCACAGAGAATGGCTATCTGCGGATTGGCTGGCTGCACAGCATTATGGGTGATCTTGCGTTCCTGGGCTTGTCTCCTCTACACTTACTTTCACTCTCTAACGCGTGCAGTCGCCATTTTAGGAAAATGGATTAGTTACCACTAGAGATCGAAGTTGACAAAGTGGAATTCGATCCGAATTTCAGAAAAAATTCAATTCGCACCGAAACCGAATTTCCTCACGCTTCGTGGTAATGGCTACTACACGTGTTAGGATATGGGGCAAAGAACTCTGGGAACGAGGGATCACCCACAATGCCATGCATGCAGCCAATCAGCAGATAACCATCCTCTGTGATGTCACAACCCTTTAAATAGCCTCAGCCATTTTGGATTCTGCCATTTTTTCCAGTGTACTTAGTGCAGGGAGAGATGTCAGCAGGTGCTAGGGACAGTGCTAGGAAAGACTTCATTGTGCAAAAAAAATGATTTACAAGTTCAGGGAAAGAATAGTTAAGGTGTAGGGAAATGATAGGGAGGAATCATCTACGCTTTAAAAGGAAAACAGGGTGCAATAGGAGCGATTCTATTGCACCTTGCTGCATTTATTGGGGATCCAAATTGCTTTTAGGTTGTTTGTACTATATGATATATCACTAATTCCAGCAAACCTTGCTTGTGATTGGGGTGCAAGTTCTGTGATACAGCCATTTACAGGGTGTATTAATAGTATTGATACGTACGTCCTATTAGCTGTTCTGCGTTGATTTTACAATGTTTTACTTTTTTGGGGGGGGGTGTATTATTAGAAAGAAAAAAATAATATATATATATATATATATGTCATAAGTGCCGTTCGGCAGTGAAGTTACATTGTACTACAGCCATTTACGTGGTGTGGAAAAAGAAAATATACGTACGTCCCATCCCCCGTTCTGCAGTGAATTGTGATTGTTATTTTTTTTTGTGGTTTAGAAATAGAAAAAAAAAGGAGAAAATATAAGTCATAATTGGCATTCAGTGGTGAAGTTGCATTGTACTACAGCCATTTACATGGTGTATTAATAGGAAAGATACGTACGTCCCATTAGCCATTCTGCGGTGAATTGTGATTGTCATTTTTCTTATTTTGGTGTAGAGATAGGAAAAAGAATATGTCTCAATTGCCATTCTGCGGTGAATTGTGAAAATTTTTTGCTTTATAAGACGCACCTGCTGATAAGACACACTTAGGTTTTTGAGGAGGAAAATTAGGAAAAAAATATTTTTAACCAAAAGGTGTGCTTTTGGTGGGTTTTGAACTAATGGTGGTCTGTGGATGACACTATTATGGGGGATCTGTGGATGACACTGTTATGGAGAGGATCTGTGGATGACACACTGTTATGAGGGCATCTGTGGATGATGCATTGTTATGGAGGATTTGGGGATGACACACTGTTAGGGGGGATCTGTTGATGACACTGTTATGGGGGATCTGTGGATGACACACTGTTATGGGGATCTGTGGATGATGCACTGTTATGGGGGCATCTGTGGATGATGCACTGTTATGGGAGATCTGTGGATGACACTGTTATGGGGGATCTGTGGATGACACACTGATATGGGAGGAGCTGTGGATGACACTGTTATGGGGGATCTGTGGATGACACACTGCTATGGGGATATCTGTGGATGACACTGTTATGGGGGTTCTGTGGATGACACTGTTATGGGGGGATCTGTGAATGACATATATAGCATCTTATGCTGGTCCCCTCAGCGTCTTCTTATGTCCCTGTGTGAATAGTGACCCCATAACACCAGGCCCCACTCACAGCATTCTTTACATGAAATGTCTGTTTATTTAATGCTCAAGCAGTGGCTCTGGTTTGTTAAACTAGCGTAATCATCTGTAGTAGTACTCACTATCAAAGCGGCGGGCAGGCCGGCAGTGTACCGTCACTCACTCAGTCACGCTCCTGCTGCACCAGCTTCATTAATGAAGTAGAAGGTGCATGACGGAGTGAGTGACGTCACACTGCCGACCTGCCTGCCGCTTTGATAGTGAGTACTACTACAGATGATTATGCTAGTTTAACAAACCAGAGCCACTGGTTGAGGATTACATGAATAGACTTTACATATGAAGACTGCTGTGAGCAGGGCCCGGTGTAATGGAGTACAGTGACTGCACCGAGCCCTGTTGCGAGTGCAACAGCAGTTGCCGGCCTCCAGCCCCTTCTCCCACCCCGCGTGATGGAGGTAAACTGCACTGCGCTGTGCAGCATAGCGTCCGGCGATGTATCAGTGTCAGCAATGTAAAATTTGCACCATTCGCTTTATAAGACACACTGCCACTTTCCCCCAACTTTTGGCGGGGAAAAAGTGCGTCTTATAAAGCGAAAAATACAGTATATATGTCTTAATTGCTTTTCATCAGCGAAGTTACATTGTACTACAGCCATTTAAGTGGTGTAGAAAAATAAAATATATTACGTCCCATCACCCGTTCTGCAATGAATTGTGATTGTTATATTTCTTTTTATGGGTGTAGAAATAAGAATAATTGTCATTCAGCGGTGAAGTTACATTTAGAGATGAGCGAATTTTTCAAAGATTCGATTTGGCTGGTTTGCCCAATTTTCCGAAACGATTAAATTCGATCCGAATTTATTCGCGGTGAATCGTGTTAAAAACAGCTATTTCCTGGCTGCAGAGATCCTGTATAGTGATGTAGAACACTGTGCCTTGCAGTAACATGCATAGGGAGTCTGCTGTGGTAGTGAAACAATACTGTGAGTCCATGTGACATGCAGATGACAGGCGTCAATCTTAGAATCACTGCACACTTCACTTATTTGGGCAGTTACACAGAGCCAAAACTGACCAAATAACTTAAGTATGAACTCAGCCTTACAGGTCGATGTTAGCGTCAAGAAGAAGCGCACTCCTTTCACACCATCGTCAGCTGATTCCACATAGATGTCTACAGAACCTGTTCTATTAAACGCTTATACAAGAGTGGAGAGGGTGTCAGCAGTAAGTTTGTGTTGACGTCACTAATTATTTTGCCCTTCCTCTGATCCGTCAGAACAATAACCCACAAAAAAAGGATCCTGTCTGTGGAGCAAATGCCTTCACTCTGTCAGCATTTTGTCAGTAATCCATCAGTATTGCTAAAGCCAAAAAAAACAGGAGTGGATCCAAAACAGAGATGACACGTGAATGGAATATTTGCATGTCTTCTGTGTTTTGTACCCACTCCTGATTTTGGCTACCAAATCATAAGCCAATTCTGATGGGACCATACAGGCCTTACAGCTACTACACAGACAGGATCCGTTGTATGTTTAATTTTTCCTTACTTTTGCCAGATCAGAAGAAGGGTCAAATAAATGGTGATGTCATCCAGGCCAAAAAGCCAAAATAGTGGCCCAGTCATAGAGTGGGGAGGGTTGGAGAACAGCTTGAGAAGTTCACAGAGTGGCCCAATGACATAGTGGTGAGGTGGAAGTGTAACATCCCAGAGTTATGTTACGAAACTCTTTTACCCCGCTACAACCTGATAAGTGTATCTGCATTGTCATCCTGTGTAATTTAACATCACATGCTCACAAATGAGCATTTAAATCCTAGTTAAATATATTTGCTGTAATTCTCATGTTCACCAGCAGGTGGCAGCAATGTGTTTACCAGGGACTTAGTTCAGTTTAGTGTTTCTAGACTGGAATAGTACATTCCAGTTTAGCTCCCCCCTCTTTGAGAAGGTGTGGAATGTTCCCACATCCTGCCTCATGGGTGGGGAAGGAAGTTAGTGTTAGTGTGCCAGCCACCCTGGCTAGGGGAAGGCTGTGCAAGTAGGAGCTCCCAGATATAGGGATCCAAGCCAGCATCTTGTCTCGGCTGAGACAAAAGATTGCCATTCCCAGTTTGAGCCTTTCAGCCTCAGCTGGTGGAAAGCAAGCAGCCATCTCCAGAACTCCAGGAAGAACCATACCTTGTGAGCACAATCACACGGAGACATTACACCACTCTGGCATTCCTAACCTGGTACGTGAGTTGCAACACCTTAAAGGGCCCTGAGACTTTACCCTGCGCACGCTGCAATTGGCATCACAAACAAAAACTATAGACTTCTATACCCATATCCGGACCCACTGCATAATTTGGCGTCCGCGTAACCGACCCACGGTCCTGCTCATTGCAGAAGCAGCATGAGGAGACCACAGAGTGGCCCAGTGACACAGTGGTGAGGTGGCAGCAGCAGCAGCATGAGGAGGCCACAGAGTGGCACAAGGACAGTGTGTGAAGGTGGCAGCAGCAGAATGAGGAGGCAACAGAGTGGCAAGGTGACATAGTGTTGAGGTTGCAGCAGCAGTAGAATGAGGAGGCCACAGAGTGGCACAAGGACAGAGTGTGGAGGTGGCAGCAGCAGCATGAGGAGGCCACAGAGTGGCCCAGTGACATAGTGTGGAGGTGACAGCAGCACAAGGAGACCACAGAGTGGCCCGGTTACAGAGTGGGGAGGTGGGTGGCAATAACAGTACCCACTGACGATGGTGGGTGTAAGAAGGAGCACTTGGTATCAGATGCATGGCATCAGGCGGGTGGAAGCATCAGAATAGTAGCTGAGGCAGGTAGCCAGAAGAAACCGGTCTCTTTTGTCAAGGTTTGGGAGAGGCAGCATGGATGATCTAGTCTGATGAATCAGGCATTGGTGGGTGGAAATCCTGGCTGATCCACGCCTGATTCATCTTGACAAAGGTCAGTCTCTCCACATTTTGGGTAGAAAGGCGAGTTCTCCTTGGGGTAACTATGGCCCCCACCGCACTAAACACCCGCCCTGATGCCACACTACTGGCCGGGAAGGACAGCTTTTCCAGGGCAAACTTGGCCAGTTGCGGCCACAAATCTAGTTTGTCCACCCAGTAGTCCAGCGGATCTTCGATGACAGGTGGCAGGGTGCATTGCAAGTATGCCACCACCTGCTGGTTCAGGTTCTGCTCTATGTCTAGCTGCTGGTGAGTAGTTTCTTGACTATGCGGGTGAAGAAAGCTGTTCATCAACAATTCTAGACTTAGGCTGCTGCTGATGGAGCTGGTACTGCTCCTGACACCCCCTTCCCAGCAGCCATGGCAGTGGAACATGAGCGCAGAGGGCCCCCCCGGTCAGACCTGCGAGAGGATGGACGATGGCACACATAGGCAGCGGCCAACTGACTACATAGGATGTCTCTATGATAGTTCAGTTTGTCCTCCCTCTCAGCGGGTGTAAAAAAGGCCCCCATTTTGGACTGGTAGCGAGGGTCTAACATGGTGGAGATCCAGTAGTAATCCCTTTGCCAAATGGTGACAATTCGGCTGTCACTACGCAAGAAAGTGAGCATGCATCGGGCCATTTGCACAAGTGACTCGGAGGGACTCCCTGCCTCCATCTCCACTGCATACTGCCACGGTGTGCCTGGGTCATCTGCCTCGTCTTCCTCATCTCCCTCTTGCTCCTCCGGCTGCTCCTGCTCCTACTCTCCTGTCACCTGTGTAGAAAAAACACCCATTTCGCTACACATTGCTTGTGCTCCAATGTCCTCCTCCTCCTACAGTTCAGCCCCCCACAGGGCTCATGTGGCTGTGAGATGTAGGCGCCATGTCTCCAGTCCCCTGACCAGCCAGATTTACCAGCATCTTTTCCAGGATATGAATCAGTGAAATGACGTTGTTCATCCCGTAGTACTGAAGATTAAAAAATAAAGTTGCCTCCTTAAAGGGCACGAGCAAACGGCAGGTGTCATGCATGAGCTGCCACTGGTTAACATCAAAGTTACATAGTACCTCTGTCCGCTTGGATCATCAAGAAATCGTTTATGGCCTTTCTCTGTTCATATAGTTGGTCTAACATATGGAGGGTGGAAACGTCGCATATCAGCCTATGTTGGGGGATGCCGTTCAGCCTCTGCAGCTCAAGGAGGGTGTGCTTGGCGGTATAGGAATGGCTGAAGTGCATGCAAAGTTTCCTGGCCATTTTTAGTATGTCTTGCAGATGGGTGAAAGAGGTCAGGAACCGCTTTACAACCAGATTGAACACGTGCGCCATGCAGGGCGCATGGCTTAGCCCTCCTTGACGTGCCGACATCATGTTCTTCCCGTTGTCACTAACCATGGTTCCAATTTTGAGTTGTCGCGGAGAAAGCCAGGATTTGATTTCTTGATGAAGGACACAGAGCAGTTCCTCCCCTGTGTCACTCCGTTCGTCCAGGCAAACGAGGTTTAGAACAGCGTGACACCACCGTGCCCTGCACATGTGGTATGCTGGAGGAGCACTGTGAATTGTCCCTGCAGTGGAGGCTGAGGACACGGTGGAGGATGAGGAGGCAGAGGCGGACATTGTCACAGGACCAACGGCATGAGATCGTGGAGGCGGAAGAGGCGTGACCTGGCCAACTTGCTGGTGTGGCTGGGCAGGAACCACATTTACCCAGTGGGCCGTAAAGGACATATATTGTCCTTGACCGTAGTTACAGTGAGGAACAGAAGTATTTGAACACCCAGCGATTTTGCCACTTAGAAATCATGAAGGGGTCTGAAATTCACTTTGTAGGTGCATTCTCACTCTGAGAGACAGAATAAAAAAATAAGGAAATCACATTGTATGACTTTTAAAGAATTGATTTGTCTTCCACTGCTGAACATAAGTATTTGAACACCTGAGAAACAGCAAGAATTCTGGCTCTCAAAGACCTGTTACTGTGCCTTTAAAAAGTCCACCTCTACTCCACTCAATAATCTATTTTAGTAGCATCTGTCTGAGCTCTTTAAAGACACCTTTTAACCCCAGTACTACCATGGGCAAGACCAAAGAGCTGGCAAAAGACACCAGAGACAAAATTGTGGACCTCCAGAAGGCAAGAAAGGGCTACGAGGCAATTGCCAAGCAGCTTGGTGAAAATAGATCAACTGTTGGAGCAATTGTTAGAAAATGGAAGAGGCTAAAGATGACTGTCAGTCTGAACTTAAACTGGAAAAGAAATCCAGCACCTTGTTTTTCTTGCTTGACTGTGTTTATTCCACAAACCAAGTGTACAGCGGTAATAGAACCCTCAAAATGTAAGCCCCAATACGGTCTACATGTTTCGAACCAGATGGTTCTTAATCATGGGAGGTCATGATTAAGAACCATCTGGTTCGAAACATGTAGACCGTATTTGGGCTTACATTTTGAGGGTTCTATTACCGCTGTACACTTGGTTTGTGGAATAAACACCGTCAAGCAAGAAAAACAAGGTGCTGGATTTATTTTCCCGTTTAAGTTCATATGCTTGGGTCTCATCGCATCCGTGCACTCTTGAAACTGCTGATGCAGGTGAGCTGGACTTTTACTATTATTTGTATGACTGTCAGTCTCCCTCGGACTGGGGCTCCATGCAAGATCTCACATTGTAGGGTATCACTGATTATAAGAAAGGTGAGGTTTCAGCCCAGAACTACAAGGGATGAGCTGGTCAATGACATGAAGAGAGCTGGGACCACACTTTCAAAGGTCACTGTCGGTAGAACACTACGCCATCATGGTTTCAAATCATGCATTGTACAGAAGGTTCCCCTGCTTAAGTCATCACATGTCCAGGCCCGTCTTAAGTTTGCTAATGACAATCTGGATGATCCAGAAGAGGCATGGGAGAAAGTCATGTGGTCAAATGAGACCAAAGTAGAACTTTTTGGTCTAAACTTCACTCGTCGTGTTTGGAGGAAAAAGAAGGACGAGTTGCATCCCAAGAACACTATCCCTACTGTGAAGCATGGGGGTGGTAACATCATGCTTTGGGGGTGCTTTTCTGCGAAGGGGACAGGATGACTTCACTGTATTAAGGAGAGGATGAATGGCAACAACCTCCTTCCCTCAGTCAGAACATTGAAGATGTGTCATGGCCAGGTCTTCCAACATGACAACGACCCGAAGCACACAGCCAGAATAACCAAGGAGTGGCTCCGTAAGAAGCCTATCAAGGTTCTGGAGTGGCCTAGCCAGTCTCCAGACCTAAATCCAATAGAACATCTTTGGAGGGAGCTGAAACTCTGTGTTGCTCAGCGACAGCCCCAAAACCTGACAGATCTAGAGCAGATCTGTGTGGAGGAGTGGGCCAAAATCCCTGTTGCAGTTTGTGCAAACCTGGTCAAGAACTACAGGAAACGTTTGATCTCTGTAATTGCAATCAAAGGCTTAAGTACCAAATATTAACACTGATTTTCTCAGGTGTTCAAATACTTATGTTCAGCAGCGCAAGACAAATAAATTCTTTAAAAATCATACAATGTGATTTCCTTTTTTTTTTTTTTTCTAAATCCTGTTTCTCAGAGTGGGAATGCACCTACAATGTGAATTTCAGACCCCTCCATGAATTCTAAGTGGGAGAACTTGCAAAATCGCAGGGTGTTCAAATACTTCTGTTCCTCAATGTAAAGCTACCGACCAATTTTCCCAAAAAAGGCTGTATCACAAACAAATTTCACCACAGAATGGCTAATCAATGCAATTACTCAGTTCCTACAGAAGAAAGTCTACATTCACTGACCAATTTTCCCAAAAAAGGCTGTATATAGGGTTGAGCGAACCCGAACTGTAAAGTTAGGGTTCGTACCGAACTTTAGGATTTAAAAAAACACCCATTTTTTGCAAGACCCTACATCTGGGGCCTTTGCTGCATTTGTCACAGTGAAATACAAGCTTGAAATACTGCAATTATATTCTGGGTTTTAAAAAAACACCCATTTTTTTGCAAGACCCTACATCTGGGGCCTTTGCTGCATGTGTCATAGTGAAACACAAGCTTGAAATACTGCAATTATATTCTGGGTTTAAAAAAAACACAAATTTTTTGCAATACCCTACATCTGGGGCCTTTGCTGCATTTGTCACAGTCAAATACAAGCGTTAGATAGTGCTGTTATATTCTGGTATTAAAAAAAACACCCATTCTGGGCAAGATAATACATTTTCGGCCTTTGCTGCAGTTCTGACAGTCCAATACAAGCATGATACACCGCTGTTATATTCTGGTATTATATATATAAAACACCAATTTTGGACAAGATAATACATTTGTGGCCTTTGTTGCATTTGTGACAGTCAAATACAAAGTATTAATACTGCAGTTATATTATTGGTTTAAAAAAACACCCATTTTTTGCAATACCCTACATCTTGGGCCTTTGCTGCATTTGTCGCAGTCAAATACTAGCGTTAGATACTGCTGTTATATTCTGGTTTTAAAAAAAACACCCATTTTGGGCAAGACCCTACATCTGGGGCCTTTGCTGCATTTGTCACGGTGAAATACAAGCTTGAAATACTGCAATTATATTCTGGGTTTAAAAAAAACACACATTTTTTGCAAGACCCTACATCTTGGGCCTTTGCTGCATTTGTCACAGTGAAATACAAGCTTGAAATACTGCAATTATATTCAGGGTTTAAAAAAAACACCCATTTTTTGCAATACCCTACATCTGGGGCCTTTGCTGCATTTGTCACAGTGAAATACTGCAATTATATTCTGGGTTTTAAAAAAAACACCCATTTTTTGCAAGACCCTACATCTTGGGCCTTTGCTGCATTTCTCACAGTGAAATACAAGCTTGAAATACTGCAATTATATTCTGGGTTTTAAAAAAACACAAATTTTTTGCAATACCCTACATCTGGGGCTTTTGCTGCATTTGTCACAGTCAAATACAAGCGTTAGATAGTGCTGTTATATTCTGGTATTAAAAAAACACCCATTTTGGGCAAGACCCTACATCTGGGGCCTTTGCTGCATTTGTCATGGTGAAATACAAGCTTGAAATACTGCAATTATATTCTGGGTTTAAAAAAAACACAAATTTTTTGCAAGACCCTACATCTTGGGCCTTTGCTGCATTTGTCACAGTTAAATACAAGCTTGAAATACTGCAATTATATTCAGGGTTTAAAAAAAACACCCATTTTTTGCAAGACCCTACATCTTGGGCCTTTGCTGCATTTCTCACAGTAAAATACAAGCTTGAAATACTGCAATTATATTCTGGGTTTTAAAAAAACACCCATTTTCTGCAATACCCTACATCTGGGGCTTTTGCTGCATTTGTCACAGTCAAATACAAGCGTTAGATAGTGCTGTTATATTCTGATATAAAAAAAACACCCATTTTAGGCAAGATAATAAATGTGTGGCCTTTGCTGCATTTCTGACAGTCCAATACAAGCGTTATATACCGCTGTTATATTGTGGTATTAAAAAAAAAAAAACATTTTGGGCAATATAATACTTTTGTGGTCTTTGTTGCATTTGTGACAGTCAAATACAAAGTTTAAATACTGCAGTTATATTCTGGTTTTAAAAAAACACAGATTTTGGGCAAGACCCTACATCTGGGGCCTTTTCTGCATTTGTCACAGTCAAATACAAGCAATAGATACTGCTGCTCTATTCTGGTTTAAAAAAAACACCAATTTTTTGCAAGACCCTACATCTTGGGCCTTTTCTGCATTTGTCACAGTGAAATACAAGCTTGAAATACTGCAATTATATTCAGGGTTTAAAAAAACACCCATTTTTTGCAATACCCTACACCTGGGGCCTTTGCTGCATTTGTCACAGTGAAATACAAGCTTGAAATACTGCAATTATATTCTGGGTTTTAAAAAAAAACACAAATTTTTTGCAATACCCTACATCTGGGGTCTTTGCTGCATTTGTCACAGTCAAATACAACCAGTCAATACTGCAGTTACATTGTTGGCACCTGCAGCCCATGTCCATCAGTACTTCACCTCACCCCCGTCTGAGCCCCAAGTCATGGAGCAGCCTCTTCAGCTTTTTGATGACTCTGCTAGCAGGGTTTCCCAGGGCCATTCACATAGCCCTGCCCCAGAAGTGGAAGAGATTGAGTGCACTGATGCCCAACCACTTATGTTTCAGAATAAGTACTTGGGAGGACCACCGCAGCACGTCTCGGATGATGACGAAACACAGGTGCCAACTAGAGATGTCGCGGACATAAAATTTTCCGTTCGCGAACGGCGAACACGAATTTCCGCAAATGTTCGTGAACGGGCGAACCGCCATAGACTTCAATAGACTGGCGAATTTTAAAACCCACAGGGACTCTTTCTGGCCACAATAGTGATGGAAAAGTTGTTTCAAGGGGACTAACACCTGGACTGAGTTCCTAATTGTTGTATTGCTAGAATATATAACGAAGATTGAGAATATACAGGGAGTGCAGAATTATTAGGCAAGTTGTATTTTTGAGGATTAATTTTATTATTGAACAACAACCATGTTCTCAATGAACCCAAAAAACTCATTAATATCAAAGCTGAATATTTTTGGAAGTAGTTTTTAGTTTGTTTTTAGTTTTAGCTATTTTAGGGGGATATCTTTGTGTGCAGGTGACTATTACTGTGCATAATTATTAGGCAACTTAACAAAAAACAAATATATACCCATTTCAATTATTTATTTTTACCAGTGAAACCAATATAACATCTCAACATTCACAAATATACATTTCTGACATTCAAAAACAAAACAAAAACAAATCAGTGACCAATATAGCCACCTTTCTTTGCAAGGACATTCAAAAGCCTGCCATCCATGGATTCTGTCAGTGTTTTGATCTGTTCACCATCAACATTGCGTGCAGCAGCAACCACAGCCTCCCAGACACTGTTCAGAGAGGTGTACTGTTTTCCCTCCTTGTAAATCTCACATTTGATGATGGACCACAGGTTCTCAATGGGGTTCAGATCAGGTGAACAAGGAGGCCGTGTCATTAGATTTTCTTCTTTTATACCCTTTCTTGCCAGCCACGCTGTGGAGTACTTGGACGTGTGTGATGGAGCATTGTCCTGCATGAAAATCATGTTTTTCTTGAAGGATGCAGACTTCTTCCTGTACCACTGCTTGAAGAAGGTGTCTTCCAGAAACTGGCAGTAGGACTGGGAGTTGAGCTTGACTCCATCCTCAATCCGAAAAGGCCCCACAAGCTCATCTTTGATGATACCAGCCCAAACCAGTACTCCACCTCCACCTTGCTGGCGCCTGAGTCGGACTGGAGCTCTCTGCCCTTTACCAATCCAGCCACGGGCCCATCCATCTGGCCCATCAAGACTCACTCTCATTTCATCAGTCCATAAAACCTTAGAAAAATCAGTCTTGAGATATTTCTTGGCCCAGTCTTGACGTTTCAGCTTGTGTGTCTTGTTCAGTGGTGGTCGTCTTTCAGCCTTTCTTACCTTGGCCATGTCTCTGAGTATTGCACACCTTGTGCTTTTGGGCACTCCAGTGATGTTGCAGCTCTGAAATATGGCCAAACTGGTGGCAAGTGGCATCTTGGCAGCTGCACGCTTGACTTTTCTCAGTTCATGGGCAGTTATTTTGCGCCTTGGTTTTTCCACACGCTTCTTGCGACCCTGTTGACTATTTTGAATGAAACGCTTGATTGTTCGATGATCACGCTTCAGAAGCTTTGCAATTTTAAGAGTGCTGCATCCCTCTGCAAGATATCTCACTATTTTTGACTTTTCTGAGCCTGTCAAGTCCTTCTTTTGACCCATTTTGCCAAAGGAAAGGAAGTTGCCTAAAAATTATGCACACATAATATAGGGTGTTGATGTCATTAGACCACTCCCCTTCTCATTACAGAGATGCACATCACCTAATATGCTTAATTGGTAGTAGGCTTTCGAGCCTATACAGCTTGGAGTAAGACAACATGCATAAAGAGGATGATGTGGTCAAAATACTCATTTGCCTAATAATTCTGCACGCAGTGTAGTGCTATATTCGTCAATTCTAGCAATACAACCATTAGGAACTGAGATCTAAGTTGTAATCGCAATGCGATTAATATAACCTGTATTAATCGCATTGCGATTACAACTTAGATCTGAGTTCCTAATGGTTGTATTGCTAGAATTGACGAATATAGCACTATATTCTCAATCTTCGTTATATTCTAGCAATACAACCATTAGGAACTCAGATCTAAGTTGTAATCGCAATGCGATTAATATAACCTGTATTAATCGCATTGCGATTACAACTTAGATCCAGTGGCGTTGCGAGGGGGTGCGGTGGGTATGGGCCGCACTGGGTGACACCAGTCTGATGGGGTGTCACCCGCGGCCCGCTGGCGCAGGAGTTCTCACTCACAAGTTCAACTTCTAAACTTCGCAAGTAAGCAAGCACGTTGCGCCGTCACGTGGTAAAGGGGGACGGGGGTGTGACTCACTGCAGCCTGGTGAGTGGTGGGGCGCCGCGGCAGCTGCCCTGCAGGAGTCTCTGATGCCGGGAGGAGGAGGTAGGTAGAGCGGCTCTGACTTTATAGACCAAATTATTTTAATAATACCCCAATAATAATAAGTTAATAACCTAACCCCTTCATAAATTACTGGTGGATTATTATAGAGACGGCCCCAGGCCAGGAGACATAAGGGGTTGGGTTGAACTGTGGGCTGGGGCCACCCGGCCACATTTACTAATCTTTGCTCAGGGGGGCCCTCATAAATATAGACTCACATGGTGTGGACTGGTCATTTTTACTAAGGAATATAGTTTAAATGTTTATGTGCAAAAGAGAAAATAAGAAGTCAGCTCCAATCAGATATCTGCACATAGACCAAGACTCTGGGTCTATGCAGATATCTGATTGGAGCTGACTTAGTGACTTCTTTTTTTTTCTCTTTATTATGGCTTGGGGGGGGCAGGGGTGACACCATTTTCTACCGCACCGGGTGACACCAGCCATACCAACGCCAACCATTAGGAACCCAGCTCTAAGTTGAATTCGCAATGTGATTAATATAACCTGTATTAATCGCATTGCGATTACAACTTAGTCAAATTTGTGACACTGCAGCTTCCGAATGAATCTAAAATGGATGCTGTCCAGGAGGTGGGAGGGTCTGGGAGGGAGGGTATGATGCTGATTGGCTGGAATGTGTCTGCTGACTGTGAGGTACAGGGTCAAAGTTGACACAATGATGACGAATAGGGGGCGGACCGAACATTGCATATGTTCGCCCACCGCGGCGAACGCGAACAAGCGATGTTCGCCGGGAACTATTCGCCGGCGAATAGTTCGGGACATCTCTAGTGCCAACTGCTGTGGCTTTCTGCAGTGTTCAGACCTACAAGGAGGGGAGAGGTGAAGACTGGGTGGAAGATGATGTGAAGGACTATGAGATCCTCGACCCCACATGGAATGAAGGTAATGCGAGTGACCTGTGTAGTTCGGAGGAAGAGGCGGTGGTCGCACAGAGCCACCAGCACAGCAGAAGAGGGAGCCGGGTGCAAAAGCAGAGCGGCCGTCCCCTAGGCAGTACGCCTGCTACTGCCTGCCGCACCAAGGAACCGAGCACACCAAAGACAGCTCCAAGGAGTTCCCTGGTGTGGCAGTTCTTCAGACAATGTGTTGACAAGACACGAGTGGTTTTCATGCTGTGCAATCAGAGCCTGAAGCAAGGCATAAACGTTCTCAACCTGAGCACAACCTGCATGACCAGGCATCTAAGGGCAAAGCACAAGCTGCAGTGGAGTAGACACCTCAAAAACAAAGAAAGGTCTCTGGCTCCTCCTGCTTCCTCTTCTGCTGCAGTCTCAGCCTCTTCATCCACCTCTGGAGTGACAGTGGCACCTGCCACCCCGCAATCAGAGGATCTGCCAGCAACGCCACCACCTGAGTCACCAAGCATCTCCACAATGTCCCATGGAAGCATTCAACTCTTTATCTCCCAAACACTGGAGCGAAAGAGGAAGTACCCCCCTACCCACCCGCGATCCCTGGCCCTGAATGCCAGCATTTCAAAATTACTGGCATTTGAAATGCTGTCATTCTGTCTGGTGGAGACGGAAAGTTTTAAAAGCCTTATGGCGGTGGCTGTCCCACAGTACGTCGTGCCCAGCCGCTACTATTCCAGGCGAGCCATCCCTTTCCTGCACAACCAAGTGGGGGACAAAATCAGGTGTGCACTGCGCAACGCCATCTATGGCAAGGTCCACCTAACTATAGATACGTGGACCAGTAAGCACGGTCAGTGACGTTATATCTCCCTAACAGCACACTGGGTAAATGCAGTGGCGGCTGGGCCTGAAGAGGATAGCAGTTTGGCGCATATCCTTCCACCACCGAGGAATGCAGTGCGCTTCTCTTTGCCTCCTGTTGCTTCCTCCTCCTACCCTGCTTCCTCATCCTCTATTGCCTCTTCATCCGGTCAGCGTAACACCTTCACCACCAACTTCAGCACAGCCAGGGGTAAACGACAGCAGGCAGTTTTAATACTTATCTGTTTGGGGGACAAACCCCACACCGCGCAGGAGCTGTGGACGGGCATGGAACAACAGACCGATGAGTGGTTGGTGCCAGTGAGCCTCAAGCCCGGCCTGGTGGTGTGTGATAATGGGAAAAATCTCGTAGCAGCTCTGGGCCTAGCCAGTTTGACGCACATCCCTTGCCTGTCGCATGTGCTGAATTTGGTGGTGCAGAGGTTCCTTTTGGCGTTCTCACCCTGCTGCTGCTCGCCTGTCAACGCTGCAGCATAACTTCGGCCTTCCCGTTCACCGCCTCATATGCGACGTGCCCACAAGGTGGAATTTCACCTTGCACATGCTGGCCAGACTGTCGAGCAGCAGCAGGCGATAGTGGAGTTTCAGCTGCAGTACGCACGGGTGAGTCGCTCTGCGGAACAGCACCACTTCACCACCAATTTCACTAATTTGTCTGTTACATTATCGGGTGAAATTCACCAATTGTTGGCTGTGATATACCCTTACTCTACGTAGTGGACAAGGAAATACATTTCACTAATTCATCTGTTGCATTGTTGGGTGACAAATTCTCATCTTTTGCGCTAGAAAGTACATTTGCGGCCTACACTGCATTTAGGACAGTACGAATCAGGTGAGGCCAGAACAAGTACAGACTATAGTAGATTGGGGGGCTGACAGTGCCTCCCGTTCCTTTGCATTGTCTCCCACCCAGTCCCCTGCTGAAAGATCAGAGTTGGCTCCTACAGCCCATGGCTTTCTGTCTTTCAACTCACCCCCTTGCAAATCAGGCAAGCAGTCTGAGCCCCAAGTCATTCAGCAGTCTGTTATGCTTTTTGATGACTCTGCTGGCAGGGTTTCCGTAGACCATCCATATAGCCCTGCACCAGAAGTGGAAGAGATTGAGTGCACTGATGCCCAACCACGTATGTTTCAGGATGAGGACATTGGAAGACCACAGCAGCACGTCTCTGATGATGACAAAACAGAGGTGCCAATTGCTGCGGCTTTCTGCAGTATGCAGACCGACAAGGAGGGCAGGGGTAAAGATTGGGTGGAATATGATGTGGAGGATGATGAGATACTAGACCCTATATGAAATCAAGGTCATGCGAGTGACCCTTCTACTTCGGAGGAAGAGGTGGTGGTCGCACAGAAACACCAGCACAGCAAAAGAGGGAGCAGGGTGCAAAAGCGTCTGTTACATTCTTGGGTGACATTTTACCATTTTTGCCGTGAATAAACCCCTGCTCTAAATAGGTGACAGGGACCTAATTTTTGTAAAATCGTCTGTTCAATTGGTGGGTGACATGACACAGTTTTGCCGTGAATAAACCCCTGCTCTGCATAGTTGACAGGGCCCTACATTTAAAAAAAATCGTTTGTTCCATTGGTGGGTGACATTAACCCATTTTTGCCGATGAAAAACCCCTGCTCTGAATAGGTGACAGGGACTTAAATTTCTAAAATTTGTCTTTAATTGACATGCGCCACCTCCTTTCATTCAATCCTTCCGCTTTAACAACTTGTCCCACATTTCCGCTCAATCACATTTCAGCCATTGACCTCCCTTGGAAGTGGTATCCCTTTCTCTTGCTCCCTCTCCGGTGTGGAACCCTGATTCGCCGCTAACCGTGATCAACATAGTAGGCGCAGAAAAGAACATCGAAAGTTGATAGAGAAGATATCCAATTGGATCGTGGACGTCACGGGGACGTGCGATCAGGCAGAAGTTATCTAGAGTCAACAAAGCTGCAGCAGGGCCTCTCCTGGCTAACGTTTCTAAATCCAACATACCCCAGTGACATTCCCTATAATTTTTTATTAATCATTCCAATAACAGGGCATCTTAAGAATCCTGTATTGTTATTTATCATCACTACCTCCCTGAGACGGGGGTTGGTAATTGCTGCACGCCCCCTCCTTTACTTGGAAGCTTCGGCTTCAATAATTTGTCCCACATTTCCGCTCGATCACATTTAATTGCATACATTGACCTCCCTTGGATGTGGTATCCCTTTCTCAAGCTCCCTCTTCACCGTGGAACCGTGATTCGCCACTAACCGTGATCAACATGGTAGGCGCAGAAAAGAACATTGAAAGTTGATAGAGTAAATATCCAATTGGATCGTGGACATCACGGAGACGTGCGACATGGTGGAGCAGTATGTGTGCACACGCCTACATGTACTGACTGATGGGTCTGTCCCCTTCAACTTCTGGGTCTCCAAATTGGGCATATGGCCTGAGCTTGCCCTTTACGCCTTGGAGGTGCTTGCCTGCCCTGCAGCCAGTGTATTGTCTGAATGTATGTTTTGAATGGCTGGAGGGGGTTATCACAGATTATATTTCCCAATATTTTGGGGTGACCCTAATTTAAACAAAAAAATAATATTTAAACCAAACACCAGTGTTGGCTACCTCCTCCTCCACTGCCTTGTCCACCTACACCACCACATCCACCGCCTCCTCAACCTCCTACTCCATATGAACCTCGTCCTCCTAGATCAAGATTATTATTTTTTATTTTTATGTATTTTATGTTATTTTAAGTCATTTCCCTATCCACATTTGTTTGCAGAGCACTTGCCATGCTCTTAACCACATTTTGATGCCATTTGCAGCCCCCTAGCCCTTTCTATGACTTTTTTAGAGCCATTTTAGTGCTCCAAAGTTCGGGTCCCCATTGACTTCAATGGGGTCCGGGGTCAAGTTCGGGTCCCGAACTCTAACTTTTTTGAGAAGTTCAGCCTAACCAGTCAAACCCGAATATCCAGGTGTCTGCTCAACTCTAGCTTTATCGCAAACAAATTTCATCATGAAATGGCTAATCGATGCAATTACTCAGTCCCTACAGAAGAAAGTCTACATTCACCGAACAATTTTCCCAAAAAAGGCTGTGTCACAAAATAATTTCACCACTGAATGGCTAATCAACGCAATTACTCAGTCCCTACAGAAGAAAGTCTACATTCACTGACCAATTTTCCCCAAAAACTCTGTATCTCAAAAAATTTCACCACTGAATCACAATGTAAACTCGCTGCAGAACGGCTAATAACACGTACTTATTTTTCCCATTAATACAACCCAACAATGGACCAATGATTTTATAGATATGTAAATGAGCCTGGTAAGGTGCCCAAGGGGCTGTACTAACCTTCTTGGAGCCCAGCACCGCCTGCGTCCTCCGAATCTCCTCCTTTATTCACAGTTAGATTGCCCTAATCTCGCGATGCGCAGTTCCTTCCCTGAGGCTGATGCCAGCACAGGGAAGGAACACTATACTGGCACTGCGCATGCGCGAGCATCGCGAGATTACGGCAATCTAACTGTGAAGAAAGGAGGAGATTCGAAGGATGCAGGCGGTGCTGGGCTCCTTCACAGGTGGCGTGGCTGGGCTGCAAGAAGGTTAGTACAGCCCCTTGGGCACCTTACCAGGCTCATTTATATATTTATAAAATCATTTTTTAAACACAATAAAAGGACACAGCTTTATGGAACAGGTATATTGCAGACATGCTAGCAGCGATCTAGCCGTGCATGTCCGCAGCTCTATAAGCTAAAACGAGGTGACAGAATCCCTTTAAGTCTAGAGTCACTGATGAGCAGTTTTCTTCACCCGTCTACTGAAGAAACTACTCACCAGCAGCAGCAGCAGGATATAGAGCAGAACCTGAACCAGCAGGTTGTGGTATACTTGTAGTGCACCATGCCACCCCACATCGAAGATCCCCTGGACTACTGGGCAGCCAAACCCGATTTCTGGCCGCAACTGGCCAACTTTGCCCTGGACAAGGTTTCCTGCCCGGCCAGCAGTGTGGCATAAGAACGGGTGTTTAGTGCGACGGGGGCCATACTTACCCCAAGTAGAACTCGCCTGTCCACCCAAAATGTAGAGAAACTAACCTTTGTGAAAATGAATCAGGCGTGGATCAGCCAGGATTTTCAAACACCAATGCCTGATGCATCAGACTAGACCATCCATGATGCCACACTAACACTTTGACCTGTTTCTTCTGACCACCTGCTTCAGCTACTATTTTTATGCTGCCACCCGACTGATGCCACACCTGCTGCCAGGTGCTCCTATTGTCAGCCACCATCCTGGTACTGGTATTGCCCCTCACCTACCCACTCTGTCACTGGGCCATTCTGTGGTCTCCTCATGCTGCTGCCACCTCAGCACTCTGTGGTCTCCTCATGCTGGTGCCACTTCACCACTCTGTGGTCTCCTCATGCTGCTGCCACCTCAACACTATGTCTCTGGGCCACTCTGTCATCTCCTCATGCTGCTACCACATCACCAATCTGTGGTCTCCTCATGCTGCTGCCAGTTCACCACTCTGTGGTCTCCTCATGCTGCTGCCAGCTCAACACTATGTATCTGGGCCACTCTGTGGTCTCCTCATGCTGCTGCCACTTCACTACTCTGTGGTCTGCTCATGCTGCTGCCAGTTCACCACTCTGTGGTCTCCTCATGCTGCTGCCACCTCAACACTATGTCTCTGGGCCACTCTGTCATCTCCTCATGCTGCTACCACATCACCAATCTGTGGTCTCCTCATGCTGCTGCCAGTTCACCACTCTGTGGTCTCCTCATGCTGCTGCCACCTCAACACTATGTCTCTAGGCCACACTGTGGTCTCCTCATGCTGCTGCCACATAACTATTCTGTGGTCTCCTCATGCTGCTGCCACATCACCACTCTGTGTTTTCCTCATGCTGCTGCCACATCACTATTCTGTGGTCTCCTAATGCTACTGCTACCTGAACACTATGTCTCTCAAGACTATGTCTCTGGGCCACTCTGTCGTCTCCTCATGCTGCTGCCACTTCACCACTCTGTGGTCTTCTCATGCTGCTGCCACCTCAGCACTATTTCTCTGAGCCACTCTGTGGTCTCCTCATGCTGCTGCCACATCACCACTCTGTGGTCTCCTCCTGCTGCTGCCACTTCACTACTCTGTGGTCTTCTCATGCTGCTGCCACCTCAACACTATGTCTCTGAGCCACTCTGTGGTATCCTCATGCTGCTACCACTTCACCACTCGGTCTCCTCATGCTGCTGCCACATCACCACTATGTCACTGGGCCACTCTGTGTTCTTCTTATGCTGCTGCCACTTCACCACTCTGTGGTCTCCTCACGCTGCTGCAACCTCACCACTATGTCACTGGGCCGCTCTGTGGTCTCCTCATGCTGCTGCCACTTCACCAATCTGTGGTCTTCTCATGCTGCTGCCACCTCAACACTATGTCTCTGGGCCAATTTGTGGTCTCCTCATGCTGCTGCCACATCACCACTCTGTGGCCACTCGTCATGCTGCTGCCACCTCAACTCTATGTCTCTGGGCTAATTTGTGGTCTCCTCATGCTGCTGCCACTTCACCACTCTGTGGTCTCCTCATGCTGCTGCCACTTCACCAATCTGTGGTCTCCTCATGCTGCTGCCACCTCAACTCTATGTCTCTGGGATAATTTGTTGTCTCCTCATGCTGCTGCCACTTCACCACTCTGTGGTCTCCTCATGCTGCTGCCACTTCACCAATCTGTGGTCTCCTCATGCTGCTGCCACCTCAACACTAGGTCTCTGAGCCACTCTGTGGTCTCGTTATGCTGCTGCCACCTCAACACTATGTCTGTGGGAAAATTTGTGGTCTCCTCATGCTGCTGCCACATCACCACTCTGTGGTCTTCTCATGCTGCTGCCACCTCAACACTATTTCTCTGAGCCACTCTGTGGTCTCCCCATGCTGCTGCCACTTAACCACTCTGTGATCTCCTCATGCTGCTGCCACCTCAACATTATATATCTGGGCCACTCGGTGGTCTCCTCATGCTGCTGCCACATCACCACTCTGTGGTCTCCTCATGCTGCTGCCACTTCACCACTCTGTGGTCTCCTCATGCTGCTGCCACCTCAACACTATGTCTCTGGGCCACTCTGAGGTCTCCTCATGCTGCTGCCACTTCACCACTCTATGGTCTCCTCATGCTACTGCCACCTCTACACTATATCTCTGAGCCACTCTGTGGTCTCCTCATGCTGCTGCCACATTACCACTCTGTGGTCTCATCATGCTGCTGCAACCTGAACACTATGTCTTTGGGCCACTCTGTGGTCTCCTCATGCTGCTCCCAACTCAACACTAGGTCTCTGAGACACTCTGTGGTCTCCTCATGCTGCTGCCACCTGAACACTATGTATTTGGGCCACTCTGTGGTCTCCTCATGCTGCTGCAACTTTAACACTCTGTGATCTCCTCATGCTGCTGCCACCTTAACACTATATCTCTGGGACACTCTGTGGTCTCCTCATGCTGCTGCCACTTCACCACTCTGTGGTCTCCTCATGCTGCTGCCACCTCAACACTATGTCTCTGGGCCAATTTGTGGTCTCCTCGTGTTGCTGCCATTTCACCACTCTGTGGTTTTCTCATGCTTCTGCCTCCTCAACACTATGTCTCTGGGCCACTCTGTCGTCTCCTCATGCTGCTGCCACATCACCACTCTGTGTTCTCCTCATGCTGCTGCCACTTCACCACTCTGTGGTCTTCTCATGCTGCTGCCACCTCAACACTATTTCTATGAGCCACTCTGTGGTCTCCTCATGCTGCTGCCACTTAACCACTCTGTGATCTCCTCATGCTGCTGCCACCTCAACACTATGTATCTGCACCACTCTGTGGTCTCCTCATGTTGCTGCCACATCACCACTCTGTGGTCTCCTCATGCTGCTGCCACTTCACCGCTCTGTGGTCTTCTCATGCTGCTGCCACCTCAACACTATGTCTCTGAGCCACTCTGTGGTATCCTCATGCTGCTACCACTTCACCACTATGTCACTGGGCCACTCTGTGTTCTTCTTATGCTGCTGCCACTTCACCACTCTGTGGTCTCCTCACGCTGCTGCCAACTCACCACTATGTCACTGGGCCACTCTGTGGTCTCCTCATGCTGCTGCCACTTCACCAATCTGTGGTCTCCTCATGCTGCTGCCACCTCAACACTATGTCTCTGAGCCACTCTGTGGTCTCGTCATGCTTCTGCCACCTCAACACTTTGTCTCTGGGCCACTCTGTGGTTTCCTCATGCAGCTGCCACATCACCTATGTCACTGGGCCACTCTGTGGTATTCTCATGCTGCTGCCACTTCACCTCTCTGTGGTCTCCTCATGCTGCTGCCACATCACCACTCTGTGGCCTCCTCGTGCTGCTGCCACATCATCACTATGTCATTGGGCCACTTTGTGAACTTCTCATGCTCTTCCCACCCTCCCAACTTCATGACTGGGCCACTATTTTGCCTTTTTGGCCTGATTGACATCATCATTCATTTGATCCCTCTTCTGATCTGTCAGAAAGAAGGAAAAATGAGACGCACAATGGATTCTGCCTATGTAGCAGCTGTAAGGCCTGTATGGTCCCATCAGAATTGGGTTATTATTTGGTAGCCAAAATCAGGAGTGGGTACAAAACACAGAAGATATGCAAATATTCTACTCATGTGTCATCTCTGTTTTGGATCCACTCCTGCTTTTTTTGGCTTTAGCAATACTAATGGATTACTGACAAAACGCTAACCGAGTGAAGGCGGATGCTCAGCAGACAGGATCTGTTTTTTGGGGGTTATTGTTGGGGGTTATTGACATCAACACAAACTTACTTCTGACACCCTCTCCACTCTGTAGGGGGGGCTCTACTTGTATAAGCGTTTAATAGAACAGGTTCTGTAGACATCTATGTGGAATCAGCTGATGACGGTGTAAAAGAAGTGCGCTTCTTCTTGATGCTAACATTGACCTGTAAGGCTGAGTTCACACTTGAGTTATTTGGTCAGTTTTGGCCCCATAACTGCCCAAATAAGTGAAGTGTGTAGTGATTCTAAGAGCGACGCCTGTCATCTGTGTGTCATACTGACTCACAGTATTGTTTTACTACCACAGCAGACTCCCTATGCGTGTTACTGCAAGGCACAGTTTTCTACACCACTATACAGGCTCTCTGCAGCCAGGAAATAGCTGTTTTTAACGTGATTCGCCACAAATAAATTCGGATCGAATTTAATCTTTTCGGAAAAGTCGGCGAACTGACCAAATAGAATTTTTGAGAAATTCGCTCATCTCTAGTTACCACAAAGCGCGAGGAAATTCGGATTATTTTAGAATCAAAGTTTTCCTATACTTTGGACAAAATCCTTCTTTGGATTCTTTGCTTTGATCAACACTAGTCCACACCTCCAGAGGTTCCGTTCACAGACTAAAATACATGTTAGCTGCTTCTAGACCCATGTATGCCAGCCTGGCTTTTGGAGAGGAGCGCTGGTACAGGCAGGAGCAGAGATGCTCCAGGATTTGCAGCACTCACTGCGACTGAGGGGAATCCACAGACGTGTATAAGAGTATGAATTCTAAAGAGCAATGGGCACTTGAACTTCAGGCACCTATTTTGCTAGGAAAAAAAAAAAAACATAAAGTACATTACAAAAATAATTTCCATCACATTTACAACAGGTTTTAATAAAGTGTGTGTGGTGGTTTCGTTACACTTTAATTGATTATTAAGTGATTTTATTCTTTGCGGGTGATTTACAGTACTTTCGAGAAACCCCATGTTGGCTGAACGTGGTTTTTTGTAGAGTTCAGTGCCAGTCACTAGGTAGCAATAGATGTCACAGCAACTTGTGCTGAGTTTTTTTAATTTATTTTTTACACTATGTGAACTGTGGGCTGTCAGAGTTTTTTTTTTTTTTTTTTTTTTTTTTTTTTAACCCTGGAGGTATTAATGACTTCACGTCAAGAGCCATGTGAAACTCCAACCAAGAGCCAGAGCAGACGAAGAAAAGAAAATGGGGTTAACGACCGGGTGTCAGCCCTGCGCGTCCAGTATTAATGAAGAGGAATCGTATCGGTGCAGAGGATTGTGGAAAAAACATTTATGGTTTTCAGTAAAGCGCCTCTGTTTAAACCATTAAGGGTGAAGCGTACACTCTGTTCACATATAATTTACATTGGGATTACTAGTTAAAGAAATGTACTCACCGGTGTTGAAAACTAATTGGAAGAGGCTGGATGTCAGCGGCACAATGCAGCCATTCAAATGGAAAAAATTAGAGAGTCAGGGGAACTTTTTGTAGATTAGCTCAACGTAAAGGTCTAAGAGTCAAAATAGATGCAGTAGATTTATAAATGGCAATGTTTTTGGTGCACCCAAAAAGATCTATGGCGTGGTTTTCACAAAACAGTTTGATAGTCTTTTTATGGAATTTTTGGAACCAAAATCTAGGAATGGAAGTAGAGAAAAAAGTGACCGAACACTGGTAATGCCTCTTATTTTAATGAAGAATAACACTCACCTTCTTATAGTGGGCAACTCTTTCCATGTGGCTGTCTCCTAAGCAAACTCGTAAAAGGGTAAAAAATAACTGCATCCCCATTTGCAAGAAAATACATATGCTGTGCACTTATGCATTGTTATACCGTTCCACTGCTATAGGTTACAGTTTATCCTTATGTGACCTGCTACCTCAGTTTTATTTTGATGCATTTAAGATGTGCCATGTTGATATGTATATTAATGTCACTTATGCTGCTATGAGATGCCTGCAAGGTATTGAGACACCTATGTAATGTATTGAATAATTTGTACATTACTGTTGGTTAGGCCACATATATGTCATGTATAAGCTGTATATTAATAATGATGACCCCACAGGTAGCTTGTTGCATGGAGATACACCAAGCTGAACTGTATATCTTCAAGCAGGATGTCAATGGGCACTACATCTGTCTAATGCGCAACTGTACTGCGATAGTAAGGAAAGCATCATATATCGTGAAGATACAGTACTGTGCTGTATATACTATACATTGATGACAATGTAGGCAGAGTGGTGGCTAAACTCCATCAATCCAGCTGTGGTGAAACTACAACTCCCAGCATGCTCCATTGATTTTTTGTTTAGTTCTGAGAACAGCCAAGCAAGTGTTCATCTTGGGAGTTGTAGTTTTACCATAGCTGGATTGCCGGAGGTTAGTCATCACAGGTGTAGGGTTTAACTGCCAAGTAACATGGCAATGCTGGGCTGAATGAGGTTGGTGTAGGGGTAGAGGATAGAGGTGCCCCAGTGGACCTTGTGGTCAGATGCAGTATGGCAGTATAGAGTACTAGAAGATGCTATAGTCGCTGGTGGAGTGAGAAGCAACTACATACTGCATGGTAATTAGCTAGGTAGTAGAGGTGAGTGGTGCTTGTCAATTACCAATTTACCCGAAGGTACCTTCAGACACAAATTCTTGGTAGATAACCTTTTGTCGGCATTAATCTTTTGGACCTCCTGGGTTTTTTCAGGTTCGACTGAACTGTGCACAGTTCTTTAACTACTAAATCAGCTTCAGGCATCGGAGAGGAAGACGGCGAGAATGAACTAAATCACGGATTGAATCCAATATTACAAAAGAAGGGAGATATACCAGTAGATGAGTTCACCTGATTATTAATGGCGAATTCCGCCAAGGACAAATGTTTCACCCAAAGATGTTGGTTGTTGGAGACGTAACACCTCAAATACTGTTCCATAGACTGGTTTGGACGTTCAGTTTGACCGTTGGTTTCCGGATGAAAGGCCGAAGAAAAAGACAGAGAGATATTAAATTTATGACAAAAAGCCCTCCAACATTTTGAGACGAATTGAACGCCTCTATCCGAAACTACATTCTCCGGAATTCTATGTATATGTATTACATTATCCACAAAAAAGGAAGCTAAAGTCTTAGCATTGGGCAATTTTGACAGAGGAATGAAATGAACCATTTTGCTAAACCTGTCAACGACTACCCACACAACCGACTTATCCTCTGAAACTGGTAGGTTGGTAATAAAATCCATGGAAATATGGCACCCAGGTCTACTAAGGATGAGCAGCGGTCACAATTCACCCACCGGACGAGACCTAGGAGTCTTGGACCTGGCACAAACCTCACAAGAGGATACATATGACTGGATATCTCTAGACAAGGTGGGCCACCAGTAAAACCTGGAAACGAGTTACTTGGTGGCATGTATTCCCGGATGCCCACTAAAAACAGAATTGTGGCACTCACCTAACAGTCGGAGATGCAAATGACCACAGACAAACAACTTATCTTTAGGGGATTGTGCCGGATCCAAGTGTTGTTCCGCAGTAATTTCGGTCGTCAAATCGGAGGAGACCGTAGCCACAATGATACCTGCCGGCAAAATAGGTTCTGGTGGAGTATCAGGAGACTGGAAAGCACAAAAACTTCGGGATATGGCATCAGCTTTCACATTTTTACTTCCTGGTCTGTAAGTAATGCAAAAGTTAAAGCGTGTAAAGAATAATGCCCACCTAGCCTGTCTGGGATTCAAACATTTAGCAGATTCCAAAAACATTAAATTCTTATGATCAGTAAGTACCCCCTCCAAAAAATGAAGCCATTCCTTTGAAGGATCTGTACTCACCGCTTTCTGATCCTCCGCTCGGCTGTCTGCTGTAAAGGGCTGTGACCTCACTGTGCGCAGCCTTCACATCTGACAGCCGAGAACCAGGAAGAAGAGAGAGAGCTCTGGTGGTGAAGAGCGCAGGGGAGGTACGTTTTTTTTGTTTTTTTTATTTGCTCTGATGGCTGACATGGGGGGCATGATTAATGGCGGGCATGATGGATGACATAGGGGCATGATGGCTGACATGGTGGCATGATGGCTGACATGGGGCATGATGGCTGACATGGGGCATGATGGCTGACATGGGGGCATGATGGCTGACATGGGGGCATGGTGGCTGACATGGGGGCATGGTGGCTGACATGGGGGCATGATGGCTGACATGGGGGCTGATGGCTGACATGGGGGCATGATGGCTGACATGGGGGCATGATGGCTGACATGGGGGCATGTTGGCTGACATGGGGGCATGTTGGCTGACATGGGGACATGATGGCTGACATGGGGGGCTTATGGCTGCAATGGGGGGCTGATCTGAGGCATTGGGGGTCTGATTGCTGGTCTGACCTGAGGTGTAATGGAAAATCATTTTTTCTTATTATCCTCCTCTAAAACCTAGGTGCGTCTTATGGGCCGGTGCATCTTAGAGGGCAAAAAATACAGCGATTGTCTGAAGCAGAGAGAAGATACCAGGACCACACAGAGGAGAAGCCAGCTGCTGCAGACGGGACCAGAGCCAGGTGAGGGGGGGGGGGTGGGGGGCGCCAAAATGTAGCTTCGCCCTGCCTGCACCTTCCGTGGATCCATCTTAAAGGATTGGGGTGTGAGGATATATCCCAAAAATGAAATTTCCTGCACGCCGAATATACATTTCTCGTCTTTAGCGAATAATCAGTTCTCTCGAAGAACCTCCAGTACCTGTCTAGTGTGAATAACGTGAGAATCCCAGTCAGATGAATAAATCAGAATATCATCCAAATAAACAATCATAAATTTTCCAATAAATTGTCTAAAAGGGTCATTGACAAAATTGAAACCGTCGGAGCATTACTTAAACCAAACGGTATAACCACATATTCATAAAGACCCTCACGAGTATTAAAGGCCATTTTCCACTCATCTCCCTCCTTAATTTGAATCAGATTATAGGCCCCCTTTAGATCAAGTTTAGTGAACCAGTGAGCTCCAAGAAGTTGATTAAACAGGTCTGGAATCAATGGCAAAGAGTACTGGTTCTTAACCATAATCTTATTTAATTCACTATAATCGATACATGGTCTCAGTCCACCATCTTTTTTCCCAACAAAGAAAAATCCTGCCCCCATAGGAGACACCGAGGGTTTAATGACCCATGTCCAGCATCTTTGTACACCTGAGCGCCGACTCACTAGCACCGGTGCTCAGTTCCCCACCTGCTGGTTGTCTAGGAGATGGAGAACGCCGACCACGCTGAGGAACCGAGCGCGCCCGGGTTCTCCCCTGCCCCCTTGTCACCGGAGAGATGCGGTTCTGCAGAGAGAGAGCACGTTGCCGGCTCCCTGTTATATATTGCATCCTGGTATATTGCCAGTGCAGAGAGATTAGTTGTAAATGGCATACATTTTGGCACAAATCTATGTATGCTCATGGCTCTTAGATTGTAGCTCCAGTCTAAATGTGGGCCATGTTGTATAATCATGTATTTGAAGAAGGAATATTTGTGCAGAGATGCACACAAGTAGAAATGAGCGAATTAAAAAAAAATCGATTCGTCCAGTTTTTCGCAAAAATTCGGTTCGGTACGAATTTATTCGCGGCGAATCGCGTTAAAAACTGCTATTTCCTGGCTGCAGAGAGCCTTTATAGTCGAGTAGAACACTTTTGCCTTGCAGTAACACGCATAGGGAGTCTGCTGTGATAGTGAAACAATACTGTCATTATGACATGCAGATGATAGGCGTCGCTCTTAGAATAACTCAAGTGTGAACTCAGCCTTACAATGTTAGCGTCAAGAAGAAGCGCACTCCTTTTACACCATCGGCAGCTGATTCCACATAGATGTCTACAGAACCTCCTCTATTAAACGCTTATACAAGTAGAGCCCCCCCGACAGAGTGGAGAGGGTGTCAGCAGTAAGTTTGTGTTGACGTCACTGATTATTTTGCCTTTCCTCTGATCCGTCAGAACAATAACCTCCAAAAAACGGATCCTGTATGTGGAGCATCCGCCTTCACTCTGTCAGCATTTGGTCAGTAATCCACCAGTTGTCACCGCCACTTCTGTGAGAAGGTCTGACAGACGTCCTTTTCTACCTCTTGCATGATGTTCTTTGTTTTGGTTTCACTTTGTCATCTCAGTTCCTTCTCCCAGGTGTCACCTATTTAGACTAATCCTCTTTCCTTTATATTCCCTCCCATACTGCCTCACTTTGCGGTTTATACTACTTCCTGGATTGAAGTGATCACTGCTGGAGACTTCTGTTGCTGCTTGTTGAGATAAGTCCTTTCATGTATTGTGTTTCCTTTCTTGCTTGATTCTAGGTGACCCTGACCCTGACTCACACAGTCTAGGTACGAGGGCATGCAATCGTCAACCTCTAAGACCCTTGTATGTGCTTAGCAGTCAGGGTGAGCTCTTAGGGTTTTAAAGGGGTCACCTTTATGCTCCTTAGTTTGGGATCAAGCCAGTCGGATGTTTATCCATAACTTCCAGCTATCTGCAACATCATCCGCGACATCAGTATTGCTAAAGCCAAAAAAAACAGGAGTGGATCCAAAACAGAGATGACACATGAATGGAATATTTGCATGTCTTCTGTGTTTTGTACCCACTCCTGCTATTGGCTACCAAATCATAAGCCAATTTTGATGCAAAATAGAGACCATGTCATGCAGGACTTACATGATGTCAGCCAGGCCGAAAGGCAAAATAGTGGTCCAGTCATGAAGTGGGGAGGGTGGGACAGCATGAAAAGTCCACAGAGTGGCCCTATGACATAGTGGTAGAAGAAGAAGAAGAAGAAGAAAATCCCTTTATTGTCCCTCAGTGGGGAAATGTTGGCATAACAGCAGCAATCACATTCACAACAGGAGCAAAAATAAGAGTAATTAGATATTAAAGGGTAAAATACAAGAAAAACATAACAGAATTTAACAAAAAATTCACTACTGAGTTTCTGGGAACAGTGGTGGTTATAAATCCTAACCGCTGTTGGGAGGAAGGACCTCCGATAATATTCCTTCATGCACCTAGGATGCAGCAGTCTGTCACTGAAGGAGCTCTCCAGCTCCACAACAGCTTTGTGCATGGGATGGGAGACATTGTCTAACAGTGATGTTAATTTTACTAGAGTTTTTCTGTCACCCACCTCCTGCACTGGATCAAGGAGACAACCTAGGACAGAGCTGGCCTTCTTAATGAGCTTATCTAATCTCTGTCTCTCAACCACAGATAAGCTGCTCCCCCAACAAACCACACCATAGAATATGGCTGATGCCACCACTGAGTCAAAGAAGGTCTTTAGGAGCGTCCCCTGCACTCCAAAGGACCTCAATCTTCTCAACAGAAAGAGTCTGCTATGACCCTTTTTGAAAAGAGCATTAGTGTTATGGCTGCAATCCAGTTTGTTGTTCAGGTGAACACCCAGGTACTTATAAGAGTTCACCAGGTCAATGTTCGTTCCCTGTATGTTCACCGGAACCAAAGCAGAGGGCCTGTGTCTGTGGAAATCCACCAGCTCCTTGGTTTTGCCCACGTTGATCTGGAGCTGGTTCCGCTGACACCAGTCCACAAAATCCTGTGTCCTCTGTCTGTATTCTGAGTCGTCCTCACCTGTGATAAGGCCGACTATGACAGAGTCATCAGAGAACTTCTGTAGGTGGCATCCTGGGGAGTTAATGATGAAGTCTGCAGTGTAGAGAGTGAAGAGGAAAGGTGCCAGCACAGTTCCCTGTGGTGCCCCCGTAGTGCAGATCAGCTTGTCAGAGACACAACCCTGAGATTTAATAAACTGTGGGCGTTCTCTGAGGTAGTCAAGTATCCAATGTCACATGTGGTGGTCCACTTCTGCCATCTCCAGCTTGTCCCTAAGAAGTCCAGGTTGGATGGTGTTAAAAGCACTGAGAAATAAAAAAACATGATTCTCACAGTGCTTCCAGGCCTCTCCAGGTGAGTTAGAGCTCAGTGTAGGAGATAGATGATGGAATCATCCACCCCAATGCCAGGCTGGTAGGCAAACTGCAGTGGATCCAATGAAGACCTCACCAAGGGGCGAAGATGGTTGAGAACCAGCCTCTCATGTTGAACATGTGACCCATGATGCCACTCAGTTGGTCTGAGCAGCACTTCAGGAGCCTGGAGCTGATGCCGTCTGGTCCTGCAGCTTTACACACCTTGATTTTCTTTAGTTCCTTCCTCACCTGAAGTGTGGTGAAGGACAAGGTGGGCATGTGGGGAGGGGGGTGAACGATAGAGTCCTCTGGTGTAGAGGGGGAGAGTGGTGGTAGGTTGCTAAGAGGTGAACAGGCAGTGATGGTAGTGGTGGGGGAAGAACATGGGGGGAAGTGTTTGTAGCAGCATGGGGGATTGGGTCAGGGAAAGGGAGGGTATCTGGTCAAACCTATTGAAGAACTTGTTCAACTCATTAACCCACTGTCACGGTGGGGAGTGCGGGAAACCACCCACCGTACAATGTCAGAAAAAATGGGGAAGCAGCCAGGATACCGGAATCAGGTAGCAGGTCACCTCCTAAAGAGTCCCTAATCCTCGCCCTAACTCCTCACCGTATGAGCGGACCTGGATGGTAGGACGGCTCATACCCAGGACCCTGAGTCGCTCTGATAATCCCTCACATAGGAGCAGGGGAGAGACGACCTGTTCTTCCATGACTCGGATGAACAGGAGTCTCAACCGGCCTAGTTGCAGAGAAATGCCAAGTGAAACAGCAGGTAAGTTTCCAGTGGCGGGGATAACCACTGAACCTAGAACCCAGGAAGGCATGGTAACTTACCCCTGGCAGCTGCTGGACGGCACAACAGAAGACCACATCAAGGTAAACTGGAACCCATAAAAAACATACTGCAATCCAAACACCAAACAGATGTGTAACATCCCAGAGTTATGTTACAAAACTCTTTTACTCCGCTACAACCTGTTAAGTGTATCTGCATTGTCATCCTGTGTAATTTAACGTCACACCCTCACTAATGTGCATTGAAAGCCTTGTTAAATGTATTTTCTGTAATTTTTATGTTCACCAGCAGGTGGCAGCAATGTGTTTAGAAGGGACTTGGTTCAGTTTAGCATATCTGACTCTGTGAGGAGGTGTGGAATGTTCCCACATCCTGCCTCATGGGTGGGGAAGGAAGTTAGAGTTAGTCTTCAAGCTTTCCCTGCATGGGGAAGGCTGCGTGTGTAGGAGCTCCCAGTTCTAGGGATCCAAGCCAGTCTCTTGTCTCGGCTGAGACAAAAGATCATCATTCCCAGTCTGAGCCCTTCAGCCTCAGCTGGTAGAAAGCAATCAGCCACCTCCAGTATTCCAGGAAGAAGCATACCCTGTGAGCACCGTCCAGAGACCAGGAGAAGCCAAATTCCTCCTCAGCTAGTCAGTCCCCAATACAGCAGAAGATAGTAATTCCTGCCATATTACAGAGCCATAAGCAGACGACTTATCCTGCAGAGAGCTCCAGGCACATGATAGAAGCAGAAGACAGATCCCTGCCACATATTGCCAATACCTGCTGGGACCCAAGACTATTGCTGTATCTCACTTGGATGTAAGCTGCATATAGTAAAGACAAGTTTGAACTTTATTCCAAGTCTGGATCTCAATTATTGCTGCAAAATCCCTCAATTACTCCTACTAGCAGCACACTGATTTTATTGCAAGTGAGCCAGGATCCAGGAGTCCAGCTGTACCAAGGTAGGAGACACCGTTGACCCTATTGCCACTATCACACAGAGACATTACACCACTCTGGCATTCCTAGCCTGGTACGTGAGTTACAACATCTTAAAGTGCCCTGTGTTAGTACCCTGCGCACGCTGCAATTGGCGTCACAAACAAAAAACATAGACTATTATACCCATATCCTGACCCACTGCAAAATTAGTGTCCGTGTAACTGCACCCACGGTCCGGCTCATTGCAGAGGCAATATGTACTGTGTGGCAATGTGAACATTGAGGTGTTCTTTGCACCAGGAGTGTGTCACCAAGGGGCTCGGCCTTTGTGGAGTAAAAGACCTAGTCCAGGTGTCCACTAAAGTAGTTGGGGGACACCATATAGATAGTGTAGCTGCTTCAGCTATTTCAGGGCAGGCTTTTACTGGGAACAGGCAATGTGTTGGATGGGTGACTGTTCCCCATGCTCCAGTTCGGGACTTAGGGCATGCTCAAGTCCAGGGATTCCATTTAATCTGGTTTCTGGAATTGGGTGTGTCTCACTCTGGAGAGTGTGCAGACAGAGGCCTGGTGAGGCTCTGTCAGTGTGGTCTCAGCTAGGCAAGGCTGAGGGGCTACGAGGCTATGCAATAGCCTGGACTTCGTGGGACTCAGCGACGCCCCGGGAACAAGCATTGAAAGGTCAGAGTCGGGAGGACTGCTAGACCACAACCCCCTTCAAAGGTACTGCATTTGTTACAGCCTGAGGGCTGGTGCACTGTATGTCTGGGGTAAGCCGCACCTGGTTCCATGTGGGAACGCTATCGTATAGCCGAGTTAGGGATACGATCTTTATTATGTTCAGGTAGAGCCCAGACGGGCAGCCTTTATTTTATGCCATGTTGTGTATGAAGAGTGTAAAATAAATTGCACTGTTTGGACCTGAAACCCAGTGGTTATGAAGATAATTCTGTGAGAATGACCCCCGAATAAGAGACGATCCCTTACAACTGACACACAGGAACCAGCACTCCAGCAACAGCTCACAGACTTGACATTTGGTTCACCCCTCCGGGAAACCATGAGACCCCCTTCCGGAGGCCACGACAGACCAACAATGGAACATCTAGCATCCATGTCGGACAGAATAATACACCAAACACTGACCAGACACAGAACAACAACTAGACGAACAACCACCCCAGAACATATACCCACACCAAACATAACCACAGGTAAGGTAGGGAAAATGGAGGAGACATAAGGAAGACATCGCTAGAGACATCGATGTCCCACTAGGTGGCCCTCACACTGGAAGATGGAACATCCAGACAAGGAGCATAACTCCAGCACACACCAAGGCTGGAGTACAACTGACTCCTGGCCAAAGGCCACAGGTATAAGAAGCACCTAGTGACCACACCCAATCAGGGGGTTAACCCTTACAGCACCAGACGGAGGGAGGCTACAACTTAACCCCTTAAGGACCGGGCTCATTTTCACCTTAAGGACCAGGCCATTTTTTGCAAATCTGACCAGTGTCACTTTAAGTGCTCATAACTTTAAAACGCTTTGACTTATCCAGGCCGTTCTGAGATTGTTTTTTCGTCACATATTGTACTTCATGACACTGGTAAAATGAAGTCAAAAAAATAATTTTTTTTGCACAAAAAAATACCTAATTTATCAAAAATTTGGAAAAATGTGCAAATTTCAAAGTTTCAGTTTCTCTACTTCTGTAATACATAGTAATACCCCAAAAAATTGTGATGACTTTACATTCCCCATATGTCTACTTCATGTTTGAATTGTTTTGGGAATGATATTTTATTTTTTGGGGATGTTACAAGGCTTAGAAGTTTAGAAGCAAATCTTGAAATTTTTCAGAAATTTACAAAAACTCAATTTTTAGGGACCAGTTCAGGTCTGAAGTCACTTTGCGAGGCTTACATAATAGAAACCACCCAAAAATGACCCCATCTAAGAAACTACACCCCTCAAGGTATTCAAAACTGATTTTGCATACATTGTTAACCCTTTAGGTGTTGCACAAGAGTTATTGGCAAATGGGGAGGAAATTTGAGAATTTCATTTTTTTGTCTAATTTTTAATTTTAACCCATTTTTTCCACTAACAAAGCAAGGGTTAACAGCCAAACAAGATTGTATCTTTATTTCCCTGACTCTGCCGTTTACAGAAACACCCAATATTTGGCCGTAAACTACTGTACGGCCACACAGCGGAGCGTAGAGTGAAAGGTGCGCCGTATGGTTTTTGGAAGGCTGATTTTTATGGACTGGTTTTTTGACACCATGTCCCATTTGAAGCCCCCTGATGCACCCCTAGAGGAGAAACTCCCTAAAAGTGACCCCATCTAAGAAACTACACCCCTCAAGGTATTCAAAACTGATTTTACATACGTCGTTAACCCTTTAGGTGTTGCACAAGAGTTATTGGCAAATGGGGATGAAATTTGAGAATTTCATTTTTTTGCCTAATTTTCAATTTTAACCCATTTTTTCCACTAACAGAGCAAGGGTTAACAGCCAAACAAGACTGTATCTTTATTGCCCTGACTCTGTTGTTTACAGAAACACCCCATATGTGGCCGTAAACTACTGTACGGCCACACAGCGGGGCGTAGAGTGAAAGGTGCGCCGTTTGGTTTTTGGAAGGCAGGTTTTGCTGGACTGGTTTTTTGACACCATGTCCCATTTGAAGCCCCCCTGATGCACCCCTAGATTAGAAATTCCATAAAAGTGACCCCATCTAAAAAACTACACTCCTCAAGCTATTCAAAACTGATTTTACAAACTTTGTTAACCCTTTAGGTATTGCACAAGATTTAATGGAAAATAGAGACACAATTTCAAAATTTCACATTTTTGGCAGATTTTCCATTTTAATATTTTTTTTCCAGTTACAAAGCAAGGGTTAACAGCCAAACAAAACTCATTATTTATGGCCCTTATTCTGTAGTTTACAGAAACACCCCATATGTGGTCGTAAACCGTTGTACGGGCACACGGCAGGGCGCAGAAGGAAAGGAATGCCATACGGTTTTTGGAAGGCAGATTTTGCTGGACTGGTTTTTTGACACCATGTCCCATTTGAAGCCCCCCTGATGCACCCCTAGAGTAGAAACTCCAAAAAAGTAACTCCATTTTAGAAACTACGGGATAGGGTGGCAGTTTTGTTGGTACTAGTTTAGGGTACATATGATTTTTGGTTGCTCTATATTACACTTTTTGTGCAGCAAGGTAACAATAAATAGCTTTTTTGGCACGTTTTTTTAATTTTTTTTATTTACAACATTCATCTGACAGGTTTTATCATGTGGTAATTTTATAGAGCAGGTTGTCACGGACGCGGCGATACCTAATATGTATACTATTTTTTTTATTTATGTAAGTTTTATACAATAACTTCATTTTTAAAACCAAAAAAATGTTTTAGTGTCTCCATAGTCTAAGAGCCATAGTTTTTTCAGTTTTTGGGCGATTATCTTGAGTAGGGTCTCATTTTTTGCGGGATGAGATGACGGTTTGAATGGCACTATTTTGGAGTGCATATGACTTTTTGATCGCTCGCTATTACACTTTTTGTGACGTAAGATGGCAAAAAATGGCTTTTTTTACACCGCTTTTGTTTTTATTTTTTTACGGTGGTCACCTGAGGGGTTAGGTCATGTGATATTTTTATAGAGCCGGTCGATACGGACGCGGCGATACCTAATATGTATACCTTTTTTTTTATTTATGTAAGTTTACACAATGATTTCATTTTTGAAACAAAAAAAATCATGTTTTAGTGTTTCCATAGTCTAAGAGCCATAGTTTTTTCAGTTTTTGGGCGATTATCTTGGGTAGGGTCTCATTTTTTGCGGGATGAGATGACGGTTTGATTGGTACTATTTTGGCGTACATGCAACTTTTTTGATCACTTTTATTACCTTTTTTGGGAAGTAAGGTGGGCAAAATTTCAATTTTCTCATAGTTTTTATTTTTATGGCGTTCACCGTGCGGGGAAAGTAACATGACCGTTTTATAGATCAGGTCGTTACGGACGCGGCGATACCTAATATGTGTAGTGTATTTTATTTTTTTAATTTTTATTCAGTGATAAATGTTTTTTTTTTAATCTTAACTTTTTTAACTTTTTTTTACATTTTTGTGACCCAGACCCACTTGGTTCTTGAAGATCCAGTGGGTCTGATGTCTGTATAATACAGTACAGTACAATATATATTGTTCTGTACTGTATTTTACTTACACTGAACAGATCTATGCTTTTAGCACAGATCTGTTCAGCACCATGGACAGCAGGACGCCTGAGCAGGCGTCCTGTTGCCATGGGAACCTTCCCCGTCTGCTCAGAACTTCGCAGACAGGGAAGGGTAAGCACGAGCTGAGGGGGGCTGTCGGGGGGCTCTCTCCCTCTCCATCGGGGGGCTGCAAAGGCACAGCAGCCCCCCGATGGAGAGGGAGGGAGCTCCCTGACCGATGACAGTTAACTTTTTCCATACAGCGGTCCATACGGACCGCGGTATGGAAAGGGTTAAACGGCTGACATCTGCACAGATGTCAGCCGTTTATACCAGGGTGCCAGCAATGTGCCACTAGAAGCCAACGATCGTTCATGGGATCGCACCGCCCGCCTCCCGCAACGCCCCCACCGCCTGCGACACCCCCCCCGCACCACCCGCCGGCATAAAATCGTGCAGGGGTGCAGGGGGGGGGTGAAAAATATAGATTTTAGCCACTCTAAAGTTTCTGATCCCCGCGGTCAGGGCCCGCGAGGATCAGAAACTGCAAAAAGCGCAGCAAACCGCAGGTCTGAATTGACCTGCGGTTTGCTGCGATCGCCGATACGGGGGGGTCAAATGACACCCCCCTGCATTGTTACGGGATGCCGGCTGAATGATTTCAGCCGAAATCCCGTTCCGATTAACCCCTGGGGCGCCGGAATACAGATTTTAAGTCAGGACGTACCGGTACGTCCTTGGTCCTTAAGGACTCGAGAAATAGGGCGTACCGGTACGTCCTATGTCCTTAAGGGGTTAAAGGGGAAGTGCACACACCAGCCACCACGTTGCCACCGGCAACAGCATGCGTGGCAACTGTTAGGAAAATTTACTCTCTTTTACCTAACTTGTCCCTGTCTTCAGATTTCGGCGATCAGCTTGAATTAAGTCTAACCGGTACCGGGAGAATGAACTAGATTGACCAGATGAACACATGTCTATTTCCAATCCATTCTGGTTTATTCACAGCTGGCAAACAGTTTTAATAGAGGGGGTTGAGCTTCCTTTACATCCAATCATATGTTAGCATTAGTATTTGACCAATAGTATGGTCACACATAAGCTCTGCATTAACATAATAGCTGACTCATAGTAACAGCATTTGACCAATCAGGTATATACACATAAGCTAGCAGACACTTGAGCCAGATGACCTTATATGGCTTGGACTGTTCATACTTTCAACATGTATGGATTTCCTGAAACAGTTTAAGGAAGTGTCTCACATTCCATAGGGGGAAGGGAGGTTTTGTAGTGCACTAACCAAATGTAATACACGTGGCTAAATGAGACAAAATGGAGTCACATATATCCCATCAAATCCCCTCTTAGAACCTTATATATATATATATACTATATGGTTCTTTCTCTGCTCCTCCTTTGTTTGCTTATAAGCCTTTAGGTGTTCCATATACCCTTCAGGAGTATAATCCTGAGGCTTTGTTGAGGTTGTGTTTACCTCTTCTACCTCTACCGGAGTATAGAGGGATGTTGAGTGTACCCCTCTTTCGGCCACCTTTTGACATATGGCTAGAAGGGAGGGCACACACTGCAGACAACAGCAGAGACCCACTATTGCAGCGACCACGGCAAATGCCACTCCTAAAACATACCTTATTTGACCAAAGTCAGGTATTCAGCCAAAAAGCCAGTCCCACCAACCTTGGTCAACATCCTGTTTTATATGTTTTCTCATCTCCTCTAATTGGCCTATTTTATCTTTTATTCCACGGGAGTGATCTAATAAATTGAAACAACACATCCCTGCGAACGCTGAGCATCCTACACCATGTTGGAACAATAAATAGTCAATAGTTGCCCTATTCTGCAAGATAGCCTTTTCATACGATTGTATATCCAGCAGCATATCTTGCAGAACTGCACTAGTGACATTTATCTGTTTTACCATAAAACAGGCAAGTTTTGATATTGTCCTGTGGTTATATATGGCCAAACCTGGTACTCCTATCAAAGATACCCCTAAACTCATATATTCTGATCTAGAGAGGAGATTCATATTATAATCACAATTTTCTGGTAACTGTAGGGAAGTGTCTCTCGTGAGTCGTGTCTGCATTGCTGGAAATAGTGGTATCATTGCTAATGTCAACCTGGCTATTGTACAGGGTCCCTCTGTAATATTGGCCGGTATGTATGTGTAACTAGTATTCCCACAGGCCAATACCCATCCTGTTGGTAGAGGTACATGTTTGTCTAGGGATGGTACTGTTTTTGTAATATTACATTGCATATTCTTTCCTGATATTATCTTTTTACAACTACCTAAATCTCTATCACAAATATTTGGTTTAGTCTTATTCTGCATTTTCGCTTGTATGCAGGGAGGCAATAGTGTCTCATCACAGGTGAAGTTATAACATATTTCTGCTGCTGTGACAAGACCTGTAATTACTTCTATCATATTACTCTGCAGAGTCTCATATGTAGGACAGTCATAACAAGCATGATAAGGATTTACATATCCATATTTAACATCATGATCCTCCATATCTGCGTCATTCCATTGGGAACGTAGGAGCTCCGCTCATACATCTAGTGGGGTGGGGACCGCTACCAGACATGTCTCCAAAATGTTAGATGCCGATAAAGTGGTTTGGAGACAAAAGTCAGTTAAGTTCAGAGTTTTAGCCAGGTACAGCCATAAGTTCTCCTTTGTCTTGCATAGACTGTCTTCCCCTCTGCATTCTGTTTCCAGGTGTATCTGTCTGTTCCACAGCCATGGGACAGTAAGTAGGAGACACAAAATTACAATTATTAAGGCACTACATCTCAGCCATCTCGAGGAATTTCCCGACTGCGTCATCTTGTTGGGGGTCAAGGCTGTCTGCCTCCGTTAGTACCCCTTCTGTATCTTCTTCGAGGTCAAGGCTGTCTGCCTCTGTTAGTACCTCTGGGCCTCGTTGGAGGTCAGGGCTGTCTGCCCCCGTTAGTACCTCTCTTTTCTTCACCAACTTAATCCTTGTGGCGTGGATCCACGTGGGCGATTGTTCAGTGAGGACTGCTGTTCTGGTGATCACGACTACCTCGGTGGGTTGTCCGTAGGTGAAGCTTCCTGGTTCCTTTCCCTTCTTTAAGATCTTGATCATCACCTGGTCGCCTATCTGGTATGGACGGGTTGATTCCTGTGAAAGAGAAGGAGACTTACAAGCCACTTTTTCTTCAGTTTTACTGAGGACTTTGATCAGATTAGTACTTCTCTCTGATCAGGTCCAAGTCCCCTTCCTGCACCACCAGGGGGCGTCTTGCCCATGGTGTGGGGAAAGGCCTACCCATGAGTATCTCAATGCTGTTTATGTCCTACTCTGTGGAAATGTGCTACTTAAGATGGAAGCACTGTATTGGGGGAATGCATAACTTCCCCTCTTTGCAGACTAATTCTAATCCTGTCTTAGGATTTTTCTGCAATACTGGATAACACCAGTCTTGCTGTTCCTGTTCAGTGGCATACCACTGAAGATCAGTAAGCATTTGCAACATCTCAGGGGTTGGAGGTGCCAAACATGGCATCTCCCAATGGTTATACAAACCTGTGAGGTTGCTTTTGGCCACTCATTTCGCCATCTTAACTGCCAGCGCATTGCCCTGTGAGACATGATCCTTACCATCTGCTGCCGTGAATCCTCTCCTCTGCCAGATCATACCATGGTCCCACACTACCCCATGTGTGTACCTACTCTCAGTATAGATGGTGACAGGTCTATCAGCATGTAAAATACATGCTCTAGTGAGTGCAATAAGCTCAGCTGCCTGCTGTGTTGAGTGCGGATGTCCTTGAGTAGGCCTACAACATCATGAGTGGTGTAATGTCACATTGTGAAAGAATTTGTCAACTCTACCATCATAGCACAGGCTGCAAGAGAACACAGACATGCCGGCATCCCTTGAACAGGGGTGGGCATTACCTTTGAGAAAAACACACAAGGACGCAACTTGCCTCCGTTTTCTTGTGTCAATACACCCGCCATGGTTTAACAATTTTGGCGTGCAAACATGTGGAAGGGCATATTATAGTCAGGGAGGCCCAGCCCTGGGCTCGACATGAGTAAACATTTCAAATAATCAAATGCATTGTACATTTCAGAAAACCATTTAATCAAATCTGGATTTCCATCCAGAGTGGCTTGCCTCAAAACATTGTCAATAGTGGGAGCAATCAGTAATCCATTGTCTACCGTTTATCATACCAAGGAAAGATAACATTTCCTTCTTGGTGTGCGGGGCGACCAAACCCGCAATAGACTGGACTCTTTCTGCGCTGATTCTCCGTTCACCTTTTGTGAGGACAAAGCCCAAGTATTCAACCTGCATTTTACACCATTGCATTTTCTTAAGTGTCACTTAGTGACCATATCCTGACAACCATTATAACAGTGATAAACCATCCTGAATGCTGGCCTCCGCTGACATGCTACACAGTAATAAATCATCGACATATTGCAGCAGCACAGAACCTTGGGGGGATGTACCATGACTCTAACATCGCTTGGAGGACTATGCTGTACACTACAGGTGAATCAGCATATCCCTGGGGCATTTCTGCACCAGGTCAGTTGGCGTCTGTCAAAGGAAAAAGCAAAAAGTAGTCTGGTTATCTTATCAACTGGGATAGAAAAGAAAGCATTTTTCAGATCTATCACACTGAACCAAACAGCGTCTGCTGGAATGGCAGATAATGATTAAGTGACATCAGGTACAACAGGGGCTATAGGCACAATGATGTTGTTGATGGCCCTTAAATCCTGTACAAAGCGGGTAGTACCATCTGCCTTTGTCACTGGATTCACGGGCGTGCTGTAGGGTGAAATCACCTCTGCCAGGATTCCCTTTTGTAGGAATTCCTTTATCATTGGCCTAAGCCCATCAAGTTTCTCTTTTTACAGCAGGTATTGTTTCTGGAACACTGAGATGACACCTGGTTTCACAGTAGCTTTGTAAGGTGTGCAATCTATGAATCCTGTCATATTCATTTGAGGACCATAATGCAAGGTTAATGTTATTAAGCTCTGGGTGGTCCTGTATGTTTGCAAGAATCAGTGGCACTGGTGTAGAGACTGGAATGAGACCTGAGTGTACTCCTATGCACTGATTCTTTGCTGATACCTGCAAGTCAAGCTTAATGAACAAATCTCTCCCTAATAGGCTGACTGGGCAATCTAGTATAATGCTAAATACATGACATGATGTATTCCCTGTCCATGGTTTCTACTGGTAAGGAATCTGTTCTGTATGTCCTTGTCAGTACCCCATTTATTCCCATAGAGGGCTCACATTTCCTTCCTGACACTCTGAGTCACCTAAGTCCGCCCCTTTCATTTGGACGGTTTGGTCTGTCCTCTGTTCTGCCATTAGTATCTTAGCTGTCCATACGAGCAGAGCTCTGATGTTAAGCACAACACTGAACATGTAACATGTAACTGCAAACATTGAAACAAACAGATCTGACAATACAGACATGAACACACAAAGGGCCCATAAAAACTTTTCATTGAAATAAAAATGTACAGCTTGATCAATGCTGTTGGTACCAATAAAAAACCAAAAAACTTCCAAGAAAATAAAATAAAATTCTTAATGCGCATATTTAAAAACAAATACCGTATTCCATACGCATTCATATACATTTTCATGTACTCATCTTCACAAACCAGCTCATAACCACGCCCTTACACATAAAATATGAATTGCACACACAGCTCTGCTACGTACATACAACTCAGAGCCACACCCATTCACATTCCACTGAATCATGTATCTTTCACCCAATCACACAATCTCTTTGTTACATCCCAAAATTTGCAGCACAGACAAACACAGCTTTCCAGGAAGCAGATATTCATACCACACCCAGAATTGCTGATGGTCTGTCACTGTAAAACAATATACATGTTAATCATACAGTCATTTTGTTAAAATTAACAAATCATCTTATATGCCATGTAGTTTTTTTGTTTAGTGTTATACACATCGCCTCTCGAAACAGTTTAAGGAAGTGTCTCACATTCCATAGGGGGAAGGGAGGTTTTGTAGTGCACTAACCAAATGTAATACACGTGGCTAAATGAGACAAAATGGAGTCACATATATCCCATCAGCAACCATGTCACGGCGCACACAGCCAAAGCCGAGACACTGCCACCACATGCCATAACAGCAACATGTTGCCATCGGCAACCGCAAGCATGGCACAAGTGTCACGGCGCACACAGCAAAGGCCGTGACACCCACCCGAAGTCACCTACAGTCTGGATTTGACCCGGTTTGTGACCTGAGATGGTTTTCAGGCTTTTCCAGACCCCATGTCTGTTATTCTGCTGCAGCTGGTCCTCTATCTTCTTCCTGTAGATGGTTTTCCCCTCTCTGATCTTCCTTCTCAGCTCCTTCTGCACAGTTTTAAACTCCTCCTTGTTTCCAGATATAAAGGCTCTTTTCTTTTCCTTGAGGAGAGCCTTTATTTCTCGGTTAATCCAAGGCTTATTATTAGAAAAACACCGTACCTTCATGACTGGCACGGTGTTCTCCACACAGAAGTTGATGTAGTCTGTGATGCAGTTAGTAATGTTATCGATGTCCTCCCCATGAGGAGCACAGAGCTCACCCCACACAGTGCAGCTGAAACAGTCCCTCAGAGCATCTTCAGTCTCCTCAGACCATCCTCTCACTGTGCGCCTCACAGCTGGTTCTCTGCATACAAGGGGTCTGTACACAGGCTGAAGCAGGGGCGTAGCTAGAAATGCATGGGCCCAATAGCAAAAAAAATTATGGCCCCCCCCCCCTCTGTGCCATCCACAGATCCCGATCCCCTAAATAGTGCCATCAACAGACCCCCCTCCCCTAAATAGTGCCATACACAGATCCCCCCTCCCCTAAATAGTGCCATCCACAGATCCCTCTCCCCTAAACAGTGCCATCCACAGATCCCCCTCCCCTAAATAGTGCCATACACAGATCCCCCTCCCCTAAATAGTGCCATACACAGATCCCCCCTCCCCTAAATATTGCCATCCACAGATCCCTCTCCCCTAAATAGTGCCATCCACAGATCCCTCTCCCCTAAATATTGCCATCCACAGATCCCTCTCCCCTAAATAGTGCCATCCACAGATCCCCCCTCCCCTAAATAGTGCCATCAACAGATCCCCCCCTCCCTTAAATAGTGCCATACACAGATCCCCCCTCCCCTAAATAGTGCCATCCACAGATCCCTCTCCCCTAAACAGTGCCATCCACAGATCCCCCTCCCCTAAATAGTGCCATACACAGATCCCCCCTCCCCTAAATAGTGCCATACACAGATCCCCCCTCCCCTAAATAGTGCCATACACAGATCCCCCCTCCCCTAAATAGTGCCATCCACAGATCCCTCTCCCCTAAATAGTGCCATCCACAGATCCCCCTCCCCTAAATAGTGCCATCCACAGATCCCTCTCCCCTAAATAGTGCCATCCACAGATCCCTCTCCCCTAAATATTGCCATCCACAGATCCCTCTCCCCTAAATATTGCCATCCACAGATCCCTCTCCCCTAAATAGTGCCATCCACAGATCCCCCCTCCTCTAAATAGTGCCATCAACAGATCCCCCCTCCCTTAAATAGTGCCATACACAGATCCCCCTCCCCTAAATAGTGCCATCTACAGATCCCCCTCCCCTAAATAGTGCCATACACAGATCCCCCTCCCCTAAACAGTGCCATCCACAGTATCAGGTGCCTCTCCCCCCCCCCCATGTGCCAGTATCAGGTGCCAACCCCCCCCCCCCAGGTGCCAGTATCAGGTCAGTTGCCAACCCCCCTCCCCCCATGTGCCAGTGTCAAGTGCCCCCCGCTCCCCCCATGGCAGTAACAGTCGGGTATTAAAAAAAATTAAATAAACACTTCTACTTACCTCCATGTCAGCGATGCGATGCAGCCTCTTCCTGTATGTCCATATATGGAGTCACTGCTTGTATTTCAGAAAAGGTTTCTGCTGGGATTCGAACCCACGACCTTCTGTATCAGAGGCAGAGCACCTAACCTCTAGACCATAAGAGATACCTTGCTGCTGACTGAAAAATTATGAGACTTCTACTCAGGGCCGTAGCTATAGGGGGTGCAGAGGTAGCAGTCGCTACCGGGCCCAGGAGCCTGAGGGGGCCCAAAGACCCTTGTGCCACATAAGACACCAGTGTTATAGAAAGTGCATGCTGTTCAAGTTACACCTCTGGCTGAAGGGAAAGGGGAAAGGTCAAGAATTTGGACAGGGGGGTGCCGTTTCAATGTTTGCCTTAGGAAGCACGAAGGCAATGTGGTTCCCTGCCCCTGGCCATAAAGCACCAAAGGAAGGGGGGCCCAAGCTGAACTCTTGCACCAGGGCCCATGAGCCTTTAGCTACGCCCCTGCTTCTACTGTTATAGCTGGCTAAGTGTACATCTTATACACATGACAGCTGCTCATATATAGAGATATAGCAGAGCTGAGTGTGCTGGGATAGCTGTCATGTAGAGATATAGCAATGCTGGGTGTGTTGGGGCAGCTGTCATGTGTATAGATGTACACTTAGCCAGCTATAACAGTAGAAGTGTCAAATTTTTTTCAATCAGTTGCAATGCCTCCTTTATGGCTGTGAGGGTTAATGCTTTGCCTCTGATACAGTGATACATTGGAGGTTGTGGGTTCCAATCACATCAGGAGACTTTAGAATACAGTAAGATTAGAGCACATTAGCAAGGGGGCCTGAACATTAAGACCGCTGCTGTGAAGGGGCCCTGAACAGTAAGACATCGATATTTAACTAACTTGAAAATAAACTGTCGGGCCCCCGAAGCAGCTGCTTCCCCGGTAGTTACGCCACCTCCTGGCTGCCTGTGTGTAGTGTCTGTGTGTGTTAATAAAAAAAATAAAAAAAAATATGAATGCGGTCGGACGGGGGCCCCCTAGTGGCGTAGGGCCCCATAGCCGTTGCTATGGCGATCCCTATGCCACTGGGCTGAAGATAAACCAGATTGTGGTCTGAGCCCCCCAGGGGAGGTGAGGAGCTGTATGCCTGTTTAGTATTAGCCTACAGTGGGTCCAGCGTTCTATTGTCTCTGGTGTGGCAGTTAACATACTGGGTGAAGGTGGGAAGAGTGGAAGACAGGGACACGTGATTAAAGTCTCCAGAGATCAAAAAGAGAGCCTGGGGGTGTTTTGTCTGGAGTCTGCTGGTCACACTGTGAATAATGTCACAGGCAGCTGAAGCATTGGCAGAGGGGGGCACGTAGACTGCTAACACAATAACCTGTGTAAACTCACGTAGATAGTGAGATCTCATGCTAACAGCTAGCAGCTCAATGTTTTCACAGCAAAGCGTCTCTTTGATAGTTAGATGCCCAGAGTTAGGCCTCATGCACACGACCGTTCCGTTTTTTGCGGTCCGCAAACCGCGGATCCGCAAAAAACGGAAGCCGCCCGTGTGCCTTCCGCAATTTGCAGAACAGGCGGCCCATTGTAGAAATGCCTAGTCTTGTCCGCAAAACAGACAAGAATAAGACATGTTCTATTTTTTTTTGCGGGGCCCCGGAACGGAGCAACGGATGCGGACAGCACAGCTGTCTGCATCTTTTACGGCCCCATTGAAGTGAATGGGTCCGCATCCGAGCCGCCGATGCGGACCCAAACAATGGCCTTTTGCATGAGGCCTTACACCATCTATCATTCACAAACACAGCCAGACCTCCTCCTCTCTTCTTACCACTCTCTTTGCTTCTGTCAGCCCAGAGCAGATGAAACCCTTCCATGTATACATGCATGCCCGGCTTTAATCCTGTCAGCCATGTCTCAGTCAGAATGAGTAAACTACTCTCTCTATAGACGAGCTGATGCTTCGTTATCGCGGCAAGTTCATCTGCTTTGTTTTGGAGCGATCTTGCATTTCTCATGATGATGGAAGGGATGGCGGGTCTGTTGCTCTTCCTCTGGTCCCAAGTCCTTTTCCAGCCCGGGTCCCACGTCTATTTCTCCTTAAATCGCGGGGAATATCATCTTGTTGTGTGGTAAACGACCCAGCGGAGCTATGGAGCTCTAACAGCTGATCCTTGCTGTAAACAATAGCAGCTTGATTGCTTACTCTCTCGCCAGACGCAAAAAACATTAAAAAAATAAATAAAAACCGGGTTGACCAAAATGTAGTCCACTCTGTCTTGTCACTAAGCAAAAACTAAGTAACAAGTAAGTATATAACAGTCTGGATAATTATTAGAGACCACCTGAGTCAAACAGAATTTATAGAGTAAGTGATCAATTATTAAAACTTAACATTTAATATGATAAACATAGAAAATTGGTCCCACGATAATTGGATACAATAAATACAAAGAAGGAAGCAATGCGGAGGTTCACCACGCAGGTAATAATGATACTGACAACTAAAACACATTAAAGGAACAAGAGGTGCTCGGCGGCACCAAAAGATAACCAGGTGGTCCTACCGCTCTGATGAGATGCTCCTTGGTACAACAGATGCCTAGTCGGTGTTAATGGATGTACACACCGTTGCTAGAGGCAGTTGTAAAACGCAGGGTTAAGGATACTAGGTTAGCTGGCCCTAGTAATACCCTAGGGACCTAAGTGACCAGTCACAAGCAGAAACCTAACCCTGGAATTTGTGCGCCCTAGAAAGCCCTCGCCTGCCTGATCCCTACACGCATGTTTCGCTGAAAGGATGAGTAAAAAGCTCATCAGGGGAAACACGGGAGCTTGGGCTGAAGCTGCGCAGGGTACACTGACAATAATATCAGATGTGTGCTCTGCACAGAGGCAAAGTATGACCACGATCCTGATGTGGATACGAGTGGATAGACTAACTGTAGGATGATAGGGGGAAAACTGATGCAAAGCCCCTCTCCTACTAACAAACTCTTGGCGCATGGGCTGATGAAGCCTGAGGTAGCGCAAAAAGCCGCCACCTTTTAAAGAAGAAGCCAGCCTCAAAGCGAGGCTTGGCTAGGACACTCCTACCTGACCCAGAAGATGCGGTTAACGCCTGCGCGAAAAGACGGGGACGGACGCTTGTGATGGAGATGACGTCACCGCGTCCAATCTCAATTGTTCACGCGAGATGACGCGACAGTTGCCAGGCAATCGGGACCCTATTCCCAGACACTGTCGGACAGCGCAGCTCCTGATGTGCAGCTGCGCTTTAGCGAGGTATAAGGCATTAGTGGCAACAAAGATAATAATAGAATCATGAATGTATTGACAGTACACGGACACATGTGACAAGGAGAAGGGATGGCAGAATAGAACAACAACCGAGGGGGGGGGGGGGGGGCTAGAGATAGGAAAAGGGAGGGGACAAGAGACAGAGAAATGGATATATATATTAGAAAGCTGAAGATGAGGTATACAAGATTATGAGGTATACACATAGGTACGGGCTACCTAGATGAAACAGCTGTATTTGAGCTGCTCGTTCAGGCCCGTGGGTGAGACCGTGCGTAGTGTGTAAATCCAGCGGGATTCTCGCTGGAGTAACACACAATCCCAGTCTCCACCACGGATTGGACGCCCAACCTTTTCAATTCCCGTTGCCTTTAGGCAACTGGGGTTACCCTGATGACAGTCATGGACATCCCTGGACACCACTGTGTCCCTCCTATTGGCAATGTCACCGAGATGCTCACCCAGACGCCTGCGCAACTCGCGTCTGGTCTTGCCCACATACTCCAAATTGCAATCACAGGTAATTTTATAAATTACGCCCTGCGTTTTGCAATTAATGAAGTCCTTGATGGGAAATGTTCTTTTCAAGTTGGAGCTTAAAAAGGTTTTACCTGTCTGGACAATACTACAGGCTACACAGCCACTGCACCTAAAACAACCTGTGGGCCTACGATCAAGCCAGGTGCCCTGCCTGAGCACAGGTGTAAAGTGGCTGTGTACGAGGAGATCCTTAAGATTGCTACCCCTTCTGAAGGTTATCTGGGGGTAGTCATGTATGACTTCCCTGATGTCCGGATCCATCATTAAAATGGGCCAGTGTTTACCAAGGATCCCTCGCATTCTGTCGGCACAACCATCGAAGGTGGATAGCAGTCGGATCTTTTGGTCTTCAATTGTTTTTACTTTGGGTACCAGAAGATCCGAACGGACCGAGTTAGTGGAAGTGGGCTTCCTGAAGATAGTAGTTGAAAGTTCATCAGTACCCTTTCTGGAGATGGAAATGTTGAGGAAAGAAAGACTGTTTGGATCGGATTCATATGTGAATCTCAGTCCTATGTCGTTGTAATTCAGTTTATCAACAAAGCCAGAGAATGATGATTTAGAATCGTTCCAAATGATGAAGATGTCGTCGATATAACGGGCCCACAATGTTATAGGCCCGGTACTCGACGACATCTCCTCAGAGAAGACACTGGTTGCCTCCCACCAGCCCAGGAGCAGATTAGCGTAGGCCGGTGCACAAGAACAGCCCATTGCCGTGCCCCTGAGCTGGTGGTAAAGCTTTGTGCCAAAATAAAAAAAAAGTTGTGTGTCAACAGATACTCAAGGAGTCTCAACACAAAATCATTGTGCTGAGAAAATTGACAACCTCTCATACTGAGGAAGTGACCTACTGCTTTAAGACCAGCTGCATGGGGAATAGACGAATATAACGCCTCAACGTCAATACTCCCCAAAATGGCCTGGGGTTCAATATTGACACCATCAAGTCTTTTAAGTAAGTCCATAGTGTCCCTGACATATGATGGCAGGGACACTACGAAGGGCATTAGGACCTTATCAATATACACACCAAGATTCTGACTAATGCAACCAACCCCCGAAACGATAGGCCTCCCTTTCAGGGGAGTTGTCCCCTTGTGGACCTTCGGCAGGCTGTAAAAAAAAAGCCAGGATTTGATTTCTTTATGAAGGACACCGAACAGTTCCTCTCCTGTGTGACTCCTTTCACCCAGGCAAACGAGGTGCAGAATAGCGTGACACTGTCGTACCCTGCACATGTGGTATACTGGAGGGGCACTGTGAATTGTTCCTGCAGTGGAAGCTGAGGACACGGTGAAGGATGAGGAGGCAGAGGCGGACACTGTTGCAGGGCCAACGGCGTGAGATCGTGGAGTGGAGGCGGAAGCGGCGTCACCTGACCAAGTTGCCGGTGTAGCTGTGCAGGAACCACATTCACCCAGTGGGCCGTAAAGGACATGTATGGTCCCTGACCGTAGTTACAGCTCCACACGTTGGCACTGCCATGCACTTTGGCAGAGACCGACAGGCTCAAGGACTAGCCCAGCTTCTGTTCTACATACGTGTGCAGGGCCAGTATTGCCTTTTTGGCAAATAAATGAAGGCTTGGGACTCTCCACCTCGGCACAAGCCATCAGTTCTCTGAAAGGTGCAGAGTCCACTACTTGGAAAGGGAGGGACTGTAGCACCAGAAACTTGGCCAGGAGCACATTCAGCTTCTGCGCCGTTGTATGAGTGCACGCATACTGTTGTCTCTTGGCAATCGCTTCGGTGATCGATTGCTGACGGAATGACTGACGAGGAGTAGGAGGAGGAGCAGGAGCATCAGGACCAGCAGATGATGGGAAGGACAGACAGCTCACTTTGGCTGAGGTGGTGGAGCCTTGACTGCCTGAAATCGGGTGCGTGCCACTGGGTGATGCAGCGGTTGCTGCGGCAGGCTGGACCACCACATCGGAGCCACGGTTCTCCCAGACCACTTTATGGTGACGCTGCATATGTTGACACAGGGCTGTGGTGCCAACATTGGTACCATGGCCACGCTTCACCTTCTGCCCACAGATTCTACAAATGGCCATGCTCACCTCCTCCGGCGGCTTAACAAAAAACTGCCACACCGCCAAGTAGGTGATTTTACTCCCAACACTCCGCTACTGCTGCTGCTTCCGTGTACCCCTGCACCACTACTTTCCGGGCAGGTGGGCTCTTGCGAAGAGGGTGTGCAACGTACCGTGTACTGCCAGGGGTCCCCTAAAGTGAGGAGAGACCAGCTCGTGACGCCACTTGGTTGCAGAGGATGGGTGTAGTACCCAGCGTCTTGGGTATCCCTTACCCTTTAAGAGGTTTTTACCATATATGTCCCTCTGTTAGATGCCAGTTGCATTTCATCAATGAGGACATGGAGTCCCCTTTAAGTATAATGGTGTAGTTACCCAGGTGTAGGATTGCTAGAGTGGTGTAGGGTAACCTACAATTTCCCTGAAGGTGTTGTATGCACGTGTCACGGTGCTCCGACCTGGATATCCTTGGATCCCAGATGTGGTGGTCCGAAGCAGTGCAAATAGGGTGGTAGATGAAGTGGATGAAGTGGTTGGTTGAAGAAAGGAATTGAGTGTAGACTTGTATTAACGTTGAACACAGCTTTACTTGGCATAACCTTTCATCAGGGAACAATCTTCCAACTTTATCTCGGTCATCAGCAGGTTTTGGCATTAATATGGCAGCCAAACACATTCGGCTCTGCTAAATCTGTACTCTCTCAGTTCTGCTATGTTGACTGGATTAAATAGGAACTTTTCATCTTCTGCTGTAACTGCAACTTAGCTGTCTGTAGTCTGTCTCTTACTGTAATCCTAGGAACTTCTTCCTGGCTTCCATCTTCCTTAGCTTGGTTTTAGGCAATGCAAGCCCAGGAGGGGACAATGCAAGCCCAGGAGGCAATTATTTAGAACACACAGGCAAGACCTGTCTGGCAGGGACGAGGCCTGCTCCCTTCCCCAAGGACGGGATCCTCTAGACACACAACCTCTCCCTAAGAAGGGGGAGGCTAGACTGACCTAGAACTATCTCAACTCCTCCCTCTCTAGAGAGGGGAAAAGAATGGAAGAAGGGTTCCATTCTATCTAACACAGCTCTGCCAGAAGTGCCGCCATCTGCTGGTGAACCAGGCACATTACATGTCAAACCATTACCAGATAATAAATACATTTACACATTGTGTAGGACCTAGGATAAAGACACATGATGATACAGGGTACACCATTAAGGATAGTGGAGGGGTAAAAAGAGTGGAAATGCCCCCTTGCAGGGCGTTACAGGTGGTCTACCCCGGGCACATTTGGCGCCCGGCCTCCCACTGTTGCCACCCTGCTGACTCCCGGCCATGCTAGCGACTTGCTGGCTCTGCCGCTGCCTCACACGCAAGCTGCCACCCTCTTCTCCCGATGATGATAAAGCCCCTTCGGCACCCGACTCCCAATTGCGATCGGCTTCATCATCATCGAGTATTGTCTGCACGTCCCTAATGAACTCCTCAACGGTCTCTGAACCAGGAGCCTGACTGCTCGCAACACCAGCTCCCACGCCACTCTCCTCATCACTACATGCCCGCTTACCGGAGGAAGCGGCGGATGTCTCCTCCACATCTTGGCTGGCCAGTAGCTGCTGACTGTCCTCTAGTAGCTCGTCCTCGCTGTATAGTGGAGCTGAGCCCACAGCATATAATACTTCTCTGGCTGAGGGAACAGAAAAGCACAGAGGCAGGTTGAGGACAGGTGAGGGCACAGGGCCTGCTCCCGGGCCATGCCAACTAAGGGTTGTGTCTGACGAACCCACTGACTCTTGGCTGGGGGTGTCTGATGTCACTTGGTACCAAGTGGATGACCGAGTCAACCATTCAAAAACCGCTGGGTTGCTGGTCAAGACACGACCGCTAGATGACACCAGGAGCTCAGGCCTCTCACTGCTACTCCTGCTGCCACGCCCCCTTATTCTGCTGCGACCTTTGCCTGCGCCAGAAACATTTAGGCCTCTGCCACTCCCCTGTGCAGGGCCTGGCACTTCTCTGCCTGTCATACTGTTAGATCAAATAAATAAATAAAAAGGAAATTAAAACACCCCAAAAAAGTCTGTAATTTTCTTACTTCACCACACAACGACTAAGAAGCCCTTTTTTTTTTTCTACTAATTCATGCCAAAAAGGGTTTTAGATTGTATAACTGCACCGCTGAACAGCAAATAGGTCCTTATTTTTTTCCACTTGTACACTTCACAAAAGGCTTTAGAACATATAACTGCACTGCTGAATGGCAAATATATATATTTTTGCCACTAATACACGCCAAAAAGGGCTTTAATTTTCTCACTTCACCACACAACGGCAAATTCTTTTTTTTTGTGCGACTAATAAACGCCAAAAAGGGTTTAAGAACATATAACTGCACCTCTGAATGGCAAATAATATATATTTTTTTGCCACTAATACATGCCAAAAAGGGCTTTAGAATATAAAACTGGACCGCTGAACCGCAAATAGGCCCTTACTTTTTTCCACTAATACACGCCAAAAAGGGCTTTAGAACATATAACTGCACGCTGAACGGCAAATAATATAGATTTTTTTGCCGCTAATACACACCACAAAAGGCTTTAGAACATATAACTACAACGCTGAACGGCAAATAATATTATTTTTTTTTGCCACTAATACATGCCAAAAAGGACTTCAGAACATATAACTGCACCGCTGAACGGCAAATATATATTTTTTTGCCACTAATACACGCCAAAAAGGGCTATCATTTTTTCACTTCACCACACAACGGCAAATACTTTTTTTTGTGCCACTAATACATGCAAAAAAGGGCTTTAGAACATATAACTGCACAGCACAAGGGCAAATAAGACATAGAAATATTTCCTTGTAATAAACCCTGTTAATGGCTGTATCAATCAGCACTGCACCCTAATAAGAACAGTTTGCTGGAATTACAGAGCTGTATAATGGTAATTTGGATCCGCAGTCAGTGCAGCAAGGTGTAATAGGATTGTTCCTATTACCCAGGCTATAAACTCCCCTACAGGACCCTGTTCTGCTTCGATACTGTGGAATGATTCCTCCCTATCCTTTCCCTGAACTTCTATACAGCAAAATAAAAGTTTTAAAGTCTTTTCTACCACTGTCTCTAGCGCCTGCTGAAGTCTCTCCCTGCACTAAGTACACTGGAAAATGGCTGAAACCAAGATGGCTGAGGCTATATATATGGCTGTGACATCACAGGGCTGGCTGGCTGCTGATTGGCTGCATGCATGGCATTGTGGGTGATCCCTCGTTCCCAGAGTTCCTTGCCCAGAGTTACCTGGTGGGTAACTGTTGCCCAATGACTAGTGGCCTATCCATAGATACACATCCACTACTATTGCTTATTTATAGCCAGTCCCTTTAAAATGTAAGATGTTTATTGAAGGATTTAGAGGCTGGACCCATGGTGATCAACTGGACCTGGTGGTTGGGTGGTCTTCAATGATGAATTGTCTTCATGAAAGAATCACTTTAGAAAGCACCTGAGATGAGGAATTGTTTGACATGTCTACTGTTTTCTGGTCAATGCCAAATGGTTAATGAAATGAGTACGGAGAAAAGACAGAAGGGTTTGGAAGTACTTTTCTCTGTCACATTGTCAGATTTTTGTAAAAATAAAATCATGGTCTAAATGGTTGGTAACGGATATTTTGTCACTTCCGGCCTAGTGGGGACTGTAAGCAGAGGAGAAGGGAGCTTGGCAGTGGAAGGTGCGGTTGGCAGGTGAGAGCCGGGGACAGTCTGCACATATCAAAAGAGGTTTCTGGTCTTGGAGAACCTGTTTAACAAAACCCTTTTAATATTTTTATACCTTTCTTTGCTATTGACCTGATTTGTATTGTGAAACAAGTCCTTTAAAGGACTGTCCAATCAGAATAACTTTTTAAGGCATATTGATGTCATAGAGGTTTCCTGGAGTTGAGGTGAGCAGCTCTAGGAGACATGAAATATCCAAGTATTACAAGGATGGCTCCCTTTCTCCCGATTTATACATTAAAGTGATTGTCTGTGATGATGTGACAACCCCTTTAACAGAAGAAGAGACTCCAGTTGCAGATTTGCACATTTTTATTAGGAACAGCGGCTCAACCTGTTATGAACCTGGAGTGTGCACTGACCATGAATGCACCACATCATTTTTCATTTTGAAACCTAATCTACTGATTAACCTGGATATCTACAAAAACTACTGCTTACCCATGCCATGCTTTCTCAATTAAACATTCAATGCATCTTCTATGTCAAATGAAAACATTTGTCCTTCGGATTTTGCCGCAGGTTATTTGCTGAACTCCTGCTTTAGTTGTTTTGTCTATGGGCCACCTTTTCATTAAATTTGTCATTTCTCGGCTCGGGTGGATGTTATGGGTAATGCTTTATGGCAGGACACACACATCAGGTGATTGCTGTCCACCGGGATTTTGGCAGACTCTCATACTTAAATGTTTAACAGCCTCCACCCTTCTATGTGCTGCAGGGATTCATGTAAAGACTAAAGACATTTAGCCTAATTTAACTCCTTACAACAAAATACACTCATTGATATAAAAAATGCACCAAGATAGATGTCAGATAATGTCAGATTGCTGCTATAAAAAAGCTCTCAGAAGCTACTTTTGGTTAGTGTACCACTTGATGAGAGATTGTTAACTGTTAGACATGCCTCTACAATGCAGACTGTCAGAGGCTACTTTTGAGTAATGTACCATTGGTGACTGATTGATGACTGTTAGACATGCATCTACAACGCACTGGAAGACATTTTGCCCAGTTGACAGAGTTTGAGATGGGGCTGTACATATGAAAAGGGATTCTGATCTAGAGGGATTTCAGAGCAGTGGTTGGTTGAGGGAACACACACATGGCGAACAAGCTCCAGACAGACCTCCAGTAGAGAGGATCGTTTGATCTATTGAAGAGCATGAGCAGCCTACATTTTTTTTTGTCCACCATCCAGACAAAGGTGACACCTTTATTACACACCACTGTCTCTGCCCAGATGATTTCCAGGCGCTTTGCAAAAGGAAATTTGATGTCACGGTGCCCATTACATGTACTGCCATTGACAGTCAGCCACTTTCTGTTGCCTGTGTGCACAATGGAGTCATGAACAAAAAAAAACTGGACTGCTGCGAACTGGAACCATATCGTCTTTAGTGATGAATCCAAGTTCTGATTCCACGATGGTGAGGTTGTTGTGTGGAGGCCTCATGGTGAATGCTTCAATCCTGCCTTTGCTGTGGAATCCCACATGGCTCCAACGGCTGGTGTGATGATCTGGGGAGCCATCGCATATGACAGTCGGTCACCCCTAGTAGTGATATGAGAGACACTACCAGCTCAGCGATATGTGCAGGACATCCTGCACATATGTCTTGCCCTCCTCACGGCCACCAGCCGGATACATAATCATCTGAATCTCTCTTACGCACCTGGCCAGCAGCCGTAGGTGCTCGCCTGAATTCAACTGTATCGACATCCTCAGGACAGTGATACGGTTGAATACTGTGGTGCAGGTGGCAGTATTCTGTTCTGCACTGTGGTATTTGGTTCAGCTGGGGCGGTACCGTATTTTTCGCCCTATAAGACCTGCCCATAAGACGCAGCTAGGTTTTAGAGGGTGAAAATAGGGGAAAAAAAATTTGGAACAAAAGGTGTGTTATTAGGAGTGAGGTGACTTTATTAGGAGTGAGGTCACTTTATTAGGAGTGGGGTCACTTTATTAGAAATGAGGTCACTTTATTAGGAGTGGGGTCACTTTATTAGGGGGAATCACTTTATTGGGTTGGTCACTTTATTAGGAGTGGGGTGACTTTATTAGGGGGGTTACTTTATTGGGGGGGTCACTTTATTAGGAGTGGGGTCATTAGGGGTACCTTAGGGATATCTTTCTGGCTGTGCACAGCTCTCAGGGCACAGCTCTGCATGTAGCCAGAAGCAGGCAGTGTGACGACGGAGAGGCAGAGCAGGCATGTGTGACAGGGAAGTCTGCTCTGCCCCTCGCCTGCCTTCTCCTGCGCTGCTATCAACTTTCCTTCTCCTCCCTCCTCCATAACAGCGCTTCGGGATGGCCGGTCCCTACCATCAAGCACTTGGTGAGGCTGGCCGGTCCCTAACACAGACAGCCCCCAGAGGCGACCAGCCCCTGCATCACCATCTGCAGCGGCACCCGGTCCCTGACTCCGAACACCCGCAGCGCGTCCGGCTCCTTCTGCCAAGAATCAGCAGCGCAGCCGGCCCTTTGATCACATCGCAGCACAGCAGCATGGCAGGTAACAAGTAACTTCAGAGGCCACAAGCACCGGACATGTTTTTTTCCCTATATTCACCCCTATATCCACCCATTAAGACGCACTAACTTATTCCCCCCATTTTGGGGGGGGGGGGGGAATTTGCATCTTATAGGGCAAAAAATACGGTATATTGCTCTGCACTATGGTATTTCTGGCCCTGCCTACTTCTGTTGTCCCTGCCTTCATATGTTGGTCCTGCCTAGTTATGTTGCCCCACTTTTGGTTCCCAGTCCGCCCATGCATGGGAGAGTTTACAACTGGCATTTTTCAACAAGATAATGCCCACACACATACTCGCCCCCAGAAATGCCAAGATTACAACACTTCATTGGCTGCCCAGTCACCAGATTTATCGCCAATCGATCATTTACAGTGGATATAAAAAGTCTACACACGCCTGTTAAAATGTAAGGTTTCTGTGATGTAAAAAAACGAGACTAAGATAAATCATTTCAGAACTTTTTCCACTTTTAATGTGACCTATAAACTGTACCACTCAATTGAAAAACAAACTGAAATCTTTTAGGTGGAGGGAAGAAAACTAAAAAAACTAAAATAATGTGGTTGCATAAGTGTGCACACCCTCTTATAACTGGGGATGTAGCTGTGTTCAGAATTAAGCAATCACATTCAAAATCATGTTAAATAGGAGTCAGCATACACCTGCCATTATTTAAAGTGCCTCTGATTAACCCCAAATAAAGTTCAGCTGCTCTAGTAGGTCTTTCCTGAAATCTTCTTAGTCGCATCCCACAGCAAAAGCCATGGTCCACAGAGAGCTTCCAAACCATCAGAGGGATCTCATTGTTAAAAGGTATCAGTCAGGAGAAGGGTACAAAAGAATTTCCAAGGCATTAGATATACCATGGAACACAGTGAAGACAGTCATCATCAAGTGGAGAAAATATCGCACAACAGTGACATTACCAAGAACTGGGCGTCCCTCCAAAATTGATGAAAAGACGAGAAGAAAACTGGTCTGGGAGGCTACCAAGAGGCCTACAGCAACATTAAAGGAGCTGCAGGAATATCTGGCAAGTACTGGCTGTGTGGTACATGTGACAACAATCTCTCGTATTCTTCATATATCTGGGATACGGAGTAGAATGGCAAGATGAAAGACTTTTCTTACGAAGAAAAACATCCAAGCCGGGCAACATTTTGCAAAAACACATCTGAAGTCTCCCAAAAGCATGTGGGAAAAGGTGTTATGGTCTGATGAAACCAAGGTTGAACTTTTTGTCCATAATTCCAAAAGATATGTTTGGTGCAAAAACAACACTGCACATCATTAAAATAACACCATACCCACAGTGAGGCATGGTGGTGGCAGCATCATGCCAAGGGGCTGTTTTTCTTCAGCTGGAACTGGAGCCTTAGTTAAGCTAGAGGGAATTATGAACAGTTCCAAATACCAGTCAATGTTGGCACAAAACCTTCAGGCTTCTGCTAGAAAGCTGAACATGAAGAGGAACTTCATCTTTCAGCATGACAACGACCCAAAGCATACATCCAAATGAACAAAGGAATGGCTTAACCAGAAGATGATTAAAGTTTTGGAATGGCCCAGCCAAAGCACAGACCTGACCCCGATTGAAAATCTGTGGGGTGATCTGAAGAGGGCGGTGCACAGGAGATGCCCTCGCAATCTGACAGATTTGGAGTGTTTTTGCAAAGAAGAGTGGGCAAATCTTGCCAAGTCAAAATGTGCCATGCTGATAGAGTCATACTCAAAAAGACTGAGTGCTGTAATAAAATCAAAAGGTGCTTCAACAAAGTATTAGTTTAAGGGTGTGCACACTTATGCATTCATATTATTTTATTTTTATATTTTTTCTTCCCTTTACCTAAAGGATTTCAGTTTGTTTTTCAATTTATACAGCTTGTGCTGACCCAATCCCCCACATTTTTTCTTTGTAGCATATATTGGAGGCGTGGCGATCTCCTTGGAGTCATTGCACACCTGACCAGTCAATCTGTCCTGGAGGCTGGTTTTAAAGTCAGTATAAAACTGAGTCTGCTTATATAGAACCTACCAGTAGCCATTTGGCTCCAGGAGAAGTATATGGTGGGCTCAGCATGCATGTTGGTACTTGCATCCCTGGATCCGATGAAAGCTGTAATGGCACCGGACGGGGTTAAAAGCAGAGTGTGCTTGGCTTGCATGCTGACCTGCATTCCCTGGACTTTGTGTGGCTGTCATGGCCCATAAACAAGAAATTGCTGGTTTGTGTGCGGATGCGCACAGTAGGGTATTTGTTTGGCGCACAAAAGACGACCTCAGTCAGCGGACTTTTGATGAAATAGCTGTTTTTATTGTTCAGTAGACAACGCGTTTCGGAGTTTATAACTCCTTTATCAAGTCTAAAACAAGGGTATAAAAAAAGAGTGCCCGAGGCAGAAAGTATCCCCACCTGGTTAGATGGGTGTGGACATGCATTATACAGTAGAATATTTAGAGAGTTATGCGCGTGCATTCAGCATTAAAAGGTGTATAAATATATACATGAAAAAATGATAATACTAATAATACTAATAATAATAATAATAATAATAATAATGTTAATAAGAACTGTACTTTGCAGAGAGAAATAAAATGCAAATGTCAGTCTCAACAGCAGTTGGTGAAAAGCAAAGAAAGTCGATAGGTTTTCAATGGTCCGCGTGTAGGGCCACTTTTGGACCCAGTAGTGTCTACTATTTTTGCCAGCATAGTAGACACTACTGGGTCCAAAAGTGGCCCTACACGCGGACTATTGAAAACCTATCGACTTTCTTTGCTTTTCACCAACTGCTGAATGCACGCGCATAACTCTCTAAATATTCTACTGTATAATGCATGTCCACACCCATCTAACCAGGTGGGGATACTTTCTGCCTCGGGCACTCTTTTTTATACCCTTGTTTTAGACTTGATAAAGGAGTTATAAACTCCGAAACACGTTGTCTACTGAACAATAAAACAGCTATTTCATCAAAAGTCCGCTGACTGAGGTCGTCTTTTGTGCGCCAAACAAATACCCTACTGTGCGCATCCGCACACAAACCAGCAATTTCTTCCTTCACAGTCCCTAGGAGTCCTTGGCAACTCCACCTAAGGGACCGAACGGGTACTGGCAGCACCGACCATCCAAAACCCCCCCCCCCCCCTTTTTCTCCACATGTACCTGCCTTCACGGACGTTGTGCTCCAACTCGCACAACACCAAAAGGTGAGCACACTTCAACCACTTCGTCAAACCACATAACTGCTACCCACCACCCTATGAGCGCCTCTCCCTTCTCCTTTTTCTCCCGCCGAATTGATAGCCCATAAACAGGTAGGAACTGGTGTTAGGGACCACTCAATAGAGGCGACCTTGACGTGGTGAGTGGCTTATTACGCTTTGGCCAAAATGTACACCAATGCCTCATCCAGCATGGAGGCAGGACAGAATGCTGGATGCAGAGTGCGATCACATTTGTATTTTCCGTTTGTATATGTATTTCGCCATAGTGATGTGCACCTACATACAGGTTGTGCTGACCCAATCCCCCACATGTTTTTCAATTGAGCTGTACAGTTTATAGGTCACATTAAAGGTGGAAAAAGTTTTGAAATGATTTATCTTTGTCTCATTTTTTTACAGCACAGAAACCTGACATTTTAACAGGGGTGTGTAGATTTCTTACATCCACTGTATGAGACCATCTGGGATGCCAGTTTGTACAAACTACAAGTGTGCAGGATCGACAGGCCCATCTGCAAGTTGTGTGGGCAAAATGTGTCACAAGATAACATGCCTCCATTCCCAACTAGATCTCATCTTGTATCCAGGCTAGAGGCCATATCTCATCTTGTATCCAGGCTAGATGCAGTTTCTCATCTTGTGTCCTGGCTATAGGGTATATCTCATCTTGTATCCGGGCTAGAAGCTGTATCTCATCTTGTATCCAGGCTAAAGGCTATATCTCATCTTGTATCCAGGCTAGAGGCCGTATCTCATCTTGTATCCAGGCTAGAGGCTGCATCTCATGTTGTATCCACTGGAGGCTGCATCCCAACAGGGTCATAGAGTCTCTTTTAAATTGTACAGTTTTCCCCAGTACACTTTTCTTTTCACTGTAATATTGTAATCACTGTGGCAAGGCCTACAGTGCAGGAGGACGTGTATATCTCACCCAGATACCTCAGCTTGGGTGAGATAACTAAAATCCAGAAGTGTGCAGTGGTCTCAGCAAAGGATAGTTTGCTGAGACAGTTTTGTTTATGTTGTATTCTGGGCTGGATTTTAATTGGACTGGCAGTTAGGTTTGGTAGTGGGAGCTGCCGGTCCACACCCTTCCAGCACAGGTATTCCCTCCTGCCTGAGGTGAGTGCAGGTGAAGCCTATGCAGCGTACTCAAGTTGTGTGTAATAATGTTCCTGGATGTAGTAGTGCAATAAACACTAACCTGAGACGGCTGACTCTCTGCATGGGCAGGTGATGGTAAGAAATTGTTCGTGACGCCAGTGCCAATTAAACTGTGGCACGCCGTTTGCGGATAGCAGGAATAAATGAGGAACACCGTGAGGTTAAAGCAGAACTCCAACTTTAGTAGGTTTCATAGAGACAATAATGGAATCGCAGTTCCTTGGCATACAGTCGATTTTGCAATACGGTTGATGCAGGCAATACAGATTGAGCAAGGTGATTACAGAGTGTTAAACACAGGACTTGCAGTACAGGAGCTTGCACTCTATCTCTGACTGATCCTGGAATATAGCAAATCTTCTCCAAGGCCCAATAACCTAGCTCTGGCTTTATATCCTTGGTTGTAGCTTTCTAGAGTACCTCCTCTGTTCTCTGGAGTACCTCTTGCTCCCTTTGATCTTTGCCTCTGTCTCGCTCCCAGCTTCCTCAGGCTCTTTAACTTCAGTATTCCTGTTTCTGCATAAGGGAATTCAGGAGGGGGACCTTCTCCTGAAAGCAGGCTTCAGGCCTGGACTGGTTTCTGACATTGTCTAATCTCCAACTGTAGACTACAGACACTAGACTCCGTCTCCTCTTCACTTCCCTGACTGGACCTTATATAAACTAGGGCTCCCTAGCTCCCTCTAGCGACTAGAAGCTGGAATGACACCCCTAGCAGGCCTGTACATGCAAGTTTCATAGTAACAGGGAAATACATAACATTACATTACATGACAATTTATAAAAATGACATATACCAACTTCCCCATAATTAAGGAGGGACGACAGCACACCAAGTGACACTTTTGTAGTGACGGGCATTACAGTCCCCGTACACTACATACCCCACTGCTTTGAGCTGAGTACGCCCTCGTACTCCATCAGGGCTCGCCCAACTGGAATCTCTACCTGAAACAGAAAAAAGAGACATGCAGGCATACATACATGTAATTCATCTGCATTTACATTCATATCAGGTCCAATTGGCAAAGGTGAAGGGTAGTGACAAGGGGCGTCGTTCTCTTCTCCTCAGGATAGTGAATGGAACTGGGGCGCTGACCTGGCACAGCGTAACATTATAACCAGGATAGTCCATGACAATGAATAAGTCCATAATAGAACAGCAAAATAGATAAAACAGTATAAAAGTTCTTGGAGGCTCAAAGAACAAACATGAGTCCGTACCCAGGTTACTTTCCTATAAATCACAGAGGCTCTCGTGCGGTGGAGTCCATCTCTGGGCACATTTCTTTTAAAAGAGCAAAAATCTCAGAGGCTCAGGTTCTTTTGAGTCTGTCTCCGGGCACGGTTCCTTAGTATGAAGTTGCACAATAAAAGGACAGCAAAGGCAAGTGCTGTAATACCCCTGATCAACCTGAAAAGGGGGTTAGGGGTAAAAGGTGCAACTAAGGAACAGGCACAACTTGGCGTGGGGTAGCAAAAGCAGGCAGGAGGTCCTGGAAACAAACGTGGCCTTGTTGACTTTGTGATTTCAGTGGTCAACACCTACCACTGAGCCCTGGAGGAACTGGCAGCCGCAACAAAGGACCAGGAAAACGTAGGACTCCTGTCCTGAAAGGGTTAACACCATACTTCTTCGGTGAAATAAATCAAAGGCCTAGCAGGCTGATTCACAGTGGCATATCATAACCACTTGGCTCTGCTGGCAAGTACGGCCTGTAGTAGTCCTCTACAGGAGGATGGGCCCACATAACGGTGTTAGGGGGCAGCTGCAGAGTAAAGGGGCCCCTAATAGGTATTGGCCCCATGGGCCTAGGGGTAAACCCTTGGGTGGACCGTCCCGGTCCCGGCATGATAATGGTGGGATGGATTGAAGTGGATACCGCCGTCTCAAGCGGTCCGGTGGGCTCTGTGCAGCAATTCACAGCAACAGGGGGTCTTCTTTGGGGCACTGGCGGAGCGGTGACAGCAGAAGGTAGTCTACGGGTGGTGACAGGCACCCTTACCTCGTCCTTCTTTGGCGGCGTCTGGATCCTGGCGGTCGCGATCTTGCGCAGCTCCCGCAACTTCTCCTCCAGCCGGATAATCTGCTCACCGATGCTCTCTGTGTCGGAGTCGCTGGCATCTGCTGGCACCGCCGGCGCAGGTACAGTCACCGATGGTGCGAACTCGGCCTCTGCAGGTTCTGGCAATGCGTCTGGTCTCCGACCCCTCCGGATGTTCTTAAAGGTATTTTGAAGTCCTTTTAAATTCTCCATCTCCTGCATGGTCTTCTCCCGACGAGGCAGCTCGGGGGAAGGATAGGGGCTCACCCATTTCTCCAACACGGTTGGCTGCCAGAAGACGTTAGGCCCAATGAAGGAGCTCCGCTCCTGAAAGGCGTGATGGGCCGGCTCTGGAGAGCGTTCAGGTTCCCGCTCGCAGCCAGAGTAGTCTTCTCCTTCTTCTGCCTCCCAGTCCTCAGGTTCTCGCTTGGGACGGGTCACAGCAGTCGCATAAGGGCCTCGCAGGCTCTCGGCAGGGGTGTACTCCACTTCCTCTCCCTCACGGAGGCTGTGCTGATAAGCAGGGAGGTAGTCTCTTTTGACAGACCTTCTATTCACATATAGGTCTCTGCCAGTCAGATAGTCTTGGATAAACCCGTAGCCACGGATTTTGTCGAAGGACACCACCACTCCCTTTCTCCTTTCCAGGCGGGGTTGGGTGTTAGTGTGCTTTTCATGGATTGTTTTAGTCAATTCTTCATAAACGATTTTGGTCTTGGTATTCCGCTTTATAGCGGCCTCCCGGATCTCCGCCATGAGTGAGGACCATTTGAAAGAGGGCTGAAAGAAGTCCCTCCACGAGCCATAGTAGGGCTCTGGTTCTTTTTCCCTTGGGCGGCAGGCGGGTTGCTCCGGTCCCGGAGAGTAGGCCGGTGGAGCCTCCTCTGGCTCTACACCAATATCAGTCATCTCTGGTATGTCAGGCGCGGACGCTGCAGCAACGCTCTGCTCACTTTCCAACATGCTCGATCCTTCTGAGGAGAGCGATAGGGTCGCGTCAATTAGAGCAGCCAGCTCCTCCCATTGCACTGGGAGGCCGCCCCCCAGGTATTCCAGTATATGGAAGGCGGTGTCCATGCTGGCAGACATGCAAATGTCCAGATAAGCAGTGGCGCCTGACCTTGAACTCTTTCCCGCTTTTTCCCCCGAAAGGCGCCAATTTTTTTTCGCCTTTTCGGGATGAAGATGACGCAGCATTAAATTCAGCAAGCTCAGCGGCCATCTTTAGCAAGCAACGCTGTCTATTCACTGACAGCAAGCAGGGTTGTAAAAAGTCCACAAAACCACACTCCAATGTGGCGATTCTCTTCCTCTTGGTAGCGCAACACTGCACAGCGCTTTTTGGAGGTTTTAGGTACACTTTGGGTAGGATTTTCAGTCCACAAAGTCCACTTTAATAAAACAGGCAATATGTCACTTTGGTCGCAGGGCAACTGTATAAGGCACAAAGTTCACGCTTCTTGCACTATAAAGCGTGCGTATCCTGTTCGTGACGCCAAAAAAGAGGTGCAGCGTACTCGAGTTGTGTGTAATAGAGTTTCTGGGTGTAGTAGCGCAATGACACTAACCTGAGACGGCTGACTCTCTGCATGGGCAGGTGATGGTAGGAAATTGTTCGTGACGCCAGTGCCAATTAAACTGTGGCACGCCGTTTGCGGATAGCAGGAATAAATGAGGAACACCGTGAGGTTAAAGCAGAACTCCAACTTTAGTAGGTTTCATAGAGACAATAATGGAATCGCAGTTCCTTGGCATACAGTCGATTTTGCAATACGGTTGATGCAGGCAATACAGATTGAGCAAGGTGATTACAGAGTGTTAAACACAGGACTTGCAGTACAGGAGCTTGCACTCTATCTCTGACTGATCCTGGAATATAGCAAATCTTCTCCAAGGCCCAATAACCTAGCTCTGGCTTTATATCCTTGGTTGTAGCTTTCTAGAGTACCTCCTCTGTTCTCTGGAGTACCTCTTGCTCCCTTTGATCTTTGCCTCTGTCTCGCTCCCAGCTTCCTCAGGCTCTTTAACTTCAGTATTCCTGTTTCTGCATAAGGGAATTCAGGAGAGGGACCTTCTCCTGAAAGCAGGCTTCAGGCCTGGACTGGTTTCTGACATTGTCTAATCTCCAACTGTAGACTACAGACACTAGAGATGGCCCGAACTATCCGACGGCGAACAGTTCCCGGCGAACATAGCTTGTTCGCGTTCGCCTCTGCCGGGCGAACACATGCGATGTTCGGTCCGCCCCCTATACATCATCATTGAGCAAACTTTGACCCTGTACCTCACAGTCAGCAGACACATTCCAGCCAATCAGCAGCATACCCTCCCTCCCAGACCCTCCCACCTCCTGCACAGCATCCATTTTAGATTCATTCTGAAGCTGCAGTCTTAGTGAGAGGAGGGAGACTGTAACTGCTGCTGATTTAATTGGGAAATCGATAGCTAGGCTAGTGAATTCAGTGTCCACTCCAGTCCTGAAAGACTCATCTGATCTCTGCTGTAAGGACAGCGTCCTGACAGCACCCCAAAAAGCCCTTTTTAGGGCTGCAACATTAGTCTGCTTTTTTTTTTTCCTTTATATACATATTGCAGTTGCCTGGCCTGCCTGTGTGTGAGGAGCTGCAGGCCCACAGACTGTAGTGTGCCCACTGCCAGTGCTCACCCCTGTCATTCCGTGTGGCACAGGACTTTGCTTAAAAAAAGGCACTTAATTTTTACACTTTAATCTAAGGTTAGTTGCCTGCCAGTGTGTGTCAGGCTGACTTCCACTGACTGTAGTGTGCCCACTGCCAGTGCCCACCACTCATACCGGCTGGCACAGGACTTTGCATAAAAAAGGCATTTAATTTTTACACTTTAGTGTAATTTCAGCTGCTTGCCTGCTGCTAGTGTGTGTCAGGCCGACTTCAACTGACTGTAGTGTGCCCACTGCCAGTGCCCACCCCTGTCATCCCGTGTGGCACTGGACTTTGCTTAAAAAAAGGCACTTAATTTTTACACTTTAATCTAAGGTTAGTTGCCTGCCAGTGTGTGTCAGGCCGACTTCAACTGACTGTAGTGTGCCCACTGCCAGTGCCCACCCCTGTCATCCCGAGTGGCACAGGACTTTGCTTAAAAAAGGCATTTAATTTTTACACTTTAGTGTAATTTCAGCTGCTTGCCTGCTGCTAGTGTGTGTCAGGCCGACTTCAACTGACTGTAGTGTGCCCACTGCCAGTGCCAACCACTGATACCGGGTGGCACAGTAGCTTGCCGATAAATAAGGCATTTAATTTTTAGACAGTAGTCTAAATTCAGTTGCTTGCCTGCTGCCAGTGTGTGTCAGGCCCGCTTCCACTGACTGTAGTGTGCCCACTGCCAGTGCCAACCACTGATACCGGGTGGCACAGTAGCTTGCCGATAAATAAGGCATTTAATTTTTAGACAGTAGTCTAAATTCAGTTGCTTGCCTGCTGCCAGTGTGTGTCAGGCCCTCTTCCACTGACTGTAGTGTGCCCACTGCCAGTGCCAACCACTCATACCGGGTGGCACAGTAGCTTGCCGATAAATAAGGCATTTAATTTTTACACTTTAGTGTAATTTCAGTTGCTTGCCTGCTGCCAGTGTGTGTCAGGCCCGCTTCTACTGACTGTAGTGTGCCCACTGCCAGTGCCAACCACTGATACCATCTCCCCGTTCGAAAAATCTATTCAATAAATGGCACCCAGATTGGGGACGTTAGAGGGATTAAACTGATGAGAATAGTACTACAGAAAATACCACTCATATCGGGTGTGACAGTAAATTGCACGGCGCAGACGCAGTCACCGTGGATTAAAACAGAGTGGAGGGAGCCAGCGTTTTTTTAACCATCTCCCCGTCCGAAAAATCTGTTTAATAAATGGCCCCCAGATTGGGGAGTCGGGGACGTTAGAGGGATTAAACTGATGAGAATAGTACTACAGAAAATACCACTCATATCGGGTGTGACAGTAAATTGCACGGCGCAGACGCAGTCACCGTGGATAAAAACAAAGGGGAGGGAGCCAGCGTTTTTTTAACCATCTCCCCGTTCGAAAAATCAATTCAATTGACCTTTCGGGGACCCTTGGTGTTGTACGTGGCTGGGTGGAGGAAGAAACCTTCAATGACATCACCGGGACGTGGCTAGCTTGGTATCCAACCTTGTGCAAATGGGGAGTTTGCGGTTGTGCAAATGAACTGTTTGCGGTGCATTAAAAGGGGAGTTTGGTCTGTCAATGTCTGTGATGCGGGCGTAACCCTTACACTACCTGATCGATACAACATCATACCTGATCGTATACACACACTGGATGTTTTAAAGCACGTTATTCCAAACAATTTAGGAATGTTAGTTGATTTATGCCCTTTATGGATTAAAACCCGACTCTGCGTCCACTACGTAATTTTCCATGGGAGTTTTGCCATAGATCCCCCTCCGGCATGCCACAGTCCAGGTGTTAGACCCCTTGAAACAACTTTCTCATCACTATTGTGGCCAGAAAGAGTCCCTGTGGGTTTTAAAATTCGCCTGTCTATTGAAGTCTATGGCGGTTCGCCCGGTTCGCCAGTTCGCGAACATTTGCGGAAGTTCTCGTTCGCTGTTCGCGAACTGAAAATTTTATGTTCGCGACATCACTAACAGACACTAGACTCCGTCTCCTCTTCACTTCCCTGACTGGGCCTTATATAAACTAGGGCTCCCTAGCTCCCTCTAGCGACTAGAAGCTGGAATGACACCCCTATCAGGCCTGTACATGCAAGTTTCATAGTAACAGGGAAATACATACCATTACATTACATGACAATTTATAAAAATGACATATACCAACTTCCCCATAATTAAGGAGGGACGACAGCACACCAAGTGACACTTTTGTAGTGACGGGCATTACAGTCCCCGTACACTACACCTACCCTAATCAGTCTGGCATAAAGTGCCTCCCAGTGTGTCAGTCTGAGGAGGGAGAGCGAGACTGTTTTATGAAGCAGTGTGTGGTCTCAGTCAGGAGGACTGAGGGGCCACAAGGCTTTGAATAGCCTGAAGTTTGGGGGACCTAGCGATGCCTAGAGAACAAGGGTTGCTCGGCCAGAGTTGGGAGGACTACTGGGCCACACTCCCCCAAAAGGTACTGGAATTGCCACAGCCTGGAGGCTGCTGTATTGATGTTGGCTGAGGAAAGCCGCATATGATGTCCATGTGTGAACTGTGCTCTACGAGTGAGGTAGGGACGTATTTTGTTTAGGTAGTGCCTAGACGGGAAGGAGTTTATTTGTGTTTTAAGTGTTGGCGGTGCGGGAACCTCACCCCACCCAGTGATGTATAACTGGACTATCCTTTAGAGTGCCAAAATAAATGCAGTTTGGACATGAAAATCCGTTGTCTGGTGAGATATCTGTGAGTGTGACCCCCTGAAAAGAGATGATCCCTTACATCACTTACGTACATATATCATCATTACATTCACACATAGAAAGTTTCATTCAATTACAATACTGTATTTTTCGCCCCATAAGACACACTTTTTCCCCCCAAAAAATGGGGGGGAAATGCCCCTGCGTCTTATGGGGCGAATGCTGACAGTTTAACATCGCAGTTTGCGATGTACGAGCGAGCGGGGGAGGGACTGGGAGGAGGAGCTGGGGGCCGGCAATTACGTCAGGGCGGTGCAGTCACTGTACTATAGCCCCGCCCCGCCGCTCCAGTGCTGCACAAATATAAAATGTGTTATTCAATTAAAAGTTATTAAACATTCCCCTCAACTCCTAACAGTACCGTACATCCTAATAGCTTCTGTACAATGCCGGCAGGCAGGCCGGGCGGGCGGCAGCGTAACTCCCTGATGTCACGTGCCTGCGCCGCCTACTTTATGAATGAAGCAGGCGGCGCAGGCAAGTGACGTCAGTGAGTGACGCACCAGCCGCCCGGCCTGCCTGCCGGTATTGTACAGAAGCTATTAGGATGTACAGTACTATTAGGAGTGAGGGGGGCATGTGTAATCATTTTTAATTGAATAATACATTTTATATTTGTATACTGGGGCGGCGGCGGGGGATCTGTGGATAACATCCGTGGATGGCACAGTTAAGGGGTGGGGGTCTGTGGATGGCACTGTTATGGGGTGGGGGGTCTGTGTATGGCACATATATAACAGTGCCATCCACAGATCCCCCCCTGTAACAGTGCCAGCCACACATCCCCCCCTGTAACAGTGCCAGCCACAGATTCCCCCTGTAACAGTGTCCGTCATCCACAGATCCCCCCATAACAGTGTCCGTCATCCACAGATCCTCCCATAACAGTGTCCGTCATCCACAGATCCTCCCATAACAGTGTCTGTCATCCACAGATCCCCCCATAACAGTGTCCGTCATCCACAGATCCCCCATAACAGTGTCCGTCATCCACAGATCCCCCCATAACAGTGTCCGTCATCGACAGATCCCCCATAACAGTGTCCGTCATCGACAGATCCCCCCATAACAGTGTCCGTCATCGACAGATCCCCCCATAACAGTGTCCGTCATTCACAGATCCCCCCATAACAGTGTCCGTCATCCACAAATCCCCCCATAACAGTGTCCGTCATCCACAGATCCCCAGTAATAGTGCCATCCACAGACCACAATTAGTTCCAAACCCACCAAAAGCACACCTTTTGGTTAAAATTTTTTTTTTCTTATTTTCCTCCCCAAAAACCTAGGTGCGTCTTATGGGCCGGTGCGTCTTATAGGGCGAAAAATACGGTAATTCCTTCTTGGTTCATTATTCTTTTTTGTCAATGAGTGTATTATGTGTGTACAATGCAAGCATTTATTTAAGAGTTACTGCTCAATCCTCAATCCTATTGGGTCAGTTTAGCTTGTCACGAACCAGCGGGGGTGAACACACTGTGCCACGGGACCAACCTCTTCTAAGGGCGTTGTCTAAGTGAACCCCTCATTCTTCACAGTACCCCTGATGGTGGAGATAGACTTTTCCGAGGAGAACACCAGGTCTCTACTAGAGATGAGCGAATCGAATCCCATAAAGTGGAATTCGATCCAAATTTCAGGATAAATTAGATTCGCCTCAAAGCCGAATTTCCTTGTGCTTCGTGTTAGCGAATCGATTTAATCTGAAATAGCGTAAAAAACCAAAAAAATCATACTTACCTCCTCCATTTGCTCACGACGGGCCGCCAGCCGTCATCTTGATTGAAGAACTCGGCCGAAATCCCGTGCGTGGTGACTTATGACATCACCTCGCGCCGCGTGAGATTTCGCTCCAGATCTTCAAGGAAGATGGTGGCAGCTGGCCTGTTGCAAGCAAATGGAGGGGGTAAGTTTGATTTAATTTTTTTTATGTTAAATTCACACTGTTTTTACATTTAGATGCCGCAATCATGTATGAACGGGGCATCTGAGGGGTACAATGATGAGGGGCAGCGCTATAACAACTTCCTGTCTTTTCCCCCCCTGTTTACAAAATAATATATTTTTTTTTAAATTCGGCGAATCAGCCAAATCAAACTTTTCATAAATTTGTCTAGTCACTACCTCTTGAGATGGATTGGCACACGAAGCAGCTGGTCCAGGCGGTACCAGAGAAAGGTAGCAGATGTACCATCGTAGTCAACAGGCCGAGTTGTAACCCGGAGTGACAGTGCAGGACAGAAGGATGAGGCAAAGACGAAGAACATGCAATGGGTCAGGGCAGGTGGCTCAGGTATAGGTCAGGCAATCCAGATCAAACAGGAAGCAAAGTCCAGAATACAAGCACAGGGTCAGGAATGCAGGAGCACAAATGACAGCAGCCTTTGCAGGACACAAGGACCTTTGATGCTCAGGCACCTGGGAAGAGGGCTGGACCACTTATATAGGTGCAGGATGGCTGGGATCGGTCACACAGATCACATGTGCGAAACCGTTAAATTGCAGGAAGTGACTAGTGTTGGGCGCAAATATTCGAATCGCGAATATTAACCGCGGATATCGGCACTTCGAGAATTCGCGAATATTTAGAATATAGTGATATATATTCGCATTTTCGAATATTCTAGATTTTTTTTCATCTGAACCCATGATCCCTCCCTGCTTCTTGCTTGTGGACCAATGAGAAGGCTGCAACTGCAATGTCTTTGTCTGAACTTAGCAACATCCCTAGCAAGTAGTAACCAATAGGAAAGTTTCCTACCACTTACTAAGAACCTCCCCAGCAGCCATTTTCTACAGTTTTTTAAAGTTCTGAGAGAGAGAGCAGTGTCATTGCTGTGCTCTGTGCTTTCCACTCATTACATTAGATAGTTAGTTAGGGTCCATTCACACGTCCGCAAAATGGGTCCGCATCCATTCCGCAATTTTGCGGAACAGGTGCGGACCCATTCATTCTCAATGGGGCTGGAATGTGCTGTCCGCATCCGCATTTGCGGATCCGCACTTCCGTTACGCAAACAAATAGAACATGTCCTATTCTTGTCCGCAATTGCGGACAAGAAAATGCATTTTCTATGAGAGTGCTGGCAATGTGCGGTCCGCAAAATGCGGAACGCACATTGCCGGTGTCCGTGTTTTGCGGATCTGCAAAACACATACGGACGTGTGAATGGACCCTTAGATAGCTTATATATATAATACAGATATATAGTGGGAAATAGTCAGTGTAGGTTATATCCTGATATAGTGTAGCTGTTGCAGTGCAGTGTGTTAGGTAGTGTGATAGGTACTGCTGGCCATACATACATGCTACAGACATAGTGCTGTGATGTCACAACAATACATAGTGCACCAATCAGTAATATGTAGTCAGACCTGCTAAAATGTGAAGTTGCACGTATTGCGCCAAAATATTTGCATCATTAATGATGATTAGTGCAATCGCGAATGTATTGGAGCACTCTATCTGCATATAAAGCCATTTTTAATGTTCTGCCGTGCCAACCATTTTCTCTAGGAAACTTCTAGCAGCTTGGAAAATGTAGCAAAAGTGACCCACTCTTGTATTGGGCACGCATTACATGAATATTACATTGCCGATTTTTGCAATCAAGAAAATAATCTCAAATTCTCTTCGCAATTATTTTCTTGATTGAGAAAATCGGCAATGTAATATTCGCGTAATGCGTGCGCAATACAGGCGTGGGTCACTATATGGTCAATACAGTCGTGGGTCACTATATGGTCAATATATGACGAATATTCTACAAAATATTTGCGAAATATCGCGAATTCGATTATTGCCCCTGCCGCTCATCACTAGATGTGATATGCGCCAGCGATTTAAAAGATGCTTGAGGGAACAGGCTGGAGGGCACGCTGTGTTCAGGGCTGGAAGGAAACCATGGAGTGAATTCCAGGAAGGACAACCCTTGCAAGGACAGAGCCTAGAACCATGGCAGTGAATGAGAAGACACTGGCATCAGATCACCACAGCTACCTGCCCCGTAACGCAGCCCGATGCGGCCAGAAAGGGTAGGGCTCGCCCAAACATGGAGCCTGGAACAGTGGCAGTGAGTAAGGGAACATCGGCGGTCAGCAACCACCATTACTAAGTTTTTACAGATGATGGCATGCTCATTGACTATACAGGCCCCACCATAGAGACTTGGGAAAAGCCTGATAAGGTCAACAGAAGATGAAATGGTATGCCACTTTTGGTTGGGCTCACTGGGGCATATCCTATCCAAGCCATATCCTAGTGATATGTGCAGCGTACTCAAGTTAGGTTTAGAAATGTTCCTGGGTGTTGTAGTGCAATAGACACTAACCTGAGACGGCTGACTCTCTGCAAGGGCAGGTGATGATGAGAAATGTTCGTGACGCCAGTGCCAATTAAACGGTGGCACACCGTTTGCTGATAGCAGGAATAACTGAGGAACCACGTGATGTTAAAACAGAATTCAAACTTTAGTAGTCATCATTTAGGGACATTGACGGAAGCGCAGTTCCTTTGCAGACAGTTGATTTTCAATACAGTTGATGCAGGCAATATATATATAGCAAGGTGACTTTAGAGTGTTAAACACAGGACTTGCAGTACAGGCAGCTTGCACTCTATTCCTGACTGATCCTGGAACATATAAACTCTTCTCCAAGGTCCAATGCCCTAGCTCTGGCTTATATCCTTGGTTTTATCTCTATCAAGTACCTCCTCTGTTGTCTTGAGTACCTCTTGCTTTTCCTGACTTGCCTCTGTCTCTCTCTCAGCTTCCTCAGACTCTAGAAACTTCTGAACTCCCCCAGTGTCCTCAGGCTGATTAACGGTAGTGTTCCTGCTTCTGCATGTATGAACTCAGGAGGGGAACCTTCTCCTTGGATCTGGAACCCGGTTACAGGGACTGCAATACCCTCTCCTGGTTTGCAGGCTTCAGGCCTGGACTTGACTCAGACATAGCCTGATCTCTAACTCAGTCTAAAGTCCCCCTTTCCTCTCCCTGACTGGGCCTTATATAACCTAGGGCTCCCTAGCTCCCTCTAGTGACTCAGAGCTGGAATGACACCCCTAGCAGGCCTGTACATGCACATTTCACAGTAACAGGGAAATACATAGCATTACATTACATTACATTTTATAAAGACGACTTATACCAACTCCCCATAGATAAGGGGGACGACAGCACACAAGTGACCCTTCTGTAGTGACGGGCATTACAGTCCCCGTACACTACATACCCCACTGCTTTAAGCTGAGTACGACCTCGTACTCCATCAGGGCCCGCCCAACTGGAATTTTCACCTGAAATAGAAAAAGACACATGCAGGCATACATATATGTATTTCTTCTGCATTTACATTTATATCAGGTCCAATTGGCAAAGGTGAAGGGTGGTGACAAGGGGCGTCGTTCTCTTCTCTCAGGATAGTGAATGGAACTGGGGCGCTGACCTGGCACAGCGGGACATTAATACCAGGATAGTCCATGACAATGAATAAGTCCATATTAGAACAGCAAGAAACGGTAAAACAGTATAAAAGTTCTTGGAGGCTCAAAGAACAAATATGAGTCCGTACCCAGGTTATTTTCCTATAAATCACAGAGGCTCTCATGCGGTGGAGTCCATCTCTGGGCACATTTCCTTTAAAAAAGAGTAAGAATCTCAGAGGCTCAGGTTCTTTTGAGTCTATCTCCGGGCACGGTTCCTTAGTATCAAGTTGCACAATATAAAACAAGTGCTGTAATACCCCTGATCAACCTGAAAAGGGGGTTAAGGGTAAAAGGTGCAACAAAGGAACAGGCACAACTTGGCGTGGGATAGCAAAAGCAGGCAGGAGGTCCTGGAAACAAACTTGGCCTCGTTGACTTTAATACTTCAGTGGTTAACACCTACCACTGAGCCGTGGATGAACTGGCAGCAGCAACAAAGGACCAGAAAACATAGGACTCCTGTCCTGGAAGGGTTAAGCTTTCAACATCATCTTTTCTAACAAAATAAATCAAAGACCTAGCAGGCTGATTCACAGGGGTATGTCATAATTACCCGGCTCTGCTGGCAAGTACGGCCTGTAGTAGTCCTCTACAGGAGGATGTGCCCACATAACGGTGTCAGGGGGCAGCTGCAAGGTAAAGGGGCCCCTAATAGGTATTGGCCCCATGGGCCTAGGGGTAGACCCTCGGGTGGACCGTACCGGTCCCGGCATAATGATTGTGGGTGGTGCGGCACTGGGTACCGCCGCCGCAAGCGGTCCGGTGGGCTCTGTGCAGCAGTTGACAGCACTAGCGGGTCCTCTTTGGGGCCGCAACGGAGCGGGGGTGACAGAAGGTGGTCTACGGGTGGTGACAGGCACCCTTACCTCATCCTCCTTAGGCGGCGTCCGGATCCTGGCGGTGGCAATCTTGCGCAGCTCCCGCAACTTTTCCTCCAGCCGGACGATCTGGTCACCAATGCTCTCTGTGTCGGAATCGCTGTCCTCTGCTGGCGCCGCCGGCGCAGGTACAGTCAACGATGGCTCGGACGCGGCCTTGGCAGATTCCGGTGGCGCATCGGGTCTCCTACCCTTCCGGATATTCTCCAAGGTAACCCGAAGTCCTTTTAAATTCTCCATGTCTTGTACGGTCTTCTCCCGACGAGGCAGCTCGGGGGATGGATAGGGGCTCACCCATTTTTCCAACACGGTTGGCTGCCAGAAGACATTAGGCCCAATGAAGGAGCCCCGCTCTTGGAAGGCGTGATGGGCCGGCTCTGGAGAGCGTTCAGGTTCCCGCTCGCAGCCAGAGTAGTCTTCTTCTGCCTCCCAGTCCTCAGGTTCTCGCTTGGGACGGGTCACGGCAGTTGCATAAGGGCCTCTCAGGCTCTCGGCAGGGGTGAACTCCACTTCCTCTCCCTCGCGGAGGCTGTGCTGATGGGAAGGGAGGTAGTCTCTCTTGACAGATCTTCTGTTAACATACAAGTCTCTGCCAGTTAGATAATCTTGGATGAACCCGTAGCCACGGGTTTTGTCAAAGGACACCACCAACCCCTTTCTCCTTTCCAGGCGGGGTTGGGTGTTGGTGTGTCGTTCATGGATAGTCTTGGTCAGTTCCTCATAATATATTTTAGTCTTTGTATTCCGCTTTATAGCGGCCTCCCGGATCTCTGCCATTAATGAGGACCACTTGAAAGAGGGCTGAAAGAAGTCTCTCCAAGAGCCATAGCAGGGCTCTGGTTCTTTCTCCCGTGGCAGGCAGGCGGGTCTCTCCGGTCCCGAAGAGTAGGCCGGTGGAGCCTCCTCTGGCTCTACACCGGTATCAGTCATTTTTGGTAGCTCAGGCGCGGACGTCGCAGCAACGCAGTGCTCACTCTCCAACATGCTCGATCCTTCTCTGGAGAGCGACAGGGTGGCGCCAATAAGATAAGCCAGATCCTCCCATTGCACTGGGAGGCCGCCCCCCAGGTATTCCAGTATGGGGGAGGCGGAGTCCATGCTGGCAGACATGCAAATGTCCAGATAAGCAGTGGCGCCTGACCTTGAACTCCTTCCCGCTATTTCCTCAAAAAGGCGCCAATTTTTCCCGCTTTTTCGGGATGAAGATGACGCAGCAGCTATTTCAGTAGTCTCAGCGGCCATCTTTTAGCAAGAAACGCTGTCTATTCACTGACAGCAAGCAGGATGGTAAAAAGTCCATAAAACCACACTCCGATGTGGCGATTTCCTTCCTCTTGATAGCGCAACACTGTACAGCGCTTTTTAGAGGTTTTAGGCACACTTTGGGTATGTTTTTCAGTCCACAAAGTCCACTTTATTAAAACAGGCAATATGTCACTTTGGTCACAGGGCAACTGTATAAGGCACAAAGTTCACGCTTCTTGCACTAGAAAGCGTGCGTATCCTGTTCGTGACGCCAAAAGAGAGGTGCAGCGTACTCAAGTTAGGTTTAGAAATGTTCCTGGGTGTTGTAGTGCAATAGACACTAACCTGAGACGGCTGACTCTCTGCAAGGGCAGGTGATGATGAGAAATGTTCGTGACGCCAGTGCCAATTAAACGGTGGCACGCCGTTTGCTGATAGCAGGAATAACTGAGGAACCACGTGACTTTAGTAGTCATCATTTAGGGACATTGACGGAAGCGCAGTTCCTTTGAAGACAGTTGATTTTCAATACAGTTGATGCAGGCAATATATATATAGCAAGGTGACTTTAGAGTGTTAAACACAGGACTTGCAGTACAGGCAGCTTGCACTCTATTCCTGACTGATCCTGGAACATATAAACTCTTCTCCAAGGTCCAATGCCCTAGCTCTGGCATATATCCTTGGTTTTATCTCTATCAAGTACCTCCTCTGTTGTCTTGAGTACCTCTTGCTTTTCCTGACTTGCCTCTGTCTCTCTCTCAGCTTCCTCAGGCTCTAGAAACTTCTGAACTCCCCCAGTGTCCTCAGGCTGATTAACGGTGGTGTTCCTGCTTCTGCATGTATGAACTCAGGAGGGGAACCTTCTCCTTGGATCTGGAACCCGGTTACAGGGACTGCAATACCCTCTCCTGGTTTGCAGGCTTCAGGCCTGGACTTGACTCAGACATAGTCTGATCTCTAACTCAGTCTAAAGTCCCCCTTTCCTCTCCCTGACTGGGCCTTATATAACCTAGGGCTCCCTAGCTCCCTCTAGTGACTCAGAGCTGGAATGACACCCCTAGCAGGCCTGTACATGCACATTTCACAGTAACAGGGAAATACATAGCATTACATTACATTACATTACATTTTATAAAGACGACTTATACCAACTCCCCATAGATAAGGGGGACGACAGCACACAAGTGACCCTTCTGTAGTGACGGGCATTACAGTCCCCGTACACTACATATGGAATTCATGTTTGTGTTGAAGGTGAAGGCTGGAGGACTTATGTATATGCAGAAACTCCATTTGAAATATCTGTGCCCTACGCTGTGAAAGGGCCCGGGCCTCATGAACACGGTACCATATATTTTATTGTACATCATAAATACATTATGTGGGCATCTAAGAGAGGGTGCACATATTACATCACCATAATTCACCATAAAGGTCATGTCATCCTGCTTTCCCTGAACAGTTCTGGTAAAGAAAAGTGGGATGATATGACCTTTTTTTTAAAAATATTTTCAGGTCCGTACTATAGATGTTTGGTTCTTGGGGAAAGGCACAACAGATTAACTGTGGCCTTTCCATTAACAGCCTCTTGGTTTTACATTATTACCTATTAATGGGAGGCCCCATTTATGCACCCTGAGTAGATGTGATCTAAACCAGTATGCTAGTGTGAGTCCCTTTTTAGACATACATACTGTAGTAGCCAACTTGCTTGTTTGGGTCCCAATGTTGACAACACACCATGAATGTGTTGTTCCTGGGCTACCAGTCAACCTAGTCTCCTACTACTTCCTCATTTCATGGAACTTTGATGTCTGCCATCCCTGTTGATGCTGCTGCCTCATCCAACTGGAAGCAGTGGGGATCCCAGTGGTCAATATCACAGGTCGGGTAACACATTTTTGAAAAAAGTAAATTTTAGAAATATTTTAAATGCTTCCTAAAGGAGCTTGCCTGCATCAGTGTCCAGATGACCCACAATAACGGGTCAGCTGTGAGACAGTGGCATAATGAGTGCTCCAAACAAATGAATAGACAGGAAAAGGTGACACCGCAGGCTCAACCCTGCTGGTCTTAAGGGGGTTATCCCATGAATAATGCAAAGAAATGTAAATCATACATAATCTAGAACATGACAATCTCTTTAGAACAAATCTAGAACCAGCCCTGGACCTCACATGGATCCAGAGATCTCCACATTCATTGCTCTAATTGTTCTGCTAGATTTAATTCAAGCTGTCAGCTTAGGCTGGGTTCACACCCGTGCGTATTAGATAAGCGTTTTTTTGAGGCGTATTATGGGGCGTTTTTGTATTTTGGAAACGCGCGTCGTACGCGCGTTCTTGCTATTGACCACAGAGGCGTACAATGAAAAACAGAGGTGTTACGCGCGACAATACGCCCCAAAGAAGCTCCTGTACTTCTTGGGGCGTAGGGCGTTTTACAGCGCCTTCGTACGCGCTGTAAAACGGTCAGGTGAGAACCATGCCCATAGGGAAACATTGGTTTTTGCCTGTTGAGAGTTTTACAGCGCGTAGGAACGCGCTGTAAAACGCTCAAGTGTGAACCTAGCCTTAGGGATTGTGTCTATTTTCGTGGGTCGTGTCCTGTCTGCTGCAGCTGGTGGCAGTTGAAGGATGGAACTGAGCATATGTTTCCGTCTCAGTGAGCAGGACAGGAAAATTAGAAAAAAAAGCAAACAGCAGGTGGCGCTACACAGATAGATTTCATTAAAATAACTGAGTAGCTATAATAAATTCTTAATTACACGCAGTTGCAAAAATATTCACATCCAGGTGATAGTTTGAAAATTGTACAATATATTTTTGGTGGGACAATCCCTTTATCTCATGTGATCCGATATTGACTTTATAAATATATATTTTCTAAACCAAGATAGGCAGCAATTTTAATATTATTTTCTACAGGAGTTGGGTCACATAGCTATGTAGAAATGTACTGTACTTGTCTCTTGGTAAATGCTTCACGCATCACATGCAAGATTGCTTGAAGAATTACCCTGAAATAAATACATTCCAGAGGGGAAGACTAGAGCCAGAGACATCTGTGGCCTCAGCAGTCACATGGCCCTGCACAGGAATGTTACATATGGTCGAGGTGGGAGCTGTAGAAACTCTTTGATGCTCCCAGTTGATGTGTCTTGTTAAAATTAAAGTGAAAGTTGGTTTTCTTTGTTATTAATGGGATTTGATTTTTTTTGTAAATTTAGGAAAATTCCACAAATTAGTGTCCTTTTCAATAAAATAAAATAAACAGATACGAGCGAGTAGTTAAATATGTTAAATAATATTTGGATATTAAATATCTGGTTTCTAAAAAAAATGTATAAAATAAAACGCCAGCACGTTCTCAAAAATATCAAATAAAAAAATCTACAGGTATCTATCTATCTAATATCTATCTATCTATTATCTATCTATCTATCTATCTATCTATCTATCTATCTATTATCTATCTATCTATTATCTATCTATCTATTATCTATCTATCTATCTATCTATCTATTATCTATCTATCTATCTATCTATCTATCTCTCATATCTATCTATCTATCTATCTATCTATCATCTATCTATCTATCTATCTATTATCTATCTATCTATTATCTATCTATTATCTATCTATTATCTATCTATCTATCTATCTATCTATTATCTATCTATCTATCTAATATCTATCTATCTATCTATCTAGTATCTATCTAATATCTATCTATCTATTATCTATCTATTATCTATCTATCTATCTATCTATTATCTATCTATTATCTATTATCTATCTATCTATCTATTATCTATCTATCTATCTATCTATCTAGTATCTATCTAATATCTATCTATCTATCTATTATCTATCTATTATCTATCTATCTATCTATCTATCTATCTCATATCTATCTATCTATCTATCTATCTATCTAGTATCTATCTAATATCTATCTATCTATCTATTATCTATCTATTATCTATCTATCTATCTATTATCTATCTATTATCTATCTATCTATCTATCTATCTCATATCTATCTATCTATCTATCTATCTATTATCTATCTATTATCTATCTATCTATCTATCTATCTATTTTCTATCTATTATCTATCTATCTATCTATCTATCATCTATCTATCTATCTATCTATCTCCTATCTATCTATCTATCTATTATCTATCTATCTATCTATTATCTATCTATTATCTATCTATCTATCTATTATCTATCTATCTAGTATCTATCTAATATCTATCTATCTATTATCTATCTATTATCTATCTATCTATCTATTATCTATCTATCTATCTATCTAATAACTATCTATCTATCTATCTATCTTATATCTATCTATCTATCTATCTAGTATCTATCTAATATCTATCTATCTATTATCTATCTATTATCTATCTATCTATCTATTATCTATCTATTATCTATCTATCTATCTATCTATCTATCATCTATCTATCTATCTATCTATCTATCTATCTATTATCTATCTATCTATCTATCTAATATCTATCTATCTATTATCTATCTATCTATCTATTATCTATCTATTATCTATCTATCTATCTAATATCTATCTATCTATCTATCTATCTAGTATCTATCTAATATCTATCTATCTATCTATCTATCTATCTATCTATTATCTATCTATCTATCTATCTATTATCTATCTATCTATCTATCTAATATCTATCTATCTATTATCTATCTATCTATCTATCTATTATCTATCTATCTATCTAATATCTATCTATTATCTATCTATCTATCTATTATCTATCTATCTATCTATCTATCTATCTACAGTATCTATCTATCTATCTATCTATCTATTATCTATCTATCTATCTATCTATCTACAGTATCTATCTATCTATCTATCTATCTATCTATCTATTATCTATCTATCTATTATCTATCTATCTATTATCTATTATCTATCTATCTATTATCTATCTATCTATCTATCTATCTATCTATCTATATCTATCTATCTATCTCATATCTATCTAATATCTATCTATCTAATATCTATCTATCTATCTATCTATCAATATATCTATCTATCTATCTATCTATCTATCAATATATCTATCTATCTATCTATCTATTATCTATCTATTATCTATCTATCTATCTAATATCTATCTATCTATTATCTATCTATCTATCTATCTATCTATTATCTATCTATCTATCTATCTATCTACAGTATCTATCTATCTATCTATTATCTATCTATTATCTATCTATCTATCTAATATCTATCTATCTATCTATCTATCTATCTATTATCTATCTATCTATCTCATATCTATCTATCTATCTATCTATTATCTATTATCTATCTATTATCTATCTATCTATTATCTATCTATCTATCTATCTATCTAATATCTATCTATCTATCTATCTATCTATTATCTATCTATCTATCTATCTATCTAATATCTATCTATCTATCTCATATCTATCTATCTATCTATCTATCTATCATCTATCTATCTATCTATCTATCAATATATCTATCTATCTATCTATCTATCTCATATCTATCTATTTATCTATCTATCTATCTAATATCTATCTATCTATCTATCTATCTATCTATCTATCAATATATCTATCTATCTATCTATCTCATATCTATCTATCTATCTATCTATCTATCTAATATCTATCTATCTATTATCTATCTATCTATTGTGCTTTGAAAGAGTATTCGCAACCCTTGAACTTTTCCACATTTGTTGATGTTACACCCAAAAACTTAAATGTATTTTATCGGGATTTTATGTGATAGACCATAAAGCATGGGAGAAATAATAATCTGAAAAGTGTGGCGTGCCCTTGTATTCACCGCCTGTACTCTGATACCCCTAAATAAAACCCAGTCTGACAAATTGCCTTCAGAAGTCTCCTAATTATTAAATAGAGTCCACCTGTGTGTAATGTATTCTCAGTATAACTACAGCTGTATCTATCTATCTATCTATCTATCTATCTATCTATCTATCTATCTATCTATCTATCTATTATCTATCTATCTATTATCTGTCTGTCTATCTATCTATCTATCTATTATCTATCTATTATCTATCTATTATCTATCTATCTATCTAATATCTATCTATCTATTATCTATCTATCTATCTATCTATCTATTATCTATCTATCTATCTATCTATCTATCTATCTATCTATCTATCTATCTATCTATCTATCTATTATCTATCTATCTATTATCCGCGGCCAATGATTAAGTCCCTCCCATACAGTCAGATGTTACGAGTGGCCAGGATAGTTGAGCCAGGTCCAATTAGGGACCAAAGGCTAGCCGAAATGGCTAAAAAATTTCGATCTAGAGGTTATCCTAAAAAGCTTGTTAGGGAAAGTATTACCAAAACTGAAGTGAGGATGAAGGATGGTGACCCAGTTAAATCTAAGATTTCCACATCTAGGATACCGCTAGTTACAGACTATTGTTCTAGTAGCTCTCGGTTATCCACTATTGTCAGAAAGCACTGGCCGATTTTGGCCAGTGGCTTTGACCATATAGACGAATTCAAGATACCGCCACTGTGTTCCTTTCGGAGAAGCCGAAACCTAGGTGACAAATTGGTTAGAACAGATGTTGGATCTAGGAAGGTTGACTGCAGCACGTATTTCGGTTCCACACGAAGGGGCTGTTATCCGTGCTGTAGTTGTGTCAATTGCCCCTATATGATTAAGGGTGACTCCTTTGTCAATCCAGCTACGGGGAAAACAGTTTGTATTAAACAATACCTTACATGTGATTCATCCTATGTTGTTTACCTGCTAACCTGTCCTTGTGGACTTTGGTATGTCGGGGAAACAACCTGGGATGTCAAAACAAGGTTGAATCAACATAGATATACCATAAGGAAGAAGAGGCTGGACTTACCTGTTCCCAAGCATTTTACAGATGTAGGCCATCAAGAACGGGATTTAAAATTTAGGATTCTAGAACAAGTGCCCTTACCCAGACGGGGTGGGGATAGGACGACACGTCTGAAAAGAAGGGAGCTCTACTGGATTTACGAGTTGAAGACTCTTAAACCAGCAGGGCTCAACGTTGATTTTAGGGTGGTTTGATGTCTCTGGTTATGTTTTATGTCTGTTTCCCCACATGTATGTTTGTTGATGTGGGTTGTCCGAGTGATATGTAGTACCCCATGTTTTGTCTTTTCTGTGGGGTTCTGGGTAATTTGACCTCGTCTCTCTTGTGTAAGGTCATATACAAGTGCAATTGCTATAGTTTAAGCTAATAACTAATATTGTTTTTATATTTTTTATATTCATCACTATATTTTTTATATTCATCACTTCTTTGTAGATTAAAGTGACACTTTATTTTACAATGGATGGCATGTTTGGGCACTGGAGGACGGCAGGACTGGAACGGCGTTTCAACATCTACACGAGCTTTTTGATCGCTGGGTTGTGGAGTGGCGGACGTCGGGGACCCGCATCTGTGGGTGGTGCTTGGTGATGCAGGCGCTCTGAGGCAGCGAATTTCCATTTTACACGTACGGTTGGGATGGTGAACTTATGTATTGTGTGACTGCATCAGCTTGGTTCTCCTATTGGGGATGCTGTGACAAGGTGTTAACTGATGGGTACACCTGTGTTCACTAGACCCCCCTTATTTTGCTGCCTCTGATTGCAACTCATATGGAGGCCGCATACTTGGAGAGCTGAAGTGTGAATGGAGAGGGCAGATGGACCTGAGTGTGTATAACGTTTGGGGACGAGACGGCAACATGGAGAAGTGGTGTGTGCCACAGATTTGGATTGGTCCGCTGTACCCCCCTATGCTACGTGGCTGTAGCTCTTTAAACTAAGTTTGACAGGTCCGTTGCCCAGTGATGATATCATGTGACTCCTCACATGATCGCTATGTATGCCGCTTGACTACCCGCCCAGTGTGGGGAATGAGCATGCCCAGTTCGCCTGTGTTGCTCTGTGGCCATCTTGGATGTGGGCCGCCGATCTCCGCACACCCAGAACATCTCGCGGGAGGAAGCTCATCTCGCGCATGCGCAGTGCCGAGTTCCGGACGCCGAACGGGTCCTGCGACCTTCCGCTGCACATGGGACATCCAGAAGTAAATATGTTATAGATCTTTACTGTTTAGTCATGAACACAACTAGGGACACCTGGCACTGATGATTGCCTTATGATATGTATGTATCACAATTATGTAGGTGGTTGTTTTTCAAATATTATTTATGACACTGTTCTATACATAATACAGTGTTTTGAATGCACTGTGCACAATGTCACTTTACGATGTCATGCTCACTGGAATATTTTACAGGTTTTTATATAATTGATGTATAATCATGTAATGAGATTGTTGTAAATTTGTATGCTTTATAAGCACCTGATGTTGCACTGACCACTATGGCTTGACAAAGGCTCCATTGAGAGAGCTGAAACGTTGCTGTCCACATGGGTCAATAAACACCCTTTTTTTTCACGGATTACTTGTGTGCTGCCTTGGATTTTTTCCTTCTTTATATCTCATTTGGACCAGGTCCGTGGCCCTTTTCAAGGTATTGCACCTGCTCATACATTGTGTGCTGCTCTTCTATTTTTTACTTTATATTATCTATCTATCTATTATCTATCTATTATCTATCTATTATCTATCTATCTATCTATCTATCTATCTATCTATTATCTATCTATTATCTATCTATCTATTATCTATCTATTATCTATCTATCTATTATCTATCTATCTTGAGAATGGTCCCAGAAAGCGGACTGAAACGTCACATGGGTGAATAAAGGACTTCACACTTTTTCACTTATTTCTTTTTTTGTATGCTTCGACGGTTGATCGCGTCTAAACTGTGGGCACTCCTTAGGCCTCTTTCACACGAGCGTGATGGATTAGGTCCGGATGCGTTCAGGGTGCGTTCAGTGAAACTCACGCTATTTTGCAAGCAAGTTCAGTCAGTTTTGTCTGCGATTGCGTTCAATTGTTCAGGTTTTTCTGCGCGGGGGCAATGCGTTTTGATGCGTTTTTCAAAAAACTGAAGGTTTACAAACAACTTCTCTTAGCAACCATCAGTGAAAAACGCATCGCACCCGCACTTGCTTGCGGATGCAATGCGTTTTTCACGCAGCCCCATTCACTTCTATGGAGCCAGGGCTGCGTGAAAAACGCTGAATATAGAACATGCTACGATTTTCACGCAACGCAGAACTGATGCGTGAAAAACAACGCTCATGTACACAGGCACATTGAAATGAATGGGTCAGAATTAAGTGCGGGTGCTATGCGTTCACGTCATGCATTGCACCCGCGCGGAAAACTTGCTCGTGTGAAAGGGGCCTTACTCTGGTTACGGTTTGTGCTGCCTTGGATTTTTCTATTTTTTATTCATTTATCTATCTATCTATCAGAAAAATGGCAACACCAGACAATAAAAATAAAAATAAAAGGAGGTGCAGGCCTAATGGGACAAGACCAATGGCCAAATAGGTAAAGAATCAGCACACTCAAAAATGAAAAACAAGAAATATATTGATTCACCCATGTGGACGCAACGTTTCGGCTCAACACTACAGCCTTTCTCCTAAGCCTCTAATGTTGAGCTGAAAAGTCGCATCCACATGGGTGAATAAATATATTTCTTGTTTTTCATTTTTGAGAGTGTGGATTCTTTGTGTCAACCAAGGGATGGCAGCCACTAACCCCTAGGTTGTTATTCAGCACTCTCACAGGAGACAGGACAGAAAGCAGCAAGACAGAAACTGAACCACTAGTTACAGGATTAGCTAATATGGTTGACACATTCACCTTCAAAATTTTGGTTCACTGAGTCACACAACAGGTAACGCTCCAATAGCTCAAGTTGCAGTATGAACCGCAGTTAGTGTGAGTCCAATAGCAGACACAGTGGTGAGAAGTGGTATTGTAGAGAAGATTGGAGTAAAGGCCGCATCTCATGATGATGATGATTGTCAGAGGCAGAAGCTGAAGCTTGGTCAGAGACAAGCCAGTGGTCAGAGGCCGGTATCAGATAGTAGCATGGGACAGAGGATCAGACAGGTCCAGTAGTCGATGCAGGTGGCAGGCAAGCAGAATGGTCAGGCAGGCTGGGTCAAACACAGAAGATCAGAACAGAACACCTTTGCTATTACTGTTAGTAACCCAACATTCAGGCAACTTCCTAGGAGAGGAAGCTGCTATTTAAACTTGTAACCCCGTCCAGAGGCCCTGCTGGGAGACAGGAAGCACGCGTCCCTGGAAGCATAAATGACAGGAAGAGGCGGCACGTACCCCTATGGGGAGCTACCATGGGATCGAGCATGGAGTCAGTGTGGCCGGAGGATGCGTCTGGCAGGCACGCGCCTGCCCCATCTGGTGGAGACAGCAGAGGGCAGCAAGACAGGAGATGCTGGGGATCAGTGGCGTAGGGATCGCCATAGCAACAATAGCAGTGGCTATGGGGACCTACGCCACTGGGGGCCCGTCCGTGCCGCCTTCTGTTGATTTCATATTTTTTTTATTTACACACACACGCAGGGCCGGGCCGACACAGTGGCTGGGGAGGCTCCAGCCAGGCCACTGAGTAACTCAAAAGATCCGATGGTATATTCTAACCCCCAGGCGTTCCAATGGTGACGGGGACGCTTGCCTGGGGGTTAGAATATACAGGGCCATGCCGCTCACAGCAGTATATTTATAAACTAATCAGTAACTACTTTAACTTTAATCATTGCTCCGGTAACAGCAGGCAGTGTGGGGGGCGGCGCTCACTCACTGACGTCACGCGCCTGCTCCTCCCACTAGGTGGCGCTCACTGCGCCGCCTAGTGGGAGGAGCAGGCGCGTGACGTCAGTGAGTGAGCGCCGCCCCCCGCACTGCCTGCTGTTACCGGAGCTAAGACAGAGTAAGATATCCAAATAATCCAAGTAAAGAGCTCAGCAATGAGCAATGATTAAAGTTAAAGTAGTTACTGATTAGTTTATAAATATACTGCTGTGAGCGTCGGGGAGGGGGATCTGTGGATAGCACTGTTTAGGGGGATCTGTGGATGGCACTGTTTAGGGGGGATCTGTGGATGACACTGTTATGAGGCGGGGGGAATCTGTGGATTGCACTGTTTAGGGGAGGGGGGATCTGTGGATGGCACTGTTGAGGGGGGGGGATCTGTGGATGGCACTGTTTAGGGGAGGGGGGATCTGTGGATGGCACTGTTTAGGGGGGGGTCTGTGGATGGCACTGTTTAGGGGAGGGGGATCTGTGGATGGCACTGTTATGAGGGGGGGATCTGTGGATTGCACTGTTTAGGGGAGGGGGGATCTGTGGATTGCACTGTTTAGGGGAGGGGGGATCTGTGGATGGCACTGTTTAGGGGGGATCTGTGGATGGCACTGTTTAGGGGGAGATCTGTGGATGGCACTGTTTAGGGGAGGGGGGATCTGTGGATGGCACTGTTTAGGGGGGATCTGTGGATGGCACTGTTTTGGGGGGGATCTGTGGATGGCACTGTTTAGGGGGGAGATCTGTGGATGGCACTGTTTAGGGGAGGGGGAGATCTGTGGATGGCACTGTTTAGGGGAGGGGGGATCTGTGGATGGCACTGTTTAGGGGGGATCTGTGGATGGCACTGTTTAGGGGGATCCGTGGATGGCACTTTTTAGGGGGGGATCTGTGGATGGCACTGTTTAGGGGGGGATCTGTGGATGGCACTGTTTAGGGGGGAGATCTGTGGATGGCACTGTTTAGGGGAGGGGGGATCTGTGGATGGCACTGTTTAGGGGGGATCTGTGGATGGCACTGTTTTGGGGGGATCTGTGGATGGCACTGTTTAGGGGGGAGATCTGTGGATGGCACTGTTTAGGGGAGGGGGAGATCTGTGGATGGCACTGTTTAGGGGAGGGGGGATCTGTGGATGGCACTGTTTAGGGGGGATCTGTGGATGGCACTGTTTAGGGGGATCCGTGGATGGCACTTTTTAGGGGGGGATCTGTGGATGGCACTGTTTAGGGGGGAGATCTGTGGATGGCACTGTTTAGGGGAGGGGGGATCTGTGGATGGCACTGTTTAGGGGAGGGGGATCTGTGGATGGCACGGGGGGGGGCCCATAAATTTTTTTGCTATGGGGCCCATGCATTTCTAGCTACGCCCTTGCTGGGGATATGACAGGTGAGACAGCGGGAGGTATGGCAGAAGGCCCAGGCCTAATAGTATCTATCTATCTATCTATCTATCTATCTATCTATCTTCTGTCAATCTATCTACCTGAACACTATCTATTACATTAAAGTGAATGGGTCCACATCCAACCCGCAAAAATGCTGATCAGGTGCAGACCAAAAATATGCTCGTAGGTTACGTTTTTGAGCCTTTAGGTTAAGCTTTCCTTTAGATCCTGAACTTCTTCTATGAATATAAGATGATGCAGCTGAAATACGCACCATGGGGGAGCTTTATTCTCTCTCTACAACACTTTTCTGGCGTACAAAAGTCACAAACACGGTGCTTGCCACTAGTGTTGAGCAAATCAAAGTATCCGAAGTGGACTTCTATCCGAATTCCAGGAAAAATTTGATTCGCCACAAAGCCGAATTTACTCACACTTCAGGGTAATTAATCAATTGTTCCTAAAATGGTTGCTGAAAATAAAGGTCCTTTTTAGGGCTTACTTCAATCAAGACGGCCTCTCCCCGATCAAGTGGATGCGGTGAGTGTAACACCGGATTAACCCCTTTGGAGATAAATGTGAGCCAGATGCCGCGATCAGTGTTGAACGCGGCATCTGAGGGGACAAATGATGGGAGGCGGTGTAATCACCATTCCACATCATTGTGCCTGCTCCATACAATGAAAGCGATTCATAACAAAACGAATTTCTTGACGAAGTTCAGCAGATGCCATTTTTACGCCTCCCTCGCCACTTTTCCAAAAAGGGGGGCATGACCCAACAGATTTATCTTTGAAGATGCAAAATAAAAAGACAGCTACGAGCCGCCTTAGATTTCATTCTGGCGCATGGACTTCAGGAGGATACGCCTAACTATTAAAAAGGCATGCTCCTCACCGCAAACTAGGGACATCCTCCAGCAGCGCAGGAGATTTAAAAAATGCAGGTTTTTCCTAAATCTCCCCACGTGTCTTACCCCAATTCGGCTGAAAACAACCACTTATCTCCGATCCTGACAGCCTCCAGATTAATGTAAGTATCTGTCAATGGTGGACATTGTCAGTCTGTAAAAAGTCTGTTTTCCTAATCCGTCTTATCAGCTCCAGCACAAAACTCTCATTTCTCTGGAAAGATCTTCGCTTCTCTCCGCCGCGCTATCACAGTTTCCGCCCGATTACTAATAATACGGGTCGTTGCTACAACTGAGAGCCATAAACAAATTAACAGAGATATTTACTTAAATGATAATTTTATGAATTTCCAATGTTTCTACTCACCGACAGGATGTTTAAAGACCAAGTGAAAGCGAGCTCTAGAGCAAAGCCCGGCCTTTGTAACATTTTCCATATGAGATGAATGGGAGCAGTAGTCTTCACTTTCCCTAATTAGGAAAAAGCTGCTTTTTTTTTTATCTCCATTGCATGATATATACAGTATACGCTCCAAGAGCTTACAATCTAATGACTCTGGCTTCTTAAAGGAAATGTATCACCTATATTGTTATTTACCAATAACAACAAATACCGATACATACAACTTGCAGGATAACGGGATGAACTAGGCTGAACTGGCTGGACAGATCTCTTTTTTTCAGGCTTATGTTACTATGTTACTATGTTGTTACTATATAATTCTTTTTTTCTAATAGTTTTATATTTTTTTATTGTAGATTTTTTTAATTGTATTTTTTGCACATTGTTATAGAGGCAGACATTATTTTTATTTTCTATTGTAGATTTTTTTAATTGTAATTTTTGCACATTGTTATAGAGGCAGACATTATTTTTTTTATTTTTTATTGTAGATTTTTTTAGTTGTTATTTTCTGCTCTTTGTTATAGAGGCAGACATTATTTTTTATTGTAGATTTTTTTAATTGTATTTTTTGCACATTGTTATAGAGGCAGACATTATTTTTATTTTTTATTGTAGATTTTTTTAATTGTAATTTTTGCACATTGTTATAGAGGCAGACATTATTTTTTTTATTTTTTATTGTAGATTTTTTTAGTTGTTATTTTCTGCTCTTTGTTATAGAGGCAGACATTATTTTTTATTGTAGATTTTTTTAATTGTATTTTTTGCACATTGTTATAGAGGCAGACATTATTTTTATTTTTTATTGTAGATTTTTTTAATTTTAATTTTTGCACATTGTTATAGAGGCAGACATTATTTTTTATATTTTATTGTAGATTTTTTAGTTGTTATTTTCTGCTCTTTGTTATAGAGGCAGACATTATTTTTTATTGTAGATTTTTTTAATTGTATTTTTTGCACATTGTTATAGAGGCAGACATTATTTTTATTTTTTATTGTAGATTTTTTTAATCGTATTTTCTGCACTTTGTTATGGAGGCAGACATTTTGCCAGCGCTGGTATTAACAGCCTTCAGAGATTTGCTTTCCAGTAGCCACATGGACCATAGGAACCTGCAGTCTGGCAATGACTCATAGGGAGAATTTATTTATTAAAGGGGTTGTCTGAGTTATATAAAAACCTAGGTAACCCCCTTAAAATGGCCTAAAATAACAAATGAATGGATACTCACCTGTTTTCTCCTCTACTTCTTTCTGCGTTGCGCTTCGGTCCTTCTGGCTGCAGTGGTGACGTTCTGTACACAAGTTACTGCTGCAGCCAATCAATGGCCTTAGTAGATATGCCCCGTGCATGACTGAGGCCAGCGATTGGCTGTAGCAGTGACATGCGCACAGAACGTCACTGCTGCAGCCAAGAAACTGACATCAGCAGGACCGGAACACGGCTGTTGAAGAGGAGAGAACGGCTGAGTATCCATTCATTTGTTATTTTAGCCCATTTACAATGCTTGCCCGAGTTTTTATATAATTCAGGCAACCCCTTTAATCCTGACGCGTCATAGGCCAATCTTAATACAAAATGTAGGCACAAGCATTTTGATAAATTTGGCACATGTTGTGCGTCAGAAAATCAGATCTAAGCCAGGTATGCATAAATTATAAAAAATTGGTCAAGCTGAAGAAGGCCGTCCTGCGAAGCCCTGACCACTTACAAAATTGCTGACAGAGTCATTAGGGCTCAAGCACACTAACGTGTGTGCCGCATGTCCGTGCTGTGGACTGCAAATAGTGGCCCGCAATTCACATGCACCAGCCATGTGACCGCCCTTTGGGGATGTGAACCCATTCACTTGAATGGTTCCGCAATCTGCAAGATTCAATCCACACCGCAAAAAAAATAAATAGAACATGTTCTATTTTTTTGCAGTGAGGAGACACGGACTGAAATTGCACGGAATCGCTCCATAGTGCTTCCATGGGCTTGCAGTCCATGCGTACCCATTCACCCAAGTGAATGGGTCTGCAACTGTGATATGGAGCCACACGGCCGGTGCCCGTATATTGCGGACCCGCTGTCTGCAAGCCGCAATACGGCACAGTCCGCATACGTTCACGTTCACTAATTGTGATGTCATTGATAATTTACCCCATTGACTTCTGTGGGAGAATGCTATAGACCTGCTTTGTGACCTTTACAGACATTACTGTGCAGGGAGGGTAAGTAGATAAGCTGTGACCATCACCTATTGTGAATGGTGGATCCTGTGCAGTATATATGTATTGTGGAAATGTGAACATTGAGGTGTTGTTTCCCCAGGTTCCAGTCCGGGACTTAGGGCATGCTCATGTCCAGGGATCCTATTTAATCCTGCTACTAGATCTTGGGCCCACGAGGCTAGGCGATACCCTGAACTTTGGGGGACGCGGTGACGCCTGTGAAACAAGGATCACAAGGCCAGAGTCGGGAGGACTACTGGGCCACAATCCCCCAAAAGGTATTGAAATGTCACAGCCTGGATGTTGCTGGACTGAATGGCTGAGGAAAGCCGCATTTGTGTTCCATGTGTGAACAGGGCTCTCTAGGTGAGTCAGGGATACACTTGTGTTTAGTTAGAGCCTAGCCGGGCAAGGGTTTGTTATTTTGCGTGGTTGTCACACGTGATAAGTTGAAGCTGCGACTTCGTAACCTGTGCTTTGCTAAAGTGTCTGAAATAAAGCAAGAGTTTGGACATTATAATCGTGTCTGCGAAGATATCTGTGAGTGTGACCCCCTGAAAAGAGACGATCCCCTACAATATACAGTACAGACCAAAACTTTGGACACACCTTCTCATTCAAAGAGTTTTCTTTATTTTAATGACTATGAAGGCATCAAAACTATGAATTAACACATGTGGAATTATATACATAATAAACAAGTGTGAAACAACTGAAAATATGTCATATTCTAGGTTCTTCAAAGTAGCCACCTTTTGCTTTGATTACTGCTTTGCACACTCTTGGCATTCTCTTGATGAGCTTCAAGAGGTAGTCCCCTGAAATGGTCTTCACTTCACAGGTGTGCCCTGTCAGGTTTAATAAGTGGGATTTCTTGCCTTATAAATGGGGTTGGGACCATCAGTTGCGTTGAGGAGAAGTCAGGTGGATACACAGCTGATAGTCCTACTGAATAGACTGTTAGAATTTGTATTATGAAAAGAAAAAAGCAGCTAAGTAAAGGAAAACGAGTGGCCATCATTACTTTAAGAAATGAAGGTCAGTCAGTCAGCCGAAAAATTGGGAAAACGTTGAAAGTAAGGGCTATTTGACCATGAAGGAGAGTGATGGGGCGACATGTAAAAGACAAAAAACAAACAAACAAATATTCTTCAGAAATATTGATTTGAAGGGCGCCATGTTGGCTTACTGCATACCTACCGGGTTCCGGTGGGACAGTCACAGATTTTTGTGTCAGTCCCTCATTTCCGAGAGGGCTTCAGCATGTCCTGATTTGAACTGTATCTGCATCCTAAAGGATCTGAGAATGCATATACAGTTGAATACAATAGTGAAACAGGAGCAGCCAGCTCTCTGCTCCACCATTCACTGGTCTGTGCACTTCCCCACAGCCAAGCACCATGCAGTCACATCATTGCACCTGCTGAGCTAAACAGTAGATTGAACAAACTGCGGAAGATATGCACTGCTCGTTGGGGGAACAGTGCTAGGGGAGTATTACTTTTTTTTTATTTTTATAAAACTACAGATGCACTATTATTGTAAGGGGGCAGCACTATTTGAAAGTGGTCACTCAGGGGGCAGCACTATTGTGAAGGGAGCACTAAAGTGGTATAACCACTGTGTGGACACAAAAGGGACTGTGCGGGATTGGGCCTGTGTAGAGGAACTGTGTGGAGTTAGAGGAGTGTCTTAGTGTAAAAAGATTTGCTGTGCAGCGCCATGCACATCACTGACCTTGTTCCTCCTTGGGATTTTTCAAAATTGGGCAGTATGTTACTGGTAACCATAGCCTTTTATTATTGGAACTCTATATTCACAGTTAAAACTAGGCGTTCTTTATCAACCGGGGCAAGGATTTAGACAGTTGCTTTAAGCTGGCTGTACAGATCTAACTGAAGAACAAAGGATCAGCCATTTGTCTTATCATCTTGTGCCAGAGGAGATTGGATGAGATCAGTGGCGTATCTTCAATGGAGGCAGACCACGCAACTACTATGGTGGCCTCAGGGAAGTGGGCCCTGCACTAAACTTTATCTACTTCTCCTGGTAAGAAAATATAGCATTTTCATGCAGCTGCCACTAGAGGGAGCACAGTGAAAGAATATTTCAGCTTCCAGTAAATGATAACTGTATACATTTCTATGCCCTGAGCTCCCCCTAGTGGTGGCTGCAAGGGAAGCATATTTATAAGTGAATTTTGCCAGTTATCTGGTGCAAATACATTGAGTAATAGGGTGATCAGTATGATCGCCATATTTATGAAGCACTTATCCAACTTTTTTTCAGATATATCGGGTGAGGTGGGTGGCAACTTAAAATTAAAATTTCTTCTGCTTAATTGAAAAACCCTCAATCAGGGGCATTTTGAATGCGTACTTGGAAATAAGGTGGGAGAGGGGGCCCATACTAAGTTTTGCTGTGAGATCTTTGTTCACCCCTGGAGGAGATTTAAGAAAAGTACCATCCATTTTGGTTCATCAGATGACCATCTTTAGTGTAGAAATCGAACACTACTAATCCTTGGTTCATGTGAGAGAAGAACCTGTAAAAGAGGGGTCTGGCAGCACTGCTCTCCCTGTTTAAACATGCATGTTCTGCTGAGCCGAGCATGCATGTTTATGGTGGAATTGGCAGATGAAGCCCTAGGCCAAATGGTTATTTGGCAAACAGTAATTCCAAGGCCAGATTTATCTCTGTATCTAAATCCTTGGCCAAGGCAAAGTGACTTGTTGAGTGGCAGCTAGGACATGCTAGGAGTTGTAGTTTTACATCAGCTGTAGAGCCACAGGTTGGATACCAATGGTTTAGCTTTATTGATGCACTAAATGAATGCAACTTCCAATTAATTCATCATCCAAGAGTAACACATGACCCATTGTGTATTCATATGTGTGCCACATGTGTGGCCACCCCGTCACCATCTGCTTGCCCCGAGCCACCCCCCTCCCCATTCTCGCGCCCCAGCCTCCTATGCATTCGCCCGCGTCCTGGACTGAGTGAGTATTTATTATCTATTTATTTAAGATGTTAACAACTGGGAGGTTTCGAAGTGCTAAATGTTGTCATGTTTGCTCATTACTTTTCCAACGACACGTTTAGACCCCTTATAACCACTAATGAAAGGATTGTGGGTAATTACACGGAGGTGTGAAAATGCATATACATGATGCCACCCTGAAGTCTCCCAGAAATCACTAATGATGACATATGAACGGACAGAATAATTTATGGGGGGAAAGATTCGAGGGAAACATTGCCTGTTTGTACATAGGCTCCCGGTGCCAAGCTTGCATCATTCTGGAAACCTCAGTAAAGTTATGAATGCTGATCTCATTTCACCTGAGCCACGAAGACTCATGAAATCCAAAGTTTTGGGGCCAGGCAACCCTTATGTTTACAATAATAAGCCCACTTTTAGTTTTGACTAAAGTGTTTGGCGCAGCTTGAATGTAGCAAAGCTGTGTTTGTGATTTGCACAATTTATAGTGATATCTCAGCGTGATTTTACATAGGACTGCAGGTAAATGTGTATGTATATATATTATTATTATTATCATTAACGCACCATTCATTCCATAGCGCTGTACATATGATAAGCGGCCACATACATAACACAGACAATTGCACTAATCATAAACAAGACTGGTTACAAACTGGTACAGAAGGAGAGAGGGCCCTGCCCGTAAGGGCTTACAATCGACATGATATATAATGTTTATATTTATTATGTTGTGCAAACATTCTGATTATCATACAACAGGCAAGATATATGGCAGCACACAGAGCACCTATGGGCAGTAGCATACTTACAATAGAGGCAGACCATGGGGCTCAGGGGAGGGGGAGCCAGCACTGGACTGCACTCCAATTCCCAACATATAGTAGATTCGCTGCATTTTCCATCATCCGTCACTAGGGGGAGCTCAGTGCATATACATTTTACAGCTTTCATTGATTTCAATATTCCTATACACAGAGCTCCCCCTAGTGTTGGCTGAAGGCAGCCAGTTTTATCACTGGAGATTTATCACTGTGTTTATGCCTTTTAGAAATACGGTGTTCAGAATGAGCGCCATATTTAGGAAGCCTTTTTTCCCCGGAATAGAAGTTAGATAAAGTGGGTGAGGCAGACTTTGACTTTATGACACTTTTTTTTAAAATTAAAATGTTGTTCCTCGTAATAAAAAAAAACACTTGTTCCATTTTGCCTGGGAGTGTTTGATGTACAGCTATCATGAAACTGGGTCGGGCAGTTTTGTTATGGGGCCCTATGACATCAGTTTACGCCCCTGTTATGGATCTGTATTATGGACCTGTAGGGACACCACGTGTCAATGTACAGGGTCCATGCACAAGTGTTGTATCCCAGACCTGGGGGTACTACAAATTGGTTATATTGTTGTATTATGCATTTTACTATTTGTTCCTGGCTATTACTACCAGCAAGGAAGGAATGGCAAAGGTTGGTCAGAAGAGGGTTAGCCACCCTGTTCCTACCCTCTTGGTAGGAGTGGGCTGGTCCTGCTTCCTGCCAGGAAGAGAGGGGAGAAAGCAATCTGTTGTGCTCCTGCTTCTATAAAGATCCCTCAGAGAGAAGTACTCAAATTGTCCTCAAGTAAAGCCTTGAGACTCCAGACATTAGAGTGACCTGCTACATCTGCATCTACAGACACTGCTGTAAGGTGAGGGAATACAGCCAAGACACCCATCACCAAACCAACTACTAGATCAGTGTCACCTAAGTGTGGAATTGCCACCAACCACCCTGTCTCCACATTCTTGCTGGTGCTCGAGGAAATGTGCACTAAAGCCTGCTGCTACTGTATGTATTTCAAGTTATATTTTTCACTTAGTATAAAGGACTTTGTTACGTTCAACTCTGGCCTCATTCTTCAATACTATATTTCCACTGCACCGATCCCAGAGAGCAATGGCCTGCTGCAGTACACCATGACACAACACTTCATCAGGCCCACTACCACCCCTGCATCGGCTCCTCAGGGGCTCACTGCACAAGTTATACCATGAGCCTTAACTTCTATGCATTGAAGTCGCTCACATGTACATGTCGGCTGGTTGTGGTGGTTGATCATAGGTATGCTGTAGGCCGGGGTATGCAGAAACACCCTTAGAAATAGGAGTATAGCGATCACTAGACTCAGCGGTATACAGCACAGGTCACTGAGGCCAATTGTTGGCTGCTGTATGGGATCTACGGCTCTAAACAAATCATGGCATGGAGAATCAGAGCGGCGGTGCTGGGTGCAACAGCCAGTTGAATGGGAGGGTAAACAGTTTTTTCTTAATTTAATGCAAATCCTGGTTTTGGGCAAGTTTTTCATTATTTCGGACAACCCCTTTAAATGGACTGTCTGTCTTAAATGCTCAAGATAGGCCATCAATATTGAATCTATGGCATCATATATATATATATATATATATATATATATATATATAAACCAAGGAATGTGGGCAGCACCACTGTCTGAAAAGTACAGACGGAGTGCCAGCGGCTGAGTCGGCGATCCACCTCCAAACAATATAAAATAAATGAAATCCGCAGCACATCCAGGTAGTGAAGAAGTAAAAGAAGCTTTAATCACCAAGCATGCGACGTTTCAATCCTCTCAATGGGATTTTTCTCAAGCAGAAAAATCCCATTGAGAGGATTGAAACGTCGCATGCTTGATGATTAAAGCTTCTTTTACTTCTTCACTACCTGGATGTGCTGCGGATTTCATTTATTTTATATATATATATATAATAAATAAGTAAAAACAAGTAATATGTGCCTAGAGCATTTCCACTCACTTCACAAGGGGGGTCACCTCTAGGATAAACTCAAGACACCTGGGGTGATACCCCCCTGATCCGAGGTCGTTCGTAGAATGGTAGAGATCCAGGTAAGTGGACCAAATCTGCGGTGAAGATGGAAACAGCAGGCGGATCCTTTACTTCATGAAATCTCTCTTTTATTCAGAATAAAACAAGCTCAATTTTCCTTTTGAGCTCCATTTAAAATACTTCTTCTGATGAGAAGTGCCCAGATTTTTCGTCTTGGTTTAGTTGGAACTATATTTTATTATAGTGAAGGCCTTATTGGCGTTAATACCGATGAGAACCAACAATATCATTACTATATTCGTCTGTCTTGTATGTTTATCTATTGGGGTATTCACCCATCCGTTCACTATTCTCCTGTATATACACATCACAGACTGGAAGCTTGGCGCTCATCCTTTTCCTCCCCGGTGTCGTTTCTATCACTTCACGGGTTACGGATTTAGTTTTTTCTGTTTCATCTAAGCCATTAGACAGAAGATAGGGGCTCCATCTGTCCTACTATAATCCCCCAACTGCCTACTGGTTGCCTTTGCAGTCTGGGGCCTCTTGAAGTTTTTCCAGGCCTGCTATTTGCAACACGCCAGACCTGCAGGGTATAGCGACAGTGAGGTCACGGTATAGGCAATCGAGGGTTACTCACTTTTTGGAGGAGAACCCTGGGCAGGCATGCGGCAGTGAATGAGAGGCAGACACAAGTTCCTCTGGGGCACACTCTGTATGTAGAGACCAGGCCTGATGTTGTGTGAGGTGCCCTGGATGTTGCAGGTGTTTTGAGTGCCTGAAGCAAGGTCCCTTTTAGGATTCGTGACGCCAGTGCCTGTAACGGTGGCACACCGATTGGTAGGGGTAGTAATTGAGGTACACAGAATGGATGGTGAACCAAACGTTTCTTTACTTGAAAACAGTCCAACTTTGTACAGTCAATTACAGTTGATAATGATAAATGCAGTCCCTTGAACAATACTTCACAAGCAGGTTGTCTTTCAATATAATGGCAGGTATAATCATGCAAGATACTTGGAGGGTAAACAACAGATACTTTGCAGTGCAGCGCTGCTCTATCCCCTTCAGCTATTCTAGCTGGCTGGATCCCAAGGCCCGGATGCCTATTTGCTGGCTTAAATCCTTGGTATAATTAAACTTCCTCCAGTATTGGCACTTGCTTTACTTTATAGATCCTCTGCCCATCAGGGTACTTATCTGACTTGTAATATCCTTGCTTGTTGGGGAAGCTGCAGGTTTCTCCCAGGAGGTCCTGTCCTACTACTGGGGTATCTTCTGAGCTAACTGAGGCTCACTTGATCTACAGGCAGGCTAGGGTTCTTCACTAGCCTCCTGGTCATAGCTAGCAGCCAGGGCTATCAAGCTGCATGTCAGGAGGAGGCCCTCAGCATATCTCTGGCTGGTGCCTTCTCACTTCTGTCTCCACAGACTCCTGACTATGAACTACCTCTCCCTGTCTGGGCCTGAACATTTATACTAGGGGCTCCCTATCTCCCTCTAGTGTCTAGGATGCCTAACTACACCCTAATAGGCCTGTTATGCATAATACAGGGGAAACATTGCATGTAAAAACACATAGAAAAATACATTAAATGCATAATCAAATATAAGATCACTGTCCCTTATGAGTAAAAGTAACACGTCACCCAATTGACCCTTGTGTAGTGCCCATGCCTACCTAGTGGGATACTACATATTGTATTGTAATCTTTGCATTCATGTCTTTGCAAGATGCTGCAGTCAGTCACCATAGACTGCAATACTAAAGCATGGTGAATACAGTAACAGAAAAAAAAGTGCCTCAATCGTTGTTTTTTGGTTGTTTCATCTCTGGAAAGAAATGTAACAAAAAGTGATCAAAAACGTACCTACAAAAGTGAATAATAAAAATATAGTGCAGCCCTCAAAGTCCTCACACTGCTCTGTAGATGGAAATGTAAATAAGTTATAGGGGTCAAAATATGGAGAGGCAAAGCAAGTTTTTTTTTTTTTTTTTACACTTTTTAGTTTTTTTAAGCTTGCAAAGCAAGCAAAAAACCCTGCTAGTTTATTTCTCCGCCCACACAGCTAGTCACATAGACACTCCCCTATCAAAGCCCCGCCCATGGACATAACACACAGGAAATAAAGAGCTGCATGTTCAACACAGCTGCATGTTCAATTTAAAACCGCAACAAAAACGCCTGAAAAACGCATGATGCGAATTGGAGATTCCAAACCAGATTTTGTGGTTTACATGTGATGGTATAAAAGGGGAGGACATTCTAACAGGGATATAGCTACTGAGGAAGAGGACGGAAGTCTTCGAAACGCGTTTAGCGTTATATCCCTGTTCACAGCAACATCTTGGATATCCAATAGATTTGGAATAATCTTCATAAGTGGAGCGCTCCATTTACTTATTTCATCAAAAGCACCAATCTTCAGGTGTATTGGAAGTAAGCTGCTTAGCCACCAAGTCTCACGATATCTCTGGGAAATCACATGTGACGCACTCACACCAGAGAGCGAGGACGCCAAGAGCAAGCGGCTGAACAAGCGTTCATATCGGACGGTCGTGGATGCGAAAGACATACCTATGGGGGTAAGCCTGATCACCCTGATATAGAGTTTATAACACATTGTTAAAGGCCGTACTACCAGTCGGTGAAGATACATAAGATTATCGAAGAGAGAATCATATACAGGGATATTCTTAACCAGCATTTGTAGGGATTGCAGAGGGCATTTCATCTGGGTCCTAGAGCCAAGTGTATTATACTGTGGACATTTCAATCTGCTACAAACGGACTTGGTTGCATTTAAAGAGACAGTATCCCCAATATGACCTTATAGGATACCCATTGCAACTGAGAGTATTGGACTATACCTATGTCACCTTATGCGTTTTTAGCTAATAATACCAAAGCATTTTATTATATTTTACTGTGTTTTATCTTTTTAGGGGGATTTTAAGATTATGTTGTTATAGATTATACAATCTTTTGCGACCACTCCACTGTGAGCGGTTAGGTGTCTAATAAATTACGGTTTGATGTGTACCACATAGCGAGTGCCAGTCGTCTTTCCATTCATTCAATTTGCATTTCCGGACTGCTTTGAGTGAGCAGTCCTTCGACTAGAGCACCCTTACCTACTGAGGACGGTGGTGAGCTATCCACTAATCTTTTTATTCACATAGTGCCCATGCCTACCTAGTGGGATACTACATATTGTATTGTAATCTTTGCATTCATGTCTTTGCAAGATGCTGCAGTCAGTCACCATAGACTGCAATACTAAAGCATGGTGAATACAGTAACAGAAAAAAAAGTGCCTCAATCGTTGTTTTTTGGTTGTTTCATCTCTGGAAAGAAATGTAACAAAAAGTGATCAAAAACGTACCTACAAAAGTGAATAATAAAAATATAGTGCAGCCCTCAAAGTCCTCACACTGCTCTGTAGATGGAAATGTAAATAAGTTATAGGGGTCAAAATATGGAGAGGCAAAGCAAGTTTTTTTTTTTTTTTTACACTTTTTAGTTTTTTTAAGCTTGCAAAGCAAGCAAAAAACCCTGCTAGTTTATTTCTCCGCCCACACAGCTAGTCACATAGACACTCCCCTATCAAAGCCCCGCCCATGGACATAACACACAGGAAATAAAGAGCTGCATGTTCAACACGCCGATCGTATCCCAGGTTTTTAGGAATGCTGAGTGTGGCCTTAACAGGCTCTGTGTGTGTCACGGTGCTCCTACCTGGATACCGTCACTCCCAAGGGCTTAGCTCCTAAGCAATAAAGGGGAAAGTAATGGTGGAGGTGGAGAAATAGTCGAGACTTTTATAAAGTTTACTTGAATCAACTTGCATCCAGACAATATTCAGGCTTTCTCTTGGTTCCAGCAGGCTTTGCCATAAACTGGCAGGCAAACTTGAGTACTCTGATTTCTCTCTCTGCTGTGCTAAACTCTGCTCTATTCTGGTCGCTAGACTTTAGGGTGTTCTCTATGTGTGGAGTGGGGTGCCTTCAGCTGTTGACCTCCTCGTGACACTTTGTAGGTTAATCTGCAAGGAGTCAGGGTGCTCTATGAGTTGCTTCCCTCTGGAGAGACTCGTGCTTCAGCAGGGTGGCCTCACCTAGCTGCTACATCATGGTACGTCTGACTCTGACGCTTTCCTGGCTTTGACTGACTAAACACTTTTTACTGCCCGTCCCTTGGTAGGAAATGGGACTAGTCCACTTATGCCCATAAAGGGGAAGAATGGAATGGTAAGTTCCATTCTATCTAAAGATCTCTCTGCCATGTACGCTGCTGCCACCTGCTAGTGAACCAGGCACCATACATGTACAAAACAGTTTCATAACAACATTAGGAATGCACAATGTAGGAGGACCTGGAACAAATGCATAGATTACATTATTGGTAGCAATCGAAGATAGTAGCAGGGTAAAGAAATGGAAATATCACTCTGGGGTATTACACATGGACATGGCCATGTGTGCCCAGAACGAGAGATAGGTGCAATAAAGGTAAAATAATTATATTACAAAATTACAGCGACCATAAATTATTTTAAAGGATGTTGATGCAAACCCAAAAATCTCTTTAAGGCCCCTTTAAAGGTCCAGCGTTGTTTTGGGCTATCTTTGGGATGTATCACAAGTTGGAAATCGTTGCAGGCATAAAATGTGATTGGACAGTAAAGATGTCTAATACTCCAGAAGATCTGCTAGTCTGGCACTCGTTGATCCAATAAACTGTCAAAGGTTAATGGCTTTTATCACCGTTTCCTCTGCCCCACAAGTCAACATTTTCAGGGCACAAAAGTTGATATTAAGTCATTTTCCCATTTCCAAGGCTCCAGGACAATAAAGATGTTAATGTAGAAATCCTAGCTGCAGCCGGCCAGCCCCATGCTGGTTTTATGTAGCAAAGAAAGAATTACATTTCACAGCGGATTTGGAAGAAAGTCGTCTATTCAGATCAGTGAAATGTTTACTATCACAGCAGATGGTACGGCCGTGCTCCTGTAATTGGCCGTTGTCCAGGTGACATCATAGCTACAATCAGCGCAGGGGATCAGTTAGAAGGGTACCTGCGATGACATCACTGGGAGGTCTTCCAAGCATAATACATGGCGGCCTCCAGTTTTTGCGCTTAAGAGATTAAAACAAAAACAAGCCAGGACTTCAAATACATAAACCACACATTAACACCTTGATCCGGGCTAAAGGCAGGTTTTCAGGGTCTTTGTTTGGATAAGGCGTCTCTCCGTGAAATTCATTTCATGTGATGTCGTTTTTGGGAGGGGGGACATAAATTAAAATTGCCAAGCTATTAATTTAGTGCACGTGTGTGTTTTCAATTTGGTTTTAAATATTCAAGTACCAGCCTGTAAAAACTTATACCATGCAGCAGAGCTCTATTGCCCCGCCAGGGCCGTCTTCCCCAATACCATCACCATAAAATTACGATTCTCCAAATTCCTTGATGATAAGTAGGGTCTTCCTGCAAAGTATAAACTTTGGGGTAAATATTATGCCCCCTTAACCCCTTAAGGACAGGGCTCATTTTTACCTTAAGGACCAGGCCATTTTTTGCAAATCTGACCAGTGTCACTTTATGTGTGAATAACTTTAAAACGCTTTGACTTATCCAGGCCATTCTGAGATTGTTTTTTCATCACATATTGTACTTCATGACACTGGTAAAATGAAGTAAAAAAAATAATTTTTATTTATAAAAAATATACCAAATTTACCCAAAATTTGGAAAAATTAGCAAATTTCCAAGTTTCAATTTCTCTACCTCTATAATACATAGTAATGCCTCCAAAAATAGTTATTAATTTACATTCCCTATATATCTACTTCATGTTTGGATCATTTTGTGAATGCCATTTTATTTTTTGGGGACGTTACAAGGCTTAGAAGTTTAGAAGCAAATCTTGAAATTTTTTCGAAAATTTCTAAAACCCACTTTTTCAGGACCAGTTCAGGTCTGAAGTCACTTTGTGAGACTTGCATAATAGAAACCACCCACAAATGACCCTATTCTAGAAACTACACCCCTCAAGGTGTACAAAAAAAAACAGATTTTGCAAACTTTGTTAACCCTTTAGGTGTTACACAAGAATTAATGGAAAATAGAGATAAAGAAATTTCAAAATTTCACTTTTTTGGCAGATTTTCCATTTTATTAATTTTTTTCCAGTTATAAAGCAAGGGTTAACAGCCAAACAAAACTCAATATTTATGGCTCTGATTCTGTAGTTTATAGAAACAACCCATATGTGGTCGTAAAACTGCTGTGCAGGCACACGGCAGGGCGCAGAAGGAAAGGAGTGCCATACGGTTTCTGGATGGCAGATTTTGCAGTTTTTTTGACACCATGTCCCATTTGAAGCCCCCCGATACACCCCTAGAGTAGAAACTCCAAAAAAGTTACCCCATTTTAGAAACTACAGGATAGGGTGGCAGTTTTGTTGGTACTATTTTAGGGTACATATGATTTTTGGTTGCTCTATTTTACACTTTTTGTAAGGCAAGGTAACAAGAAATAGCTGTTTTGGCACCGTTTTTTATTTTTTGTTATTTACAAGATTCATCTGAGAGATTAGATCATGTGGTATTTTTATAGAGCAGGTTGTCACGGACGCAACAATACCAAATATGACAACTTTTATTGGTTGGTTGTTTCAGTTTTACATAACCAAGCATTAAAAAAAAAAAAAAAGATTCTTTAGTGTCTCCACATTCTGAAAGGCATAGTTTTATTTATTTTTTGGGCGACTGTCTTGTGTAGGGGCTCATTTTTTTTGGAATGAGATGACTGTTTGGCACTATTTTGGGGTGCGTATGACTTTTTGATCGCTTGCTATTACAGTTTTTGTGATGTAAGGTGACAAGAAATTGCTTTTTTTTACACTTTTTTTTTTACGGTATTCACCTGAGGGGTTAGGTCATGTGATATTTTTATAGAGCAGGTTATTATGGATGCGGCGATACCTAATATGTATACTTTATTTATGTAAGTTTTACACAATGATTTAATTTTTGAAACAAAAAATCATGTTTTAGTGTCTCCAATAGTCTGAGAGCCATAGTTTTTTCAGTTTTTGGGCGATTATCTTGGGTAGGGTATGATTTTAGCGGGATGAGATGACTGTTTGATTGGCACTATTTTGGGGTTCGTATGACTTTTTGATCGCTTGCTATTACACTTTTTGTGATATAAGGTGACAAAAAATGGCTCTTTTTACACCTTTATTTTTTTACGGTGTTCATCTGAGGGGTTAGGTCATGTGGTATTTTTATAGAGCAGGTTTTTACAGACGCGGTGATACCTAATATGTATACTTTTTTTTATTTTTATTTATGGTCAGGGCTAGGACATCGTCGGCGTACGCAGAGAAACCTGCCCTGAACATAGTGGCTGAATTGTGCCGGAAGCCACGGGCGCGGGTACACCAGTGAGGAAAAGGGGGCATACCTGATGGAAACCTGAGAAAAGGGCGGGAGGGAGGGGCGTGAGGCTCGGGCGCCTGGCTGAACGGAGGGAAGGTGAATAAATAGCCAGACGCCCCTCCCACAAATGCAGGCTGGTAACAGCCTTACAATTTATGGTCAGGGCTAGGACAACGTCGGCGTACGCAGAGAAACCTGCCCTGAACATAGTGGCTGAATTGTGCCGGAAGCCAAGGGCGCGGGTACACCAGTGAGGAAAAGGGGGCAAAAAGCAACAGGTAGGTACAACACTTTTATTTACAAATTACAAAGCCAGTGAACGAAAGGCATGAGATATCTCAGCTTGAGGATTGGGTATATACCTGGTAAAGCAGGAGGATCGCCACCGCCCCATAGACCGGATGACGTGAGCCGGCACCTGATGACGAGAAGCAGCGGAGGCTGCCCCTATACGAAATGAGTGCCCTGAAATTACCTTGGGGTCATAGCCTAATCCCTGGGCGAGGGCACGGATATAAGAGATAAATTGCGAGGTGCTGAGAGGCTTGCCTGCATGCGGCAAGAGTGGACTGTCGGGCAATGAACCTCGGATGAGTGCTGTCAGTTGATGCAGCACCTGAACTGGGCACCAATTGTTCAAGGTCGGGTAGAACTTGATTTCAGAGGGGGGACCCGTCTGATTGGTTTTGGTGGAGGGTAGGAGTAGAGTGTAATGGCCCTGGCCCCATGACAGATGTTGCTTCAGAGGATGGTTTTTACGATTTGGACCGGCCAGAACCTCCTAGGGCCGGAGGAACCCATAAAAGGTGAGATACATGGCCGCTTTCAGAATCAGGCTAGTGGAGGGCCCAAAAGGATTACCATCCAATGACGAGGAGAGATCCCTGAACAATTTGCTGGATACTGGTTGCCTATGGCTCACGGACCCCTTCCCTTCCTTTTGAATGCCCCGAAGAGTGGCTTTAATAGCTTGGATGGAAAAAAAGGACCTGTGATGAGGATTGGCCAGCATAGCGTGATGTTGAAGTCCGGCTAAATAAAGTCTGATAGTACCATACGACAGAGAGAGATGCGAGTGACAATAGGCCAGGAAGGCCATGATGTAAGAGATCTCGGAGTGTTGACCCCTCGGATGATTCTTAGAGAATTTATCAAACGCTCTTAGGCCAGCCTGATAATTCCTCGCCGTATTACGTGACAACGATTTGGCGACCAGGCCCTTGGCCTCCTCTAAGAGCGAATTTAAACCAGAATTAGGGTGCTGAATTGGGGCACCGGCGTGCCTGACCGATCCGCGTCGGGCATTTCCTGAAAGAAAATTGCAAAATTAGCACGGGAAAGCGCGTCCGCAGCCCTATTCTGTTCGCCTGAGATGTGTACGCCGCGCATGTGAAAATTGTGTTGGAGGGATAACCACACTAACTTGCGCAACAATGCCATGATCCTGAGGGACTGGGCCCTGCCCTTGTTGACAATGTCCACCAAGGTCTGACTATCCGTAACGAACGTCACGGAAGAGTTAGACCAGAGGTGACCCCAGGCCTGAGCAGCCGCCACTATGGGATACAGTTCCAAAAGGGGGGAAGATTTTAGAGCTGCAGAGTCCGAGGCTAATTCTGGCGGCCATCCGGCAGCCAGCCAATGAGACCTGAAAATGGCAGCGAACCCGGAGGAACCGGCGGCGTCGGAGAAAACCATGGGGGAAGAGGAATCCCACTGCGGAACGAACAAAGAAATGCCATTCCAGTCAGCGAGAAAACTGCTCCACATGTCGAGATCTGCAATGGCCTGGCTGTCCAAATGAACGACAGAATCTTGCTCCGGGGCCGAGGGCAGGAGACATAGCAACCTGGAAAGGAAGGCCCTGCCTTGAGGTATAATTCTGGTGGCGAAATTAAGCATCCCCAGCAAGGATTGGAGCTCCGCCCTGGTCAGCGAGTGAGACTGGACTGCCCGGGAGATGGCTGAGCGAATCCTGAGCAACTTCTCGCTGGGGAGGCTAGCCTCCATTCTGACGGTATCTAGAATGATGCCCAGGAAGGTGACTGTAGTGGCCGGACCCTCAGTCTTGGCTGTGGCCACGGGGACCTGGAGTCGGGAAAAAATATCCAGAAGTGAATGGGGAATGGAAGGGACCTGACTGGGCCTTTCAATGAGGAGAAAGTCGTCCAAGTAGTGAACGACCATGGATAAGCCACCGTGATGGTTGAGGATCCAGTGCAGGGCTTTAGCAAGTTGTTCAAAAAGCCAAGGGCTGCTCTTGGAGCCAAAAGTAAGCCGGTTGGCAAAATAAAATTTATCTGCCCACTGGATGCCGTAGTACTTCCAAAGCGGCGGGTGTATTGGAAGCAGCTTGAAAGCATCGGCAATATCTACCTTGGCCAACCAAGCCCCGACACCTGCTTGAAGAATGTACTGGATGGCCTCGTCAACTGAGGAATATTGCATGGAATATTCCTCAGACGGAATGAGTGAATTAAGACTGGGGATGGAGGACATATGAGGCGCGGAGAGATCATAAATGAGACGTTTTTTATTTGAAGACGACTTTGTGACAAGGCCGATAGGGTTGATGCGCCACGACTGGAATGGGATCTTAAGGAAGGGACCAATGACGAACCCTTTGTCGACCTCTGCCTGAATGAGAGTGGTCACCGCCTCAGGGTCACTGGAGGCGGATAGCAGATTGGGGCCCATCCAGCAGCCCTGAGGGCACGTGATAATGCCGGTGTGAAACCCCTCTCTGCACCCATCCAATAAGAAGGTGACAAAGGAACGATCTGGGTGGCCCTGCAGGAGTGCGGCCAGTAACTCCAAGTTGAGGTCGGCAAGTCAGGAGTCCCTGGCTGACTTCCTGGGACAGGAAGGATGAGGGTGAGCCCGAAAACAAAGGGAGCAGATGTGCAGTGCCCGGCACGCATTGAAAGCACAGCCCTTGGCATTAAAATTATTGCACACCTGGCTACTGCCAAGGTACACAATGGGCCTACCCAGTTTATCTAATGACGAGGAAGACCTGGAGGACCCGGATGGACCTGGAGTGTGCGCTGACTGAGGATCTTGCACCGGATTAGGGCACCATTCCGTGGAATGAAAGATGGATTGGCAGATGGCACACAGGGGAGCCTTCAGACCTGCGAAATGCCGGCAGAATAACTCCATGTCCAAGTCTGCCCAGTTGGACATGAACTGAAATTGATTCAGGGCTGCGGCGGCTTTGGCAGAAAACGAACAATGATAATCGTAAAATGCCGAGCCGCCGTACTTGTGCCCCAAATCCGCAATCCGGTACAAGTAAGTGTCTAATTCTTCCCTGCGATTGGGGTGGGCGGAGCATATTACATCCCTGTAGAGGCTGAAGGCCAGGACGAACTCGGAAACCGACAACTTCCTATTTAACCGAGCATCCTTGGCCTTCAACACCACGGAAACCTCTCCGCAATTAATCACCCGGTTTTCGGAAATATCCTGGGAGGCAATCAAAATGGATGCTAAATTTACGTCCTTGCCTGCCAGGATATCCTTCTTAATATGCTCCGGAACGAAATGGGAAGGAGCAATTTGGGGGGTGGCAGAAGGCCTACCTGCAACGTCCGGAGGAATAGCAGGAATGACTGCCGAACCTGGAGATTGCGGTGAGGCTGCTGGCCTGGATTTTAAAACCGCGACCCTATTCTGAATGTCCGTAACTGAGCTAACGAGTCCGGTGATGGATGACTGGATCTGGGCTAGAGCCAGCCGGATGGAGTCACTATTGGACTGCTCAGCTGTCGGACCCGGAGTGGTCATCAGGAGCCGGTATAATTCGGCCTTGCGGGCAGTCGCGGGATGCCGAATCCCCCTGCGATTGAGTTCGGCGATTAACTTTGGCACAGTCCAACTCCTTAGAGATGTGTTGCTATAATGCCCCGAGACGGACGATCCTGGCATGGAGAGGTTGTCCTCCATATCGGACATGTGAGACATGATGACCTGGGAAAAAAAGGGGACTTATGTCTACCGGCAAAATGAAAAAGAAGCACAGACGGAAGTGGTAGTAGCGGCCGAAAGAAAGTGAGAGACTGAAGCGTGTAAAAGTGACCAACGAAAGAACCTACCTGACGGAAATGTGAACGGATTTAGAAAGAAGACTTCCAAAAACCCCAATCGATTAAGTGGAAACTAATAAAAAGAACGGACTTGAGTATCAAACTGAGAGTTAACCCTACCCCAGTGACCGTCTCTGAGCCGACTTACCTGGAATTGCCTCGAAATTCCTAGATGAAACGAAGGAGAGGAAGGAAAAATAACAACTGCCCAATCTAAAGGAAGGAACAACCGACATCAGCATAGATGTAAAACCCTAAGAAAATGCAGACAAAACCTGGGCGATCCAGGAACATTGACAACCTGGGCGATCCAGGAACATTGACAACCTGGGTGATCCAGGAACATTGATAACCTGGGCGATCCAGGAACACTGACAACCTGGGCGATCCAGGAACACTGACAACCTGGGCGATCCAGGAACATTGACAACCTGGGCGATCCAGGAACATTGACAACCTGGGCGATCCAGGAACATTGACAACCTGGGCGATCCAGGAACATTGACAACCTGGGCGATCCAGGAACATTGACAACCTGGGCGATCCAGGAACATTGACAACCTGGGCGATCCAGGAACATTGACAACCTGGGCGATCCAGGAACATTGACAACCTGGGCGATCCAGGAACATTGACAACCTGGGCGATCCAGGGACATTGACAACCTGGGCGATCCAGACAATTGACAACATGGGCGGTCAGTGATGTGACACCCTGGGAGAACCGCAAGGCACGGGAAGACCCCGGATGATCCACAGGACCCCGAAAAGTGGAAGGATCCGGAGACGGAAGCAACGTGAGGTAGCAGAACCGTAGAATTGGACAGTAATGTATCACCAACTTCACGGCGCAAATTCTGGCAATGTGATGCTGAGGCAGTGACGAGGACGGACTGACTGTAGGGAATCGTTCCCCCCCTGATTGATGGCATTTATATATATTTTTTAAATTTTTTAAATTTTTTATTTTTTTTTGCTCCCTTCTTCTGCTGTCTTTTTTTATTTTTTTTTAATTCGTGCCCTGCCTAATAGAGGGCATATGGTTGAAAACTGCGCCTCCCCCCCCAGAATGAGAGCGCTGCCTGCATCAGATAGCCAGAACAATGCCCGAATTACTTGTGCTAACCCTTGCTGAAAAACAAAATTAGGAGAGTGCATGGGTGGCGAAAAAGAGGGAACAAAACTGACAGCCCAAAGTCAAAACTACTTAGTACCCCCAGTAGCGCGGCACGTGACCGGCAAGATAGTGAACCAGGACGCCGCTTGCCGGCCCTGCAGCCGGAATCCAGTGATCGGAACTAGGCAGGGGGAGAGCGGCACCTGACTAGTACCACCAGGGGGCACGAGCCCCGACGTGAGGCTCAGCTGGTGCGGCGCGAACTGCACCTCGATTACCTGGAGAGGAGGGCGATGGAGAGGCTGGAGAGGAAGGCGATGATTCGGACGCCGGCGGTGCGTGTATGCAGGAACCGGAAGGAGGTCTCGAAACAGAGTGGAAGGAGCGCGATACCACGGGAATGCGTGAGGCTCGGGCGCCTGGCTGAACGGAGGGAAGGTGAATAAATAGCCAGACGCCCCTCCCACAAATGCAGGCTGGTAACAGCCTTACAATTTACATTTAACACAATAAAAGCATTTTTAAAACAAAAACACATCATGTTTTAGTGTCTCTATAGTCTGAGAAACCTAGTTTTTTATTTTTTGGGCGATTGTCCTATGTAGGGGCTAATTTTTTGCGGGATGAGGTGACGGTTAGATACAATTTTTGGGGGCATATGCCTTTTTGATCGCTTGGTCTTGCACTTTTAGTGATGTAAGGTGACAAAAATTGCCTTTTTTTACACCGTTTTTATTTTTTATGGTATCTATAGGATGGGGTGGATCACGTGATATATTTATAGAGCCGTTCCTTACGGACGCGGCGTCTGCACGGCATCTGGACGCAGCCTCTGCACGGCATCTGGCTGCCTTGTCACGCATCGGGTCCCCGCCACAGCAGCGCGGGGACTCTATGTGCTGCTTCACTTGCCGCAAACCAATTCTATGTCGGGGTCAGCGTGGGTTAATCCGCCGGAATCGCTGTAAACAGCGATGCCGGCGGATACAGCAGGGGAGTGCCGGACCCCTGCAGTGATCGGGCGTGCACCGCTCCGGTGCCCGGCCGATCATCCCGCCGTGCATGTACGGTGGAATGCATTCTGGCAATGCATCCCCGCCGTACATGCATGGCGTTCTGCGTTAAGGGGTTAAAGGGGTTTTCCAAGACTTAAATTTTGATGACTAAGGATGTGTAAGCCGTGTACCGGGGTGGGCTCCCCAGAATACAGCGAAGTCACAGACAAGGCAAGGAAAGCGACACTGACATCAGCTGTATATGCAAGAATATAAACTTTGCTTTGGAAACAGTATTAACACAAGTACAAACAGTATAAGTAATACCCCACGCCCACAGTCACCGTCCCTGTCCGAGGGACAGGCCTAGCCCATTGGTGTACACAGCAGAGCCTACAAGTCGTACTGTGCCGCTTTAGAGGACACACCTAACCGGTGGCAGACGCAGCAGAGCCTGCAAGTCAATTACTGCGCTGCAGTCCAGTACAGTAAGGCCTAACAAGGCTATAACCCTATCTAACTAGCTAATACAAGGCCTAGGCTAGTCTCTGTTACTTTAGGCGCCACACAGTAAAGTACAATTTGTAATCAGGTGTACTGACCTGCGTCCGTTCTGGGCCCTAGGATGCCGCTTACCCGGGATGGCCACCAAGCTCTCAGCAACCGTGCGGCCTTGCTTGATGATAAGGTTTTCTGCCCATACACTGGAACTGGTCTTCCTGGGACAACCTCTCTTTCAAAGAGCTGGATCCAGACAGGGGACAGCAGATACTCTCCTTCCTTTGAGTTTCCATTCACTGCCGGACATCCGCAAGCCAGGATGGAATCGGATTCAGTCCCTCACAGCACAATCCTTCCACCATGTCAGATCAACACTTCCTGGTTCACACAGAAGCATGAGTCATCATCTGCTTTGCATATGCAGATCCCAGAGTGTGCTGACTGTGCTGCAAAACAGTGGCCTCCAGTGCCTGGAATGCCAAATAACAGCTCCAATACAATTTAAACATAAATATCATACAGTTGTCTGGGGGTAAAGAACAGAACTGGATCGCACATCCACAATGCTATGCTTTGATCTAACTCGCTACTCAGCGCCATTTTAAAGTGTACAGCCCCCCATACTGCATGCTGTACCAGAGGCATTAGTGTACATTTTGATCAAAAGGCATAAGCCCACTCACCACGCCAAGGTCGCCTCTTTGATTGGGACCTACTCTGAAAAAGGCGCAGCGACCATGCAGTGATGAGGCGGCACTGTCCTAGTAGGTGGCAGGACCCAGGGGTCAAACAGCACCTCTGCTGTCTGATTATGCCACCCATGGCACTAGGTCCCACCAACCCACCAGCACAGCGCCACAAAAACAAAGGCCACCACGCAGTACTGCACTATGTGAACAGTTGTCTAACACAACATGTCCATTACTATCAGAAGCTCCAGGTCAATGACCACTATATTCAGACCAATGTGATTAAAACCACCTGTGCCGAATGGGAGGAGTGCTGATACCAGTAATAAAGAAGAAAGATTCAAATAATTGTCTGGGGGTAAAGAACAGAACTGTATCGCACATCCACAATGCTATGCTTTGATCTAACTCGCTATTCAGCGCCATTTTAAAGTGTACAGCCCCCCATACTGCATGCTGTACCAGAGGCATTAGTGTACATTTTGATCAAAAGGCATAAGCCCACTCACCATGTCAAGGTCGCCTCTTTGAGTGGGACCTACTCTGAAAAAGGCGCAGCGACCATGCGGTGACGAGGCAGTCCCACTCAAAGAGGCGACCTTGACATGGTGAGTGGGCTTATGCCTTTTGATCAAAATGTACACTAATGCCTCTGGTACAGCATGCAGTATGGGGGGCTGTACACTTTAAAATGGTGCTGAATAGCGAGTTAGATCAAAGCATAGCATTGTGGATGTGCGATCCAGTTCTGTTCTTTTCCCCCAGACAATAAATATCATACAGGCAGAGCTTATCCACAATCTCACAGATGAGCGAACTTGTGTTTTCCAGTTCGGCACACAAGGTTCGGGTTCGGGTTATCTAAGAATCCTGTTATGGATTCCGCTACCATGGACCATAAGTTATAGTCCATGTTAGCGGAATCCATAACGGAATTCTTAGATAACCCGATCCTTGTACGCCGAACTATTAATGACCTGTCCACAGATTGGTAGGTGTCCAGCACAGGCCATGTCCAATGATCAGATGTTTCGGTCAAATGGAGCTGGAAGCAGAAGGCTTTATCCACTGTGTAGTGGCCTTTTTGGGAGCAGAGCTGCAGTACTGCTGGCGACCACTAGACAGTCGACAGAGCCTTCTGCTTCTGGCTCCATACAATGGATAATCTCCTGTGCTGGCGGCAGCCTGAAACTGCTGATTGGTGGGGATGTCATGTGTCGGACACCCCCCCCCCCCCAATCCGAATATTGATTGCCTATTCTGAGGATAGGTCACATTTTACAAAAGTCATATGTGGGGTACAAAAGTTGCAAATTTATGCACAAATGACTTTTAAGAAAAATACAACTTTTTTAGGACCCTCAGCCACTTTCACGAGTGGAGCAAAAGTGGGTGGAGCAGAAGGGGGCCATCACAGCGCCACAACACTTTTACCATAATTACTAGAGATCAGTGAAGTTTAAAAAATTCGTTTCAGCTGCTTCACCAAATTCACAAAGAAATTCGATTCACTATGAATGACTTTGTCACGAATCGCATTCCGTAGTATGTAGCGAGCGCAATGACAGGGAACGGCAATCGTGCCACCCCCCCCCCCCCCTGTCATTGAACCCCTCAGATGCTGCGTTCAACCCTGATCGCAGCATCTGAAAGTCACATTGAGGGCTTTCAGGGGTTAAAAAAAAAACATACTCACCTTCAAGGCCATCTTGATTGAAGAAACTGAGCAAAATCTTGGGCGGTAATGTGATGACCTAATCACGCTGGCCGTGTCCGGCCAGCACGTTGACATCACACGTCACTGTGCGCAATATTTTGCGCGGTTTCTTCAATCAAGATGGCCGCGACGGCCTCTCCGCGAGCAAATGGATAAGGGCTCTTTCAAACTTGCGTTGTCCGGATCCGGCGTGTACTCCATTTGCCGGAATTACACGCCGGATCCGGAAAAACGCAACTGAACTGAAAGCATTTGAAGACGGATCCGTCTTCAAAATGCGTTCAGTGTTACTATGGCAGCCAGGACGCTATTAAAGTCCTGGTTGCCATAGTAGTAGTGGGGAGCGGGGGAGCAGTATACTTACAGTCCGTGCGGCTCCCGGGGCGCTCCAGAATGACGTCAGAGAGCCCCATGCGCATGGATGACGTGTCCATGTGATCACGTCATCCATGCGCGTGGGGCGCCCTGACGTCACTCTGGAGCGCCCGGGGAGCCGCACGGACGGTAAGTATACTGCTCCCCCGCTCCCCACTACACTTTACTATGGCTGCCAGGACTTTAGCGTCCTTGCAGCCATGGTAACCACTCTGAAAAAGCTAAACGTCGGATCCGGCAATGCGCCGAAACGACGTTTAGCTTAAGGCCGGATCCGGATTAATGCCTTTCAATGGCCATTAATTACAGATCCGGCCTTGCGGCAAGTGTTCAGGATTTTTGGCTGGAGCAAAAAGCGCAGCATGCTGCGGTATTTTCTCCGGCCAAAAACCGTTCCGGTCCGGAACTGAAGACATCCTGATGCATCCTGAACGGATTTCTCTCCATTCAGAATGCATTAGGATAAAACTGATCAGGATTCTTCCGGCATAGAGCCCCGACGACGGAACTCTATGCCGGAAGAAAAGAACGCAAGTGTGAAAGGGCCCTTAGGTGAGTATGCATTTTTTTTTCAACTGCCATTTCAGTAAAAATAGATTCGCTACCCCACAAAGCGTGTGGAAATTCGGCTTCGTAGTGTAACAAATTCTTCCTGAAATTCGGATTGAAGCCAGTACATTTCACTTTGATTCTCTCAACACTAATTATCACAATAAATTATAATTGATAATTATAATAAAATTATAATTTGAAACCTATGCCTGCCCATAGCTCGCATAGGTTTCAGTTCGTGGATGCTTTATTAGGGAAATGTATTTCTTTCTTCTAGAAAATAGGCTCCTCAACAGTCAGTATTGGTACGGAGGGTCTGTCTTCAGCATCTACTGACCACTGAAGACAACTGTGTGGAAGATAGAAAGGCAGTTTTCTCAGCCTGCCTGTAGAATACAATTAGTTACTAAAGCGGACATAAAGTGATGACGTATCTTGTGCCATCATTTATTTGGTTGGGGGGGTCTGATCCTTGGATCCTACACAGATTTCATAGCACAGAGGCGCCCTGTCACTCAACTGTGAAGAGAACTGATCTACTGATGTGATTTAAAAGGCATTCCCATCAAGTGATATCATATTGCTATGGTCGGTGGGGTCTGACCCTGTGCTGCGATCTGCAGTGGCCCCTTCATTCTCAGAGGGTCCCAGAGCTCAGAGCCCACCAATTATAGCTACAGTATATGCCATCACTTTATACGATGGAATTACCACTTTAACTCTACGAAGTAAAGGGAAGCAGCGGGCACAATTCAGCGCCAGGTGCCCTACAGACCACATAGCAGTGGTACGGTCAGCCTCTATGGTAGATGCCACAGTTTGCACTGCTCCAGATCCCCCACTGGGTTTCGGCTCCTTCCCTCCCAGCGGGCTGCTGCACCCTGGATTGGCACGGGTCACATGGCCACTGCCGCCGAGGACTAGCCGCAGCAGTGACATGTCTACCATGTGGATGTCACTGGGTCACTGCTGCAGCCAGTCTTTGGCAGCAGTGGCCACTTGACCAACACATACAGTGGGATGCGAAAGTTTGGGCAACCTTGTTAATCATCATGATTTTCCTGTATAAATCGTTGGTTGTTACGATAAAAAATGTCAGTTAAATATATCATATAGGAGACATACAGTGATATTTGAGAAGTGAAATAAAGTTTTTTGGATTTACAGAAAGTGTGCTATAATTGTTTAAACAAAATTAGGCAGGTGCATAAATTTGGGCACCACGAAAAAGAAATGAAATTAATATTTAGTAGATCGTCCTTTTGCAGAAATTACAGCCTCTAAACGCTTCCTGTAGGTTCCAATGAGAGTCTGGATTCTGGTTGAAGGTATTTTGGACCATTCCTCTTTACAAAACATCTTTAGTTCATTCAGGTTTGATGGCTTCCGAGCATGGACAGCTCTCTTTAAGTCACACCACAGATTTTCAATTATTTTCAGGTCTGGGGACTGAGATGGCCATTCCAGAACGTTGTACTTGTTCCTCTGCATAAATGCCTTAGTGGATTTTGAGCAGTGTTTAGGGTCGTTGTCTTGTTAAAAGATCCAGCCCCGGCGCAGCTTCATCTTTGTCACTGATTCCTGGACATTGGTCTGCAGAATCTGCTGGTACTGAGTGGAATCCATGCGTCCCTCAACTTTGACAAGATTCCCAGTCCCTGCACTGGTCACACAGCCCCACAGCATGATGGAACCACCACCATATTTTACTGTAGGTAGCAGGTGTTTTTCTTGGAATGCTGTGTTCTTTTTCCTCCATGGATAACGCCCCTTGTTATGGCCAAATAACTCAATTTTAGTTTCATCAGTCCACAGCACCTTATTCCAAAATGAAGCTGGCTTGTCCAAATGTGCTTTAGCCCACCTCAAGCGGAGAAAAGGCTTCCTCTGCATCACTCTCGCATACAGCATCTCCTTGTGTAAAGTGTGCCGAATGGTTGAACGATGCACAGTGACTCCATCTGCAGCAAGATGATGTTGTAGGTCTTTGGTGCTGGTCTGTGGGTTGACTCTGACTGTTCTCACCATTCGTTGCTTCTGTCCATCCGAGATTTTTCTTGGTCTGCCGCTTCGAGCCTTAACTTGAACTGAGCCTGAGGTCTTCCATTTCCTCAATATGGTCCTAACTGTGGAAACAGAAGCTGAAATCTCTGAGACAGCTTTCTGTATCCTTCCCCTAAACCATGATGGTGAACAATCTTTGTCTTCAGGTCATTTGAGAGTTGTTTTGAGACCCCCATGTTGCTACTCTTCAGAGAAAATTAAAAGAGGAGGGAAACTTACAATTGACCCCCTTAAATACTCTTTCTCATAATTGGATTCACCTGTGTGTATGTAGGTCAGGGGTCACCGAGCTCACCAAGCCAATTTGAGTTCCAATAATTAGTTCTAAAGGTTTTGGAATCAATAAAATGACAACAGTGCCCAAATGTATGCACCTGCCTAATGTTGTTTAAACAATTATAGCACACTTTCGGTAAATCCAATAAACTTCATTTCACTTCTCAAATATCACTGTGTGTGTCTCCTATATGATATATTTAAAGGGCTTCTGTCACCCCATTAAACCGTTTTTTTTTTTCTTTACTAATAATCCCTACACTGCGATCTCAGCATACATAAGCTAATTAATGATTTTCGTTCAGTAGAATTTGTTAAAAATCGATTTTTATAATATGTAAATTACCTTGCTACCAGCAAGTAGGGCGGCTACTTGCTGGTAGCAGCCGCATCCTCCGATGGTAATGACGCCCCCTCTGCTTGTTGATTGACAGGGCCAGGGAACCGAATCCTTCTCTGCTGGCCCTGCCTGTTTTGATTCAATATCTGGCGCCTGCGCCGCGGCCGTACCTCTCTTCAATCGGCGCAGGCGCACTGAGAGGCGGCCACTCACTCGGCCGCTCCATCCTCAATGCGCCTGCGCCGATGACGTCACATCTACACCCGGCGCAGGCGCATTGAGGAGCGAGCGGCCGAGTGAGTGGCCGCCTCTCAGTGCGCCTGCGCAGATTGAAGAGAGGTACGGCCGCGGCTCAGGCGCCAAATATTGAATCAAAACAGGCAGGGCCAGCAGAGAAGGATTCGGTTCCCTGGCCCTGTCAATCAACAAGCAGAGGGGGCCTCATTACCATCGGAGGATGCGGCTGCTACCAGCAAGTAGCCGCCCTACTTGCTGGTATGAAGGTAATTTACATATTATAAAAATCGATTTTTAACAAATTCTACTGAACGAAAATCATTAATTAGCTTATGTATGCTGAGATCGCAGTGTAGGGATTATTAGTAAAGAAAAAAAAAAAAAACGGTTTAATGGGGTGACAGAAGCCCTTTAACTGACATTTTTTATTGTAACAACCAACGATTTATACAGGAAAATCATGACGATTAACAAGGTTGCCCAAACTTTCGCATCCCACTGTACCTCCCAACTTTAGAAAAGAAGGAAGAGGGACGCTATGTGTGGCGTGCGAAGTGCGGCACAGCAAATTTTTTCTGCATTAGGCCACGCCTCTAACTCTGCCTAAAACATAACTAAACGCCTAATCCCACCCAGTCCCCTAAATGCACCCACATAGTAATTATTCCCCCTTTATGCCACCACAAAGTAGTTATGCCAGCATTGTTCCCCCTTTACAGTAGTTATGACAGATATGTGCCCCTTCACAGTAGATATGCCCAGATATGTACCCCTTCACAGTAGCTATGCCCGGATATGTGCCCTCTGACAGTAGCGATGCCCTCAAACAGTAATATGCCCAGTTGTGCCCTATTCACAGTAATATGCCCACCTGTGCCCCCTCACAGTAGTTATGCCCAGATATGTGCCCCCTCACAGTAATATGCCCAGGATTGTGCCCCCTCACAGTAATATGCCCAGGATTGTGCCCCCTCACAGTAATATGCCCAGTTGTGCCCCCTGACAGTAATATGCTCAGTTGTGCCCCTCACTGTAATATGTCCATTAAAGTGCCCCCTTTACAAGCAGTTAAAAAAACAAACTCCACATACTCAGCTCGTTCCCCAGCAGCAGCAACAACACCAACAGCAGGACACACGGAGCTCCTGGATGGCCCCGCTCACTGTCCCGGGGGAGGAATGATGGAGCAGGATGCTGATGGACGGCTCTGCTTTAGCATTACAGGCAGCTGTCTCTGCAATCCGGGACTGTCCAGCCAGATCTGGAAAGGTTGGGAGATATACCAACATCAAACCGGATGCTGACTCGGGGAGACCGGAGATCTGTAGCGGCGGTAGGGGAGAATGGGGCGGCGATCAGGTACATACTGGGAGGGCTGCCTGAGAGGACCCCAGCGGTGAACAACTCCTTTAACGTAATGATAAGAAAAAATATAAAAACAACCCCTCAGCTTTGAATATGGCTGCACACACCATATGGTCAATGCCAGTAGGAGACAGAAAGCCCTATCTAGTTGTGAGCTGTGGGACGAAACCCATCCATGAAAGCACATGGACACATGCATGTGATATCCCTCCAGCGGACGAGGCCACAATGTAGTTAATATGTACCCTGTGCACACTTCTGACGATTCATGGGCCTTGCAGAATGGCTTTACTCCTGCCACAAAAATGTCACTTCACAGTCACAGAATCGCGATTTACGTCCCCGAAAAAGGCCGTAAATTTTAGTTGAAAAAATATTACCTCATTTCATGTGTCATCAAACTTCTGTGCCTGAAGTGTGAACTTTGTGACTACATTTCAGGCTCCACGTGGGCTTCCACCCAACGGTTTCTTCTGTATCAATCAGCAGAAAAAGAGCAAGTCATTGTAAAAAAAAAAGTATATATACGGGGTGGTGCAAAAGTATGGAGACACCTGAATAAATGGGAAATGCTGGTTTGGAACTCCATCCTGTGTCCGGCATGTTGCCAAAGGGAAGGGGGCAAATCTGTGAAGGGCGGTGTCCAACACGGTGGCCATTTTGAAAGCAGCCATCTTGGAACTTAAATTTGATGTACACCTATTCCTGCCAAAGATATTAACACTTTTCTCTTTGTTACACACACAGTTATGGCCGCGAGACAGGACAGAGATTGTGCCGATTTCTGGGTAGAGCTAATTTCAACACTCGGCACACCAACAGACCACTCATCTGCCATGGCACAGTTGGAATTAGCTTTTTGCAGGTTATTCCTTGCCCCCCCCCGAGTGCCCCCCGCTGACAGTGGCGTAGCGTGGGGAGGTGGGCCAGGGGGCAGTATTCCCTGTAAACTGCGCGCGCCGCACAGTTTACTTACTGCCTCCGCTCAGGGCCTCTGCAGGCCCACTCACCGCCGCAGCCCGACATGTAATGGTGTGTGCCTGTTCCGTAAAGCCCACCCTGGCAATGCACACCATTTTCACTGTGTATTGCTGTGGTGGGCTCGGAACAGGCACCCACCATACTGCCCACAGCGTCCTGTCGTTACCCAGTGTCAGGACGTTCCTGTGTGGCACTCCGGTTGGCCCCGCCTCCTTCCTCATGCCGCGCTACTACTGGAAGAGGAGAACATGTGCAGCGCATCAAAAGAGGAGAAAAGAAGAGGGGGGTGGCATCTTTTTGAACCTAGCCCCGCAGTCCTCTCCAAAGTGTTGAAGTGGCGTGTGAGATCCCCAAGGACCAAGCCAAGTAATTGTAAGTTTTCATGGAGAGTATGTATAGACTGTGCCGCACAATATACAGTATACCTCTACACTGTGTAGGGGTTATACTGTATATTGTACAGCATGGCGCAGGAGTTATATTGTCTGGCATGGTGTAACCTCCATGCATTTGCTGTACAATAATTATTATATTTCATACACCATGCCATACAATCTAAATTATAATTCCTGCACCATGCTATATATAGTGTGAGGAATATGGATTAATATTTTATGTCAGCCATATTCCCACACCAGCCATCAGCTGTCAGATAGCAGATGTAGTGAGCTCCACAGGGGGGGGCCCTGCTTCAAAGCCAGCCAGATGGCAGAGAGCCTCTAGCAGTCCACCAGTGTTTACAACTTTTCACACTTCCATCCAGTCAGCCAGGAACCGAGCTGAAGTGACAGGAAGAATCTCTCAGCATGAGGTTTAAGCCATTCACCACTTTACTCAGATTATCAGACAGGTTGGAACCGGTGGTTCATAAGGAATTATTAATCGCCCGTGCATTACATACATAAACCAGATACACATTTGTGTCCCTGTGGCCACGACGAACAGGCCCGTGGTCATAGTCTGGCAGTGGGAGGCCAGGGAAGGGAGATATACATATCTCCCCACAGAAACCAAATAACTGTACCATGCTTGGACTCTACTGGAAGCCGGAACCCAGGCGGATCCATTGGTCCCAAAACCACCTCCCTGTGACACTCTGGTCTGGAGCCATGAGCCCTAATCAGTTTTGTGGCTCATGTGAATACAGCTAAGAACTCATCACAACCCAAAGTACTCATATATCTGGTAAACTGACTTATTGTTCTGCTTAACCCTGTTGCACCCTATTACCTGTATTTGTAACCTCAGACCACTGTATATATTCTTAGTGTGTATAGTGTCATTTCTAGTGAGCCCTTAAGGCGATTAAATATATAATTTAATCTTGTGCTGTCTTGTATCTCGATCACGAATCCCCACATCCGTGTTTCGGCCTTGTAATAAGCTACCTCGGGTTGGTTTCTTACCCTATATAATCCCGTTAGCGGACCGGGCTTATATCAAACAAGGAACTGATGGCAGTCTTCCAGGGCTGAGAACGCGCTGTTTCACTGGGGTAGTGAAAAGGCTCTCTCAGCTTGTTGCCTCTCTGTGTCCGGGTGGACAGGAGGAATCTGTGAAACTGTTCCAAGAGTGACCTTACCCGCTCCTCCATGAGGGCGTAACCAGTGACCATACCATATCTTGTGAGCTCAACGTAGTTGACGTCAAGTGGGCACGAGGGGTGGTATTCGTCACATACAGTGTACATTATATTTCATACACCATGCTATACAATATACATTATATTTCATACACCATGCCTTACAATATACAGTATAACATCTACACCATGCTGTACAGTATACATTATAATCCCTGTACCATGACGTACAATATATAGCATAAACCCACAGTGTAGGTGTTATACTGTATATTGTATGGCATGGTATATGAAATATAATGTATATTGTATGGCATGGTGCAGGAATTATAATGTATATTGTATGGCATGGTGCAGGGATTATAATGTATATTATTATAAAAGGAGGCAATCATATATGGAAAGGATGGGGGCCATGGACTGGGGGTACTATGGGGGTGGGGACATTATACAAAGGAGGCGATCATATATGGGAAGGATTGGTGCCATTTTAACAATATTAATACAGAGGGACCATTATTATTACAATAATACAGAGGGCATTATACATATGGGCACTATGGGGGGAAGTTGGAAGTCTTTTATCTAGTGGCATTAGAGAGGATCATTGTAACTACATGGGCCACTGCAGTAGGTCTTTATAAATACTTGAACCACTATAGGAGGTTTTATAACTACTGCAGACAGTATAGGGGACTTTATTACTACTGCATGCTCTTATAGGGGTATCTTATAGAGGGGTCTTGTTACTGCTGGGGGCATTATTATTGAGCACATATTAATGGGGATACTATTTATATTCAATATTGTTTTCTTTTTTTGCATGCAGATGATATATTAAATATTTAATATATCATCTGCATGCAAAAAAAGAAAACAATATTGAATATAAAAGAGAGAAAGTTTGAAGTAGATGGTTATCGTAACAGCAATTTAATATATAGAAAGATACAGCAAGGATTTGAGTCGCATATAGCCCTCCAATTACACTGCTTAATAAAACGCATAAAAGATGCATTATAACCGCATGTGCAAATATATAGATTTTTTATAAACATTTTTATATTTTTTACATTTTTATACATTTTATAACTTTGAACTATATGATTGTTTTTATTGCGTTGTTTTTCACCTTTTCTATGTGAGTCAGGCATGGAGTAGGAGAAGTGCCCTTTAAGACAAATGTGTATGATAATCGCAAGATCCCAATCCCAGCCTGGGATCTAATTTGAATTTTGGGTGTATCCCAAACCCAAATACACTATTTAATAGATCATACAACATGGAGGCCCTTCCCACTGAGGAAGGAACAGGCCATGGTTCCGAAATGCGTTTGGTAGAGCTGGGGACCTCCAGATTGTGATCTATGCATTGATCAGGTTCTAATAATCAATATATGGGAGTGTTCTACAAGGATTTATTTTATTCACGCCGGAAGACTCCTGCGACCGCCATTTGATTGACAATATCTATACAGAGCACAGATCCTGACACCTACACAATCTCTCGTCGTCGTGCTACTCTGGCCTCCTCATGCTGCTGACACCTCCACACTTTGTCTTCGTGCCACTCTGTGGCCTCCTGATGCTGCTGCCACCTCCACAATCTCTCGTCGTCGTGCTACTCTGTGGACTCCTCATGCTGCTGCCACCTCCACAATCTTTCATCGTCGTGCCACTCTGTGGCCTCCTGATGCTGCCGTGACCACCAGACTCTGTCATTCGGCCATTCTGTGGTCTCCTCATGCTGCTTCCACCTCACCACTATGTCATAGGGCCACCTTGTGGACTTCTCATGCTCTTTCCACCATCCCCACTTCATGACTGGGCCACTATTTTGCCTTTCGGCCTGGCTGACATCACCATTTATTTGACCTTTCTTCTGATCTGTCAGAAGGAAGGAAAAATGAGACTTACATCGGATCCTGTCTGTGTAGCAGCTGTAAGGCCTGTAAGGTCCCATCAGAATTGGCTTATGATTTGCTAGCCAAAATCAGGAGTGGGTACAAAACCCAGAAGACATGCAAATATTCCATTGACGTGTCATCTCTGTTTTAGATCCACTCCTTTTTTGGGGGGCATTAGCAATACTGATGGATTATTGAGCAAATGCTGACTGAGTGAAGGCGGATGCTCCACAGACAGGATCCGTTTTTTGGGGGTTATTGTTCTGACGAATCAGAGGAACGGTAAAATAATCAGTGATGTCAACACAAACTTACTGCTGACACCCTCTCCACTCTGTCCGGGGGTGCTCTACTTGTATATGCGTTTAAAGGGTTTCTGTCACCAGATTTAACCCTATTAAGCTAGCTGACATTACCCGTTACGCCAGAAATCTAACTTTTATAATATGCTAATTAGTCTTCCTGCTCCTAGATGCTCCATTCTCCCACCTTTGTCGCCTCCCTCCAAGCCCTGATTGAGAGGGCCAGGCAGCGCTCGCATCTGTCCGCCAGCCCTGTGCTCTGGTGAAATTTTGTGCCGTTCAGTATTCGGCGCAGGCACGGTGAGGAAGCTGGCAGCCTGCGAGCGTCTTTCCCTCACCGCGCCTGCACCGAATGCTGAACAGCGCAAGATTTCACCAGAGCACAGGGCTGACAGACAGATGCGAGCGCTGTCAATCAGGACCTGGAGGGAGGCGACAAAGGTGGGAGAACAGAGCCTCTAGGAGGAGGAACAACGCCCCCCCCCCCCCCCCCCCCGCTCCTAGAGGCTAATTAGCATAGATAAAAGTAGGAATAGGCTAGTTAGGTTTAGCTGACATTAGCACATCGCTAATGTCAGCTAGCTTAATAGGGTTAAATCTGGTGACAGAAACCCTTTAATAGAACAGGTTCTGTAGACATCTATGTGGAATCAGCTGGCGACGATGTAAAAGGAGTGCGCTTCTTCTTGGCACTAACATCGACCTGTAAGGCCTCATGCACACGACCGTATTTTTTCACGGTCCGCAAAACGGGGTTCCGTTTTTCCGTGATCCGTGACTGTTTTTTCGTCCGTGTGTCTTCCTTGATTTTTGGAGGATCCACGGACATGAAAAAAAAATCGTTTTGGTGTCCGCCTGGCCGTGCGTAGCCAAACGGATCCGTCCTGAATTACAATGCAAGTCAATGGGGACGGATCCGTTTTACGTTGACACAATATGGTGCAATTGCAAACGGATCCGTCCCCATTGACTTTCAATGTAAAGTCTGGAGTCTCTTTTATACCATCGGATCAGAGTTTTCTCCAATCCGATGGTATATTTTAACTTGAAGCGTCCCCATCACCATGGGAACGCCTCTATGTTAAAATATACTGTCGGATATGAGTTACATAGTAAAATCTCATATCCGACAGTATATTCTAACACAGAGGCGTTCCCATGGTGATGGGGACGCTTCTAGTTAGAATATACTACAAACTGTGTACATGACTGCCGCCTGGCAGCACCTGATCTCTTACAGGGGGCCGTGATCAGCACAATTAACCCCTCAGGTGCCGCACCTGAAGGGGTTAATTGTGCGCATCATAGCCCCCAGTAAGAGATCCGGGGCTGCCGGGCAGCAGAGGGCAGACCCCCCTCCCTCCCCAGTTTAAATTTCATTGGTGGCCAGTGCGGCCCCCCCCACCCTCCCTCTATTGCATTAATAACATTGGTGGCAGTGTGCGGCCTCCCTTCTCCCCCCCCCATCATTGGTGGCAGCAGAGTTCCGATCGGAGCCCCAGCGATTAAACTGGGACTCCGATCGGAAGTCTATGCCAGCCTCAGTGCCTCATCACATCTCCTGCCACAGTGCGCCGTGATTTGCCAGCCACACTGCCTCAACACATTAGAAGCCATAATGCCCCCTGACTATACCAGCCATGATTCCTCATCAAATTTACAGCCACAGTGCCCCCTGACTTTGCTAGATTGCCTCATCACATTAGCAGCCATAATTCCCTCTCACTATGCCAGTCTCAATGCCACCTGGCAACCACAGTGTCTCATCACATTGCAAGCCACAGTGTTTAATCACAGTGCCCGCTGACTACGCTAGCCACAGAGCACTATCATAAGTAGGGCCAGTTCACACCACTTATTCTCTCCCCCACCCTCCCCCCTTCATCATTGGTGGCAGCGGAGTTCCGATCGGAGTCCCAGTTTAACCGCTGGGGCTCCGATCGGTAACCATGGCAACCCCAGGACGCTACTGCAGTCCTGGTTGCCATGGTTACTTAGCAATAGTAGAAGCATCATACTTACCTGCTGGCTGCTGCGATGTCTGTGTCCGGCCGGGAGCTCCTCCTACTGGTAAGTGACAGCAATGCGCCGCACAGACCTGTCACTTACCAGTAGGAGGAGCTCCCGGCCGGACACAGACATCGCAGCAGCCAGCAGGTAAGTATGATGCTTCTACTATTGCTAAGTAACCATGACAACCAGGACTGCAGTAGCGTCCCGGTTGCCATGGTTACCGATCAGAGCCCCAGCGGTTAAACTGGGACTCCGAAAGGAACTCCGCTGCCACCAATGATAGGGGGGGGGGGAGAGAATAAGTGGTGTGAACTGGCCCTACTTATGATAGTGCTCTGTGGCTAGCGTAGTCAGCGGGCACTGTGATTAAACACTGTGGCTTGCAATGTGATGAGACACTGTGGTTGCCAGGAGGCATTGAGACTGGCATAGTGAGAGGGAATTATGGCTGCTAATGTGATGAGGCAGTGTGGCTGGCAAATCACGGCGCACTGTGGCAGGAGATGTGATGAGGCACTGAGGCTGGCATAGACTTCCGATCGGAGTCCCAGTTTAATCGCTGGGGCTCCGATCGGAACTCTGCTGCCACCAATGATCGGGGGGGGGGGGGGAGAAGGGAGGCCGCACACTGCCACCAATGTTATTAATGCAATAGAGGGAGGGGGGGCCGGGGGAGGCCGCACACTGTGCCACCAATGATATTCAAACTGGGGAGGGGGGGTCTGCCCCCTGCTGCCTGGCAGCCCCGGATCTCTTACAGGGGGCTATGATACGCACAATTTACCCCTTCAGGTGCAGCACCTGAGGGGTTAATTGTACGGATCACAGCCCCCTGTAAGAGATCGGGTGCTGCCAGGCAGCAGGGGGCAGTCATGTACACAGTTCTTTTAGTATATTCTAACTAGAAGCGTCCCCATCACTATGGGAACGCCTCTGTGTTAGAATATACTGTCGGATCTGAGTTTTCACGAAGTGAAAACTCAGCTCTGAAAAAGCTTTTATGCAGACGGATCTTCGGATCCGTCTATATGAAAGTAACCTACGGCCACGGATCACGGACACGGATGCCAATCTTGTGTGCATCCGTGTTCTTTCACGGACCCATTGACTTGAATGGGTCCGTGAACCGTTGTCCGCCAAAAAAATAGGACAGGTCATATTTTTTTGACGGACAGGATACATGGATCACGGTCTCGGCTGCAAAACGGTGCATTTTCCGATTTTTCCACGGACCCATTGAAAGTCAATGGGTCCGCGAAAAAAAAACGGAACACGGCACAACGGCCACGGATGCACACAACGGTCGTGTATGAGGCCTAAGGCTGAGTTCATACATGAATTATTTGGTCAGTTTTGGCCCCTTGACTGCCCAAATAAGTGAAGTGCACAGTGATTCTAAGAGTGACGCCTGTCATCTGCATGTTATACGGACTCACAGTATTATTTCACTACCAAAGCAGACTCCCTATTAGTGATGAGCGGGAGGTGCCATATTCGATTTCGCGATATTTCGCGAATATTCGATTGAATATTCGTCTTATATTCGTCGAAATCGAATATTCGTCATTATGCTATTTATCGCGAATAATAATAATTAATCGCGTATTGCGATTTTGTGTATTTTACGAATATTCGCCATATTGCTATATATTCTTGTTTTAGAATATGACGAATATGACGAATATTCTAAAAAACGAAGTTATAGCAATATAGCGAATATTCGTAAATTACACATATAGACTGCAATTTCACTAATGTAATGGTATAATCTTTTTTTTTTGGTCTAATTTTTTTTGTCTCTTTCTGAATCAGAAAGAGACAAAAAAAATTTGACAAAAAAAAAAGATTATAGCACTACATTAGTGAAATTTCAGTCTATATATGTAATTTACGAATATTCGCTATGTTGCTAAATATTCTTGTCTTACAATATGACGAATATTCTAAAAAACTAATATATAGCACTATATCACATATATTTGTTTTTTAGAATATTAATTTTTTTCCCCCCAACTAGTACAGTTATTGCCCTTCGGCATACTCCTCCCCGACAAGCGTCCCCGTTACCATGGGAACGCCTGGTGGTTAGAATATACCATCGGATCTGAGTTTTCACGATCTAACTCAGATCCGATGGTATATTCTAACCACCAGGCGTTCCCATGGTGATGGGGACGCTTGAAGTTAGAATATACCGCCAGGGCACTGTTAACCGCGCAATTAACCCCTCAGGTGTGGGTTAATTGCGCGGATCACAGCGCCCTGTGCACCCTCCACCCCACCTCCCCAGTATTAAAATAATTGGTGGCCAGTGCACCCTAACCCCCCTTCCCCCCCTGGCAGTGGCCACAGGGTCCCCCTTCCCCCCCCCGTCATTGGTGGCAGCAGGCAGTTCCGATCGAGTCCCAGCGTAATGGCCGGGCTTTGATCGGTTACCATGGCAGCCAGGACGCTACTGAAGTCCTGGCTGCCATGGTTAGTTAATCACTCAGCAGCTTTTACTTACCTGCGGGGCTCTCCTCCTTCTGAGAACTCACAGGTCTATGTGGCGCATTGCCGAAGGCATATGCGGCGCATAGACCTGTGAGTTCTCAGAAGGAGGAGAGCCCCACAGGTAAGTAAATGCTGCTGAGTGAAACTGCCTGCTGCCACCAATGACGGGGGGAGGGGGATTGGGGGGGGAGGAAGGGGGACCCTGTGGCCACTGCCACCAATGATTTTAATACTGGGGAGAGGGGGGTTAGGGCGCACTGGCCACCAATTATTTTAATACTGGGGAGCGGGGGGGGCGCACTGCCACCAATTATTTTAATATTGGGGAGGTGGGGGGGAGGGCGCACAGGGCGCTGTGATCAGCGCAATTAACCCGCACCTGATGGGTTAATTGAGCGGATCACAACACCCTGACGGTATATTCTAACTTCAAGCGTCCCCATCACCATGGGGACGCCTAGTGGTTAGAATATACCATCGGATCTGAGTTAGATCGTGAAAACTCAGATCCGATAGTATATTCTAACCACCAGGCGTTCCCATGGTGACAGGGACGCTTGTCGGGGAGGAGTATGCCGAAGGGCAATAACTGTACTAATTGGGGGAAAAAAAAAGAATATTCTATAAAACGAATATATGTGATATAGTGCTATATATTAGTTTTTTAGAATATTCGTCATTTTTTACCATCTAAACTCTTGATTCCTCCCTGCTTCTTGCTTGTGGGCCAATGACTCATTGGCCCACAAGCATTTTAAGCAGGAAGGAATCATGTGTTCAGATGGAGAAAATGACAAATATTCGATATTGCGAATATAGTGCTATATATTCATTATATTTGCGAATTATCTAAGTTGTGATATTCGCGATTAATATTCGCTATGCGAATATTCGCGCTCAACACTACTCCCTATGCGTGTTACTGCAAGGCAAAGTGTTCTACACCACTATAAAGGCTCTCAGCAGGCAGGAAATAGACGTTTTTTAACATAATTCGCCGCGAATACAAACTGAATTTATCCCGAAAAATTCGGCGAACCGGCAAATCGATTTTTTTTTTTATTCGCTCATCTCTTGTTATGATGGTTACCCTTTTGCCTTCAAAGCAGCTCTGACCCATAGAGGCATGGCACAAGGCATTAGCAGCAGATCCTTTAAGTCCTGTAAGTTGCCCAATGTTGCCTCCATGGATCAGACTTGCTTTACCAGCACATCACACAGATTTTCAATTTTGAGATCTTGGGAATTTGTAGCAAAGTCATCGGCACAATCTCCTTGTCATGTTCCTTATTCCTGAATATATTGTGCAGCATAGCCAGGGCATTATCCTGCTGTAAGAGACCACTCCCTTTATTGGGCACTGTTGCCATGAAGTGGGGGTACAATGTATAGATAGTAGGTGTCCCATCCACATGATGCCATGATCCAAGGTTTCCCAGCAGAACTTCACCCAGAGCTTCACACTGCCTCCACCGCCTCCTCTTCTTACCATACTGCATCTTGGTACCATCTCTACTCCAGGCAAGTGACTCACCCAGCCATCAACATGAGGTAAATGTCATTCATCATACCAGGCCACCTTCTTCCATTGCACTATGGTCCAATACATTCCAGGGACACCCCACAAGACCTGACGTTTTGGAGCTGCTGTGACGCGGTCATCTAGCCATCACAATTTGTTCCCTGTTTTCACTAACATCATCTGTTGGGGGATAGTTGGTACACTCTCATGCACATAACATAGTCAGCTGGTCCCACCGAAATTGCACACCTTTAGACAACCCTCCTGATATGGCTTTCTTATGCTATGACGAGCGATGGGGGTGAGTGTTTACTCGACGATTACCAATTGAAAGTAGCTGGTCACAGGGATTTCCAAAAAGGCCACACCATGCAGTTATCGGAACTTGAAAAATGTGAAGAGATAATCCATACCAGACAACCATTATAAAGCTGAAAGTTTAAGAGATACTTTTCATTTAGACAAACCTCAAAATTAGCTAATTGCAGGATATAACCTCAGCAATCAGCTGTAATCTGCTGGGGAAATCATCAGCAAGTGTAGAATTTCCTTGCAGTGCCACCTCACGGGAAGTAAGGTATTACACAATTCTCATTGAAATCAATTGGTTGTAGGTGTAATGCATAGACAAGGTGGGTCCTCCAGTGCAAGAGATGCTGATAGAGGTCCCACACTAGGAAGCCCCTTCCTTTTTTATTATATCAGAAATACTGTAATTGGGTATTTTTAAATGGATTTTCTTAACCCGACAGCCCCTTTATAGTGAATTATAGTGTCCAAAATGTCAATTGTAGAGTTTTCTTTTTAAGTATTCTTTTGCTAGGATCCACTAAAAGTGTCTGGAATCCGAATATTAAACTTTGCTCTCATCATCATATTTTTAACAATGTAATGAAAAAAGATGGCCATTATTTGGCTGATTTTGTTCCCAGAATTCATGCTTCGTGTTCCAGCAGGATGTGATTAAATCCACAAAAGCCCAGCCTAAGAGTTTTCAAAAGGATTAACCAAAGCTGTTCTACTAACAAAACACAAATTTTAACATGAAAACTTTGATTCCCTTTATTTTTTTTAATGAGTTTGTAAGGACAGATGATAATGAATGTCATTGTTGTGGCACACACGCAACATCTTTCCATTTAACATGCAATACATGTTAAAATGCTAGTGTTACATTTAGTAGAATTCATTGTAGGCAGCCTGTGGATGAGCGGTTACCGATGTAAGCCTCACTCTGGTTAACTTATTTTATTCAACTTTTCCCTTTTATTACTTTTATGTGCAAAACTTCAAAGCCTAAAGACCACGTCCACCGATTAGACTGGGATTGGAAGCTTATTTTCCAGGCTACTGTGATTTGTGGCTGGAAGACGAGTCTGATGCCTACTATGGCACCATTTCAGATCCAGCATTGACACCATGATTTGTTTCATCTTCTCCCTCACTGATAGCTTAAAGCCTACTTGCCCTACTTGAACCACCTACTACTTACAGCAGACATGTCATAGACTTTCTCTGAGACCTAAGCTTAGTTTAATGGCATAGATTTTATGATGTTTACCTTCTCAGACAGGGACACATATCCCAACTACTCTTCCAAAGGGCAACATAGACCCAACATTAATCAAACTACAGTCACCACAAGGACAGTCTTGTCTTTCAGAGCTAGATTCACAAATTAAATCGGTGGCACCAACATTTAGCAACCGACCATTGGATTTATGCTGTGGTCTTGTAATTGTGCATGCCACGGATCATTCTGCACACAGATTTTGAAGCATTCAATGGGGTGAGTCCATGGGTGTCCACCGGCCATGATTTCCAAGTGGAACCGATGACAAGAATTGATATGTATTTTTTCAGTTGCATATCAACTATGCCATGGATTCCCACTGAGAGGCTGAATACAGTAGTTTTTGCTGGTGGATTTTGAGAGCCAAAATCGATGTGGGAGGTCTGGCTTGTGAACATACCTTCAATGAAATAAACTGTGTGAAAATAACTGACAAATACTAGCAAAAATTCTGAGTACATAATCTCAGTGGTCTGTACTAAATAACCTGGCAGCAGGGTGAGACTGGGGTTCCTTGGGCCCACCAGAACAAATTATTGAGGCCCAACCCTTATAACCCGTCAATAAAGTCTAAAAAGTTTTGATTCAAAGAAATAAACCCTATTTACGCTGTATTGTCCCAAAAAGCAGCTCCAATAGTCATTTTTCCTGGACCTTTAGGGCCCACTATGGGATCATAGCCTGGTCCCACCAGAGGAACCTCTGGTACTCTGATGGGCCAGTCAGACACTGTTTGGAAGTACCAATTTGAACGACCTTTTTTACAATTTTATTTTCTAAACGCCACAAAAAGGGCCACCTTGTAATTCCTCTTTTATTCCAATTTTAGTAATACACTGCTCTGAGTAAAGTCTGTGTAAACTTTTACCACATAAGAAACCAGCCACATCCACTGACATCCCTCAGGATTTATAAGGTTCTGCTTCAAACTTCAGTAGATCCATCAAAGTTTTGAAGACTGTAGGATAGGGGCGTACATTGAAATCGAGAGGCCCCATAGCGAATCTCAGAACTGGGCCCCCCACCCAAATATAAATATATAAAATACAATTATTGTACTAGTGCAGGGATGGCCAACCTGCGGCTCTCCATCTGCTGTAAAACTACAACTCCCACCATGCCCTGCTGTAGGCTAATAGCTGTAGGCAGTGTGGGCATGTTGGGAGTTATAGTTTTGCAACAGCTGGAGAGCCTCAGGTTGGCAATCCCTGTACTAGTGTATGCTTATTTATATATATATTGTGGTAAGGTGTATAGTGCTGGAAGGCGTGTTGTTCCACTCGGGTACCTCAGATGGGTAAGACAGATAAAATCCAGAGAGTGGCAGTGGTCTCAGCAAAAGCATAGTTTGCTGAGACAGTTTTGTATACATTTTCTGGGCTGGATTTTACTTGGACTGGCAGTTAGGCTTGGTAGAGGGAGCTGCCAGTCCATACTCTTCCGGCACGGGTACTCCCTTTCACCTGAGGTGATTACAGGTGAGGCCTGCTCTAATTAGGCTGCGATAAAGCACCTCCCAGTGTGTCAGTCAGAAGAGTGTGTGTTATCAGAGATTTATTGTGCAACAGAGGCCTGCTGGAGTCTCTGGGAGAGTGGTCTCAGCCGGGCTGGCTGAGGGGCCACGGGGCTAGTTAGCCGGAACGTTGGGGGACTCCACGAGGTCCAGGAAGTGACTGTCGCAAGGCCAGAGAAAGGTGGACTTCTGGGCCACAATCCCCAAAATGACTGGACTTTGTTACAGCCTAGATAGTGTTGGAGCACAGGCTGGAAAAGCCGCATGGTTGTACCGTGTGTGAACGGTGTTATAAGTGAGGTAGGAATACTCCTGTTTAGTTAGAGCCCAGACGGGCAAGGTGTTTGTTTTGCGAAAATAAACCTCACGTTTGGACCTGCAACCCGGCTGTTGTGGAGATAATTGTAAGAATGACCACCTAAAAAGAGCTAATCCCTCACAATATATATAAATAAGCATGGGGGAGGAGGTTTACTGTATGGCTCTAATAGCATCAACCCTCCTACAGACACAGAATGTGCTATAGAGCAGGATACGAGTATACTGACGCCACTTATGCAGTGGGTCAGGATATGGGTGGTTAATAGTCTATAGTTTGTTTGTGACGCCAATTGCAGCGTGCACAGGGTACTATCACAGGGTCCTCCCAAGGTGTTATAACGCACGTCCCAGATTAGGAATGCCAGAGTGGTGTAATGGCCTATAATGTCTCTATAGGTGATGATAATTGTGTCACCGGTGTCTCCTACCTGGGTACGGCTGGACTCCTGGCTCACTTGCAATAAATTTGAGTGTAGTGATAGTAGGAGTAATAGAGGAATTTTGCAGCCGAAATGATGTCCAGACCTTTAGATGAAGTTCAAACTTTTCTGTACTGAAGATAACTTAAATCCAAACAGAATACAGCTTTGGTCTTTTGTCCCAGCAGGTTTTGGCAATGGTTGGCAGGAATAAATCTTCTGCACTATACATCTGGAGCTCCTTGAAACTGTGGCAGGATTTTATCTTCTGCGCTTCTCTTTATCTTCTGCTTGGTGGGGACTGACTAGCTGAGGAGGAATATGGCTTCTCCTAGGTCTCTGGACTTTACTCACAGATATATTCTCAGGGAATGCTTTCGTCCTGGAACTCTGGAGGTTGTCTGCTTTCTTGTCATCCAACTGAGGCTGCAGGGCTCAGACTGGGTATTATGATCAATGTCTCAGCCAAGACACGATCCTGACTTTCTTCCCTATACAGGGAAACTCCTGAACTCTATCACACAGCCTTCCCCAACAGGGGTGGCTGGCACACTGACTCTAACTTCCTTCCCCTCCCATGCTGAAGGATGTGAGAACAGTCCACACCTCCACAGGGGGGAGCTAAACTGGAATAATCCATTACAGCCTAGATATACTAAACTGGGACTAGTTCCTTACCAATCCATTGCTGCCACCTGCTGGTGAACATGGAAAATTACAAGGAAATTTACATTTAACATAGGTTTAAATGCACAGTTGTGAAGACATGAGCAAAATCAGATGACAAATGTAAAGGCTCCTAACAGATAGTAGCGGGGTAGAGGCGTGTAGTAACACAAATCTGGGGTGTTACAAATGTCTCCTATAGAGATGTGTGTATGTGTGTGTGTATGTGTGTATATATATATATATACAGTACAGACCAAAAGTTTGGACACATCTTCTCATTCAAAGAGTTTTCTTTATTTTCATGACTATGGAAATTGTAGATTCACACTGAAGGCATCAAAACTATGAATTAACACATGTGGAATTATATACATAACAAACAAGTGTGAAACAACTGAAAATATGTCATATTCTAGGTTCTTCAAAGTAGCCACCTTTTGCTTTGATTACTGCTATGCACACTCTTGGCATTCTCTTGATGAGCTTCCAGAGGTAGTCCCCTGAAATGGTTTTCACTTCACAGGTGTGCCCTGTCAGGTTTAATAAGTGGGATTTCTTGCCTTATAAATGGGGTTGGGACCATCAGTTGCGTTGAGGAGAAGTCAGGTGGATACACAGCTGATAGTCCTACTGAATAGACTGTTAGAATTTGTATTATGGCAAGAAAATAGCAGCTAAGTAAAGAAAAATGAGTGGCCATCATTACTTTAAGAAATGAAGGTCAGTCAGTCAGCTGACAAATTGGGAAAACTTTAAAAGTAAGGGCTATTTGACCATGAAGGAGAGTGATGGGGTGCTGCGCCAGATGACCTGGCCTCCACAGTCACCAGACCTGAACCCAATGGAGATGGTTTGGGGTGAGCTGGACCGCAGAGTGAAGGCAAAAAGGCCAACAAGTGCTAAGCATCTCTGGGAACTCCGTCAAGACTGTTGGAAGACCATTTCAGGGGACTACCTCTTGAAGCTCATCAAGAGAATGCCAAGAGTGTGCAAAGCAGTAATCAAAGCAAAAGGTGGCTACTTTGAAGAACCTAGAATATGACATATTTTCAGTTGTTTCACACTTGTTTGTTATGTATATAATTCCACATGTGTTAATTCATAGTTTTGATGCCTTCATAGTCATGAAAATAAAGAAAACTCTTTGAATGAGAAGGTGTGTCCAAACCTTTGGTCTGTACTGTATATATATATATATATATATATATATATATATATTTGAAGGAATTCAGGGCAGCACACCTTGTAAAAAGCAAATGGGTGCCAGCGGTATTACACTTTACCAAAGTGATGATCCGAAAATAAATAAATACACCGCAGCACATCCAGTAGGTGAAGAAAACGGTGGGATCCTTTATTCACCCATGCAACGTTTCGATCCACTTGCTGGGACCATTTTCAAAATGGTCCCAGCAAGTGGATCGAAACGTTGCATGGGTGAATAAAGGATCCCACTGTTTTTTTCACCTACTGGATGTGCTGCGGTGTATTTATTTATATATATATGGGTAAGGCTTAGCAATTACAGAAAAATTCATGATAAATTTACGGTAGTAATTAGCGAAACCCAAAAAACGTTGTAAAGCCTTTAAGGATGAAGGCCTTACCCATTCCTTAATTGCTAAAACCTTACCAGGATCCATCTTAAAGGCGTGAGGAGTCAAAACGTGCCCTAGAAACAGTATCTCCTGTACACCAAAGACACATTTCTCTTGCTTAGCGGATAGCTGGTTCTCCCTCAACACCTCTAATACTTGTTTGACATGAGACACATGAGATTCGAAATCAGGAGAGAATATCAAAATGTCGTCAAGATAGACAATAATAAATTTCCCTAAGAACTCCCTAAGAATATCGTTCATTAAGTTTTGGAACACAGCTGGGGCATTGCTGAGTCCAAAAGGCATCACCGGATATTCAAAGTGTCCTATCAGAGTATTGAACGCTGTCTTCCATTCATCTCCCTCCTTGATTCGGATCAGATTGTATGCCCCTTTCAGGTCAATCTTGGAAAACCAGGTTGCCCCCAAAACCTGGTTAAATAAATCCGGAATCAATGGGAGAGAGTATCTATTTTGGACAGTGATTTTATTTAATCTCCGGTAATCAATACAAGGCCTAAGACCACCATCCTTCTTTTTAACAAAGAAAAAGCCTGCTCCCATAGGAGAGACTGAAGGTCTAATATGCCCTTTAGCAAGGCTCTCCTTAATATAATCTTCCATAGCCTTGCGTTCGGGCCCTGAAAGATTATAAATTCGCCCTTTAGGAAATTTGGCACCCTCTATTAGCTCTATGGCGCAATCATAAGGTCTATGGGGGGGTAGAACCTCTGGAGTAGGGGACGAGAACACATCAGAATATTCTTTAATAACAGAGGGTAATGTATTAGACCTTACTGAAACCCCAGCCTGGACCACGGACAAGCATGAGTCACACTTAGGTCCCCATCTCACCAACTCTCCTTTGGACCAATCAATTGTGGGGTTATGTAAACGGAGCCAAGGCAACCCTAGTACCACCTCAACCGGTAGGTTCTCCAGGACTAGAAGAGAACATCTCTCAGAGTGGCACACACCCACGGTCAGAGAAATGACCTCACCGTACCACCAATCAGGGGAGTAGCATCAATAGCCATGACATGGATAGGTGTAGGTAAAGCAAACATTGGAATACCCAATTTACTAGCAAACTCAAAGTCAATAAAGCTGGCCGCTGAACCGGAATCAATAAAGGCCTTACCCGGCCACTTATTAACCCCCAGAGAAATTGTTATGGGTACCAAAAGCTTACATTTAGAAAAATCAGGGTGTACCTGGTCTTTAGGTTGTCTTGCCTTAGAAGACTTGTCAGAGAGGACCCTCTTAGGACACTTGTTGATCCAATGGCCAGGATCTCCACAGTAAAAGCACTCTCCGCGTCTGCGACGAAGATTACCCCGGGTCATGCCAACCTGCATGGGTTCCTCGGTGGAGACCTCAGTGTTGTCCCTGGAAAAGGCCTCTGGCTGGACCACCATCTGAGAACAGAACTGTCGTTCTTGTCGTCTCTCTCTAACTCGTCTGTCAAGTTGGACAACTAGGGTCATCATCTCCTCTAAGGTCTCAGGAATTTGATAATTGACTAATAGATCTTTTAAATTATCAGATAGACCAGACCTAAACTGACTCTTCAGGGCTGGTTCATTCCATCTTGAGGGGACACACCACCGTCTGAATTGGGTGCAATACTCCTCCGCAGGGAGATGGCCCTGAACCAGTGCCCTAAGAGCCGTCTCGGCTACCAGGGCCCTGTCTGGTTCGTCATAGAGGGTACCCAGGGCCTGAAAAAAAACCTCCACCGAAGTTAGACAACTGGCCCCAGGAGGTAACGAAAATGCCCAGTCCTGGGGATCACCCTGTAGTAGAGAAATGATAATCCCCACGCGTTGGCTCTCGGGACCGGAGGACATGGGGCGCAAACGGAAGTAGAGTTTGCAACTCTCCTTAAAGGAGAGAAAGCTCTTCCGGTCTCCAGAAAAGGGTTCTGGGAGCTTGATCTGGGGTTCAAAATGTGGACTGGAGGGCAGAGGAGTGGAAGAACCTTGCCCTAACTCAAAAGAACGGAGTTTCTCTCCTAGCTCCTGCACCATCTGTGTCAAGTTAGAGACATGGTCAGTCAGGGTAGTAAGAGGATTCATGATACAGTGGTTATTGGGCCTGTTAATCTGTAACGGTCACGTCCACACACACACAGGGGGAGGGATAGTGACCACTGCGCTCCACCCTCACCCCTGGCCCTGCCTACTTGCCTCACGAGTCCTGATGACAGGGGACAACTGGACGACAGTCCCTAACTTAGGGTACGTGCAGGGAAGACAGACAAGACAAAATACGGAACATGAACAGACCGGGTCAGAACCAAGAGAGCTACGCAGTACAAAAGGGTTAGGCAAAGAATGGTCAGGAGAAGCCGGGGTCAAATACCAGGAGAGCAGATAAGTACCAGAGGAGTCCTAAGAGAGTAGTCAGGTGGGAGACGAGGTCACAATACCAGGACGGATGAGCAGTACAGGAGGAGCAGGCAAAGGATCGTCAGGGAACGGAATCAGGTGAGTAATCAGTAGTCCAACAAATAGCTAGGAACCTAGAAATTAACAGGCAACCTGTGACTAGCAGGCTGCCTATATTTATAGTGGGGAGTGAGGGTCATGTGACGTGGCCAGCGTCACATGACCGACAGACCAACCGAGTGATCAGCTCGGCGCTCAAGGCAGACTTAGGAGCAGGGAGCCACCCAGCATTAAAGCCGCCCTGGGAATGAGGTAAAACACAGATCCACATTCCCAAAGCTAAGCAACAGGTCTGCGGGTAATGGGGGACCGAGTGCACCTTCGGAACCCCGTTACACACACCTTCTCATTCAAAGAGTTTTCTTTATTTTCATGACTATGAAGGCATCAAAACTATGAATTGACACATGTGGAATTATATACATAACAAACAAGTGTGAAACAACTGAAAATATGTCATATTCTAGGTTCTTCAAAGTAGCCACCTTTTGCTTTGATTACTACTTTGCACACTCTTGGCATTCTCTTGATGAGCTTCAAGAGATAGTCCCCTGAAATGGTCTTCCAACAGTCTTGAAGGAGTTCTCAGAGATGCTTAGCACTTGTTGGCCCTTTTGCCTTCACTCTGCGGTCCAGCTCACCCCAAACCATCTCAATTGGGTTCAGGTCTGGTGACTGTGGAGGCCAGGTCATCTGGCGCAGCACCCCATCACTCTCCTTCATGGTCAAATAGCCCTTACTTTCAAAGTTTTCCCAAGTTTTCGGCTGACTGACTGACCTTCATTTCTTAAAGTAATGATGGCCATTCGTTTTTCTTTACTTAGCTGCTTTTTTCTTGCCATAATACAAATTCTAACAGTCTATTCAGTAGGACTATCAGCTGTGTATTCACCTGACTTCTCCTAAATGCCACTGATGGTCCCAACCCCATTTATAAGGCAAGAAATCCCACTTATTAAACCTGACAGGGCACACCTGTGAAGTGAAAACCATTTCAGGGGACTACCTCTTGAAGCTCATCAAGAGAATGCCAAGAGTGTGCAAAGCAGTAATCAAAGCAAAAGGTGGCTACTTTGAAGAACCTAGAATATGACATATTTTCAGTTGTTTCACACTTGTTTGTTATGTATATAATTCCACATGTGTTAATTCATAGTTTTGATGCCTTCAGTGTGAATCTACAATTTTCATAGTCATGAAAATAAAGAAAACTCTTTGAATGAGAAGGTGTGTCCAAACTTTTGGTCTGTACTGTGTGTATATATATATATATATATATATATATACAGGGAGTGCAGAATTATTAGGCAAGTTGTATTTTTGAGGATTAATTTTATTATTGAACAACAACCATGTTCTCAATGAACCCAAAAAACTCATTAATATCAAAGCTGAATATTTTTGAAAGTAGTTTTTAGTTTGTTTTTAGTTTTAGCTATTTTAGGGGGATATCTGTGTGTGCAGGTGACTATTACTGTGCAGAATTATTAGGCAACTTAACAAAAAACAAATATATACCCATTTCAATTATTTATTTTTACCAGTGAAACCAATATAACATCTCAACATTCACAAATATACATTTCTGACATTCAAAAACAAAACAAAAACAAATCAGTGACCAATATAGCCACCTTTCTTTGCAAGGACACTCAAAAGCCTGCCATCCATGGATTCTGTCAGTGTTTTGATCTGTTCACCATCAACATTGCGTGCAGCAGCAACCACAGCCTCCCAGACACTGTTCAGAGAGGTGTACTGTTTTCCCTCCTTGTAAATCTCACATTTGATGATGGACCACAGGTTCTCAATGGGGTTCAGATCAGGTGAACAAGGAGGCCATGTCATTAGATTTTCTTCTTTTATACCCTTTCTTGCCAGCCACGCTGTGGAGTACTTGGACGCGTGTGATGGAGCATTGTCCTGCATGAAAATCATGTTTTTCTTGAAGGATGCAGACTTCTTCCTGTACCACTGCTTGAAGAAGGTGTCTTCCAGAAACTGGCAGTAGGACTGGGAGTTGAGCTTGACTCCATCCTCAACCCGAAAAGGCCCCACAAGCTCATCTTTGATGATACCAGCCCAAACCAGTACTCCACCTCCACCTTGCTGGCGTCTGAGTCGGACTGGAGCTCTCTGCCCTTTACCAATCCAGCCACGGGCCCATCCATCTGGCCCATCAAGACTCACTCTCATTTCATCAGTCCATAAAACCTTAGAAAAATCAGTCTTGAGATATTTCTTGGCCCAGTCTTGACGTTTCAGCTTGTGTGTCTTGTTCAGTGGTGGTCGTCTTTCAGCCTTTCTTACCTTAGCCATGTCTCTGAGTATTGCACACCTTGTGCTTTTGGGCACTCCAGTGATGTTGCAGCTCTGAAATATGGCCAAACTGGTGGCAAGTGGCAACTTGGCAGCTGCACGCTTGACTTTTCTCAGTTCATGGGCAGTTATTTTGCGCCTTGGTTTTTCCACACGCTTCTTGCAACCCTGTTGACTATTTTGAATGAAACGCTTGATTGTTGGATGATCACGCTTCAGAAGCTTTGCAATTTTAAGAGTGCTGCATCCCTCTGCAAGATATCTCACTATTTTTGACTTTTCAGAGCCTGTCAAGTCCTTCTTTTGACCCATTTTGCCAAAGGAAAGGAAGTTGCCTAATAATTATGCACACCTAATATAGGGTGTTGATGTCATTAGACCACACCCCTTCTCATTACAGAGATGCACATCACTTAATATGCTTAATTGGTAGTAGGCTTTCGAGCCTATACAGCTTGGAGTAAGACAACATGCATAAAGAGGATGATGTGGTCAAAATACTCATTTGCCTAATAATTCTGCACGCAGTGTATATATATATATATACAGTTACAAGAAAAAGTATGTGAATCCTTTGGAATGATATAGATTTCTGCATAAATTGGTCATAAAATGTGATCTGATCTTCATCTAAGTCACAACAATAGATAATCACAGTCTGCTTAAACTAATAACACACAAAGATTTAAATGTTGCCATGTTTTTATTGAACACACCATGTAAACATTCACAGTGCAGGTGGAAAAAGTATGTGAACCCTTGAATCTAATAACTGGTTGAACCTCCTTTGGCAGCAATAACTTCAACCAAACGTTTCCTGTAGTTGCAGATCAGACGTGCACAACGGTCAGGAGTAATTCTTGACCATTCCTCTTTACAGAACTGTTTCAGTTCAGCAATATTCTTTGGATTTCTGGTGTGAATCGCTTTCTTGAGGTCATGCCACAGCATATCAATCGGGTTGAGGTCAGGACTCTGACTGGGCCACTCCAAAAGGCGTATTTTCTTCTGTTCAAGCCATTCTGTTGTTGATTTACTTCTATGCTTTGGGTCGTTGTCCTGTTGCAACACCCATCTTCTGTTGAGCTTCAGCTGGTGGACAGATGGCCTTAAGTTCTCCTGCAAAATGTCTTGATAAACTTGGGAATTCATTTTTCCTTCCATGATAGCAATCCGTCCAGGCCCTGACGCAGCAAAGCAGCCCCAAACCATGATGCCCCCACCACCATACTTCACAATTGGGATGAGGTTTTGATGTTGGTGTGCTGTGCCTCTTTTTCTCCACACATAGTGTTGTGTGTTTCTTCCAAACAAATCCACTTTGGTTTTATCTGTCCACAGAAAATGTTGTCAGTACTGCTGTGGAACATCCAGGTGCTCTTGTGGAAACTGTAAATGTGCAGCAATGTTTTTTTTGGACAGCAGTGGCTTCCTCTGTGGTATCCTCCCATGAAATCTATTCTTGTTTAGTGTTTTAAGTATTGTAGATTCGCTAACAGGGATGTTAGCATATGCCAAAGACTTTTGTAAGTCTTTAGTTGACACTCTAGGATTCTTCTTCACCTCATTGAGCAGTCTGTGCTGTGCTGTGCTCTTGCAGTCATCTTTATAGGACGGCCACTCCTAGGGAGAGTAGCAGCAGTGCTGAACTTTCTCCATTTATAGACAATTTGTCTTACCATGGACTGATGACCAGCAATGCTTTTGGATATACTTTTATAACCCTTTTCAGCTTTATGCAAGTCAACAATTCCTAATCGTAGGTCTTCTGAGAGCTCTTTTGTGCGAGGCATCATTCACATCAGGCAATGCTTCTTGTAAAAGGCAAACCCAGAAGTGGTGTGTGTTTTTTATAGGGCAGGGCAGCTGTAACCAACACCTACAATCTCATCTCATTGATTGGACTCCAGTTGGCTGACACCTCACTCCAATTAGCTCTTGGAGATGTAATTAGTCTAGGGGTTCACATACTTTTTCCACCTGCACTGTGAATGTTTACATGGTGTGTTCAATAGAAACATGGCAACATTTAATTCTTTGTGTGTTATTAGTTTAAGCAGACTGTGATTGTCTATTGTTGTGACTTAGATGAAGATCACATCACATTTTATGACCAATTTGTGCAGAAATCCATATCATTCCAAAGGGTTCACATACTTTTTCTTGCAACTGTACATTAAATATATATATATATATATATATATATGCACTGCTCAAAAAAATAAAGAGAACACAAAAATAACACATCCTAGATCTGAATTAATTAAATATTCTTCTGAAATAGTTTGTTCTTTACATAGTTGAATGTGCTGACAACAAAATCACACAAAAATTAAAAATGGAAATCAAATTTTTCAACCCATGGAGGTCTGGATTTGGAGTCACACTCAAAATTAAAGTGGAAAAACACACTACAGGCTGATCCAACTTTGCTGTAATGTCCTTAAAACAAGTCAAAATGAGGCTCAGTAGTGTGTGTGGCCTCCAAATGCCTGTATGACCTCCCTACAACGCCTGTGCATGCTCATGATGAGGTGGCGGACGGTCTTCTGAGGGATCTCCTCCCAGACCTGGACTAAAGCATCTGCCAACTCCTGGACAGTCTGTGGTGCAACATGACGTTGGTGGATAGAGCGAGACATGATGTCCCAGATGTGCTCAATTGGATTCAGGTCTGGGGAACGGGCGGGCCAGTCCATAGCATCAATGCCTTCGTCTTGCAGGAACTGCGGACACACTTCAGCCACATGAGGTCTAGCATTGTCTTGCATTAGGAGGAACCCAGGGCCAACCGCACCAGCATATGGTCTCACAAGGGGTCTGAGGATCTTATCTCGGTACCTAATGGCAGTCAGGCTACCTCTGGCGAGCACATGGAGGGCTGTGCGGCCCTCCAAAGAAATGCCACCCCACACCATTACTGACCCAATGCCAAACCGGTCATGCTGAAGGATGTTGCAGGCAGCAGAACGTTCTGCGTGGCGTCTCCAGACTCAGTCACATCTGTCACATGTGCTCAGTGTGAACCTGCTTTCATCTGTGAAGAGCACAGGGCGCCAGTGGCGAATTTGCCAATCTTGGTGTTCTCTGGCAAATGCCAAACGTCCTGCACGGTGTTGGGCTGTAAGCACAACCCCCACCTGTGGACGTCGGGCCCTCATATCACCCTCATGGAGTCTGTTTCTGACCGTTTGAGCAGACACATGCACATTTGTGGCCTGCTGGAGGTCATTTTGAAGGGCTCTGGCAGTGCTCCTCCTGTTCCTCCTTGCACAAAGGCGGAGGTAGCGGTCCTGCTGCTGGGTTGTTGCCCTCCTACGGCCTCATCCACGTCTCCTGATGTACTGGCCTGTCTCCTGGTAGTGCCTCCATGCTTTGGACACTACGCTGACAGACACAGCAAACCTTCTTGCCACAGCTCGCATTGATGTGCCATCCTGGATAAGCTGCACTACCTGAGCCACTTGTGTAGGTTGTAGACTCCGTCTCATGCTACCACTAGAGTGAAAGCACCGCCAGCATTCAAAAGTGACCAAAACATCAGCCAGGAAGCATAGGAACTGAGAAGTGGTCTGTGATCACCACCTGCAGAACCACTCCTTTATTGGGGGTGTCTTGCTAATTGCCTATAATTTCCACCTGTTGTCTATCCCATTTGCACAACAGCATGCGAAATTGATTGTCACTCAGTGTTGCTTCCTAAGTGGACAGTTTGATTTCACAGAAGTGTGATTGACTTGGAGTTACATTGTGGTGTTTAAGTGTTCCCTTTATTTTTTTGAGCAGTGTAGTATATATATATATATATATATATATATATATACACTCACCTAAAGAATTATTAGGAACACCATTCAGAACTGCCTTAATTCTACATGGCATTGATTCAACAAGGTGCTGATAGCATTCTTTAGAAATGTTGGCCCATATTGATAGGATAGCTGTCACGGAACCATGAACCAGACGTACAACAAGAGATAAGTGAAAATAAGAAGGCTTTATTGAAAATAAAGCTGTAAAGCAAAAGTCCAAACGGATGGTGAAACCGAGCAGAGTCTTTGCGAAGCCAGAGGTCAGGAACCAGAAGGGTAGTCAGACGAAGCCAGGATCAGGAACCAGCAGGGTAGTCAGACGAAGCCAGGATCAGGAACCAGCAGGGTAGTCAGACGAAGCCAGGATCAGGAACCAGCAGGGTAGTCAGACGAAGCCAGGATCAGGAACCAGAAGCAGCAGCAGTCTTAGAAGCATGTGAACACAAGGGGACCAAGCAAGGAACTGAAGCCACAGACCTCCTATATATATGAGCTAGGCATCCAGCTCCTCCCAGGGGAAGGAGGAGCCGCAGGGTGGAAGGCTACAAGAAACCCAGGACCCAAGATGGCCGCCAGCACATGTCAAACGAAGGAGAGCAGCAAGCAGGTAAGTCCATGACAGTACCTCCCCCTCAAGGGCCCCTCCTCCGCGGAGCACAAAACGGTTTCTGAGGGAAGCGTGCGTGGAAGGCTCGGAGCAAGGCAGGAGCATGGACATCTGCGGAGGGAACCCAGGAACGCTCCTCTGGACCATAACCACGCCAATGGACCAAAAACTGCAACCGACCGCGGACCAGGCGTGAGTCCAGGATATTGCTCACCTCATATTCCTCACGATTGCCCACTTGGACCGGACGAGGCCGAGGAACCGAGGAAGTGAAACGATTACACACCAGTGGCTTCAACAGGGAGACATGAAACACGTTGGAGATCCGCATGCCAGGAGGAAGCGCAAGGGCATAGGCTACCGGGTTTACCCTGCGAAGCACTCGGAAGGGACCAACAAAGCGAGGCGCCAGCTTGGGAGTGGGCACTCGAAGGTTGAGGTTGCGGGTGGACAACCATACACGGTCTCCGACCTGGTAGGAAGGAGCAGGCGCTCGTCTGCGATCAGCCTGGAATCTCTGGCGCTGCGCAGAGACCTCAAGGGACTTCTGGATCTGTACCCAAGAAGCACGTAGGACGGAAAGGTGATCCTCCACAGCCGGAATATCCTGGGGAGAGAATACCTCCGGTAACACGGCAGGTTGGAACCCATAATTGACCATGAAGGGAGACGTCCCAGAGGAAGAGTTCACCGCCGTGTTCCTGGCAAACTCAGCCCAAGGCAGGAGGTCAACCCAATTGTCTTGGTGATCGGAGACATAGCAACGAAGGAATTGCTCCAAGGCCTGATTGGATCGTTCTGCGGCCCCATTGGACTGAGGGTGGTAGGCCGAGGAGAAGGAGAGATGAATCCCCAACTGGGAGCAAAAGGCGCGCCAGAACCTGGACACAAACTGACTCCCCCGATCCGACACAATCTCCTTAGGCAAACCGTGCAACCGGAAGACCTCCCTGGCAAAAATCGTGGCCAACTCTTGTGCAGAGGGTAACTTCTTGAGAGGAACACAGTGGCACATTTTGGAAAACCGATCCACAATCATGAGAATGACCGTATGGCCTCGGGATGCAGGGAGGTCCACAATGAAATCCATCCCCAGGTGTGACCATGGGCGCTCCCCGGTGGCTATGGGTTGCAGAAGGCCCAACGGAAGGTGCCGAGGGGACTTACTCTGGGCACAAACGGAGCATGCCGCTACATATGCGGCGATGTCGGAACGTAGGGAAGGCCACCAGAACAGACGTGAAACAGCCCAGGACAGCTGATTCTTTCCAGGATGCCCCGCGGTCTTGGAGTTATGGTAGGTTCGCAACAACCGAGTGCGCAACTCCTCAGGCACAAAACATCTGCCGTTGGGTCTCCCAGAGGGAGCACCAGATTGAGCCGCCAAAATCTGCTCACCCAGGGGAGAGGTCAGGCTGGTGCGAATGGCGGCCAGGATCTGATTCGGAGGTATGACCGAAGTCGGAATCGACTCCTCCCTGGACAGCTCGGAGTACTGCCGTGATAAGGCATCCGCCCTGATGTTCTTGGAACCGGGTAGGTAGGAGACCACGTAATTAAAACGTGACAAGAACAGAGCCCATCTGGCCTGACGTGGTGTCAATCTCTTGGCCTCAGAAAGGTAGGTCAGATTCTTGTGGTCCGTCAGGATGAGAACCGGAACCACCGAACCCTCGAGCAAGTGCCTCCATTCTTTAAGGGCCTGCACGATGGCCAATAACTCCCTGTCACCAATCTGATAGTTGCACTCCGCGGAAGACAGTTTCCGGGAGTAAAACCCACAAGGAAGCAGAGGACCCTCTGGTGTTCTACGCTGAGACAGAAGGGCGCCTACTCCCGTCTCAGACGCGTCCACCTCGAGGACAAAGGGCAACCCAGGGTTGGGATGCGACAGAATCGGAGCCGACACAAAGGCGGACTTTAGGGCCTCAAAAGCTCGGATGGCCTCGAGCGGCCAGACCTGGGAATTACTGCCCTTCCTGGTCAGATCCGTGAGAGGCTTGGCCAGCATGGAAAAGTCCCTGATGAACTTCCGATAATAATTGGCGAAGCCCAAAAAGCGCTGCAGGGAACGAAGACCACTGGGCTGGGGCCACTGTAAGACAGCCGAAACCTTCTCAGGATCCATGGAGAACCCCTCAGCGGAAATGATGTAACCTAAGAAGGTTACCTGGGATCGGTGAAATTCGCATTTCTCAAGCTTACCGAACAGCTTGTTCTCTCGTAACCGTTGCAACACTCGTCTGACATCCAGAATGTGGGCCTCCATGGATTCAGAATATACCAAGATGTCATCCAAATAGACTACCACACACTGCTGCAACAGGTCACGGAAAACATCGTTGATGAATTCCTGAAAGACTGCGGGCGCATTGCACAACCCAAAGGGCATAACCAAGGATTCGTAATGACCGGTCCTGGTGTTAAACGCGGTCTTCCACTCATCGCCCGCCTTGATCCTTACCAGGTTATATGCCGCCCTCAGGTCGAGTTTGGTAAAGACCGTGGCCCCTTTAAGGCGATCGAACAGCTCGGAAATCAAGGGTATCGGGTAAGCGTTCTTGATCGTGATGCGATTGAGACCCCTGTAATCGATGCAAGGCCTCAACTCACCGCCCTTCTTTTTCACAAAGAAAAATCCAGCCCCTGCCGGGGACGAAGATTTGCGAATGTGTCCGCGTGAAAGCGCCTCCCTCACGTACTCCTCCATGGCCTCATTCTCCGCTACCGACAGTGGATAGACTTTGCCACGAGGAGGAACGGCACCAGATTGTAACTCTATGGCACAATCGTATGGGCGGTGCGGAGGTAGGGCAACCGCGCGCACCTTATCGAATACATCCCGGTACTCCTCGTATTCAGGAGGCAACAGAGAGTCCGAGGAAGTACACAGCAACTTGACAGACCCATGGATGCAACTAGCCCCACACTGCGGTGACCACGAGAGGATCTCGACCGATCTCCAATCGAAAGTCGGATTATGCTTCTGGAGCCAGGGGTACCCCAAGACCACCGAGTAGTGTGGAGACGAAATAACCTGGAGGCAGACCGATTCTCTGTGAACGGCACCAATGGCTATCCCCACTGGAAGGGTCTCATGAGTCACGTGTGGCGGCAGAAGGGGTCTGCCGTCTATCGCCTCAAGAGCCAGTGGGGAACCTCGAGCCTGCAGAGGAATGGAATTGGCGGCAGCGAACACACTATCAATGAACAAACCACCAGCACCAGAGTCCACCAACGCCTGCGTCGTCACCGAGCCCCCGACCCAGGAGAGGACAACAGTGATCAGTGGTTTGTCAACACGGGAAACCGGGGACGAGGAGACTCCACCCAAGATCTGCCCCCGACAGGATCTCAGGGTACGAGCGTTTCCCGGACGGTTCGGACATGCCAACCGAAAATGCCCACCGAGACCACAGTACATGCATCGGCCCTCGCGTCTCCGGAGTGCCCTCTCCCCCTCGGACAGGCGAGCAAACCCCAGCTGCATGGGTTCACCCCCAGACAAGTCATCCCCAGGAGGCGTGGGAGGAGAGGGAGGCACGGGTGGGACAGCAAACGTAGGCACCAATCTGTTAGAAGACCTCCGCAGGTTCTCCTTAAAGGAAGGTCTCTCCCTGAGTCTGGTGTCAATCAAAATCAGGAAAGAAATAAGAGACTCGAGCTCAACTGGTAGGTCCTTAGCTGCAACCTCATCCTTCAAGGCATCCGAGAGACCATGAGAGAAAGCAGCGACCAGAGCCTCATTATTCCAGCCCACCTCTGCTGCCAGGGTACGAAACTCAATGGCGTATTCAGCTACGGATCGTGAACCCTGTCTGATGGACATAAGGAGCTTCGCAGCAGAGGCAGCACGAGCCGGCACATCGAATACCTTCCGAAGAGAAGCAACAAAACCGGAAAACTCGGCAACCACCGGATTGTTGTTCTCCCATAAAGGGCTGGCCCAGGCCAAGGCCTTGTCCGAGAGCAGCGAGATCAAGAAGCCCACCTTTGATCTCTCAGTAGGAAAGGCATGTGGCAGCAACTCGAAATAAATGCCCACCTGGTTAAGGAAACCTCGGCACTGAGTTGGCTCTCCCCCAAAGCGCTGTGGAAGAGGGGCAGAACCGGTCATACCCCGAAACACCGCAGGCGCAACAACAGGTGTCGGGGTAGACTCTGGCGCAACAACCGGAGCGGCAGTAGGAGCGAGCCCAGGAGCGACAACCGACCCATCGGCAACGGGAGCGAAATGAGCCATGCTTTCAAGCAGGGTTTGCAACGCCACAGCGAACCGACCCAACAGGTGATCCTGCTGATCAAGTCTGGCAACCAGCGTGGGTAGCGAGGATGGCCCTGTACCGTCAGAATTCATGGCTTGGTCCTAATGTCACGGAACCATGAACCAGACGTACAACAAGAGATAAGTGAAAATAAGAAGGCTTTATTGAAAATAAAGCTGTAAAGCAAAAGTCCAAACGGATGGTGAAACCGAGCAGAGTCTTTGCGAAGCCAGAGGTCAGGAACCAGAAGGGTAGTCAGACGAAGCCAGGATCAGGAACCAGCAGGGTAGTCAGACGAAGCCAGGATCAGGAACCAGCAGGGTAGTCAGACGAAGCCAGGATCAGGAACCAGCAGGGTAGTCAGACGAAGCCAGGATCAGGAACCAGAAGCAGCAGCAGTCTTAGAAGCATGTGAACACAAGGGGACCAAGCAAGGAACTGAAGCCACAGACCTCCTATATATATGAGCTAGGCATCCAGCTCCTCCCAGGGGAAGGAGGAGCCGCAGGGTGGAAGGCTACAAGAAACCCAGGACCCAAGATGGCCGCCAGCACATGTCAAACGAAGGAGAGCAGCAAGCAGGTAAGTCCATGACAATAGCATCTTGCAGTTGATGGAGATTTGAGGGATGCACATCCAGGGCACGAAGCTCCCGTTCCACCACATCCCAAAGATGCTCTATTGGGTTGAGATCTGGTGACTGTGGGGGCCATTTTAGTACAGTGAACTCATGGTCATGTTCAAGAAACCAATTTGAAATGATTCGAGCTTTGTGACATGGTGCATTATCCTGCTGGAAGTAGCGATGAGAGGATGGGTACATGGTGGTCATGAAGGGATGGACATGGTCAGAAACAATGCTCAGGTAGCCCGTGGCATTTAAACGATACCCAATTGGCACTAAGGGGCCTAGAGTGTGCCCAGAAAACATACCCCACACCATTACACCACCACCACCAGCCTGCACAGTGGTAACAAGGCATGATGGATACATGTTCTCATTCTGTTTACGCCAAATTCGGACTCTACCATTTGAATGTCTCAACAGAAATCGAGACTCATCAGACCAGGCAACATTTTTCCAGTCTTCAACAGTCCAATTTTGGTGAGCTCTTGCAAATTGTAGCCTCTTTTTTTCCAATTTGTAGTGGAGATGAGTGGTACCCGGTGGGATCTTCTGCTGTTGTAGCCCATCCGCCTCAAGGTTGTGCATGTTGTGGCTTCACAAATGCTTTGCTGCATACCTCGGTTGTAACGAGTGGTTATTTCAGTCAACGTTGCTCTTCTATCAGCTTGAATCAGTCGGCCCATTCTCCTCTGACCTCTAGCATCCACAAGGCATTTTTGCCCACAGGACTGCCGCATACTGGATGTTTTACCCTTTTCACACCATTCTTTGTAAACCCTAGAAATGTTTGTGCGTGAAAATCCCAGTAACTGAGCAGATTGTGAAATACTCAGACCGGCCCGTCTGGCACCAACAATCATGCCACGCTCAAAATTGCTTAAATCACCTTTCTTTCCCATTCTGACATTCAGTTTGGAGTTCAGGAGATTGTCTTGACCAGGACCACACCCCTAAATGCATTGAAGCAACTGCCATGTGATTGGTTGACTAGATAATTGCATTAATAAGAAAAAGAACAGGTGTTCCTAATAATTCTTTAGGTGAGTGTATATATATATATATATACACACACATGTACAACAGACAGAGGCCATGGTTTACAGCTCCAGGCATTACAGCACAGTGTTACACTAACAGTCAGTCACACACACAATGTGATCAAGATTGCTGCAGAGGGCAAAATAGAAACTTCTCTTGGCACCTGCTTCACATCCCTGCAGTGGCACTGGCAACCAGGAAGCACGCGACCGCCGCACCAGAGTTCAGATAGGATGATACTCCCTAGTGGTGTGCCTAGGGTGTTTGGCACCCGGGGAGTGTTCTTTCTCTGGCACCCCCCTCCCCCAATGCTTAAAAAAAATTGTACCCCCTCACAGTAGTATTGCCCATGTTGTACAACCTTCAATGTAGTTTTGTACAGATATGTGCCCCCTCACAGTAGTTATGCCCACATTGTGCCCTCTCACAGTAGTTATTCCCTCTCTGTGCTCCTTTCACAGTTGTAATGCCTTCTGTGTGCCCCCTTCACAGTAATAATCCCTATTGTGCCCTCTTCACAGTAATAATCCCCATTGTGCCTCCTTCATAGTAATAATCCCCATTGTGACCCCTTCAAAGTAATAATCCCCATTGTGTCCCCTTTATAGTAATAATCCCCATTGTGTCCTCTTAACAGTAATAATGCCCATTGTGCCCCTTCACAGTAATAATGCCCATTGTGCCCCCTTATTAATAGTAATTCCCACTGTGCTAGTAATGCCCTCTGTGCCCCCTCCATAGTAGAAATCCCCATTGTGCCCTCTTCACAGTAATAATGCCCACTGTGCCCCTTTCATTGTAGTAATGCCCTCTGACTCTGTGCCCCCAGCATAGTAGAAATGCCCATTGTGCCCCTTTCACATTAGTAATGCACTCTGATCCTCCTTCATAGTAGTAATGCACTCTGTGCCTCCTCCATAGTAGTAATGCCCTCTGTGCCCCCTCCATAGTAATAAAGCCCACTGTGCCCCCTCCATAGTAATAAAGCTTCACTATTAATTGCGCTGCCTGTCTGAAGGAGGGGAGGAGCACGAGGAGCTGAGCGGTGAGTAACAGGACTGCAGCTCCCAGCGCTCCAGCAATGAGCGCTTCCATGTGTATTGATGGAAGCGCTCATTGTTACTGGCACCCCCCCTGAGAGCCTGAAGCGGGGCGGACCACCCCCCTCGCCCCCCCCCCTTCCCCCCTTGGTATGCCCCTGATGCTCCCTTTCTCTGCTGCTGTGTAAACCGGCTTGTAAGCCGTAAGACTAGAAAGTGATGGGGCGGGGTCATTCAGCCCTACCGGGCCCTCCAACCTCACGGGCCCCATAGCGATCGCGTGGTCTGCCGCCATTAACGATACGCCACTGCTGTAGGAGAAGACTACTGAAGGGTAATGATGTAACTGTGGAAAATCTCTGATAACATCTCAAGATAGTCCCATTTTTTTCACAAATTGAATTATACAAAAAATAATCTCATCCTTCTTTAGGGAGAAAAGGGGAAGGGAAAACAGGTTTTTAAAGAACATCTAATGGTTTTACAGTCAAGTTTATCTTCTAATGTTCAAATATGTCTATGGAGTGGAGCCTGTAGAAGCCTGGCACAGCTCGTGGTTAAAAAGAGCCGCTTGTTCGCGCTCGCTCGGAGTGCTGCGTGACGTCACGGCAGTAGCTACGGTGGACTTTGGTCCTCCTGGTCCACCGTAGCTACTGCCGTGACGTCACGCAGCGCTCCGAGCGAGCGCGAACAAGCGGCTCTTTTTAACCACGAGCTGTGCCACCGGCCGGGGCAAGCTCTGTATTTTTAGAAAGATCATTTATCACCACTAGGGCTCAGCCCCCTACACCTTTCCTCATCCCGAACGGCACTTAAAAGAAAAGAAAAAAGAGAAAAAAAGAAAAAACTAGAAAGACGCAGGAGAACAGCCCTTGCAGAGGAACATCCAGGATAAAGGTATTCCAATCAATCTGTAAGTTTCTGTAATATTTACTGCGGACCTTCATAGTGCCACACTGGCTAGGAGAGCAATAGGGAGTATATGTCGCGCAGTACCTAATACATATATTATACACATCATTTATTTGATTTTCAACGGTGGCGATACCGTTGCGGTACCGCTGCGTCAGTCTATTTTAGTGCAAGCGCCGGTGTATCACGAGTGTTTTAACCTTTCTATACAGTTTTGTCATGTAAAAAATCATTTGCATAAACATGGGCATATGGGAAAGACATGCAAATGAGCAGAATCTGCCTTATTTTTCAGCTGTCATAAGACTATGAAACCAATAGAGGGCGCTATTGAGTTATGAACAGCGCCCTCTATTGGTTTCACAGTCTTATGACAAGACAAATATTCTTGTCAGAAGACTATGAAACCAATAGAGGGCGCTGTTCATAACTCAATAGCGCCGTCTATTGGTTTCATAGTCTTCTGACAAAAATATTAGACTGAGTCTTATGACAAGTATATTAGTGTAGCCTTTTGCATTGAAAATAGTAGAAAAAGTTAATTCAAGCTGCACTGCTGAGTGTCCCAGATAAGTGCACCGGGTCCTCAAATACCTGTCCCTTTAAGACGCATACGGTGGTGCACAGCCCCAAGCTTCAGAGACAGTAACAATTCAAAATGAAAAATAGAAGAGGCGGCACTCTAAGTGCCGCCTCTTCTATTTTTTTATTTCAAAATAACTTTGAGGTTTACTGGTTCTCAGCCAGATGAGAGCTGGTTTGGAATATCTCATAGTGCACAAGGCTGCCATTGTAAGGTATGCTGACTCAGCCTGTCATCTGTCTCATGGATAGATTGATGGCTTGCACATACCTGGCTTTTGGCATACAGCCTTTGTGTGGTTGTCTATTGTATGTCGTACATAATAGGAGTCTAAGACGCATCCTCTTAATGCTGTTTCCAAACCATTTTTGAACCAGACACCCTCTTCTCTTCCGAACAGGGGGTGCCTGGGGTTCTCCCATTGACTTTCATTATACTCGGGTGCTCGGCCGAGCACACGAATATAGCAATGTGTTTGGGCCGAACACCCGAATACTTTGGTGCTCGCTCATCACTAATAATTAATATTGATGAACAAATTAGTTAATTAAGAACCAGAGATGAGATTCGGGAAAATAATGTATCTTAATTAGAGAATAACCCACTAATTGTCAACATTAGAGTTGAGCGAACACCTAGATGTTCGGGGAGTTCGGCCGAACTTTAAAAAAAAGTTCGGGGTCGGGACCCGAACTTGATCCGAACTTGGACCCGAACCCCATTAAAGTCAATCGGGACCCGAACTTCACTTTATTATTTTCCATTATAACATGGTTATAACGGAAAATAATAGTATTAGCTTTTTCAGATCTGTGTTTTCACGATCGTGAAAACTCAGATCCGACAGTATATTCTAACACAGAGGCGTTCCCATGGTGATGGGGACGCTTCAAGTTAGAATATACTAAGAACTGTGTACATAACTTACCCCTGCTGCCTGGCAGCACCAGATCTCTTACAGAGGGGCTGTGATCCGCACAATTAACCCCTCCCCCGTCCCTCCCCAATATTAAAATCATTGGTGGCCAGTGCGGCCCCCCACCCCCCCTATTAAAATCATTGGTGGTTAGTGCGGCCCCCCCCTATTAAAATCATTAGTGTCCAGTGCGGCCTCCCCTCTCCCCCCCTAATTAAAATCATTGGTTAACAACCCCCCCCATCATTGGTGGCAGCGGAGCGGCAGTTCCGATCGGAGTCCCAGTTTAATCGCTGACGCTCCGATCGGTTACCATGGAAGCCAGGACGCTACTGAAGTCCTGGCTGCCATGGTTACTTAGCACTTTTAGCAGCATTATACTTACGTGCGCTGTCTGTAGCTGGCCAGGCGCTCCTCCTACTGGTAAGTGACAGGTCTGTGCTATAAGCAATGCGCCTCACATACCTTTCACTTACCAGTAGGAGGAGCGCCGGCCGGCCACAGACAGCGCATGTAAGTATAATGCTGCTAAAAGTGCTAAGTAACCATGACAGCCAGGACTGCAGTAGCGTCCTGGCTGCCATGGTAACCGATCGGAGCCCCAGCGAATAAACTGGGACTCCACTCGGAACTGCCGCTCTGCTGCCACCAATGATGGTGGGGGGGTTGTTAACCAATGATTTTAATTAGGGGGGGGGAGAGGGGAGGCCGGACTGGACACCAATGATTTTAATAGGGGGTGGGGGGCCGCTCTAGCCACCAATGATTTTAATAGTGGGTGGGGGGGCCGCACTAGCCACCAATGATTTTAATAGGGAAAGGGGGGGGGCGCACTGGCCACCAATGATTTTAATACTGAGGAGGGTCTGGCCCCCTGCTGTCTGGAAGCACTTGATCTCTTACAGGGGGCTGTAATCCGCACAATTAACCCCTCAGGTGCGGGACCTGAGGGATTAATTGTGCGGATCACAGCCCCCTGTAAGAGATCAGGTGCTGCCAGGCAGCAGGGGGCCGTTATGTCCACAGTTCTCAGTATATTCTAACTTGAAGCGTCCCCATCACTATGGGAACGCCTCTGTGTTAGAATATACTGTCGGATCTGAGTTTTCATTATCTAACTCAAATCCGATGGTATATTCTAACATAGAAGCGTTCCCATGGTGATGGGGACGCTTCAAGTTAAAATATACCATCGGATTGGAGAGGGCGCTCCTCCTACTGGTAAGTGACAGGTCTGTTTATCTAAGCAATGCGCCGCACAGACCTTTCACTTACCAGTAGGAGGCAGTGGCGTCGCCAGGAGGGGCCAGAGGGGGCCACGGCCCCACCTACATCACGCTGTGCCCCCCCATGTGCCCCCCCAACTAAAATTCCCCCCCAAGTGAGCTGCCGCAGTCGGGCACAGTGAGATGAGCGCTTCCATTGCGCTCATCTCCATAGTCATCTGCCTGTGCTGCGGCGGGGCAGGGGAGGGAGAGGCGTGTCCCTTCCCCTTCCTCTGATAGGCTGCAGGCACTAGGCCTGCAGCCTATCAGAGGGCGGCACAGTCGGCGCGATGTCATCGCGCCGCCTGAGCCATACAGCGCGGGACACAGGCCGGAAGAGGCCTGCATCGCATCGCTGACATGGAGGTAAGTATCAGTGTTTTTTGTTTTTTTTTACAATAGTTTTACAGTCACATTAGGGGGGCTTATTACTGGCACATGATGGGGGGGCTTATTACTGGCACATGATGGGGGGCTTATTACTGGCATGTGATGGGGGCTAATTACTGGCACGTGATGGGGGGCTTATTACTGCCACATGATGGGGGGGCTTATTACTGGCACATGATGGGGGGGCTCTTGTTACTGGAACATTGGGGGCTCTTATTACTGGCACGCAATGGGGTGCTGGGCTCTTATTACTGGCACATTGGGGGGCTCTTGTTACCGGCACATGAGGGGGGCTCTTGTTACTGGCACGTTATTGGGGGCACTTATTACTGGCACATTATTGGGGGCACTTATTACTGGCACGTTATTGAGGGCACTTATTACTGGCACATTATTGGTGGGCACTATAGGGGCATCTACTGAGGTCACAAAGAAGGGGTATTTTATATGGGGGCTCTGTACAGTAGCATTTTATACTGGGACACATTATGGTGGGTACTATGGGGAAGGGGGGAGAGGAGTACTATGGAGTCATCTACGGGGGGCACTAAGAAGGGGTATTTTATACTTGCAAATTATGGGGGACACTGAGGGCATCTACTGGGGCACGATATAAGGGGCATTTTATACTGGTACATTATGGGGGGCACTAGGAGGAAGGGGGAGAGGAGCACTATGGGGGCATTTACTGGGGGCACTATATAGGGGTATTTTATACTGGCACATTATGGGGGACATTAGCTCAACTGGGGGCAATACAAGGGGGTATTTTTTGCATTGTCACATTATAAGGAGAATTATTTCTACTGGGGGGGCATTATGGTGGGCTTTATTACTCCCCCCATGGTATGACCCCCTAGTAGCAGCACCAGCCTCTCCTTGCTCTGCTATCCCTCTGCCCCTTCTCCAAATCCTTATTATGGCTAGAGGCCGTATCTCATCTTGTATCTGGGCTAGAGGCTGAATCTCATCTTGTGTCCGGGCTAGAGGCCGTATCTCATATTGTATCCAAGCCAGAGGCCGTATCTCATCTTGTTTCCAGGCTAGAGGCCGTATCTCATCTTGTATCCAGACTAGAGGCCGTATCTCAACTTGTATCAAGGCTAGAGGCCGTATCTCATCTTGTATCCAGGCTAGAGGCCGTATCTCATCTTGTACCCCCTGGCTAGAGGTGGCACAACAGACCGTATCTCATATTGTATCCAGACTGGAGGCCATATCTCAACTTGTATCAAGGCTAGAGGCCGTATCTCATCTTGTATCCAGGCTAGAGGCCGTATCTCATCTTTTATCCTGGCTAGAGGTGGCACAACAGGCCGTATCTCATCTTGTATCCAGACTAGAGGCCGTATCTCAACTTGTATCAAGGCTAGAGGCCGTATCTCAACTTGTATCAAGGCTAAAAGGCCGTATCTCATCTTGTATCCAGACTAGAGGCTGTATCTCATCATTGTATCTGGGCTAGAGGCTGTATCTCATCTTGTATCCAGGCTAGAAGCTGTATCTCATCTTGTTTACAGGCTAGAGCCCGTATCTCATCTTGTTTCCAGGCTAGAGGCCGTATCTCATCTTGTTTCCAGGCTAGAGGCCGTATCTCATCTTGTTTCCAGGCTAGAGGCCGTATCTCATCTTGTATCCAGGCTAGAGGCCGTATCTCATCTTGTATCCTGGCTAGAGGTGGCACAACAGGGTCCTAGAGCTGCCTTTTAATTGTACAGTTTTCTCCAATAAACTTCTCTTTTTCTCTAATATTGGAATCACTTCCATTTATCATCATTACAGTCACACATAGAAAGCTTTCCGACAACTCCTTCTTGGAGCGAGATTTATTAATTTTTTGTGTATTAGTTCCCAGACCAGACCTCTAAATTAGTTTCATACCTCAAACTAGATCACACACAAATATATTTAGACCCTCTGTAATAACGTCAGACCCCAGACTAGACCCCTATAGTTATATCAGGCTCCAGATCAGAACCCTAAATTAATTTTGGAACCCAAACTAGAGCAAACAAATATATTTATGTCAGACTGCAGACTTGAGCCTTATATTATTACTAGCTGAAGGACCTGGCTTCGCTCGGGTATATTTAATCTATTTTATTTATTGTTTGTGTGTTGTTAAAAGATATCAACACTATTCACTATAACAGTGACATCTACTGAACCTGCCCCCAAAACAGTGACCTCCACAGCCCTCCACAGTGCCCCATCCCTTAAAATTGGACCTCCACAGCAGCCCACCCCCTTAACTTTGATCTTTACAGCAGTCTTCCCCTTTAACAGTGACTTTCATAGCATACTACCACCTTGACAGTGACCTCCACAGGGACCCGCTACCTTAACAGTGGCCTTTACTGGATCGGGGGCGTGTCCTTTTGAACAGATCACTCTAAGACAGCAGCACTATACTGTCTGAGTGTGAGCTGCAGGGAGAAAGTCGCCCTCCCTCCCACCATTTTTACCTTAATTTTTTCAATCCCTGTCGGCTGAGGAGTGGAGGTGGCGTGGCCTAACCAGATCGGGGCGTGGCTTAGCGCGACCTAGAAGTTGATTTTTAACTTAATTTTTTCAATCTCAGTCAGCTAAAGAATGGTAGGGGGCATGGCCTAACTGGATCAGGGGCGTGGCCTTTTGAACAGCTCACTCTAATACAGCAGCACTGTGCTGTCTGAGTGTGAGCTGCAGGGAGAAGGTCACCCTCTCTCCCACCTCTGCAGCTGACAGAAGTTGATTTTTACCTTCATTTTTTCAATCCCCGTCGACTCAGGAGTGGGAGGGGGCATAGCCTAACCAGATCTGGGCGTTGCTTAGCGGGACCTAGAAGTTGATTTTTAACTTCATTTTTTCAATCTCAGTCGGCTAAGGAGTGGGAGGGGGCGTGGTCAAACCGGATTGGGTGTGTGTCCTTTCAACAGCTCACTGTAAGACAGCAGCACTATGCTGTCTGAGTGTAAGCTGCAGGCAGAAAGTCACCCTCCCTCCCACCCCTGCAACTGACAGAAGTTGATTTTTACCTTCATTTTTTTCAATCTCTGTCGGCTTAGGAGTGGGAGGGGGTGTGACCTCCCAATCTTAGCTGGACCTGGGGGCAGGGTTTTAAGTCTTTTGAGGGTGGACACATTGTGTCAGGGGGCGTGTCTGGGCTCCTTCCTGCAAGAGTGACGTCCCTCTGGGCACCTTACTGGCTTATTTGCATACCAAATAAACTGGATTTTCAGAGGATAAAAACATCTATTGCTTTAACAAAGGCACACCTTGAAATAAGGTACTAAGTGCTATTAGGCTATGGCTTTACTTCAATAGCAATTATCCTTATGACAGATTTCCTTTAAAGCTCTCCTACAGCAGTGAAGATAAATGGCTGGGTTGTTATTGAAACCTGGAGTAAAACTGTGTATGTGGAGGCTAGAGGACCTGCAAGCTTCTATTGCCTGATAAGGGTCATGTGACCAGGCTTCTATTGGCTAATGAATTTTTGGGGAATATCTCAGGAACAGTACATCCTAGAGAGCTGAGACCTGGTCTAAAATCTTCCCGGACACCTGATGTACCTGTGTGCCACATTTCGTGATTGTAAATGTGACGGTGCGGATTCCTTTAGCGGACATACACACACACATACACATGCACTCAGCTTTATATATTACACTGCTCAAAAAAATAAAGGGAACACAAAAATAACACATCCTAGATCTGAATTAATTAAATATTCTTCTGAAATACTTTGTTCTTTACAAAATCACACAAAAATAAAAAAATGGAAATCAAATTTTTTAACCCATGGAGGTCTGGATTTGGAGTCACACTCAAAATTAAAGTGGAAAAACACACTACAGGCTGATCCAACTTTTTTTTAACAATTCTTTATTTATTGTGGTCAGAGTAATTGACATTTACATTGTACAGTAAAGGATTATACATGGAAAATAAATATCCAAAAATACATTGTCAGCAATCTTGTGAAAATGTCATACTCATGGAAATTTTATCTTTGTATACAAAATACAAAGCAAATGCACACTCTCAGACAGCATATCTATATGCAGAAAACACATTAAAGTGCAATAGATAAAGGAAATAACATTGAGTTATAACATAAACAAACACCCCAACTCGGCAAATAGCTAAGCATATATTTCAAAGGATCAGCTGATCAATTTCTAAACTATACTAAAGGGACCAATGTGAAAATATCACTACAATGGGCAGGCTAGTTAACAACAGGAGGCAGGCAGTCACCTCTCTTCAGGTCTGTCAAAGGCCGAATCATGACCATTCTATCAGAAGCAAGTTAAGTGTGAGTTGTCATAGGTTAGTAGTTTGTATTCTCTTTGCGTGGAAATTTAGCCAGGGGTTCCAGATCTTAAGGAATGCCCCCCTATTTCCTGAATTCCACCACACCTGTTCTTCCATTAGGCATATGTGATGAACTTCCTCCAACCATTCTTCTACCCTTGGAGGCTCCCTTTCCCTCCATCTCCTTGGTATTAGGATTTTTGCAGCTGCTATCAGGTGTGTGGGTAGATTATTAGACGAGGGTACGAAATACGACTGGGGTTTCCACAACAACACTAACTCTGGAGTCAGTATAATACTCGTGTTACACATAGTGTTTATCTGTCTCCCAATTTCTCCCTAGAAATGGCTCAAGGAGGAACAAGACCACCATATGTGGGAAATCGTACCCCTATCTACAAGGCTGATCCAACTTTGATGTAATGTCCTTAAAACAAGTCAAAATGAGGCTCAGTAGTGTGTGTGGCCTCCACGTGCCTGTATGACCTCCCTACAACGCCTGTGCATGCTCCTGATGAGGTGGCAGACGGTCTCCTGAGGGATCTCCTCCCAGACCTGGACTAAAGCATCTGCCAACTCCTGGACAGTCTGTGGTGTAACGTGACGTTGGTGGATAGAGCGAGACATGATGTCCCAGATGTGCTCAATTGGATTCAGGTCTGGGGAACGGGCGGGCCAGTCCATAGCATCAATGCCTTCGTCTTGCAGGAACTGCTGACACACTCCAGCCACATGAGGTCTAGCATTGTCTTGCATTAGGAGGAACCCAGGGCCAACCGCACCAGCATATGGTCTCTCAAGGGGTCTGAGGATCTCATCTCGGTGCCTAATGGCAGTCAGGCTACCTCTGGTGAGCACATGGAGGGCTGTGCGGCCCTCCAAAGAAATGCCACCCCACACCATTACTGACCCAATGCCAAACCGGTCATGCTGGAGGATGTTGCAGGCAGCAGAACGTTCTCCACGGCGTCTCAAGACTCTGTCACGTCTGTCACATGTGTTCAGTGTGAACCTGCTTTCATCTGTGAAGAGCACAGGGCGCCAGTGGCGAATTTGCCAATCTTGGTGTTCTCTGGCAAATGCCAAACGTCCTGCACGGTGTTGGGCTGTAAGCACAACCCCCACCTGTGGACGTCGGGCCCTCATATCACCCTCATGGAGTCTGTTTCTGACCGTTTGAGCAGACACATGGACATTTGTGGCCTGCTGGAGGTCATTTTGCAGGGCTCTGGCAGTGCTCCTCCTGTTCCTCCTTGCACAAAGGCGGAGGTAGCGGTCCTGCTGCTGGGTTGTTGCCCTCCTATGGCCTCCTCCACGTCGCCTGATGTACTGGCCTGTCTCCTGGTAGCGCCTCCATGCTCTGGACACTACGCTGACAGACACAGCAAACCTTCTTGCCACAGCTCACATTGATGTGCCATCCTGGATAAGCTGCACTACCTGAGCCACTTGTGTGGGTTGTAGACTCCGTCTCATGCTACCACTAGAGTGAAAGCACCGCCAGCATTCAAAAGTGACCAAAACATCAGCCAGGAAGCATAGGAACTGAGAAGTGGTCACCACCTGCAGAACCACTCCTTTATTGGGGGTGTCTTGCTAATTGCCTATAATTTCCACCTGTTGACTATCCCATTTGCACAACAGCATGTGAAATTGATTGTCACTCAGTGTTGCTTCCTAAGTGGACAGTTTGATTTCACAGAAGTGTGATTGACTTGGAGTTACATTGTGTTGTTTAAGTGTTCCCTTTATCTTTTTGAGCAGTGTAGATCAGACCCAAGAGAAGGCCCTCTAAATTAATTTAGAACAATGTTCATACACTATGACCAGATGCAGTGCTGCCTGGACCTGAAAATATAAACATGAACAAGAAGGTAATTGTACTGGGAGAGTAGACATGTTTGAGTCAGGGCATGTACTGGGTGGCATGTGGCCAGCATATTTATAAATTTAGATATAGGGCTATGGCTGCCAACTACAGTAAATCTTTGCCCCAGTAGAAGGAAAGCTTAGCTATGCTTGGTGGTAATCACACAAGAGTGAGGGTCCCATAATAAAGAACAAGATCTCCCCGTTGAGACTTTATTATACCCTTCTTGACCCTTGACCAATTTACCACCTCCTTGGTTGCTAAGAGTTTTTCTGTAGAATGGAGGTTCCCACTATCTAAGAGGAGAGAGGTGGAGGCCAACCAGTACTGCTCCTCTCTCTCCAAGGGTTATGCTTTGTCTCTATGGTATTTACACCCTTGGCTACTCTGATTACCAGAAAATTCTGAATGGCAAAGGAATTTACCCAAATGTTCTACATTCCTAACACAAGCGTCCGCCATGAACTTCATATAATGAAATAGCTGTACTGTAAATATCTTTAGAGGAATTCCGGCCCATGTACATTAGAGGGCACTTTGCTTTCACAGGTGTGCCCGATGCATATTTACTCGCTAAAACGTGGCACATTCTTGTTACAAATTCTTGGAGATTAACCCATGTCAAGCTGCCAACTCCCTCAAGAATTTCATGCAGCCTGATAATCTAGTATCTATGGTTTACATCCTGACATTGCTGAAGTTCTAGGCTCATCTCACACCATAGGTCCATAAATTACATCAGTCACTTTTTTGGTATTCCTGAGATTAAAAATAGCTCCTTCACTGGACAAATATTTTATAGCAAAACTATCTGATAAATTTGGTGCTATTAATTTCAAAATGTCATGTCCGCTAAACATTTAGCATATTTTTTAAAGAAGGATCTAAATTAAGTACAAAAGTTAATGCAGAAAAAATATAAATATAACAGAAGTGTAAGGGTAGAGAACCTTCAGGAAGAAAGCAGAATTTTTTTTTCTGGATGGAGTGCAGGTTAGGTTAAAGGAGCATTCTGGTTAGAACGAGGTACCGCCTATCCACTGGATAGGGGATAACTGTTAGGGACCATTCACACGATTGTAAGGGCTATGTGCCCATACTGCAGACCGCAAACAGCCAGCAAATATAAGGACACTGGCCTTGTGCACTGTGTACTGCAGATGTGTACCCATTGACTTGAATAGGTGAGTGATCCGCAAACTACGGCCAAAGATAGGACTTGTCCTATCCTTTTCAGAACGGAGGCACGGATCGGAAGCCCACGGAAACACTATCAGGCACTTCTGTGGGCTTTCAGGTTCGTGCCTCTGCGCCGCCAAAAAAGGACATGTCCTATCTTTTGCGGAGCAGAGGCACAGATAGGAAGCCAACGGATTCACTATGAGGTGCTTCTGTAGGTTTTTGAGTCTGTGCTTCCGCGCCGGAAAAAAATAGGAAGTATTCTATCTTTGGTCGTAGTTTGCAGATCACTAACTCATTCACATGGCTGCACACTGCGGACTGCTATTTGCGGTCCACAACACGGTCACGGCGACTATACGATATATGAATGAGCCCTAGATTGTTGGGGGTCCAACTGCTGGGGTCCCGACCAATCATGAGAATGGGGGAACCAGATCCCATATCCCAGTCTGAATGGCCTGATGGTTGAACAAGCTCACCATGATTTATTGAAAGTTTAAGGGTAGGGTTGAGTGAACCCGAACTGTAAAGTTCGGGTTCGTACCGAACTTTAGGGTTTTTTGTACCCGGACCCGAACGTTTTCGTAAAAGTTCGAGTTCGGTGTTTAATGGCGCTTGTTGAAAGGCTGCAGGTCAGCCAGTCAACAAGCGTTTAACTAGTGTGCCCTTAGAAGCTATCACAGCCATGGCTACTAATGGCATGGCGGTGATTGGCCTAGTGCAGCATGTGATTCAACCTCTATATAAGCTGGAGTCACGTAGCGCTGCACGTCACTCTGCTCTTACTAGTTGTAGGGATAGGATGCTGCTACTGTGAGGGAGAGATTAGGAAAGACTCTGATATCTGCACTTGGTGTGAAGTCAGCGATTTACAGCGTTTTTGTTTTGGGGGTGCAAAGCAACATTTTTGTACCCTGCCCTGAGCCCAGTGAGGCTGAAAAAAAAGTTTTAATCTGTTAGGTGGGCGTCGGCGGCCATTTTGTGCAACAGCAGTGCACCAGCACTGCATATATGCCAGGGACAATCATTTAATCCTGTTCATGTAGTTCAGTGGCCGACATATACCTATTTTTAAAGTGCACCTGCACTGCATATGTGCCAGGGGAAGGGAAAATAATACCGTCTGAGAGTTCAGGGACCCAGGGGGTGACATATCCCCATTTTTCTGTAAAATAACCCTGTGCTGCATTTCTGAGAGTGAAATATAATCAGTTAAATCCATATGTTCCATTGTGGGGTGACATATTAAAATTTTTTGTTGTTAAGTACCTCTGAGGCCTGCACTGCATATGTGACAGGCAGGCACATAAATTCAGCAAATCCATCTGTTCCATTGTAGGGGTGACAGTACTTAATTTGTGAGATTGAAATATAATCTCAGTTAAATCCATCTGTTTCATTTATGGTTAAAAAAAAACATTTTTTGGGGCAATAAAGTACCTTTTTGCCCTGTGCTGCATTTCTGACAGTCCAATAAAACCGCCAAATACTGCAGTTACATTTTTAGCTTAAAAATTAAAATTTTTGTTGCTATAAAGTCCATTTGCGGCTTCCGCTGCATTCCTGTCAGTCAAATAAAACCATTAACCACCTCCGGACCGCCTAACGCAGGATCGCGTTCCGGAGGTGGCGCAGAGTCACGCATATACGCGTCATCTCGCATGCGCATCGCGGGCCGGCAAAAGTTAGAGGACAAGTTCGTCATCAGCCTGCCAGCAATGATCATTGGCTGGCAGGCTGGCGATTTTCAAAAAAACGAATCACAAGCCATATAACAGATCATATTAGTAAATATGATCTGTTATATGGCTTGTCTGCTCCTCTGCTGGTCCTTTTCGTCGGTTGGATCCAGCAGAGGAGCAGGCTTCACAGTGAGTAGCACCAACACTACACTTTAGCCCCAGATCACCCCCTGCACCCCAATTAACCCTTTGATCACCCCTTTGATCACCCCTGTCAAAAACTTTCACTTTTTTTTTCCACTAGTATTGGCTGTTAGGTTTTAGGATAGTTTAGGCCCCTTGGTTAGGTAGTTAGCGATCGGTTAGCGCCCAGCCCACCGCACCGCAGTCACTGATTGTACTTTTATAAAACTGATCACGGTTAGCTCTATAATTGTATTAGTGTCACCTTAGCTCGCCCTCCACCCAAAACGCAGTGTTTGCCCGATCAGGCCTGATCGGTCGCCCACACGTGCGTTCACCCATGCCCGCCCCACCGCAGTGACAAAAAATATTCTATTTTTTGATCACTGCACAATCACTTTACACGCACTGCGGCGATAAAAAAATCAGTTTTGATATTTTTTATCAACCGCAGCGGCCTCCGGTACTTCGCTAGCCTCCCCTTTGTAAGACAGGCTTGCTTTTTTTCTTGGGTAGTCTCAGGGAATACCCCTAAATTTAGTAGTCCAAATGTCAAACAGGGGGTAGTCTTCTGAAGAGGCCTACAGGATTCTGACCCAGTCGGATGAGGAATGGGAACCCTCATCTGACGAATCTAGCGGGTCAGAATATGAACCTGTAGAGAGCAGTGGCAGTCTGACCCAAAGTTCGGACGAGGAGGTTGAGGTCCCTGATAGCACCAGGCGTACCAGGCCCCGTGACGCTAGACCACAGGTTGTGCAGGATCCGTTTCAAGGGCAGCAGAGTGGGGCTGGCGCTATCGGATCACGTGGTGAGGCATACACCAGCAGCGCAGCCCTCCCTGGACCTAGTACCAGCACTGCCGTACAACATGGTGAAGTGGCGAGCACCAGAAGGGCAGTTGAAGCTGGTACGGTGGCACGTGCAATAGTTACCCCGTCGCAGCCACCGCAAAGACAGGCCCGTAGAGCCCCTAGAGTCCCTGAGGTGCTGGCAAACCCCGATTGGCAGTCACCAACTTCAGCCGCACCTGTAGTTCCCCCTTTCACCGCCCAGTCTGGAGTTCGGGTTGAGACAGCTCAGATCGGTTCGGCCCTGGGATTTTTTGAGCTGTTCTTTACTGCGGAGCTCTTGGACTTAGTCGTGGCAGAGACAAACCGGTATGCCACACAATTTATATCCGCCAACCCGGGAAGCTATTATGCCCAGCGTTTCCGGTGGAAACCAGTCCAAGTTTCCGAACTTAAAATTTTTCTGGGCCTTCTCCTCAACATGGGTCTAACTAAAAAGCATGAATTGCGGTCATATTGGTCCACGAACCCGATTCATCACATGCCCATGTTCTCTGCTGCTATGTCCAGGGCACGTTTTGAGACCATCCTGCGTTTCCTGCACTTTAGCGACAACAGCACCTCTCGTCCCAGATGCCACCCAGCTTTTGACCGGCTCCACAAATTTTGGCCCCTCATAGACCACTTGGCGAGTTCCTAGAATTTATTTTTTGTCACAAGTTAGCGGAAAATTATGATTTTTTTTTTCTTACAATGTGTTTTGGGGTGTCATTTTACATATACCCATGCTGGGTGAGAGAAATATCTTGGCAAAAGACAACTTTTTCCATTTTTTTATACAAAGTTGGCATTTGACCAAGATATTTATCTCACCCAGCATGGGTATATGTAAAATGACACCCCAAAACACATTGCCCAACTTCTCCTGAGTATGGAGATACCACATGTGTGACACTTTTTTGCAGCCTAGGTGGGCAAAGGGGGCCACATTCCAAAGAGCACCTTTCAGATTTCACCGGCCATTTTTTACAGATTTTGATTTCAAACTACTTACCACACATTTGGGCCCCTAGAATGCCAGGGCAGTATAACTACCCCACAAGTGACCCCATTTTGGAAAGAAGACACCCCAAGGTATTCGCTTATGGGCATAGTGAGTTCATGGAAGTTTTTTTTTTTTTTTCACAAGTTAGTGGAATATGAGACTTTGTAAGAAAAAAAATAAAAAGAAAAAAATCATCATTTTCCTCTAACTTGTGACAAAAAATAATAAATTCTAGGAACTCGCCATGCCCCTCACGGAATACCTTGGGGTGTCTTCTTTCCAAAATGGGGTCACTTGTGGGGAAGTTATACTGCCCTGGCATTCTAGGGGCCCAAATGTGTGGTAAGGAGTTTGAAATCAAAATCTGTAAAAAATGGCCAGTGAAATCCAAAAGGTGCTCTTTGGAATGTGGGCCCCTTTGCCCACCTAGGCTGCAAAAAAGTGTCACACATGTGGTATCTCCGTACTCAGGAGAAGTTGGGAATGTGTTTTGGGGTGTCATTTTACATATACCCATGCTGGGTGAGATAAATATCTTGGTCAAATGCCAACTTTGTATAAAAAATCAGGAAAAGTTGTCTTTTGCCAAGATATTTCTCTCACCCAGCATGGGTATATGTAAAATGACACCCCAAAACACAATTCCCAACTTCTCCTGAGTACGGAGATACCACATGTGTGACACTTTTTTGCAGCCTAGGTGGGCAAAGGGGCCCACATTCCAAAGAACACCTTTCGGATTTCACCGGCCATTTTTTACAGATTTTCATTTCAAACTCCTTACCACACATTTGGGCCCCTAGAATGCCAGGGCAGTACAGGGAGTGCAGAATTATTAGGCAAGTTGTATTTTTGAGGATTAATTTATTATTGAACAACAACCATGTTCTCAATGAACCCAAAAAACTCATTAATATCAAAGCTGAATATTTTTGGAAGTAGTTTTTAGTTTGTTTTTAGTTTTAGCTATTTTAGGGGGATATCTGTGTGTGCAGGTGACTATTACTGTGCATAATTATTAGGCAACTTAACAAAAAACAAATATATACCCATTTCAATTATTTATTTTTACCAGTGAAACCAATATAACATCTCAACATTCACAAATATACATTTCTGACATTCAAAAACAAAACAAAAACAAATCAGTGACCAATATAGCCACCTTTCTTTGCAAGGACACTCAAAAGCCTGCCATCCATGGATTCTGTCAGTGTTTTGATCTGTTCACCATCAACATTGCGTGCAGCAGCAACCACAGCCTCCCAGACACTGTTCAGAGAGGTGTACTGTTTTCCCTCCTTGTAAATCTCACATTTGATGATGGACCACAGGTTCTCAATGGGGTTCAGATCAGGTGAACAAGGAGGCCATGTCATTAGATTTTCTTCTTTTATACCCTTTCTTGCCAGCCACGCTGTGGAGTACTTGGACGCGTGTGATGGAGCATTGTCCTGCATGAAAATCATGTTTTTCTTGAAGGATGCAGACTTCTTCCTGTACCACTGCTTGAAGAAGGTGTCTTCCAGAAACTGGCAGTAGGACTGGCAGTTGAGCTTGACTCCATCCTCAACCCGAAAAGGCCCCACAAGCTCATCTTTGATGATACCAGCCCAAACCAGTACTCCACCTCCACCTTGCTGGCGTCTGAGTCGGACTGGAGCTCTCTGCCCTTTACCAATCCAGCCACGGGCCCATCCATCTGGCCCATCAAGACTCACTCTCATTTCATCAGTCCATAAAACCTTAGAAAAATCAGTCTTGAGATATTTCTTGGCCCAGTCTTGACGTTTCAGCTTGTGTGTCTTGTTCAGTGGTGGTCGTCTTTCAGCCTTTCTTACCTTGGCCATGTCTCTGAGTATTGCACACCTTGTGCTTTTGGGCACTCCAGTGATGTTGCAGCTCCAAAAATATGGCCAAACTGGTGGCAAGTGGCATCTTGGCAGCTGCACGCTTGACTTTTCTCAGTTCATGGGCAGTTATTTTGCGCCTTGGTTTTTCCACACGCTTCTTGCGACCCTGTTGACTATTTTGAATGAAACGCTTGATTGTTCGATGATCACGCTTCAGAAGCTTTGCAATTTTAAGAGTGCTGCATCCCTCTGCAAGATATCTCACTATTTTTGACTTTACTGAGCCTGTCAAGTCCTTCTTTTGACCCATTTTGCCAAAGGAAAGGAAGTTGCCTAATAATTATGCACACCTAATATAGGGTGTTGATGTCATTAGACCACTAGAGATGGCCCGAACTATCCGACGGCGAACAGTTCCCGGCGAACATAGCTTGTTCGCGTTCGCCTCTGCCGGGCGAACACATGCGATGTTCGGTCCGCCCCCTATACATCATCAATGAGCAAACTTTGACCCTGTACCTCACAGTCAGCAGACACATTCCAGCCAATCAGCAGCATACCCTCCCTCCCAGACCCTCCCACCTCCTGCACAGCATCCATTTTAGATTCATTCTAAAGCTGCAGTCTTAGTGAGAGGAGGGGGACTGTAACTGCTGCTGATTTAATTGGGAAATCGATAGCTAGGCTAGTGAATTCAGTGTCCACTCCAGTCCTGAAAGACTCATCTGATCTCTGCTGTAAGGACAGCGTCCTGACAGCACCCCAAAAAGCCCTTTTTAGGGCTGCAACATTAGTCTGCTTTTTTTTTTTCCTTTATATACATATTGCAGTTGCCTGGCCTGCCTGTGTGTGAGGAGCTGCAGGCCCACAGACTGTAGTGTGCCCACTGCCAGTGCTCACCCCTGTCATTCCGTGTGGCACAGGACTTTGCTTAAAAAAAGGCACTTAATTTTTACACTTTAATCTAAGGTTAGTTGCCTGCCAGTGTGTGTCAGGCTGACTTCCACTGACTGTAGTGTGCCCACTGCCAGTGCCCACCACTCATACCGGCTGGCACAGGACTTTGCATAAAAAAGGCATTTAATTTTTACACTTTAGTGTAATTTCAGCTGCTTGCCTGCTGCTAGTGTGTGTCAGGCCGACTTCAACTGACTGTAGTGTGCCCACTGCCAGTGCCCACCCCTGTCATCCCGTGTGGCACAGGACTTTGCTTAAAAAAAAGGCACTTCATTTTTACACTTTAATCTAAGGTTAGTTGCCTGCCAGTGTGTGTCAGGCCGACTTCAACTGACTGTAGTGTGCCCACTGCCAGTGCCCACCCCTGTCATCCCGAGTGGCACAGGACTTTGCTTAAAAAATAGGCACTTAATTTTTACACTTTAATCTAAGGTTAGTTGCCTGCCAGTGTGTGTCAGGCTGACTTCCACTGACTGTAGTGTGCCCACTGCCAGTGCCCACCACTCATACCGGCTGGCACAGGACTTTGCTTAAAAAAGGCATTTAATTTTTACACTTTAATGTAATTTCAGCTGCTTGCCTGCTGCTAGTGTGTGTCAGGCCGACTTCAACTGACTGTAGTGTGCCCACTGCCAGTGCCCACCCCTGTCATACCGAGTGGCACAGGACTTTGCTTAAAAAATAGGCACTTAATTTTTACACTTTAATCTAAGGTTAGTTGCCTGCCAGTGTGTGTCAGGCTGACTTCCACTGACTGTAGTGTGCCCACTGCCAGTGCCCACCACTCATACCGGCTGGCACAGGACTTTGCTTAAAAAAGGCATTTAATTTTTACACTTTAATGTAATTTCAGCTGCTTGCCTGCTGCTAGTGTGTGTCAGGCCGACTTCAACTGACTGTAGTGTGCCCACTGCCAGTGCCCACCCCTGTCATACCGAGTGGCACAGGACTTTGCTTAAAAAATAGGCACTTAATTTTTACACTTTAATCTAAGGTTAGTTGCCTGCCAGTGTGTGTCAGGCTGACTTCCACTGACTGTAGTGTGCCCACTGCCAGTGCCCACCACTCATACCGGCTGGCACAGGACTTTGCATAAAAAAGGCATTTAATTTTTACACTTTAGTGTAATTTCAGCTGCTTGCCTGCTGCTAGTGTGTGTCAGGCCGACTTCAACTGACTGTAGTGTGCCCACTGCCAGTGCCCACCCCTGTCATACCGAGTGGCACAGGACTTTGCTTAAAAAATAGGCACTTAATTTTTACACTTTAATCTAAGGTTAGTTGCCTGCCAGTGTGTGTCAGGCTGACTTCCACTGACTGTAGTGTGCCCACTGCCAGTGCCCACCACTCATACCGGCTGGCACAGGACTTTGCTTAAAAAAGGCATTTAATTTTTACACTTTAATGTAATTTCAGCTGCTTGCCTGCTGCTAGTGTGTGTCAGGCCGACTTCAACTGACTGTAGTGTGCCCACTGCCAGTGCCCACCCCTGTCATCCCGAGTGGCACAGGACTTTGCTTAAAAAATAGGCACTTAATTTTTACACTTTAATCTAAGGTTAGTTGCCTGCCAGTGTGTGTCAGGCTGACTTCCACTGACTGTAGTGTGCCCACTGCCAGTGCCCACCACTCATACCGGCTGGCACAGGACTTTGCTTAAAAAAGGCATTTAATTTTTACACTTTAATGTAATTTCAGCTGCTTGCCTGCTGCTAGTGTGTGTCAGGCCGACTTCAACTGACTGTAGTGTGCCCACTGCCAGTGCCCACCCCTGTCATACCGAGTGGCACAGGACTTTGCTTAAAAAATAGGCACTTAATTTTTACACTTTAATCTAAGGTTAGTTGCCTGCCAGTGTGTGTCAGGCTGACTTCCACTGACTGTAGTGTGCCCACTGCCAGTGCCCACCACTCATACCGGCTGGCACAGGACTTTGCTTAAAAAAGGCATTTAATTTTTACACTTTAATGTAATTTCAGCTGCTTGCCTGCTGCTAGTGTGTGTCAGGCCGACTTCAACTGACTGTAGTGTGCCCACTGCCAGTGCCCACCCCTGTCATACCGAGTGGCACAGGACTTTGCTTAAAAAATAGGCACTTAATTTTTACACTTTAATCTAAGGTTAGTTGCCTGCCAGTGTGTGTCAGGCTGACTTCCACTGACTGTAGTGTGCCCACTGCCAGTGCCCACCACTCATACCGGCTGGCACAGGACTTTGCATAAAAAAGGCATTTAATTTTTACACTTTAGTGTAATTTCAGCTGCTTGCCTGCTGCTAGTGTGTGTCAGGCCGACTTCAACTGACTGTAGTGTGCCCACTGCCAGTGCCCACCCCTGTCATACCGAGTGGCACAGGACTTTGCTTAAAAAATAGGCACTTAATTTTTACACTTTAATCTAAGGTTAGTTGCCTGCCAGTGTGTGTCAGGCTGACTTCCACTGACTGTAGTGTGCCCACTGCCAGTGCCCACCACTCATACCGGCTGGCACAGGACTTTGCTTAAAAAAGGCATTTAATTTTTACACTTTAATGTAATTTCAGCTGCTTGCCTGCTGCTAGTGTGTGTCAGGCCGACTTCAACTGACTGTAGTGTGCCCACTGCCAGTGCCCACCCCTGTCATACCGAGTGGCACAGGACTTTGCTTAAAAAATAGGCACTTAATTTTTACACTTTAATCTAAGGTTAGTTGCCTGCCAGTGTGTGTCAGGCTGACTTCCACTGACTGTAGTGTGCCCACTGCCAGTGCCCACCACTCATACCGGCTGGCACAGGACTTTGCATAAAAAAGGCATTTAATTTTTACACTTTAGTGTAATTTCAGCTGCTTGCCTGCTGCTAGTGTGTGTCAGGCCGACTTCAACTGACTGTAGTGTGCCCACTGCCAGTGCCAACCACTGATACCGGGTGGCACAGTAGCTTGCCGATAAATAAGGCATTTAATTTTTAGACAGTAGTCTAAATTCAGTTGCTTGCCTGCTGCCAGTGTGTGTCAGGCCCGCTTCCACTGACTGTAGTGTGCCCACTGCCAGTGCCAACCACTGATACCGGGTGGCACAGTAGCTTGCCGATAAATAAGGCATTTAATTTTTAGACAGTAGTCTAAATTCAGTTGCTTGCCTGCTGCCAGTGTGTGTCAGGCCCTCTTCCACTGACTGTAGTGTGCCCACTGCCAGTGCCAACCACTCATACCGGGTGGCACAGTAGCTTGCCGATAAATAAGGCATTTAATTTTTACACTTTAGTGTAATTTCAGTTGCTTGCCTGCTGCCAGTGTGTGTCAGGCCCGCTTCCACTGACTGTAGTGTGCCCACTGCCAGTGCCAACCACTGATACCGGGTGGCACAGTAGCTTGCCGATAAATAAGGCATTTAATTTTTAGACAGTAGTCTAAATTCAGTTGCTTGCCTGCTGCCAGTCAGTGTGTCAGGCCCTCTTCCACTGACTGTAGTGTGCCCACTGCCAGTGCCAACCACTCATACCGGGTGGCACAGTAGCTTGCCGATAAATAAGGCATTTAATTTTTACACTTTAGTGTAATTTCAGTTGCTTGCCTGGTGCCAGTGTGTGTCAGGCCCGCTTCTACTGACTGTAGTGTGCCCACTGCCAGTGCCAACCACTGATACCGGGTGGCACAGTAGCTTGCCGATAAATAAGGCATTTAATTTTTACACTTTAGTGTAATTTCAGTTGCTTGCCTGCTGCCAGTGTGTGTCAGGCCCGCTTCCACTGACTGTAGTGTGCCCACTGCCAGTGCCAACCACTGATACCGGGTGGCACAGTAGCTTGCCGATAAATAAGGCATTTAATTTTTAGACAGTAGTCTAAATTCAGTTGCTTGCCTGCTGCCAGTCAGTGTGTCAGGCCCTCTTCCACTGACTGTAGTGTGCCCACTGCCAGTGCCAACCACTCATACCGGGTGGCACAGTAGCTTGCCGATAAATAAGGCATTTAATTTTTACACTTTAGTGTAATTTCAGTTGCTTGCCTGCTGCCAGTGTGTGTCAGGCCCGCTTCTACTGACTGTAGTGTGCCCACTGCCAGTGCCAACCACTGATACCGGGTGGCACAGTAGCTTGCCGATAAATAAGGCATTTAATTTTTAGACAGTAGTCTAAATTCAGTTGCTTGCCTGCTGCCAGTGTGTGTCAGGCCCGCTTCCACTGACTGTAGTGTGCCCACTGCCAGTGCCAACCACTGATACCGGGTGGCACAGTAGCTTGTCGATAAATAAGGCATTTAATTTTTACACTTTAGTGTAATTTCAGTTGCTTGCCTGCTGCCAGTGTGTGTCAGGCCCGCTTCCACTGACTGTAGTGTGCCCACTGCCAGTGCCAACCACTGATACCGGGTGGCACAGTACCTAGCACGCGTAGTACCACTTATCTAAAAAAAAAATGACAGGCAGAGGCAGGCCACCCCGCAGGGGCCGTCGTGGTCGTGGTGCTGTGATTTCCACTGTCCCTGGAATAATGCCCAGTTTTCAGAGGCCACGTACCCTGAACCCGAAAAATTCAGAGGACGTAGTTGACTGGCTTAGACAGGACACCCAATCTTCAACAGCTTCCGCTAAGAACCTTGACGCACCATCCTCCTCCAACTCAGCTTCGGTCACCTGCTCTCAAGTTACCACGCACCCGCCCGTCGCCACTACCACCACAGCCACCACAGCCGCTTCACTTGATCCGTCAGAGGAGTTATTTACACATCAGTTGGATGCAATTAGTGATGCGCAACCATTATTGCCAGATGATGTAGATTACGGGGATATGTCTCAGTCAGGCAGGATTACACACATGGACGTACAGTGTGATGATGATGATGTTGTACCCGCTGCTGCTTCCTTTGCTGAGGTGTCAGATACAAGTGAAGCGGTTGATGATGACGATGTGTCCACGGATGCCACGTGGGTGCCTGCTCGAAGAGAAGAAGAGGGGGAAAGTTCTGAAGGGGAGACAGAGAGAATGAGGAGACGAGTTGGAAGCAGGGGGAGGTCGTCGCAAGGAGTTAGTGGCACAGTCAGACAGCATGTATCGGCACCTGGGGTCAGCCAGACAGCACGCCAGTCAACGCATGCTGTTGCCACCACTAGAATGCCGTCATTGCAAAGCTCAGCAGTGTGGCATTTTTTTTGTGTGTCTGCCTCTGATAAAAGCAATGCCATTTGCAACCTGTGCCAAAAGAAACTGAGTCGTGGGAAGTCCAACACCCACCTTGGTACAACTGCTTTGCGAAGGCACATGATCTCACATCACAAACGCCTATGGGATCAACACATGAGTACAAGCAGCACACAAACTCAAAGCCACCATGCTCCTCCTGGTCCTGCATCTTCAGCCACGTCAACCACTGCTGTCCTCCCTGCCCCCTCTCAACCACCCGCCACTCCATCTCTCACCTTCAGCAGTTCCTGCTCATCTGCCCACAGTCAGGTGTCTGTCAAGGACATGTTTGAGCATAAGAAGCCAATGTCACAAAGTCACCCCCTTGCCCGGCGACTGACAGCTGGCTTGACGGAACTCTTAGCCCGCCAGCTTTTACCATACCAGCTGGTAGAGTCTGAGGCCTTCAAAAAATTTGTCGCTATTGGGACACCACAGTGGAAGGTACCCGGACGAAATTTTTTTTCAAAAAAGGCAATCCCAAACCTCTACCATGTCATTGAAAAGGAAGTCATGGCATCTCTGGCATACAGTGTTGGGGCAAGGGTCCATCTGACCACTGATACCTGGTCTGCAAAGCACGGTCAGGGCAGGTATATCACGTATACTGCGCATTGGGTCAACCTGCTGACGGCTGACAAGCATGGAATGCGTGGCTCTGCAGCGGAGTTGGTGACACCACCACGACTTGCAGGCAGACCTACTGCCACCTCCTCTACTCCTACTCCATCCTCTTTAATTTCCTCCTCGGCTGAGTCCTCTTCTGCTGCGGCGTCTGGCTGCACATCAACTGATTCCCCCCAGCTCCCCAGGGGCTATTCCACATCCCGGATACGACAGTGTAACGCTATCTTGGGGTTGACTTGCCTGAAAGCAGAGAGCCACACAGGACCAGCACTCCTGTCCGCCCTGAACGCACAGGTGGATCAGTGGCTGACCCCGCACCAACTGGAGATCGGCAAAGTGGTGTGTGACAATGGAAGCAATCTGTTGGCGGCATTAAATTTGGGCAAGTTGTCACATGTGCCGTGCATGGCACATGTGTTGAATCTCATCGTACAACGTTTTGTGTCTAAGTACCCAGGCTTACAGGACGTCCTCAAGCAGGCCAGGAAGGTGTGTGGCCATTTCAGGCGTTCCTACACGGCCATGGCGCACTTTTCCGATATTCAGCGGCGAAACAACATGCCAGTGAGGCGCTTGATATGCGACAGCCCGACACGTTGGAATTCAACACTCCTAATGTTCGACCGCCTGCTCCAACAAGAAAAAGCCGTCAACGAGTATTTGTATGACCGGGGTGCTAGGACAGCCTCTGCGGAGCTGGGAATCTTTTTGCCACGTTACTGGACACTCATGCGCAATGCCTGTAGGCTTATGCGTCCTTTTGAGGAGGTGACAAACCTAGTCAGTCGCACCGAAGCCACCATCAGCGACCTCATCCCATTTGTTTTCTTCCTGGAGCGTGCCCTGCGAAGAGTTCTGGATCAGGCTGTAGATGAGCGTGAAGAGGAAGAGGAAGAGTTGTGGTCACCATCACCACCAGAAACAGCCTTGTCATCATCGCTTGCCGGACCTGCAGCAACGCTGGAAGAGGAGTATGAGGAAGAGGAGTCAGAGGAGGAATGTGGCGGCTTTGAGGAGGAGGAAGACCAACCACAGCAGGCACCCCAGGGTGCTCGTTGTTGTCACCTATCTGGGACCCATGGTGTTGTACGTGGCTGGGGGGAAGAACAGACCGTCAATGACATCAGTGAGGACGAGGAACGGGAAATGAGAAGCTCTGCATCCAACCTTGTTCAAATGGGGTCTTTCATGCTGTCATGTCTGTTGAGGGACCCACGTATAAAAAGGATAAAGGAGAACGATCTGTACTGGGTGACCACGCTACTAGACCCCCGGTATAAGCAGAAAGTGGCAGAAATGTTACAAAATTACCGAAAGTCGGAAAGGATGCAGCAGTTCAAAACCAAACTAAAAAATATGCTTTACACAGCTTATAAGGGAGATGTCACAGCACAACGGGAATCTAACAGGGGAAGAGGTGAGTGTAATCCTCCTCCTACCACGGCGGCAAGGACTGGACGATTTACAGATGTGTTGTTGATGGAGGACATGCGGAGCTTTTTCAGTCCTACTCATCGCCACAGCCCTTCGGGATCCAGCCTTAGAGAACGACTCGACCGACAGGTAGCAGACTACCTCGCCTTAACAGCAGATATCGACACTCTGAGGAGCAATGAACCCCTTCACTACTGGGTGTGCAGGCTTGACCTGTGGCCTGAGCTATCCCAGTTTGCGATAGAACTTCTGGCCTGCCCTGCTTCAAGTGTCCTGTCAGAAAGGAGCTTCAGTGCAGCAGGAGGCATTGTCACTGACAAGAGAAGTCGCCTCGGTCAAAAAAGTGTTGATTACCTCACCTTCATAAAGATGAATGAGGCATGGATCCCGAAGGGACTGACAGTGGGGGATACGTTTGACTAACAAAAGGCCTGATTACATGCCTTGGCCTCAAAATGGTCCCCACGCTGCTGTATTTAATGTCTGCATACCGGATGACTTTCGTGAATTCTCCACCACCAACTAGGGTTCAAGCCGTAATGTTTTAGTCACTTTTCTGCCTGGAAAACATAAATTTTTCCGGCCGCTGCTACAATAGCGTCTGCAACAGTGCCATTATTTTTCAGGCATGTGTACATGCCTAATTTTTCTGTCCTATGGTGCAGCACTGTGGCTGCAAAAACAAACCAAAAAAAAAAGGCACATACAAGTGTCAATTCCCCTTCGTGATCGTTACCTTGTTGTGGTGAAGGGGCTTGCGTATCACAATGAAGCAATCATCATCACCTCTATAAAAGTGTGTTGGCAATGTTGCCACACCCCAGATGATAAGGCCGTTGCTTCATTATGGTCAGACCAAAAGCGATCGGGTGGCCACGCTACTAGACCCCCGGTATAAGCAGAAAGTGGCAGAAATGTTACCAAATTACCAAAAGTCGGAAAGGATGCAGCAGTTCAAAACCAAACTAAAAAATATGCTTTACACAGCTTATAAGGGGGATGTCAATGGGGGATTCGACAATGGTTAATCAATTCGACCGGATAGGGTCCGTAACAGGGATTAAACTGATAGCAATAGTACTAGTTAAGACACCACTCATATAGGGTGTCACAGCACATTGCTCTGTGCACGCGCAGTGCCCCAATTTGGGAGTAAGAGGACCGACCAAGCTGCTTTTTCCATCTCCCGGTTCCTGAAATCAATTCAGTTTAGTGTATGAGAGTTTGGTCTGTCACTGTGAAGGCAGTCGAAGGTACCCGGCCTAAATTTTTTTTCATAAAAGGCAATTCCTGATATGGGACGTAACAGGGATTAAACTGATGAGAATAATACTACAGAAAATACCACTCATATCGGTGGAGGGAGCCAGCGTTTTTTTAACCATCTCCCCGTTCAAAAAATCTATTTAATAAATGGCCCCCAGATTGGGGATGTTAGAGGGATTAAACTGATGAGAATAGTACTACAGAAAATACCACTCATATCGGGTGTGACAGTAAATTGCACGGCGCAGATGCAGTCACCGTGGTTTAAAACAGAGTGGAGGGAGCCAGCGTTTTTTTAACCATCTCCCCGTTCGAAAAATCTATTCAATAAATGGCACCCAGATTGGGGACGTTAGAGGGATTAAACTGATGAGAATAGTACTACAGAAAATACCACTCATATCGGGTGTGACAGTAAATTGCACGGCGCAGACGCAGTCACCGTGGTTTAAAACAGAGTGGAGGGAGCCAGGTTTTTTTTAACCATCTCCCCGTTCGAAAAATCTATTCAATAAATGGCACCCAGATTGGGGACGTTAGAGGGATTAAACTGATGAGAATAGTACTACAGAAAATACCACTCATATCGGGTGTGACAGTAAATTGCACGGCGCAGACGCAGTCACCGTGGATTAAAACAGAGTGGAGGGAGCCAGCGTTTTTTTAACCATCTCCCCGTCCGAAAAATCTGTTTAATAAATGGCCCCCAGATTGGGGAGTCGGGGACGTTAGAGGGATTAAACTGATGAGAATAGTACTACAGAAAATACCACTCATATCGGGTGTGACAGTAAATTGCACGGCGCAGACGCAGTCACCGTGGATAAAAACAAAGGGGAGGGAGCCAGCGTTTTTTTAACCATCTCCCCGTTCGAAAAATCAATTCAATTGACCTTTCGGGGACCCTTGGTGTTGTACGTGGCTGGGTGGAGGAAGAAACCTTCAATGACATCACCGGGACGTGGCTAGCTTGGTATCCAACCTTGTGCAAATGGGGAGTTTGCGGTTGTGCAAATGAACTGTTTGCGGTGCATTAAAAGGGGAGTTTGGTCTGTCAATGTCTGTGATGCGGGCGTAACCCTTACACTACCTGATCGATACAACATCATACCTGATCGTATACACACACTGGATGTTTTAAAGCACGTTATTCCAAACAATTTAGGAATGTTAGTTGATTTATGCCCTTTATGGATTAAAACCCGACTCTGCGTCCACTACGTAATTTTCCATGGGAGTTTTGCCATAGATCCCCCTCCGGCATGCCACAGTCCAGGTGTTAGACCCCTTGAAACAACTTTCTCATCACTATTGTGGCCAGAAAGAGTCCCTGTGGGTTTTAAAATTCGCCTGTCTATTGAAGTCTATGGCGGTTCGCCCGGTTCGCCAGTTCGCGAACATTTGCGGAAGTTCGCGTTCGCTGTTCGCGAACTGAAAATTTTATGTTCGCGACATCACTATAGACCACACCCCTTCTTATTACAGAGATGCACATCACCTAATATGCTTAATTGGTAGTAGGCTTTCGAGCCTATACAGCTTGGAGTAAGACAACATGCATAAAGAGGATGATGTGGTCAAAATACTCATTTGCCTAATAATTCTGCACGCAGTGTATAACTACCCCACAAGTGACCCCATTTTGGAAAGAAGACACCCCAAGGTATTCGCTGATGGGCATAGTGAGTTCATAGAACTTTTTATTTTTTCTCACAAGACTTTTTCTCACAGACTTTGTAAGAAAAAAGAAAAAAAAAAAAATCATCATTTTCTGCTAACTTGTGACAAAAAATAAAAAGTTCTATAAACTCACTATGCCCATCAGCGAATACCTTAGGGTGTCTACTTTCCAAAATGGGGTCATTTGTGGGGTGTTTGTACTGTCTGGGCGTTGTAGAACCTCAGGAAACATGACAGGTGCTCAGAAAGTCAGAGCTGCTTCAAAAAGCGGAAATTCACATTTTTGTACCATAGTTTGTAAACGCTATAACTTTTACCCAAGCCATTTTTTTTTTTTACCCAAACATTTTTTTTTTTATCAAAGACATGTAGAACAATAAATTTAGAGAAAAATTTATATATGGATGTCGTTTTTTTTTGCAAAATTTTACAACTGAAAGTGAAAAATGTCATTTTTTTGCAAAAAAATCGTTAAATTTTGATTAAAAACAAAAAAAGTAAAAATGTCAGCAGCAATGAAATACCACCAAATGAAAGCTCTATTAGTGAGAAGAAAAGGAGGTAAAATTCATTTGGGTGGTAAGTTGCATGACCGAGCAATAAACGGTGAAAGTAGTATAGGTCAGAAGTGTAAAAAGTGGCCTGGTCATTAAGGGTGTTTAAGCTATGGGGGCTGAAGTGGTTAAATACAGCTGTTACAATTTTGGGCTTCAAATTCCCATTTTTGGGTGTAAAGTACCTCTGAGGCCTGCGCATGTGATAGGCAGGCACATAAATTCAGCAAATCCATCTGTTCCATTGTAGGGGTGACATATCCACCATTTTTTATGTAAAAAAACCCCTGTGCTTCATCTGTGAGAGTGAAATATAATCTCAGTTAAATCCATCTGTTTCATTTATGGTTAAAAAAAAACTTTTTGGGCAATAAAGTACCTTTTTGCCCTGTTCTGCATTTCTGGTAGTTAAAGAAATCCAGTTAAATTCATCTGTTTCATTGTGTGTGAGCAAAAATTTTTTTTTTGGCAATAAAGTACCTTTGCTGCCTGCACTGCATAGCAGACCGGGCAATAAGTTTAAAAAAACTTGTCTGTTCCATTGTTGGGTGACATTAACCCATTTTGGCCGTCAAAAAAACCCTGCTCTGCATTGCTCACAAGGAACTTAATTTAGTAAAAACGGATGTTACTTCGGTGGGTGACCGCAAAAAATGAGGAGAGCGTCAAACAAGGGACGTGGCCCTGGTCGTGGTGCTGCTGGTAGAGCTCCTGTTGCAGGGAGAGGACGTGGTCGATCCTGCAAGACAAACCTTGCAGGATAGACCCTGACGTAGCTGCATCATCATTTTACATATTAAGGCGGGTCATACATCTGTAATGTGTTTATTTTTTTATATTTTTTTTTTATCATTTATTAGCCCCAATTTGAATCTCTTTTTGGACATGTTTTGATTTTATCCTTCCAAGTGTAATCATGTTGTTCTTTTTATCTCTTTTTCTTATATATTCCTCAGCATGTTTGACAGAAATTCCCAAGAATCCGGAATAATTTATAGCTGCGTGTCCTCTTCTCCCCTTGAAATATCTACGTGATGATATCATATATTATGGGCCGTATATGTATTTCCAGCTATCCCGAGGAGCGATGCTTATCATTCGGCCTCATCTTCGCATGGTACTTGTGAGAACCGGGTTGCACAGCAGTTTTTGGAAGTTTTACACTCTACAAGTGGAGGTCAAACCAGGTGAAGTCCTGTTAGCGTTTTCTCTGGTTTTATCTCGCGTTCATGCCCTGTTATATAAAAGAAGACAAATGTAAGATTCACATTAAAGATAATTCCGCTTTCAGATGGTAAAGGATTATTAAAACATGCTTTTCTCCAGAAACAGAGCAACACCTGTCAATGGGTTGTATCTGGTATTGCAGCTCAGCTCCAGGGGAGGCTGCAATACAACGCGCAACCCATGGACAGGTGTGGCGCTGTTTTTGAAATAAATCAGCCATGTTTTTCTAATACAACCCTTGTAAGTGCAGCCGCAATATTAGGACCATCAAGGAACCTAATTTACTTCATTTTCCAGGATAATTTATTCAAATCAGTTGCTCAGATTTGCTTTTTTTTATCAACCCAAGTGATTAATATTATCCGTATTTGCTGTGGATTTTTGACCTCACTTCTTGCTGTGTACATATGGACTCTTGAAAAGGTTTGGCACGCACATTGAATATTTCCTCCATGTTTGAGCACAAAGCAGAGGAAGAGGAATGACTGTTAGGTCCTCGAAGACTCTAAGATAATATTGTCTATGGCACGGCACCTTAATTTTCTGATTCGTGCATTGTTTTTCGTGACTATAAGCAGAGTCAAAAATGTCAAAACTTTATTTTTTTAAATTGTGATTCCCAATTTATTGTTTTTCACAATGGACCTTGCTGAAGATAAAGCACCTGGCAGCCAATTAAAGGATAGAGTTGACAGCGGCAGAAGGAGGGGGGCTGATTTTTTGGAAGGCAACAACCTATCCAGTCATGTGGCTGAGTTCAAGACTACAATGGTGTCTTGAATCGAGTTAGAATGGGACGTTCTGACGCCAACCAGAATATTAGGAGTAGTGTTGAGTGAATCAAACAAATTCGAAAATTCGCCGTGAAGCGGAATTTCCTCGGGCTTCGTGGTAACGAATTGATTTGACCTGAAATGGGGTAAAAATAAAAAATAAAATCATACTTACCTTATCTATTAAGCGTGTGAAGAGCCAGCCAATTGGAGATCTTGCATGAAATCCCGTGCGCGGTGATGTATGACGTCACCACGCCGACCAAAGTAATGAGGTCACTACGAGGCGCGCAAGATTAAGCCCTAGATGTTCAATTAGGTTGCGGCGGCTGGCTTTTCGCCATCAAATGGATGAGGGTAACTATGATTTTATAAAAAAAAAAATTGATTGTACACTGTATTATTGCTATCAGATGCTGCAATCAGATATGATGACGGTCATTGCACCCACCACTTACAAAGAAATGTGCTTTGTGATGAAGTAATTAGAGTTGAGCAGACACCTGGATGTTCGGGTTCGGCAGGTTCGGCCGAACTTGAAAAAAAAGTTCGGGTTTGGGACCCGAACTTGACCAGAACTTGACCTCGAACCCGAACCCCATTGAAGTCAATGAGGAACCGAACTTTTGGCCACTAAAGTGGCTCTAAAATAGTCCTGGAAAGGGCTAGAGGGCTGCAAAAGGCATCAAAATGTACTTAAGAGCATGGCAATTGTTCTGCAAACAAATGTGGATAGGGAAAAGACTTAAAATAGCATAAAATACACAAAAATGTAAAATAAAAATCTGGATCTATGAGTAGGAGGTTGAGGAGGCGGTGGATGTGGCGGTGTAGGTTAACGTGGCGGTGTAGGTGGAAGCGGCGGTGAAGGAGGAATAGGTAGCCAACACTGATTTGTGTTTTTTATTTTTAAATTGGGGTATCCCCCAAAATATTGGGACGTATAACAAAATAAAACAAAGAATAAGTGCACTTGAGTACAAGAATAGATGGTTGAGGCTGGTATAAATGTCTATTCTGCACAAGGTACGGACAAGTCCTGTGGGATCCATGCCTGGTTCATTTTAATAAACGTAAGCTTGTCCACATTAGCTGCGGCCTGTGATAATGCTCTCTGCCGTGCTAAACACATGTTCCCACTATACACTGGCTGCAGGGCAGGTCAGCACCTCCAAGGCTGGCAAAGCTTTTCCACATTTGGGCCATGCTAACCCTGCCTTCTCAGGTGCTGGCGGTGCCCCAGCTGCGTTGGCGACCTCTTCCTCCTCCTCTGCCTTCACCTTGTGCTTCCACTGTGCCCCTGCTGTCAGGTGGGAATGCCATCAGCAGCGTGCGCTTGTAATCCCGCATCTTCCGATCAGTAACAGATGTTTTCACAAAATTTAGTTCCCTGTCAGCAATGCAGAGCAGGGGTTCATTCACTGCAAAATGGGGTTCATGTCGCCCAGCAATAGAACAGAGGATTTTGAGAGAACGAGGCCCATGTCACCCAGGCACAGCAGGGGTTCATTCACGGCAAAAGGGGGTTCATGTCACCCAGCAATAGAACAGAGGATTTTGAGAGATTTAGGCCCCTGTCACCCAGGCACAGCAGGGGTTCATTCACTGCAAAAGGGGGTTCATGTCACCTAGCAATAGAACAGAGGATTTTGTATGCCTACAGTCAGTACGTGTAGGCGTGTGCACAGGTACTGTTCCACCATGTTGTTCAAATGATGCCTCCTGCTAACACGCTCCATATCAGCAGTTGGGGCCGGTTGTTGCGGCGAGGTGACAAAGCTTTTCCACATGTCGGACATGCTAACCCTGCCTTCTGAGGTGCTGGCGCTGACACAGCTGCGTTGGCGACCTCTTCCTCCTCCCCTGCCTTTGCCTTGTGCTTCCACTTGTCCCCCGGCGTCAGTCGGGAATGCTCTCAGGAGCGCGTCTACCAGCGTGCGCCTGTAGTCGCGCATCTTCCGATCACGCTCCAGTAAGGGAATTAAGGACGGCACATTGTCTTTGTAACGGGGATCCAGCAGGGTGGCCACCAAGTAGTCGGCACATGTTAAAATGTGGGCAACTCTACTGTCGTTGCGCAGGCACTGCAGCATGTAGTCGCTCATGTGTGCCAGGCTGCCCAGAGGTAAGGACAAGCTGTCCTCTGTGGGAGGCGTATCGTCTGCGTCCTCCGTATCCCCCCAGCCACGCACCAGTGATGGGCCCGAGCTGCGTTGGTTGCCACCCCGCTGTGCACACTTGATTTTATCCGATACTTGGTTGTGCAGGGAGGGCACGGCTCTCCTGGAGAAGTAGTGGCGGCTGGGAACGACCTACTGTGGGACAGCAAGCGACACGAGCTGTTTGAAGCTGTCCGTCTCCACCAGCCTGAATGACAGCATTTCAAAGGCCAGTAGTTTAGAAATGCTAGCATTCAGGGCCAGGGATCGAGGGTGGCTAGGTGGGAATTTGCGCTTTCTCTCAAAGGTTTGTGAGATGGAGAGCTGAACGCTTCCGTGTGACATGGTGGAGATGCTTGGTGACGGAGGTGGTGTTGGTGGCACATCCTCTGTTTGCTGGGCGGCAGGTGCCAACGTTCCTCCAGAGGCGGAGGAAAAGGCCGAGGCAGCAGCAGAAGAGGGAGCAGGAGGGGCCTGAGCCCTTTCTTGGTTTTGAAGGTGCTTACTCCACTGCAGCCCGTGTCTCGCATGTAGATGCCTGGTCATGCAGGTTGTGCTAAGGTTCAGAACGTTAATGCCTCGCTTCAGGCTCTGATGGCACAGCGTGCAAACCACTCAGGTCTTGTCGTCAGCACATTGTGTGAAGAAGTGCCATGTCAGGGAACTCCTTGATGCTGCCTTTGGTGTGCTCGGTCCCTGGTGGCGGTGGCCAGTAGCAGGCGAACTGTTTTGGCGACGGCTGCTCTGCTTTTGCACCCTGCTCCCGCTTTTGCTACGCTGTTGGCTCGGTTTCACCACTGCCTCTTCCTCCGAACTCTGAAAGCCAGTGGCATGACCTTCATTCCATGTGGGGTCTAGGACCTCATCGTTCCCTGTATCGTCTTCCACCCAGTCTTCCTCCCTGACCTCCTTTTCGGTCTGCACACTGCAGAAAGACGACGCAGTTGGCACCTGTGTTTCGTCATCATCAGAGACGTGCTGAGGTGGTATTCCCATGTCCTCATCAGGAAACATAAGTGGTTGTGCGTCAGTGCATTCTATGTCTTCCACCCCTGGGGAAGGGCTAGGTGGATGCCCTTGGGAAACCCTGCCAGCAGAGTCTTCAAACAGCATAAGAGACTGCTGCATGACTTGAGGCTCAGACAGGTTCCCCGATATGCATGGGGGTGATGTGACAGACTGATGGGCATGGGTTTCAGGCGCCACCTGTGCGCTTTCTGCAGAAGACTGGGTGGGAGATAATGTGAACGTGCTGGATCCACTGTCGGCCACCCAATTGACTAGCGTCTGTACTTGCTCAGGCCTTACCATCCTTAGAGCGGCATTAGGCCCGACCAAATATCGCTGTAGATTCTGGCGGCTACTGGGACCTGAGGTAGTAGGTTCAGTAGGACGTGAAGCTGTGGCAGAACGGCCACGTCCTCTCCCTGCACCAGAGGCTCCACTAACACCACCACCACGACCATGACCACATCCCTTATTAGATGTTTGCCTCATAGTTAGCGTTCACAAAGCAAAGTAATAATTGGTTAAGTATGTTAAAAATAATTAACCGCCAATATAAACCCTGATGTAGGGTATTGCACTCAAATATTTTTTTTTAACTCTATATGACAGTGGTATTTGTGGCCTAAATGTGACTGTATTCGATGTTAAATCCATACGTTAAATCCAAAATGATCAGTATATGAACAGACGGTTTATTTAAACTGCAGTAAACGAATGGCCGTATTTGTGGCCTAAATGTGACTGTATTCTATGTACGTTAAATTCAAAATGAGCAGTATATGAACACGCGGTTAATTTCAACCGCAGTAAACGAATGGCCAAATTGTGACGGTCACATATGCACATGTAATCAAAGATGACCAGTATATGAAAAAAATAATTTTTTAAGCACAGTCAGCAAAAAAAATGTATTTCTGGACTAGCAGACATGCAGATAGATAGTGCTGCACCAGCATGTCTGCATACAATGGCTGCCGATTAGGTATTCATAGTGACAAAGGTCAGTGTGTAGAGGCGGAAGTTTGAGTGGTGGGGGTGGAGGTTATAAAAGAGGGCGGGCGCATGCGGAACGGCGCCATTTGAGTGGAAGCGCAGGAGAGAGGGCATCTCTGGAGACTCGCCATATCCGAGGTGGATGACGTCCTGGCGAGGCTGCGGGCAGCGGCGGAGGCCCGTGGGTCGGGCTGGCTACAGGAGCAGGTAGCCGGCTTGTTGCAGGGGGAGGCGGTGGGTGCAGTTTGCCTACCGCCAAGCGAAAAACGGCCGCGGCGGGCTAGGCCGCCCACGCGTCTGATAGCAGAGGACACCCCCAGAGTCCAGCGCCGTGTAAGGAGCCCCTCTAGGGACCCTCCGGGCCGTGGGGGACATTCTCAGCCCCTTCCTAAGTCCTCCCGGCTTGGGAGGAATCCAGGCGGACGGCGGGACTCAGTGAAGGGAGGGGGCGGCCCCCTCCATCGCGTGCGGCAGGGATACTGGACCGGGTACTGCGGGCTCCTCTCCTCTGTCAGTGGGGGGGGAGGCCTGCTCGGCGTGGGAGAGCAAGCGACACCAGAAAATACGGGGCTGTGCATTGTGAGGCGGAGCAGGTGCACAGGCCTCCTACAGATGACGGACAGCCCCAGGCTGGTCCTGTGTCAGGGTCCGGCGGGCCGTTTTCCAGGTCAGAACAGTACGCGTCCAGCCCTGAGGGTGCTAAGACACCAGGCAACAGTGAAGGTTCTTCGCCGGCGAGAGAGTCCATGACGATGCGGTCGGAGGTGGAGCGGCGGGATTCCGGATTGACGGCTGCGGGGATCACAGCGCCTGGGCAGTCAGGTGAGGCAACACTGGGGACTCTAATTTCAGTGTTACAAGGTGTGGGTGTGGGGGTCAGTGGGGGTGGTCAGTCCGAGCTAATTGGGGGTTTGGGGCGGTTGCTGTGCGGGCTGGCTGGTATGTGGTTCGGGTCCGGCGGGGCAGGGCCTTTGCAAGCGTGGGGGGTGGGAGGGGGAATGGGGGTGAGGCAGCGGCGGGTGGATCTGGGCTGGCATCTGGGGGGTCGGGGGCCCGGGGGGTGACGAGCGGGAAGGGTGTGGGGGGGTTTTCAGTGCAAACACAAGCGGGTGGCGAGGAGGATAGGCCGGGGGTGGATGATGCGACGAGGGGTGAGGTATATGTTTTCTTTGAGGGCCCGTTGGGGGCGCATTTAAAGCAGGAGGTCAGGGACAGGATTTGGAAGGGGGAATATGTAGATATTTTCTCGCTTCTCCCTTTGGAACGCTTTAACCTGGATGTTGTTAGGAAGGATGTGGGTAAGAAAGAGGAGGAGGAGAAGAGGCGTATAGGTTGATCCCCCGTACCTTTAGTAATTGGCTTCAGGCATTTGCTATTTTGGCGAGTGTGATTGGGGAGAAGGCGCCGGATAGTTGTTCTCCTCTTTTTTGCTACATGGATGCGATAGGGGAGGCTTATAGGGTTTATGGGGGGTCTGGGTAGTTGCGATACGACGAGCAGTTTCGTCAGAGGAAGGCGGTCCGCTCCAGCATGCGGTGGGACCATAAAGATATAGGGTTGTGGATGAGGGTGATGGCGCCAGGGAGACAGGGGCAGCTTTTTCGTGCGGAACAGGGGGGGGGAGGGGCGGGGCAGTCAAGTTTTGCGGCAGCTTCGGCCAAAGGCTTGTGTTTTTTATTCAACGAGGGGAGTTGTAAGTTCGGCCAAAAATTTAAGTTTAAGCACGAATGCTCGGTGTGTGGGGGAAGTCACGGGGCCAGTCGTTGCTTCCGGGGGCCAAGGTCAAGGAGCGGTGAGGCGGTTGGAAAAGGGGCGGACGCCAGTGCAGGTGGGCGTGATGGGACGGTATTTAAGTAGATACCCGGATGGGAAGGGGGCGGAGTTTTTAAGAAAGGGATTTGAGGAGGGGTTTGTGATTCCGTCTTGTCCTGGGGCATCTGGAGGTGGGAGGTTTAAGAATTTGAGGTCTGCTTTGCTGCACCCGGAGGTGGTGGCTCAGAAATTGGCTAAGGAGGTGGCTTTGGGAAGGATGGACGGGCCATTTGAGGAGTTACCTTTGGGGGACTTGAGGGTTTCCCCCCTGGGAGTGGTTCAAAAAAAGGAGCCGAATGCTTTCCGCCTGATTCACCATTTGTGGTTCCCGAAGGGGGCGTCGGTGAACGATGGGATTGATCCGGAGTTATGTTCGGTGGTGTACACGTCCTTTGATACGGCGGTAGGTTGGGTGAGGAAGTTGGGGCCAGGTGCCCTGTTGGCGAAGACTGACATTGAGTCGGCGTTTCTTCTTTTGCCAGTTCATCCGGATAGTTTACATCTGTTGGGTTGTTTTTGGGACGGGGGTTATTTTGTTGATAGGTGTTTGCCAATGGGGTGTTCTGTCTCTTGCGCGAATTTTGAGAAATTTAGCTCCTTTTTGGAGTGGGTGGTGAAGGATGTGGCGGGGTGTCATTCAGTCATTCATTACCTGGATGATTTCCTGTGTTTGGGTCCAGCGGATTCCGGGGTGTGCGGGTTATTGTTGGCATCGTTGCAGTCGGTGTTTGAATCATTTGGGGTGCCATTGTTGGCAGAGAAGACGGTCGGTCCCACTACGGAGCTTTGTTTCTTGGGTATAGTGATAGATACAGTTAGGATGGAGTGTAGGCTGCCTGAGGACAAGTTGGTGGATCTGAAGGCCGCAGTGAGGTCGGCAAGGGGTGGGCCGAAGATTCGTTTAAAAGAGTTACAATCATTGTTGGGGAAGTTGAATTTCACCTGTAGGATTATTCCGATGGGACAGATATTTTGTAGGAGGCTGGCGGCGACGACTGCGGGTGTGGTGTCGGGTCACCATTTTATCCGGCTGGGAAAGAATTGAGGAGAGACTTGGAGGTTTGGGATGGGTTTTTGGGGCAGTTTAATGGTAGGGCGTTGGTCATGGGGGAGGTGGTTGAGAGTTGTGAGTTGTTCTCGGATGCAGCTGGGGGGGTAGGTTTTGGCGTGTACTGTGAGGGGCAGTGGTGCGTGGGTAAGTGGCCGGAGGGGTGGTTTGTGAGGGGATGGGTGAGGAATGTGGCTTTGCTCGAATTGTTCCCTATAGTGCTGGCGGTGGTGCTGTGCGGTGATAAGTTCAGAGACAAGAAGGTGAGGTGGCATTGTGATAACTTGGGTGTTGTGAAGGCGGTCAATAGTCTTACGGCATCTTCCCCTCCTGTGGTTAGGCTGTTACAGCATTTGGTGCTGATGTGTTTGCCTCTGAACACGTGGGTTGTGGCGGTGCATGTGCCGGGAGTTGCTAACAGAGTCGCTGATTCTCTTTCTCGTTTGCAGTTGGAGCGTTTTCGGCAGCTGGCGCCGGAGGCAGAGAAGGAGGGGTTGGAGTGCCCGGTTTGGCTCTGGGATCTCTTGGAGGTACTATAGCGGGTTTGTTTAGGCAGTCATTGAGTAAGGGTACCTGGTTGGACTATGGTAAGGCGTGGCGTTCTTGGGAGCTGTGGTGTGCGAGTTTGGGAGTGGGGGTTGATGGTGGGGAGGCCCCGTTGGTATTGTTTTTGGGGCATATCGTGGACGAGGGTTGGTCGGTGGCGAGGGTTGACCGGTGTTTGGCTGGATTGGTTTTTGGTTTTAGTTTGAGGGGTCTTCTGGATGTTACAAAAACATTTTGGGTGAAACAGGTGCTGAAGGGTTTTCGGAGGGGAAGTCGGGTGGCGGACGGTAGGAGGCCGGTTTCCTATGATTTGTTGTTAAAGGTGGGGGTTTGTGTCGAGTCGGTTTGTAGATCAGTTAGTGAGGTTCGCCTTTTTAGACTGGCTTTTTCGTTGGCCTTTTTTGGGGCTTTCCGGTTGGGGTAGTTGGTGAGTAAGAGTATAGTTAGTTTGGGGGGTGAGGATGTTGATTTGTATGAAGATAGAGTAGTGGTGCATATTAGGGTATCTATGACGGATAGGGAAGGCAAGGGTCGTAGTGTGTCATTGTATGCGGTAGCGGGGTGCTTAGTTTGCCCGGTCAGTTGTTTGAGGGAATATCGGGCAGGGGTTAGCTGGGGGAGTGAGGGTCCTTTGTTGCGGCATGAGGATGGTTCGTCTTTGTCCAGATTCCAATTTGTGGCAGTGTTCAAAAAATGTCTGGCAGCGTTGGGAATGGACTCCAGAGGTTTCACGGGTCATTCCTTCAGGATTGGGGCGGTGACTGAGGCTGCAAGAATGGGTCTGGGGGACGAAGTAATTAAGAAGATTGGGAGGTGGGAATCGGTTCGTTTCAAGTCATACGTGCGGTTGGGGGGTTTGTGAGTTGTGTTATGCGTACCGATTTTGTCTGTGTTTTATTTTTCGTCTCTTCTTGTTGAAGGTGGTGAGGCGGCGTTAGTCTGGATCCTGGGGCATTCGTTTGTTTTTTGGGGGGCTCTGCGGGCCGATGTCCTGCCCAACGGACGGCAGTTGGGGATTAGTAGGGAAGAGGCAGTGGTGAGATGGATTGGGCGTAGAGAGATGTTGTGGGGGAGTGTGATGTGGGAGGTACATCGGCATGTGCGGCTGGATAGGTCCCCGGATATCTTGGTGCGCATCTTGGGGGGTAATGACTTGGGGGCGAGGTCATGTCGGGAATTGATCAACGATATAAAATTCGACTTGTTGCGGTTGTGGTCGATGATAACTGTTTGGTCGGACATGGTGTATCGGCAGTCGTGGCAGGAGGCCAGGTCGGTTGAGAGAGTGAATAAGGCACGGATAAAAGTGAATAGGGCGGTAGGTAAGTTTGTGGCCAGGAATGGAGCTGTGGTGGTGCAGCATGTGGATTTGGAAGCAGGTATCGGGGGATTTTGGAGGACCGACGGGGTTCATTTGAACACGGTGGGGATTGATTTGTGGTCCTTGGGCCTGCAGGGTGGCATTGAGAGGGCGCTAGGTATGTGGAGGAACGCGCAGGCTTGAGGGAGGAGTCAAGCTGCACGTTGTTGGCCGGGGAAGGTCATAGAAGCTGGTGGTCTTGGATGGTGTGGAAAATGGGAGGGCCTCCAGGAGGGGGGCTGGACTCTCATAGTTGGGGCATTTTTGGTTCGTTCAGAGAGGCGTCCATCAGTTGGTGTCTCCGAGCTGGAGTTTTGCGGCTGGAGGCAAGATGGAAGTGCCGGGTTGGTGTGTTTTTTATACATATATGTTAGGAATTTGGGGCTTCTATGACCTCCCTCGTCAGGGTATGTCAATGTTATTGTTATATATATATTTATATATATGTTATGTATTTATTTATTTATTTTATTAATAAATGGCTGCTGTGGCCGATTTAATCCAACCCAGTCTGTGAGTGTTCATTTGTGGGTAAAGAAGGGGTTGGGGGTTAGGGGTTTTTATTATAGTGGTGCAGTAGGCCCTGGCGAATAACCAATAACCCAGTCATGATACACCAACTTGCTGAGAGTGTCTTGGAATTGATTTCTGGGGGCTACTTGGAATCCGCTTCTGAATTTCATGCATAAATTCAGCCATTATGATCGATGGAGGCCTCGGTTTCTTCATGTTTGCAACAGAGCCAGTTTGATGCCATTTCCGAACCAGACTCTGAATACAACGTTTAGCTGGTGGTTTTGTTCCTGGAATCCTGGGTACTTGTCAGCAAAGGTCTCTTGCATTTCCTTATTCGATCTGCTTCGCACATTTCCTTCCACAATCATTATTCGCTGCTCCATGGAGAACACCATCTTTCTGACAGAATAGGCCACTTTTATCAAACTGAATAATAAATCAGTCTTAGTTGCCCATAGCAACCATTCAAAGCTCAACTTTCAGTTCCTACAGGGCTCTGAAAAAATGAAAGCTGAGCTCAGGAAAACGTTGATTCGCAACGAATGCAAATTTCCTTGTGCTTCTTGGTAACGAATCACAATTTTCCTAAAATGGTGGCTACACATGTGAGGACTGAGGACATGGGGCAAGGAACTCTGGGAAGGCGGGATCACCCAGATTGACATGCCTGCATGCAACCAATCAGCAGCCAGCCAGCCCTGTGATGTCACAGCCCTATAAATACGGCATCCATTTTAGATTCTGCCATTTTCCAGCGTTCAGAGTGCAGGGACAGACGTGTGAAGGCGCTAAAAACAGCTATTGGAAAAACCTCTATGTTTAAAAAAAAAACTGAAAAAAGTATTTATAAGTGCAGAGAAAAGGTAGGGAGGAATCATTTCACAGCATCTTAGTGCAGGGAGAGACGTCAGAAGGCGCTAGGGATATTGATAGGAAAGTGATTTACAAGTGCAGGGAACGATTATTTGGGGAGCCAAATAGTCATTATACAGCTCTGTCATTCCAGCTTTTTGTTATTGCGCTACAAGTGTTATGTTGGAAAACTTTTAGTGGCTTATATCTTACTATTGTAGGAAGGCGCAAGGGTCCGTCGTTGACGGAAAGTATGTGTCACCGAGGTTCCTGGCCTCGGTGAAGTAAGAGCCGGTATTTTCAGGTGTCAGCGGCAGCTAATGCTGATTGACACTTTGCTATTTTAGTATGGCTGTATAGTTGATCTGTGACTGCTCTTTTTGTGAGTAGTTAAAGTGCTGGGTGGGTGACTACTCCCCACATTCCAGGCCGGGTCTTGACTGGCCTATAAAAAACGCAGCCGGCAGTGTCAGCCGGGAGTGATTACCTCTCTCTGACAGAGGAGCTGTGGCAATTGCTGGTGTGGGAACTGAGCCCTGTGCTGGGCTGAAAAGCTGAGACCTGTGTATTGGGAGAGCAGGCCACCTAAAGCCTGCAATTTGACTGCTGGAGGCAGAACCGCCCACAAGGTGACTTTTTTTGTTGTGCACAAACTTTCTACTTGGTGTGAACAAACACCATCCTTGCAAAGAGTGTTTTTGTTTGACCTGTGCAGCATACGGGTAGGTTACCCGACACTGCTAGATTGTAAGGTGTATTTCCCTTTAAGCCAGTTAGGCCTGTTGCAGGCAATCATTATTACAGCCAGCAGAGGGGGCCCCCAGTTCAGTATAAATAGGCTAGGGCCTAGCCTAGGAGGTTAGTTAGAAGTTTCTGGAGAGAGTGCTGAGAGTTTCAGAGCTCAGTCAAGAGTGCAGAGATTGCACTACTGGTGTGGAGGGTCATACCCACCCAGCTTCCCAGGTTAGTTATACCTGAAGAACTCAAGAGATAGAGCCTGCCATCAGGAGGGAAGAAGACCTCTACCAATTATTTGCTCGAGGGTTATCACCAGGAATTAGGTGTCCGGACCTTGAGGATATTGCTGCAAGTAGCATAAGAGGGAATCCCTGAACCTAGGAGGCCTGTCTCGAAGTTAACCTTGTTGTAAGTAAAAGCCTGAACCACTACTGTTAACTGTATGGTAAAGTGTGGAATAACTTTGGAACTGTATTCTCTGGCTGTTCAGCCTACTACAAATCCATGCAGTAAAGTTGACCTGTTGTATGAATACCTGGACTCCTCCATTATTCCACCTATCACTACACGGTGTGTCACCGTTCAATTGGCACTGGCGTCACGACATTTATGAACTGCCTGTTCCAGTATTTACCCAGCTTGAAGACGACAGTGAATCCCAGGTTAGTGGGTTGCCCTGCACTACGACTCCCCGCATACCCAAAGCGGCTACTGACCCCCTGGGATACTGCATCGCTCTTTTTGGCATCACGAACAGGATCCGCATGCTTCTGGAGTGCAGAGAAGTGTGAACTGTGTGCTTTAACTATTCCACCACCGTATTGCAAGGACTGTACCCTTTATTCCCAAGTCGGTGGATTACAAGTATGCCTGGGAGGATTCAGAGGCGCTGTGCTGTGTTGCGCTACCCCCAGGAAAAGAAAATCGTGTTGTGGATTACAATTTATTCACTTGTCAACAACCCTGCTTGCTGTCAGGGAATGGTGACCAAGATGGTCACCGGCCGCCTGGAGTAAAGTTTCCCGCGCTACTGAGGACCTTCGTGGGCGGATCCCTTCAAAGACACAGAGAATCCCGCCCCTCTTCATCATCGCACCGCCGCGGCCCTGCTTCTTCTACGTCACCGCGTACTCAGGACGTCCGGAGTCTCTCGAGATTTGGACTGCGCAAACCCGGCGATACCGGTAAGGACTTGTAACCGGAGGGAAGGGGATTGTTCCTGCCCCTTTAGTCGCCAGCGGCCACATCTTAATAAGCTAACATGTCAGAACCGGGAGTTCCCGAGCAGCCGGCCCCGGGAGAGCTTGCGGCTCCTAATCATCCTATAGCCCCCAGCATGATGCCCTTTACCATGCCTTACTATTTTGGGGCCCCATGGTTTCCCCGCTATAAAGGAGAGACCCATACCCTAAGAGACTTTAAAGAAAAGCTGCTGGCATTATTTAAACTGTACCCCATAAATGCTGACCAGCAAATGGAAATCCTGCTAGCACAACTGGAGGGAGCTGCCCGCAGAGAAGTATTATCCTGGCCTGCTGCTGAGCGGAGTACTCTAGAGCAGATATTCACCCGCCTCAGGGCCACTTTTGAAACCAGGACTGCCTCAGAGATAAAGATGCACTTCTTTGGCAAGAAACAGAAGCCCGGTGAGTCCCTCCGTGACTATGCCCTATCACTTCAGGAGGCTTTAGGGGCTGTAATCCAGATAGATCCCAAAGAGGCTGATAATCAGGACCAGACCCTAAGGGAACAATTTATCACCGGGGTGTCTAGTGAGCAAATAAGGACCCAATTAAAGATGCTGTCCGCCCAGCACCCTAACAGTGCCTTTCTGGACTTTAAAGAACTGGCTATAAAAATTCTGGGGTCAGCAGTATCTACGGAGTTGAGCACCCCACCTGAGTCATCAGCCTGCAGGCCAAAACCGCTTATCACTAACCAAGCTCAGGCCGGTCAAGCTGTTCAAGTGTCAGCTACCGATACTATCGCCATGCTGACAGAGCAAGTAAATCACCTCACTAAAAGTCTAGAGAGAGTGTGCAGAAAAATAGAGGAATGGGAAAAACCCATAATGTCAGAAGAAGAGTTCCTGTCACCTCCTAGGCCGTTCCCACCTCCATACCAAGAGACTCACCCCAGGGATCCTGGGAGGCGTAATAGAGATCGCAAGCGGCCCGTGTGTACATACTGCAAAAAGGTGGGACACACAGAATCCACGTGCTGGCAGTTAAACGGGCAACCCCTGAGGCTGAGGACCACCCCTCGGGAGGTAGAACAATAGGTCCAAAAGATCCAAATTGGATGCCACGGTATGTAGGATCCCATCCTAAAATCAATATAGAGATCAATGGGGTCCCCTTTGAAGCCCTATTAGATACTGGGTCCCAGGTCACTACCATTCAGCTGCCTGCATTTGAAAAGTTCTGGGACGCCGACCAATTGATCCAGCCGCCTGAATCCTGGGTAGAGATTATCGCCAGCAATGGCAAACCAGTAAAGATTCATGGATACTGGGAACCCACCCTGCAGGTGGGAGAAGTAACCTTACCGCAACAGGGGGTGATAGTAGTACAGGCCGGCGACAGAGGAGGACATCCTGTCATTCTAGGCACCAATGTCTTCAAAAACTGTTATTCAGAAATACTTGCCGTATTACACCAGACTTTGCCCACTGCTTCCTCTGCATCCAAGAGGGTGATTCAAAAGACTATTACTGTGTTAAGTGCCCAGCAGAGGTTTGCTAATGGGATAGGAGAAATTTGTACTGCCAGGATCCGTGATATTAAGCCTGTGACTTTGCCTCCTAATTCTCAAACTCTTTTATGGTGTCGTGCTGTCCTGGGAGTCCAAGGCAGAGATTATCCAGCCCTGGTGGAACCAATCCAGTTGGAGAACTATCCTTATGTGAGAGCTGCCAAGTGCCTGGTGAACGTCTCCCAAGGTAAAGTACCTGTCCGTCTGATTAACCTGAGTGATCATCCTGTGGCGCTTACTAAGCATTACCCTGTTGCTCAGCTGTCCCAGGTGTCCTTCCAAGACATCATTCGTCTTCCAGTGACAGAAAAGCCGCCAGCTGCAGTCAGTGGATGTTCGCCGGTGACCCAGCCACAGGTGCCCTGGTGGGAAGAGCTCCATGTCGGGGACGAGACTACCCCCCAACAACAACAAGAAGGGATTATACAGCTTGTCAAAGAGCACCACCAGGCCTTCAGTAAGCATGCTACTGATTATGGAGAGGTCAGTGCCATACAACACACCATACCTACTGGCTCTCATCCTCCTATCAAGGAGAGATACAGACCTTTACCGCCTACTTCATATCAGACTGTAAAAGAGATGATCCAAGAGATGAAAGACTCTAATGTAATCCGGGACAGTCGTAGCCCGTGGGCGGCACCCCTGGTCCTTGTAAAGAAGAAGGATGGTGGTATCCGTTTCTGTGTGGATTATAGGAAAATTAATCAAATAACCCACAAAGATGCATACCCACTGCCCCGCATTGAGGAGTCACTAACTGCTCTGGGCTCCTCTGCCTATTTCTCCACATTGGACTTGACCAGTGGCTACTGGCAAGTACCCATGGCCCCTGCAGATAGGGAAAAGACTGCTTTCACCACTCCCATGGGCCTGTTCGAATTCAATTGTATGCCGTTCGGGTTATGTAATGCCCCAGGAACTTTCCAGAGACTAATGGAGAGGTGTTTGGGTCACAAAAACTTCGAAACAGTGCTGCTGTATCTAGATGACGTCATTGTGTACTCAAAAACATATGAGGACCATCTGAAACATTTAGCAGAAGTATTTGAAATCCTTATCAAATATGGCTTGAAGGTAAAGCCATCCAAGTGTCACTTGCTCAAACCTGCGGTAAAATACCTGGGGCATGTGGTAAGCGGAGAGGGCGTGCAACCTGACCCTGATAAGCTAGCGGCTGTCCGTAATTGGCCGGTTCCTACTACCGTCAAGGAAGTGAGGGGTTTCCTTGGTTTTGCAGGCTACTATAGACGGTTTATCCCCCATTTTGCTCAAATAGCTGATCCTATCCAGGAACTCTTGAGGGGGCAACCCAAGAAAAGTCCTAGAACTCCTGTGCCCATTGAGTGGAATGAGGAAAGAGAGATAGCGTTCCAATTGCTAAAAAAGAAACTGACCGAGCCTCCTGTGTTAGGTTATCCAGATTATAGCAAGCCTTTCCATCTTTATACCGATGCTAGCAAGCGAGGCCTGGGAGCTGTGTTAGCCCAAATCCAAGAGGGAAAAGAGAGAGTGATAGCATATGCAAGCCGCTCCCTGAAAGGAGCTGAGAAAAATGACCAGAATTATAGTTCCTTCAAACTAGAGTTCCTGGCATTAGTGTGGGCAGTGACGGAAAAATTCAAAGATTATCTAGCCGCCACCCCGTTCATTGCATTCACTGACAATAACCCTCTGGCACATCTAAATACAGCTAAATTAGGGGCCTTGGAGCAGAGATGGGCCTCTCGCCTCGCCAACTATGATTTCTCTGTAAAATATTGTGCTGGACGTACTAATGATAATGCTGATGCTTTATCCAGGCTTCCCACAGAGACAGCTCCTGATGATGTGCGAGATGCTTGGGAAGATGTAGAGATGCCGGCCTTCTATAACAAATTTGCTCAACAGGATCAGGCTCGAGCTACCAATGACAGAGCTGCAGTTCCTTCACCCTCCAGTAGGCCTGAACCTAAAGAAGAAAGGTGGGTGAAACTACAGTCTGAAAGTAGAGTGCTGGGTGAGTTGTTGGACTTCATTACTAGTGGCAGAGCCCCTGAGAGGATTCGGCGTAAGAGTGCAGATCCTGAGCTCATCAAACTGTGGAGACAGCGCCATCAACTCTTCATACAAAAGGGCCTATTGCTACGGAGAAGCCTAGACCCAGTGTCCAACGAAAGAGTACACCAGATTCTCATACCCCGACGAGATGCAGGTATGGTGTTGGAGATGTACCACAATCAATCCGGTCACTTTGGGGTCCAAAAGACTGAGGCTAATATCCGCCAGCGGTTTTACTGGGTGGGCATGAGAGAAGACATTGAGAAGTGGTGTCGGGAGTGTGTAGCCTGTGCCTTAAAACGAAGTGAGCACCATGATCAGAGGGCACCACTGAGACCCATTGTAAGTACCCGTCCTCTTGAACTTGTCGCCATCGACCATGTGAAACTGGAGCCTAGTCGCTCAGGGTATGCTTATACCATGACTATTATTGACCATTTCACAAAGTTTGTTGTAGCGGTGCCTGTGAGAGACCAGACAGCCAAGACTACAGCCGAACTGTTCTGGAAACACTTCCTCCTGCCCTACGGATGTCCAGAAAAGATCCTCACCGATCAAGGACCTGCCTTTGAGTCCCATCTGTTCCATGAACTGTGCCGCTTACACAACTGTAAGAAGATCCGGACAACGGCCTACCATCCTCAAGGTAATGGATTATGTGAAAAAATGAATCAGACCTTGATAGAGATGCTGAGGGCCGTGCCTCCTGAAACCAGAGGAGATTGGCCTAATCTGTTGCCACAGCTCATGTTCACGTACAATCATACCATACATTGTTCCACTGGGTATACCCCTTTTTACTTGATGTTTGGGCGCCAAGGGACATTGCCTGCTGATCACTCCTTGGACATACATGTACCTGATTGCATCAACCCATTACCTAATACCGACTGGGTTGCTGAGCACCAAAGGCGATTGAATGCAGCCAAAGCCATTGTTCAGGAACGGATGGACAATGTTAGAGACCGACAGCAAAGAGACTATGATCAGGCAGCCCATGCAGAACCCTTGACAATAGGGGCTGTGGTATGGTTAAAAAATAACCGCCGTACAAGTAAACTGGACAGTAAATGGGAGCAAAGTCCCTATGTTGTCACTGCAATCCCAAATGTTGGGACTCATACTTATGAGATCACCCGGGAAGGCAAGGGATCCCAAATTGTACACAGAAACGGTTAAAGCTCTGCCTGACACCAGAACCCAGTGCCGAGAGTTCTAGATCTGAATCCCCTGTGTCAGAGTCATCAATACAGCCCGAGGATCCTATGCAGGCTGTCAGTAATCTAAGGTATGACGCTGATCCCATGCATTGGCTTCTGACACCATGGTTGAACTTGCTGGTGCCTGCTCCGGCACCTACTGTATCTTCACCTCCAGAAGAGCCGGTTCAAGATGCCCCGGATCCAGTTTCCCCTCTAGTGGATCTAGTTGTTCCTGTTGTTCCTGTTGTTCCTGTTGTTCCTGACCAAGGTCTCACTGATGGAGACCCTCCTGTTGCTCCTCTCTCTTCTACCTCGTTGCTAAGGGAGGAGGAGACCCCTGTGTTGAGAAGGTCCACCCGGATGACCAGGGGACGTCCGCCAGTCCGTTTAGGAGACTTTGACTATACTGGTGGTGTCTCCTCCCGAGCAGTTGCTACTGGTAATACCTTGCTTGACATTTGTGCGCAAGAATGGACTCCCCCCACGTGAGCCCTTGCCTGTGATACACCCACAGAAAACCCCTGGGTAGTTCCGTTATTATACTGCCACCAAAGAAAATGGACTAACCTGGTTCACCCTAAGTCCGCTGTGCCAGGTCAGCGGCCGTGCCTAAGAAGCAAGAAGACGCCCCTTTTCCTTACGTCATATGTTCATGAAGTTACCAATGTTATGTTTTCTGTGTGAAATAATTATTTATTGTATTTATAATAGAATGCTTATGTTATGTACCATGTTATGCCGGTTCAGGAAGGTGTGTGTGAGTACGAGGCCTTACTCATGTTAAAGTCTGGGGGTGTGCAGCATACGGGTAGGTTACCCAACACTGCTAGATTGTGAGGTGTATTTCCCTTTAAGCCAGTTAGGCCTGTTGCAGGCAATCATTATTACAGCCAGCAGAGGGAGCCCCCAGTTCAGTATAAATAGGCTAGGGCCTAGCCTAGGAAGTTAGTTAGAAGTTTCTGGAGAGAGTGCTGAGAGTTTCCGAGCTCAGTCAAGAGTGCAGAGATTGCACTACTGGTGTGGAGGGTCATACCCACCCAGCTTCCCAGGTTAGTTATACCTGAAGAACTCAAGAGATAGAGCCTGCCATCAGGAGGGAAGAAGACCTCTACCAATTATTTGCTCAAGGGTTATCACCAGGAATTAGGTGTCCGGACCTTGAGGATATTGCTGCAAGTAGCATAAGAGGGAATCCCTGAACCTAGGAGGCCTGTCTCGAAGTTAACCTTGTTGTAAGTAAAAGCCTGAACCACTACTGTTAACTGTATGGTAAAGTGTGGAATAACTTTGGAACTGTATTCTCTGGCTGTTCAGCCTACTACAAATCCATGCAGTAAAGTTGACCTGTTGTATGAATACCTGGACTCCTCCATTATTCCACCTATCACTACACGGTGTGTCACCGTTCAATTGGCACTGGCGTCACAACATTTATGAACTGCCTGTTCCAGTATTTACCCAGCTTGAAGATGACAGTGAATCCCAGGTTAGTGGGTTGCCCTGCACTACGACTCCCCGCATACCCAAAGCGGCTACTGACCCCCTGGGATACTGCACCTTATGTGTGAATAAACAGACATTTGAATTAGGAACTTGTACTTTGCCTCTGTACTGCACCTGCTTATCCCAACTACCAGAGCAAATCCCCACAGTACCTTATTCAGTACAACAAGAAAAATTACGCATTTCACTTCTGCAGTTATTTCTGTTGAAAGCGTATAGGGGCGTATTTCAGTACAACAAGAAAAATATATACGCACTGCACTGTTGCAGTTATTTCTGTTCAAAGCATATAGGGTCATATTACAGTAGAAAAATAAAAATATATACGCACTGTTTCAGTTATTTCTGGTGAAAGCGTATAGGGTCGTATTACAGTAAAAAAATAAAAATATATACGCACTATTGCAGTTATTTCTGGTCAAAGCATATAGGGGCGTATTTCAGTCCAACAAGAAAAATATATACGCACTGCACAGTTGCAGTTATTTCTGGTGAAAGCGTATAGGGGCATATTACAGTAAAAAAAAAATATATATGTACTGCACTGTTGCAGTTATTTCTGGTGAAAGCATATAGGGGCATATTTCAGTACTACCAGAAAAATCTATACGCATTTCACTATTTAATTGTTTTCTGGTTAAAGCGTATTATTATTTTTTATTATTTTTTATTATTAAAGCGCCATTCATTCCATAGTGCTGTACATATGAAAAGGGGTATACATACATAATACAGACAATTGCACTGAGCATGAACAAGACGAGTTACAAACTGGTACAGAAGGAGAGAGGGCCCTGCACGTGAGGGCTTACAATCTACATGGTATGGGAAAAGGACACAGTAGATGAGGGATAATCTGGTTATGGCGGTATAGAGGCAGCAGGGTCACTGGTTGTAAGCTTGTCTGAAGAGGTGGGTTTTGAGGTTTCTTTTGAAGTATTCCACTGTAGGTGAGAGTATGATATATGTTGGGGTAGCGAGTTCCAGAGAATGGGGGATGCACGGGAGAAATCTTGGGGGCGATTGTGGGAAGAGGTGATAAGAGGATAGGAGAGAAGGAGGTCTTGTGAGGATCGGAGATTGAGTGTGGGGATGTATCGCGAAAGTAGCTCAGAGAAGTAGGGAGGGGACAGGTTATGGACAGCCTTGTATGTATGTGTTAGTATTTTGAACTGAATTTGTTGGGCAATGGGGAGCCAGTGAAGGGATTGGCAGAGGGGAGGGGCAAAGGAGTAACAGGATGAGAGGTGGATTAGTTGTGCAGCAGAGTTAAGGATAGATTGGAGGGGTGCGAGAGTGCTAGATGGAAGGCCACAGAGGAGAATGTTGCAGTAGTCTAGGCGGGAGATGAAGAAGGCACGTACAATTCGTTTTGCAGACTCAAAGTTGAGGAAAGCGCGGATGCAGGAGATGCTTTTGAGTTGGAGGCAGCAGGTGGTGGAAAGGGCTTGGATGTGTGGTCGAAAGGAGAGGGCAGAATCCAAGGTCACTCCAAGGCAGTCGACTTGGTTGGCGGAGAGAGTGTGCAGCCATTGTTGGGGGGGTTGAGCAGGATGGGGGAAAGATGATGAATTCTGTTTTATCCATTTTAAGTTTTAGAAAGCGAGAGGAGAAGGAGGATATGGAAGATAGGCATTATGGGATTCTGGATAGTAGGGTGGTTATGTCTGGGCCAGAGAGGTAGATTTGTGTGTCGTCAGCATAAAAGTGATACTGATGGGACTCTATGAGCTTTCCCAGGCCAAAAGTGTAGATACAAAAGAGCAGGGGTCCTAGAACAGAGCCTTGCAGGACACGAACAGAGAGGAAATGAGACGAGGAGGTGGTGTGAGAGTGGGAGACGCTAAATGTCCATTCTGAGAGATCTAATGTGATCCAGGGGAGTGCCAGGTCAGTGATGCCAAGAGAAGAGAGAGTTTGGAACAGAAGGGAGTGGTCGACAGTGTCAAAGGCAGAGGACAGGTCAAGGAGAATGAGGACAGAGTAATGTTTTCTGTTTTTGGCTGTTAGTAGGTCATTGGTGACTTTGGTAAGGGCAGTCTCAGTTGAGTGGTGGGGTCAGAAGCCAGATTGTAGGTGGTCAAAGAGGGAGCAGGAGGAGAGGTGAGAGGACAGTTCAGAATGGGCTTGTTGCTCAAGTAGCTTTGAGGCAAATGGGAGAAGTGATATGGGGCAATAACTGGACAAAGCAGAAGGCTTTTTGAAGATGGGTGTAATGGTAGCATGTTTAAAAGCAGAGGGGAAGACACCAGAGGTTAGTGATAGGTTGAAGAGATGAGTTAGGGCTGGGATAAACACTGTGGTGAGGTTAGGGATGAGGTGGGATGGGATTGGGTCAAGTGCACAGGTGGTAAGTAGTGATCTGGAGAGTAGAGTGTAGAGTTTTTCTTCTGTAATGGTGGAGAAGCGGGTCTTTGCACTGAAGCTTTCTCTAATGTAGACGATCTTTTGTTTGAAGTATGTGGCAAAGTCCTCAGATGAGAGGAGAGGGTGGGGGCTCTGGGGGACGGAGAGGAGAGTTAAAAGTGTTAAAAAGTTGTTTATGGTTGTGGGTCAGAGAAGATATGAGTGACGAGAAGTAAGCCTGTTCTGCATCAGCAAGTGAGGATTTGAAAATGAGGAGAGATTGCTTGTATCCGGTGAAGTGATCCTTAGAATGGGATTTCTTCCATCGCTGTTCTGCAGCCCTGGAAGCTTGTCTGAGTTTTTTGGTCAGGTTGGTGTGCCAGGGTTGTCTGTTGATTTTTCAGGTTTTATTGTGTGTGAGGGGAGCAACTGAGTCCAGAGCTGTATTTATTGTGGTGTTATACAGGGTGGTGGCAGTATCTGGGTATTGGAGGGAACAAATGGCAGAGAGTGGGAGAAGAGAGTCAGAAAGCAAGTGAAAGTTGAGATGTTTAAGGTTCCTGCGGGGGTGTGTTAGTGTGTGGACCGGGGGGAGCAGCAGAAGAGACGAGTGAAGAGAAGGTAAGTAGGTTGGGGTTGGATAGGGGGAGAGTGTCATGGTCTTACCTGCTTGCTGCTCTCCTTCGTTTGACATGTGCTGGCGGCCATCTTGGGTCCTGGGTTTCTTGTAGCCTTCCACCCTGCGGCTCCTCCTTCCCCTGGGAGGAGCTGGATGCCTAGCTCATATATATAGGAGGTCTGTGGCTTCAGTTCCTTGCTTGGTCCTCTTGTGTTCACATGCTTCTAAGACTGCTGCTGCTTCTGGTTCCTGATCCTGGCTTCGTCTGACTACCCTGCTGGTTCCTGATCCTGGCTTCGTCTGACTACCCTGCTGGTTCCTGATCCTGGCTTCGTCTGACTACCCTGCTGGTTCCTGATCCTGGCTTCGTCTGACTACCCTTCTGGTTCCTGACCTCTGGCTTCGCAAAGACTCTGCTCGGTTTCACCATCCGTTTGGACTTTTGCTTTACAGCTTTATTTTCAATAAAGCCTTCTTATTTTCACTTATCTCTTGTTGTACGTCTGGTTCATGGTTCCGTGACATTAGGACCAAGCCATGAATTCTGACGGTACAGGGCCATCCTCGCTACCCACGCTGGTTGCCAGACTTGATCAGCAGGATCACCTGTTGGGTCGGTTCGCTGTGGCGTTGCAAACCCTGCTTGAACGCACGGCTCATTTCGCTCCCGTTGCCGATGGGTCGGTTGTCGCTCCTGGGCTCGCTCCTACTGCCGCTCCGGTTGTTGCGCCAGAGTCTACCCCGACACCTGTTGTTGCGCCTGCGGTGTTTCGGGGTATGACCGGTTCTGCCCCTCTTCCACAGCGCTTTGGGGGAGAGCCAACTCAGTGCCGAGGTTTCCTTAACCAGGTGGGCATTTATTTCGAGTTGCTGCCACATGCCTTTCCTACTGAGAGATCAAAGGTGGGCTTCTTGATCTCGCTGCTCTCGGACAAGGCCTTGGCCTGGGCCAGCCCTTTATGGGAGAACAACAATCCGGTGGTTGCCGAGTTTTCCGGTTTTGTTGCTTCTCTTCGGAAGGTATTCGATGTGCCGGCTCGTGCTGCCTCTGCTGCGAAGCTCCTTATGTCCATCAGACAGGGTTCACGATCCGTAGCTGAATACGCCATTGAGTTTCGTACCCTGGCAGCAGAGGTGGGCTGGAATAATGAGGCTCTGGTCGCTGCTTTCTCTCATGGTCTCTCGGATGCCTTGAAGGATGAGGTTGCAGCTAAGGACCTACCAGTTGAGCTCGAGTCTCTTATTTCTTTCCTGATTTTGATTGACACCAGACTCAGGGAGAGACCTTCCTTTAAGGAGAACCTGCGGAGGTCTTCTAACAGATTGGTGCCTACGTTTGCTGTCCCACCCGTGCCTCCCTCTCCTCCCACGCCTCCTGGGGATGACTTGTCTGGGGGTGAACCCATGCAGCTGGGGTTTGCTCGCCTGTCCGAGGGGGAGAGGGCACTCCGAAGACGCGAGGGCCGATGCATGTACTGTGGTCTCGGTGGGCATTTTCGGTTGGCATGTCCGAACCGTCCGGGAAACGCTCGTACCCTGAGATCCTGTCGGGGGCAGATCTTGGGTGGAGTCTCCTCGTCCCCGGTTTCCCGTGTTGACAAACCACTGATCACTGTTGTCCTCTCCTGGGTCGGGGGCTCGGTGACGACCCAGGCGTTGGTGGACTCTGGTGCTGGTGGTTTGTTCATTGATAGTGTGTTCGCTGCCGCCAATTCCATTCCTCTGCAGGCTCGAGGTTCCCCACTGGCTCTTGAGGCGATAGACGGCAGACCCCTTCTGCCGCCACACGTGACTCATGAGACCCTTCCAGTGGGGATAGCCATTGGTGCCGTTCACAGAGAGTCGGTCTGCCTCCAGGTTATTTCGTCTCCACACTACTCGGTGGTCTTGGGGTACCCCTGGCTCCAGAAGCATAATCCGACTTTCGATTGGAGATCGGTCGAGATCCTCTCGTGGTCACCGCAGTGTGGGGCTAGTTGCATCCATGGGTCTGTCAAGTTGCTGTGTACTTCCTCGGACTCTCTGTTGCCTCCTGAATACGAGGAGTACCGGGATGTATTCGATAAGGTGCGCGCGGTTGCCCTACCTCCGCACCGCCCATACGATTGTGCCATAGAGTTACAATCTGGTGCCGTTCCTCCTCGTGGCAAAGTCTATCCACTGTCGGTAGCGGAGAATGAGGCCATGGAGGAGTACGTGAGGGAGGCGCTTTCACGCGGACACATTCGCAAATCTTCGTCCCCGGCAGGGGCTGGATTTTTCTTTGTGAAAAAGAAGGGCGGTGAGTTGAGGCCTTGCATCGATTACAGGGGTCTCAATCGCATCACGATCAAGAACGCTTACCCGATACCCTTGATTTCCGAGCTGTTCGATCGCCTTAAAGGGGCCACGGTCTTTACCAAACTCGACCTGAGGGCGGCATATAACCTGGTAAGGATCAAGGCGGGCGATGAGTGGAAGACCGCGTTTAACACCAGGACCGGTCATTACGAATCCTTGGTTATGCCCTTTGGGTTGTGCAATGCGCCCGCAGTCTTTCAGGAATTCATCAACGATGTTTTCCGTGACCTGTTGCAGCAGTGTGTGGTAGTCTATTTGGATGACATCTTGGTATATTCTGAATCCATGGAGGCCCACATTCTGGATGTCAGACGAGTGTTGCAACGGTTACGAGAGAACAAGCTGTTCGGTAAGCTTGAGAAATGCGAATTTCACCGATCCCAGGTAACCTTCTTAGGTTACATCATTTCCGCTGAGGGGTTCTCCATGGATCCTGAGAAGGTTTCGGCTGTCTTACAGTGGCCCCAGCCCAGTGGTCTTCGTTCCCTGCAGCGCTTTTTGGGCTTCGCCAATTATTATCGGAAGTTCATCAGGGACTTTTCCATGCTGGCCAAGCCTCTCACGGATCTGACCAGGAAGGGCAGTAATTCCCAGGTCTGGCCGCTCGAGGCCATCCGAGCTTTTGAGGCCCTAAAGTCTGCCTTTGTGTCGGCTCCGATTCTGTCGCATCCCAACCCTGGGTTGCCCTTTGTCCTCGAGGTGGACGCGTCTGAGACGGGAGTAGGCGCCCTTCTGTCTCAGCGTAGAACACCAGAGGGTCCTCTGCTTCCTTGTGGGTTTTACTCCCGGAAACTGTCTTCCGCGGAGTGCAACTATCAGATTGGTGACAGGGAGTTATTGGCCATCGTGCAGGCCCTTAAAGAATGGAGGCACTTGCTCGAGGGTTCGGTGGTTCCGGTTCTCATCCTGACGGACCACAAGAATCTGACCTACCTTTCTGAGGCCAAGAGATTGACACCACGTCAGGCCAGATGGGCTCTGTTCTTGTCACGTTTTAATTACGTGGTCTCCTACCTACCCGGTTCCAAGAACATCAGGGCGGATGCCTTATCACGGCAGTACTCCGAGCTGTCCAGGGAGGAGTCGATTCCGACTTCGGTCATACCTCCGAATCAGATCCTGGCCGCCATTCGCACCAGCCTGACCTCTCCCCTGGGTGAGCAGATTTTGGCGGCTCAATCTGGTGCTCCCTCTGGGAGACCCAACGGCAGATGTTTTGTGCCTGAGGAGTTGCGCACTCGGTTGTTGTGAACCTACCATAACTCCAAGACCGCGGGGCATCCTGGAAAGAATCAGCTGTCCTGGGCTGTTTCACGTCTGTTCTGGTGGCCTTCCCTACGTTCCGACATCGCCGCATATGTAGCGGCATGCTCCGTTTGTGCCCAGAGTAAGTCCCCTCGGCACCTTCCGTTGGGCCTTCTGCAACCCATAGCCACCGGGGAGCGCCCATGGTCACACCTGGGGATGGATTTCATTGTGGACCTCCCTGCATCCCGAGGCCATACGGTCATTCTCATGATTGTGGATCGGTTTTCCAAAATGTGCCACTGTGTTCCTCTCAAGAAGTTACCCTCTGCACAAGAGTTGGCCACGATTTTTGCCAGGGAGGTCTTCCGGTTGCACGGTTTGCCTAAGGAGATTGTGTCGGATCGGGGGAGTCAGTTTGTGTCCAGGTTCTGGCGCGCCTTTTGCTCCCAGTTGGGGATTCATCTCTCCTTCTCCTCGGCCTACCACCCTCAGTCCAATGGGGCCGCAGAACGATCCAATCAGGCCTTGGAGCAATTCCTTCGTTGCTATGTCTCCGATCACCAAGACAATTGGGTTGACCTCCTGCCTTGGGCTGAGTTTGCCAGGAACACGGCGGTGAACTCTTCCTCTGGGACGTCTCCCTTCATGGCCAATTATGGGTTCCAACCTGCCGTGTTACCGGAGGTATTCTCTCCCCAGGATATTCCGGCTGTGGAGGATCACCTTTCCGTCCTACGTGCTTCTTGGGTACAGATCCAGAAGTCCCTTGAGGTCTCTGCGCAGCGCCAGAGATTCCAGGCTGATCGCAGACGAGCGCCTGCTCCTTCCTACCAGGTCGGAGACCGTGTATGGTTGTCCACCCGCAACCTCAACCTTCGAGTGCCCACTCCCAAGCTGGCGCCTCGCTTTGTTGGTCCCTTCCGAGTGCTTCGCAGGGTAAACCCGGTAGCCTATGCCCTTGCGCTTCCTCCTGGCATGCGGATCTCCAACGTGTTTCATGTCTCCCTGTTGAAACCACTGGTGTGTAATCGTTTCACTTCCTCGGTTCCTCGGCCTCGTCCGGTCCAAGTGGGCAATCGTGAGGAATATGAGGTGAGCAATATCCTGGACTCACGCCTGGTCCGCGGTCGGTTGCAGTTTTTGGTCCATTGGCGTGGTTATGGTCCAGAGGAGCGTTCCTGGGTTCCCTCCGCAGATGTCCATGCTCCTGCCTTGCTCCGAGCCTTCCACGCACGCTTCCCTCAGAAACCGTTTTGTGCTCCGCGGAGGAGGGGCCCTTGAGGGGGAGGTACTGTCATGGTCTTACCTGCTTGCTGCTCTCCTTCGTTTGACATGTGCTGGCGGCCATCTTGGGTCCTGGGTTTCTTGTAGCCTTCCACCCTGCGGCTCCTCCTTCCCCTGGGAGGAGCTGGATGCCTAGCTCATATATATAGGAGGTCTGTGGCTTCAGTTCCTTGCTTGGTCCTCTTGTGTTCACATGCTTCTAAGACTGCTGCTGCTTCTGGTTCCTGATCCTGGCTTCGTCTGACTACCCTGCTGGTTCCTGATCCTGGCTTCGTCTGACTACCCTGCTGGTTCCTGATCCTGGCTTCGTCTGACTACCCTGCTGGTTCCTGATCCTGGCTTCGTCTGACTACCCTTCTGGTTCCTGACCTCTGGCTTCGCAAAGACTCTGCTCGGTTTCACCATCCGTTTGGACTTTTGCTTTACAGCTTTATTTTCAATAAAGCCTTCTTATTTTCACTTATCTCTTGTTGTACGTCTGGTTCATGGTTCCGTGACAGAGAGGCAAATTAGAAAGATTAGATAGGGAGCAGAGGTGGGTAAAGATAAGATCCAGAGTGTGACCATATCTGTGGGTGGGAGCGGAAGACCACTGTGAGAGGCCGAGAGAGGAAGAGAGTGACAGGAGTTTAGAGGCGTCTGAGTGGCAGGTGTCAAAAGGGATGTTGAAGTCACCCATGATGATAGTGGGGATGTCGGCAGAAAAAAAGTGTAGGAGCCAGGTGTTAAAGTGGTCAAGAAAGATAGTGACTGGGCCTGGGGGGCGGTAAATGACAGCTACTTGGAGGTTGGAGGGAGAGTAGATGCGAACAGAGTGTACTTCAAATAAAGTATATGTAATGGAGGGTGGCAGTGGAGTTGGGCTGTAGGAGCAGGTGTCTAATAGGAGAAGACCAACTCCTCCACCATGTTTTCAGCCGAGACAGGGGGTATGAGTAAAATGAAAACCGCTATTAGAGAATTTTCTGTGAGACAAGCGAAGTTTCTCTGAGACCCAGAAAGGAAAGTTTTCGAGAGATGAAGAGATCATGAATGTAGGACAGTTTGTTACAGACAGAGCGTGCATTCCATAATGCTCTTGCAAGAGGAACCAAAGGAGCAGGGGTCATATGAATAGTTCTTAGGTTTAGGGGGTTACAGAAATTTGTAGAAGGAGATTTGTAGTAGAAGGTAGAGGTGATAGTGGGGATTTGCTCAGGGGGCCCAGGATTTGGAGATATATCACCAGCAATAAGGAGAAGCAGAGAAAGTGTTAATAGGTGAGAATTAGAGAGGGCAGGAGGTATCTATGTCTGTTTGAGAAGGAAGTGTTTTACATTACCAAACAGGTTTCTGCAAGCGGTCAGGTGAGAAGGTAAGATGGAGGGAGAAGTGAATAGTTCCTTGTTGGGTGAATGGATGTAGGAGTATTTCAGGAGGTTTTGGAAAAGTGGGAAGAGTAAGATAAAAGATGGAAACATTGTTTGCATTAATAAATAATGATAATAAAATGTATTTATATAGCGCCACCATATTCCGCAGCACTTTACAAATTCATAGGGTTCATGTAAGAAACAAAGGTAACTGGCTAATATGCAACTGAAACACTAGGAGTCAGAGTCCTGCTCGCAAGAGCTTACAATCTATGAGGAATTGGGGGTGACACATAAGGTAGTTGATTGTGATAAGTAGGATTTGAGCCATTAATGAACTGACAGGTGTGGTGCCGGCCGATCTGCTTTGGGTTTGGGACTACTAGAGGATCGAGTTTAGGCCAGAGGAGTTGGTGGGGGAAAGGTTTAGTCTAGGAAAAGTCATTTTAGGTAGCTTGATAAGCCTGCCTGAAAAGATGTGTTTTAAAGGCACATTTGAAGGTGGAGAAGTTGTGAATTGACCTAGTATTCCGGGCCAGAGTATTCCAGGGAATAGGTGTAGCTCGAGAAAAGTCTTGAAGACGGGAGTGAGAAGTACGAATTATGGAGGTTATTAATCTTAGGTAGTTGACAGAACGGAGAGCACGAGTAGGGTGGTAGATGGAGATGAGGAAGGAGATATATGGAGGTGCAACACTGTGGAGAGCTTTGTGGGTGAGGGTGAGAAGTTTGAACTGTATTCTGTGGTTGATGGGCAACCAGTGAAGTGACTGGCACAGACTAGTAGCATCAGTGTAGCGGTTGGATGGATAGATGAGCCTGGCTGCAGCATTTGAAAAGACTGAAGGGTAGAGAGTAGTGAGAGGGAGACCGATTAGTAATGCGTTGCAGTAGTCAAGACGAGAATGAATCAAGGCAACAACAAGAGTTTTTGCTGTTTCCACCGTAAGAAAAGGGCGGATTCTGGCAATATTCTTGAGGTGCAGACGACAAGAGCTTGTAAGTGATTGAATATGGGGAACAAAGGAAAGATCAGAGTCAAATGTAGCCCCAAGACAGCAGGCATGTTGCAAAGGAGTTATGATAGTGCTGCAGACCGAAATTTAAATATCAAGTTTAGGTGAGTTAGTAGATAGGGGAAAGACAAGAAGTTCAGTTTTTGAGAGGTTCAATTTTAGATACAGAGAGGACATTATGTTAGAGACAGCTGCCAGACAATTACTGGTGTTTTGGAGTAAAGCAGAGGTGATGTCAGGGGATGAAGTGTATAGTTGGGTGTCGTCAGCATAGAGATGGTATCGAAAGCCAAATCTACTGATAGTCTGTCCGATGGGGGCTGTATAGAGGGAGAAGAGTAGAGGACCTAGTACTTAGCCCTCAGGAACACCGACATCAAGAGGAAGAGGAGAAGAAGAAGAGCCAGCAAATGATACACTAAAGAAGCGGCCAGAGAGATAGAAAGAGAACCAAGAGAGAGCAGTGTCCTTAAGGCCAATTGAGAGATCTATTAACCATGTATTTAATTACATTTGGTCCACTTCTGGTTCAATTCTGGTATAATTCAGTATGTGCACTAAAAGAGTTGCACTTGAAAGGTGTTGCATGTGTAACATCCCAGAGTATGTCACTAAACTCTCTTCACCCAGCTTCATGATGTTAAGATGTGAATGTGTTAATATCCTATGTATTCTCAATGTGCATTGCCATGTCTATGTCTGTATTTTATATATTTGCTGTAATTCCAAATGTACACCAGCAGGTGGCAGCAGTATGTAGCAGAATAAGGCAAGTTAGTATACCTAGCTGGAATAGACCATTCCGGGCTAGCTTCCCCCATCGAGGAGGAGTGGAATGTTCCCACTCTTACTTCCGAGGGAGGACAGAAAGTTTTAGTGAGTGTGCACCAGCCCCCCTGTTGGGGTAGGCTGTGTGAATAGGAGCTCCCAGAAACAGGGACCCCAACCAAGGATTCAGGCCTAACCTGAGGCCCAAAGCAACCTTCCCAGCCTGAGTCATCTACCTCAGTGCTGGTTGACAAAGAAAGCAGCAACTTCAGAACTTCTAGATCTCCAGGACGAAACCACCATTCCCTGCGAGCAGTCCTGTAAGTACAGATTCCAGAAACAAGGAGAAGATAAGTACCTCCATAGCTAGTCAGGCCCAAACTAAGCAGAACCCAAGACAGAGCAGAAGACAGATACCTGCCAGATCTATAGGCGTATGTTCAGATGCAGAATATATAGATATAATTCCTGTCACATATTGCCAATACCTGCTGGGACCCAAGACTAATGCTGTAACATTGTATGAAACTAAAGCTGCCACTTATAACATCAAGTAAAGACAAGTTGGACCCTCTTTTCTGTGTGGAATTCCATCATTCCTCCATTACTCCTATTTACAGCACTCAATTTGTTGCATGTGAGCCAGGATACAGGAGTCCAGCCGTACTACAGGTAGGAGACACAGTTGACACATACACAGAGATAATCTCCCCCTCTGGCATTCCTAACCTAGTACATGAGCTATACCATCTTAAAGGGCCCTTTTACAGTACCTGCGCAAGCTGCAACTGGCGTCACGAACTTAGTTACACCCAAATCTGACCCACTGCATAGCATGCCTAATGACCCAGTGTCCTGCTCATTGCATCAAGTGGCGTCACAAACAGGATAGGATTGTATTGTGTGTCCATCCTTAAACAGCAGAATCGCATTTAATTGCGCAAAAACGGACTTAAAAAACCACATGCTGCACAGTAAAACAATCAGGGCTGAAGATTGTACCAAAACTGCTTAAAAAGTGAATTGCTTACTTGCATTGCTGTGCCAAGGAAAGCGCTGTACGTGCGCTGCTGCACACAAAGTGTTAATTCGGCATTGTGGAGATTCACCATATTTGCTCCAAGATGGCGCTGCATCTTCATGCTGAAAGACAAAGGAACTCAGAAACGCCCTCCCAGGAGCGCGAAAATGAGGAATACGCCCCCCTGAAGCGGGAAAATATGACTACACCCCTTCAGGAGAAGCGCGAAGATATCGAATGCGCCCCTTCAGGAGCGGGAAACTTGGAGAACGCCCTCTATGGACTTATCTATGATCAGGCCAGAGGTGATATAAACTCCGCCTTCTGTGACCCTCCTTTAGTGTTAGCAATCAGCGTGTGCCGGAGCACAGTAAAGATGGCCTATCCAAGACCAAGGTGGAATGCCATGTCCATCGATGGAGAAAATGTGTACCCAGAACAGCCTATGGAGATCCAGGTCTCTCAGCTAGTACAGAGACGCGGACCCTCAGCTCTTGCTGCCCGACAGGAGGCCGTGGATACCCCTGCTGCATCTAGCTTATCTGAGCTACCGGAGATGCCTGAGGAGAGCGATGAAGTCCCGGTTCCTGACAGCGGCGTTCCAGACCTGGTAATCGAGTACCAGGAGGCCGTGGATCCCTCCGCTGTGTATAGTGCACCCGCGGAAGCTGACGAACCTGTCCGGATGGATGTGGATGTTGTTCCCGTTCCCGCAGAGGCCGTCGCTGACGTCACTCCGCCAGCCAAGAAGAAGGCCACGATCCAGATGGCGCCTGAATCCGGAGAGGACCAGCGGAGGACACTGGAACCGGCCGCCCGGCCACGACATCAGGTAGGAGCTACCCCGCTCCCTGAGGCCCAGGCCCGGCCCATGTCCGCTCCACCGCCATGTCCAGAGACCCCATCACCGCCAATTAGCCTGAGGCCTACCAAGCCACAGCCACCTACTGGTGCGGTGGAGGCGGCCAGGGATTCCACTCCACCGCCCAGCTACAGCCAGCTCAGCAGCCTCAACCCAGAGGTACCCCACGAGATCATCGCATTTGCCCAGACGGCTTGGGAATACAAGTCGGCCGTAGAAGAATGGGTGAAGGAGGTACTAGACAGCCCCCAGTCTGGAGATCCCGTCCTGACCAGGCGTACAGGAACCGTCCTATGGTTCACTGTAGAAAGAGGCGTGGGTTTCCTCCAAGATAACCACTCAGGAACTGAGGTATTTGTAGGCCGCAGGTCCGTGAAGCGTCACTACTTGCCCCAGGAGAGGCATAATTTATACATTGGGAACCAGGTGGAATATACCCCCATGCGGTCCATCCAAGGACTATTTGTGGCTGGAGTCACTCTGCTCCAGAAACCTCTCTCCCCTGCCATCACCCCAGAGACCTGGCAGGAAGATCCAGGCTCTGCGGCAAAGACCAGATGTCTGCAAGAGACCCCAGATGGTCGGCTGGTATTTAAAGAAAAAGAACAACCAGCCCCTGCACCTCTCATTCCAGATCTGTCACCTCCACCAACCCTGAGGGTAGGACAGATAAATAATTCAGTCCTAACCTTTAATCCTAAGGTGCAGCCATGTTTCATACCCCCCTATGTGCTCCCATGGAAGCAGTCCCCAGTCAACTGTTCCAGCACTCCTGAGCCATTGAAGCCAGAAGTTTTACCCCTTCCTGCACCGGCTGTGGATCCCGGTCTGCAGCAAGCTACGGCTATCTTTTCCAGGTTGGCAGTACAGCCAATCCCTACAGTCACAGGTAGAGGCCGCTGGCGTACCACCATCAATACCATCCTCAGCCACCAGCAGAGGCAAGATGTTCCTCTCATGAGGTTCAGCAGCTCCAGCAGTGACGAGGAGCTAGACACCTACCTGTAAGGTGTCCCCACAGAAGAATAACCACCAGTGACATTGTTCTGGGAGCCACTCCATGGACTGATAACCTGACGGGTGAGGACCTGTTGGCATGTTGTGATTTTAACCATTTGTGTTCCAGGTTGCCATTGTTTTGTCCTCATCCAGATGGTCATGTCAGTAAGGACTCCCCCCATGAGCACTTTAACCCCCTTACACCCAAGTTGGACGTTTTATCCCCTTTCTCAGGTTACCTGATAGCTTGCTGCTATTAACTTTTAACCCTTTGGATTACAATTGACTCTTTTGCCCTGTGGATTGCAAAGGAACTTTTATCAGATTCCAGAGGATTCTACTTTAAGCACTTCCAGGAATACGGACTCAAGTTATTGTTGAGCCTATCCTTGCACTTATAAAATTGCACTATTTTATAAAATGTTTTATTGCAACATAAAAGCTTGCACTTTATAACTTATGTTATTGTAACCAGATTACAAATGTTATGTAATGTTCAAGATATCCTGCCCATTGTGTGTATTATCTCTCCAGGTGCCACAATGTGAATTTATGCACTAGTCCAAATGATTGCACTTACCATTGCACTTAACAAAAAATGTCGCAACTTACTAAAGTGTGCCTTTTCACAGCTCTTGTTTTCTCCCCCCTTTATACGGACAGTCATCAGACGGACGTTGTACACCAATGGCCTACACCCGGTGATATATACCCATAGGTACCCAGGGTAGGACCAAATGGTAAGTCCTGACAGGTCCAGATTACTTCACAGGTACCCCTGCTGCTTCGGGAATCGTTAGAAGCCCTAGGCTGCTCCTTTCCGCTTGTTAAATGTTCAGGATTGTTCCCATCCGGAGGTGTCTCATTTCCAGGAGATCCATGGGAACGTACTGCCCTCCTTCTGTGACATTGCCAGAAGTATACGGAGACGATAAATACCTCCCCTTCTGAGCTTTTGCCTAAGGTAAGGCGCCTCAAGCCTTAGAGCCACTATTTAGCTTCCTCATAGACATCATAGTGATCGTGCTATAAGCCAAATTTCTTCAGGCTATGATGCAGGGAAGGGAAAACAGAATAAAGCCACCCTTCTATTTGCAGGCTTTGCATTACATAATGGCGGGATTACGGAGTAAAGACACCCCCATGCTTTCTTTGATGTTTAAAGGATGCAGAACATACAAAGTCAGTCAGTAATGTTTGCTTTGTGCAGTTATAGGTTACCTGGTTATACCAAGATAAGGAAACTGTGTGTTGGACACCTTATGCTAGCGGGCAGGAACCTCGAGGAAACCGTTATATGTCTTGTCTTTGTATGTCATTTTATGTAAATTCATGCAGCACTTTGTATTAATTGGGTACCCAGAGCTCATTCCTCTACCGCCTATCTTGCGCCGAGGACGGCTTCACTTAAAGTAAGCGGGTATGTAACATCCCAGAGTATGTCACTAAACTCTCTTCACCCAGCTTCATGATGTTAAGATGTGAATGTGTTAATATCCTATGTAATCTCAATGTGCATTGCAATGTCTATGTCTGTATTTTATATATTTGCTGTAATTCCAAATGTACACCAGCAGGTGGCAGCAGTATGTAGCAGAATAAGGCAAGTTAGTATACCTAGCTGGAATAGACCATTCCAGGCTAGCTTCCCCCATCGAGGAGGAGTGGAATGTTCCCACTCTTACTTCCGAGGGAGGACAGAAAGTTTTAGTGAGTGTGCACCAGCCCCCCTGTTGGGGTAGGCTGTGTGAATAGGAGCTCCCAGAAACAGGGACCCCAACCAAGGATTCAGGCTAACCTGGGGCCCAAAGCAACCTTCCCAGCCTGAGTCATCTACCTCAGTGCTGGTTGACAAAGAAAGCAGCAACTTCAGAACTTCTAGATCTCCAGGACGAAACCACCATTCCCTGCGAGCAGTCCTGTAAGTACAGATTCCAGAAACAAGGAGAAGATAAGTACCTCCATAGCTAGTCAGGCCCAAACTAAGCAGAACCCAAGACAGAGCAGAAGACAGATACCTGCCAGATCTATAGGCGTATGTTCAGATGCAGAATATATAGATATAATTCCTGCCACATATTGCCAATACTGCTGGGACCCAAGACTAATGCTGTAACATTGTATGGAACTAAAGCTGCCACTTATACATCAAGTAAAGACAAGTTGGACCCTCTTTTCTGTGTGGAATTCCATCATTCCTCCATTACTCCTATTTACAGGCAGCTCAATTTGTTGCATGTGAGCCAGGATACAGGAGTCCAGCGTACTACAGGTAGGAGACACAGTTGACACATACACAGAGACAATCTCCCCTCTGGCATTCCTAACCTAGTACATGAGCTATACCATCTTAAAGGGCCCTTTTACAGTAGCCTGCGCAAGCTGCAACTGGCGTCACAAACTTAGTTACACCCAAATCTGACCCACTGCATAGCATGCCTAATGACCCAGGTCCTGCTCATTGCACATGTAGAAAAGACCAAGGTCTGAAAAGACCCAAGGACTAAGGACTCATGCACACGGCCATGTTCCGCGGCCGAGAGCGGTCCGTGGTAACCCGGCCGGGATTCCTTCTGACAGCAGGAGCGCACGGCGTCATTGGTTGCTGTATGCTGTACAGTGATACACTCATATGATCTATACGAGTGTATCACTGTACAGCAGCGGTGGCATGAAGCGCACAACGTCATAGCAACCAATGACGCCGTGCGCTCCTGCTGTCAGAAGGAATCCCGGCCGGGTTACCACGGGCCGCTCTCGTCCGTGGAACACGGCCGTGTGCATGAGGCCTTAAATTTATACCACTTAGTGTTTAATCAGGTGTGAACAAGAGGGGAGGGGGTTACATTTGGCCTAATCAAGGAGGACCAGATACAGGGGTGAAAATAGTCAAATTAAACAATTACTCCAAAAATCAGCAGGGAAAGAGACATTAATGGTTCAATGCATGCAGGCATACCAGAGAATGAGAAGGAGAGATGAGGGGTGTGGACAATATCAGACTCTGGAAAAGTTGGGTGCAGCAGTTAGGTCAATGCAGACATACCTGGAGAGGAGAGAATTGGGTATGGTCAGTAGAAAATAATGACAAAGTGAATTCCATATCCATAATATACATTCTGGTATAATACAGTATGTGCACTTAAAGGGTTATCCCACTTCTCCTTTTCATACTTACCTGCTGCCAGCGCGCCGTTCACTTCTGGATTCTGGCTGGGGGCGGGCTACATCTTGATTGAAGTCTTCTCCCGGCCGGCCGGGCGCGCTGGACTGAACGCGCACGCCGCCGTGCATGGCCGACGGTGACTTATTCCTGCCAGTATATACAGAGCTGGCGTGCGCGTTCGCGGCTCTGTACTATTCTGGCCAGGAAGAAGTCACAATCGCGCGTGCTTGTTCAGGCAGCGAGCGGCCCGGCCGGAGAAAAGAAGGAGTCTTCTGCGCAAGCGCGGTCAATCGGGATTCCGGAGAAGAGCGGTGGCCGTAACCAGGGGAGACCGAATGACAACAATGAGGTAAGTGGGGATGAATTTTCTCGTAAACGGTGGGAATGGGTTAATCAAATATATTTACAAAAATGATCACTGTCAAATCATTAACAGATTTAACAGTGATCATTATGATGGGATAACCCCTTTAAAGAGTTGCATGCTGAAAAGACCTATAGTGACCTATTTCATTCCAACAAGAAATATATATTCTCAGGTCACTTCTGCAGTTATTTCTGGTGAAAGCGTATAGGGGCATATTTCATTAAAAAATAAAAAATATATACTGTGGGGGATTCGCTCTGGTAGACAGGGTGTGCAGAGGCGAGTACAGAGGCAAATTACCAGTTCTTAAATCAAACTTCCGTGTTTATTCACACATAAAGCAAAAAAAGTCTTGTTGTTAGTTCACTGCACAATAGAAAGTCCACATAGGAAAAATCACCTTGTTGGCAGTTCTGCCTCCAGCAGTCCATAGCAGGTTTTGGGGGCCCCGTTTCCCTTACAGAAAAGGGTCTCAGCCCTCCAGCACGGTACAAGCCTCAGATCCCAGCACACACACCTCCTGAGCTCCACTATCAGATGGAGGTAATCCCCCTCATCTCGCAGTGCTGGCTAGTTTTTTAGGCCTGGCAAAACCCTGCCTGGAACATGGGGAGTAGTCACCCACCCAGCACTATGACTACTCCCAGTAAGAGCCGTCCCAGATCAGCTATACAGCCATACTAAGTATTAAGGTGTCAAACAGCCACTGCTGACACATAAAAAACGGCTTTTACTCCAACGAGGCCAGGAACTTCGGTGACACATGCCTATCATCCACGATGATTCCTTGTACCTTCTTACAATATACACTGCACTGTTGCAGTTATTTCTGGTGAAAGAGTATAGGGGCGTATTTCAGTACTACCAGAAAAATATATACACAATTCACTATTTTATTGTTTTCTGTTTAAAGCGTATAGTGGCCTATTTCACTCCAACAAGAAATATATATTCTCAGGTCACTTCTGCAGTTATTTCTGGTGAAAGAATATAGGGGCATATTTCATAAAGAAAACTCCAGGAACCTCGGTGACACATACCTATCATCCAAGATGATTCCTTGTACCTTCTTACAATACGCACTGCACTGTTGCAGTTTTTTCTGTTAAAAGTGTATAGAGGCGTATTACAATAAAAAAAGCTAAATATATACGCACTGCACTGTTGCAGTTATTTCTGTGAAAAGCGTATAGGGACGTATTACAGTAAACAAAGAAAAATATATACGCACTGCACAGTTGCAGTTATTTTTTGGTGAAAGCGTATAGGGGCGTATTACAGTAAAAAAAGAAAAATATATACGCACTGCACTGTTGCAGTTATTTCTGGTGAAAGCGTATAGGGGCGTATTTCAGTACTGCAAGAAATATATACGCAATTCACTATATACGCAAAAATATATTCTCAGTGCATTTCAGCAGTTAATTGTGGTGAAAGCGTTTAGTGGCCTATTTCAGTACAAAAAGAAAAAGATATTCGTCGCTTTTAGGGGTGTTTTCATTTCCATTTTATTTGTTTAGTTAAGCTACAATTATGTCAGGCAGAGAAGAGCCAGGCCATGCACCGAGGAGTGGCAGAGGCCTGAATGTTTCTGGCTCAAGCAGAGGTCGCAGCAGAGTAAGGGGTTGTGGCAGCAGTAGTCGCAGCGAGAGGCCTGAGCTCCCGGTGTCATCTAGCTGTCGTGTCTTGACCAGCAACCCTGCGGTTCTTGATTGGTTAACTCGGTCATCCACGTCATCCCAAGTGACGTCAGACACCCCCAGCCAACAGTCGGTGGGTTCGTTAGACACAACCCTTAGTTGGCATAATCCGGGAGCAGGCTCTGTGCCCTCACCTGTCCTCAACCTGCCTCTGGCCTTTTCTGTTCCATCACTGCAAGAAGTACTACATGCAGTGGGCTCAGCTTAACCTTTCAGTGAGGATGAGCTACTAGAGGACACTCAGCATCTACTGCCCAGCCAAGATGTGGAGGAGCCTTCCGCCACTTCCTCTGCTAGGCGGGCAAGTAGTGTAGAGGAGAGTGGCACGGGAGCTTGTGTTGTGAGTGGTCAGGCTCCTGACCCAGAGGCCGCTGAGGAGGACATCACTGATGTGCAGACACTACTCAATGATGATGAAGCCGATCGCACTTGGGAGCCGGGTAAAGAAGGGCCTTCGTCATCATCAGGGGAAGAGGTTGGCAGCTTGCCAGTCAGACAGCGGCTGAGCCAGCAAGTCGCTAGCGTGGCCGGGAGTCAGCATGGTGGCAGCAGTGGGAGGTCGGGAGCAAAACGTGCACGGGGTAGACCACGTGCTTTGCAGCAGCCTACCTGCCTGGGAAGCAGTGGTGCAGGGGTTCACAGAGGCAGCGGCGGTAGCAATCAGTCAGTGCGGACTGTTGGGGGTAAAATCACCTACTCCGCGATGTTGCCGTTTTTTTTCAAAGCACCAGAGGAGGTGAACGTGGCTATATGTTGCATCTGTGGGCAGAAGGTGAAGCGTGGCCAGGGCGCCAATGTTGGCACTACGGCCCTGCATCAACATATGCAGCGTCGCCATACAGTGGCCTGGTACTGAACTGTGGCTCCGATGTGGTGGTCCAGCCTGCCGCAGCACACCGCTGCATACACCCAGTGGCACGCACCAGGTTTCAGGCAGTCAAGGCTCCACCACCTCAGCCGAAGGGTGCTATCCTGTCATTCCCATTTTCTGCTGGTCCCGATGCTCCTCCTACTCCTCGTCAGTCATGCCGTCAGCAATCGATCACCGAAGCAATTGCCAAGAGACAGCAGTATGCTTGCACGCATCTCCAACGGCGCAGAAGCTGAGCATGCTCCTGTCCAAGTTGCTGGTGCTGCAGTCCCTCCCTTTCCAAGTGGTGGGCTCCGCACCTTTTTAGAGAACTGATGGCTTGTGCCGAGCCAAGGTGGAGAGTCCCCAAGCCGTCATTTTTCTTTTAAAAAAAAGAGGCAGTACCAGCCCTGCACAAATACGTAGAACATAAGGTGGGCCAGTCCTTGAGCCTGTCGGTGTCTGACAAAGTGCACGGTAGGCCGACGTGTGGAGATGTAACTAAGGTCAGGGACAATACATGTCCTTTACGGCCCACTGGGTGAATGTGGTTCCTGCACAGCCACACCAGAAACTTGGCCAGGTCATGCTGCTTTTGCCTCCACGTTGTCACGCCATTGGTCCTGCAACAATGTCCGCCTCTGCCTCCTCATCCTTCACCATGTCCTCTGCCTTCACTGCAGGGACTAGTCACAGTGCCCCTCCAGCATACCACATGTGCAGGGCTCGGCGGTGTCGTGCTGTTCTGCACCTGGTTTGCCTTGGTGAAAGGAGTCACACAGGGGAGGAACTGCTCCGTGTGATGCATCAAGAAATCGAATCCTGGCTTTCTGAACAACAACTGAAAATCAGAACCATGCTGACCGAAAACGGGAAGAACATGGTGTCGGCACTGCATCAAGGAAGGCTGAGCCATGCGCCCTGCATGGCACACGTGTTCAATCTGTTTGTCAAGCAGTTACTGAAGTCTTCCACCCATCTGTAAGACATCCTAAAAATGGGCAGGAAACTTTGCATGCACTTCAGCCACTCTTATACCACTAAGCACACCCTCCTTGAGCTGCAGCGGCAGAACGGCATCCCCAACATAGGCTGATATGCAACGTTTCCACCCGTTGGAATTCCCCCCTCCATATGTTGGACCGACTATACGAACAGAGAAAGGCCATCAATGAATTCTTGATGATGCAAGCGGATAGGAGTACTCCACTGTGTAACTTCGATTTCAGCCAGTGGCAGCTCATGCGTGACACCTGCCGTTTGCTCAGGCCCTTATTATTTGTCAGTCGCCAGGGCTGCGGGATGAACAACATCATTCCACTGCTTCATGTCCTGGAACAGATGCTAGTAACAATGGCTGGTCAGGGGACAGGAGACGTGGAGCTTCGATCTCAAGGCCACATGAGCCCTGTGGGGGCTGAACTGGAAGAGGAGGAGGAGGGGGAGGAGGACATTGGAGCACAGGCAATGTGTAGCAAAATGGGTGGTTTTTCTACTCAGCTGACAGGACAGGAGGAGCAGGAGCAGCCAGAGGGGCTACAGGGCGATGAGGAAGATGAGACAGAGGACCCGGACACACCGTGGCCATATGCAGTGGAGATGGAGGCAGGGAGTCCCTCAGAGTCATTTGCACAAATGGCACGATGCATGCTCACTTGCTTGCGTAGTGACAGCCGAATTGTCGCCATTCGGCAGAGGGATGACATTGAAGATCCGCTGGACTTCTAGGTAGCCAAACTGGATTTGTGGCCGCAACTAGCAGAGTTTGCCCTGGAAAAGCTGTCCTGCCTGCCAGTAGTGTGGCATCAGAGCGGGTGTTTAGTGCAGCGGGGGCCATAGTTACTCCAACTAGAACTCGCTTGTCCACACAAAATGTGGAGAGACTGACCTTTGTCAAGATGAATCAGGCGTGGATCAGCCAGGATTTCCAACCACCAATTCCTGATACATCAGACTAGATCATCCATGGTGCCACACCAACTCTTTGATAAAAGAGACCGGTTTCTTCTGACTACCTACCTACCCACACATCTGATGCCAAGTGCTCCTTCTTGCACCCACCTTCGTCAGCGGGTACTGGTATTGCCACCCACCGCCCCACTCTGTTACCGGGTCAATTTGTGGTCTCCTGATGCTGCTGCTGCCATCTCCAAACTATGTCACCTTCCCACTCTGTGGCCTCCTCATGCTGCTGCCATATCCACAATATGTCACCTTGCCACTCTGTGGTCTCCTGATGCTGCTGCTGCTACTGCCATCTCCACATTATGTCACTTTGCCACTCTGTGGCCTCCTGATGCGGCCGCCACCTCCAAACTATGTCACCTTGCCACTCTGTGGTCTCCTTATGCTGCTGCCATCTCCACACTATGTCACCTTGCCACTCTGTGGTATCCTGCTGCTGCCATATCCACACTATGTCACTTTGCCACTCTGTGGTCTCCTCATGCTGCTGCCATCTACAGACTCTGTCATTGTGCCACTCTATCAAAGTGTTTTTTTTTCGGTACAAATGATGGGTGACTGAAAAATTCCTTTTGCTGTATGGACCGAATGACGTCGTGTGAGGTCGTGTGACGTCTAAAAGTGCGAGGAAAATATATTATGAAACAACAAATATAAAAAAAAAATACATGAAAACAATGACAACCTCCTGATGCTGCCGCCACCTCCAGACTCTGTCATTGTGCCACTCGGTGGCCTTATCCTACTACTGCCATCTACAGACTGTGTCATTGTGCCACTTGGTGGCCTTCTCATGATTCTGCAGCTACATCCTCCACCTGCAGACTCTGTTATTTTGCCACTTGGTACCCTTCTCCTGATGCTGCTGCTGCATCCACCACCTCAAGACTCTGTCATTGTGCCACTTGGTGGCTTTCTCCTGATGCTGCCACCTCTAGACTCGGTCATTGTGCTACTCGGTGGCCTCCTCATACTGCTGCCAAATCCAGACCCTGTCATTGGGCCTCCTCACTTCATGACTGGGCCACTATTTTGCCTTTCGGCCTGGCTGACATCATCATTTGTTCTTCTGATCTGTCAGAAGGAAGGAAAAATGAGACGCACAACAGATCCTGTCTGTGTAGTAGCTGTAAGGCCTGTAAGGTCCTATCAGAAATTGGATCAAAGCAAATTTTTCCGAAAATTTCGGCGAACTGGCCGAATCGAATTTTTGAAAAATTTGCTCATCTCTTGTTGCTAAGGACAACTAAGACAGATTTACTATTAGGCAGTTTGACTTGGAGACATTGAAGGCGAGCTACTTTTTTTGTGGGCCACCGTGTATTTGTCCCACTAGCCACTAGAGCAGCTCAGACTTCCTGTATTCTGTAGGCCAGCTTCGCTGTGTAGACTGCGATAAAATGTGCAGAGTCATCTCAGTATCATTATCAGGAGGGTAAGTTAAAGTTAGCTCTACTGTACTGCTGGAGGTCTATAAGACTGGATAGTAACACTATACACACATAGATAAGGCACTGTACACAGCTCCCCTCTCACACCTAGATTTCTGGATGGTGGGGCTGTACTCCATCACTTTCTAGAGACTGTAGTAGTTCATGACAAGTTTATGTCAGTTGTCTCCCATTCATTGCAGCTGCCATAACACATAGACATCCTGCTGCACTGTCCAATACTTGAAAAACACCACAAATTCATATTCTTATTCTCCTAGAATTTTTTCCAAAATTTGGATTGACTCCTATTAGTAGGAATCAATTGACTCTTCTCCCCATTTGTTGTTCAGTAGCAACTGTTGAAAAATGTGTTTTGATTGTCAGACCCCAAAACACATTTTAGTAAGGTCAGGGAAAGGGAGGGTGTTCAATGAAAATGAAAAATGTAATCATTTGCTGAATTATGCTCCATTCCAGCAATATGGTTCCTGTCTCTGCTCCTTTCAGTTGCTGGTGAATGGGATGTATAACTTCCCGTCCGTGGTCACGTGCACCACTGCAGCCATTCATTGGCCTAAGTGGTGATGAGTCCCTGAGGCTCAGTGGCCATGTGCCTCTTGAGGACACATCACTGCTGAGGTCAGGACAAGATGTCAGCTCTCCATGGTGATGAAGACAGAGATGATGAAGGACCAGGCATTTAGGGGAGCAGTCCCTTTCATAGTAAAGGGGTTGTCCAGTGGAAAATAATTTTTTGGAAAAGGACTCGCTGATCTCTGACCACTTTCCCTGCGACACTCACTGGTTCTTCTCTGGACTCGACCTCTGGATTCCATCTTGACACAGGAGATGCCGGTGATCTGCATCAGTCAGCAATTGACTGAATGGGCCTCCCCTGGTAATTCCAGAGTGTCAAAAGGTGGCCAGCAAATAGAGACTAGTGAGGACTCGGTAAGTGTTGGAACAGGAGAGGTGAGGGATTGGTGATGTGACTATGATTAATTTTGTTTCTTTATCCCACCAAGACCCCTTTGGCTAAACTTTTTCCTCACTGGACAACCTTCTTAACCCAGTATTTGATAGCTAAATAAATTTTCCTTAATTTTTTGAAATCTTCAGAACTTTGGGGGTCATTTATGATGTGAAGCACGACACTTTTTTGTGTACTTTTGTCACAGATTAGGTCACAAAAGGGATTTGTGGCCAAATCTGCAAGTTTTCCCTGCTCATGTCACTTTTCCATGGTGGCAGAAAATGGTGCGTGGGTGGAGAAGGGAGCTGGTCCGCTGGCCTGTCTCATTTATCATTTTCTAGGACAGTTTTTGGCATAGAAAATGACTTAAATTTATGCCAGCAAGAGAGATGGTGTAGGGTTAAAGGGGTTGTTCAGGTTCAGAGCTGAACCCAGATATATCCCCATTTTCATCCAGGCAGGCCCTCTGACATGAGCATGTCATGCTCCGATGCCCTGAATTGCGCAAGGCAAGGGCTGTTTGTTTATATTTTTACCACTGCTAGGCGGAGGCTCCCACCTAGCAGTGTTCCTAGTGACGTCACCGGCACTGATGGCTGGGCTTTAGCGCTGCCCACGCCATTTTACAGGCTAAGGCTAAAGCCTGCCCATTAGTGCTGGTGACGTCACCGCTAGGAGGAAGCCTCCATCTACCTTTACCCATGGAGAACCCAGTACGTCACCGGATCTCCAAAAAAAGCCTTTGCCCTACCCGATTCGGCATGAAATGCTCCGATGCTTATGTCAGAGGAGCTGTCTGGGTGAAAACCCCTTTAAGCTTGTTGTACGCGTCCAGCCCATCCACCGCCAGCGCAGGGGTATTAAGAATGGCTTAGAAATTGCCAGTCTTAATAAATGACCCCATATGTGTACACAGCAAAATTGGAATTTTTGCACATCCAACCTGCTGAATTTCCAACAGCTGAGTTTACATAACCCTGTACAGTTTAAATATAGATAGCACTTCCAGCTTTATATTGTTTTGTGGGAAAATACGTTATTGAACCATTCTGAGTTTAATGATGATTAATTACTAGAAGGTTGCTCGTTTTTTACAGTCCAGATCCGGTTACTGTGGTCTGTACATACATGGAGGGTCTATTTTCCACCACATGAGTGTAGCGTCATTAGAAGTAATAAATCATCTGACCGTTATCACCATTATTGGACTGTCTAATGATCAGTCATCTTGAAGTGTCATGAAACGAGTCTTTCTAAAAATATCCCAAATGATTTTTTGGTTCAGTGAATGAATGGTATGAACCAGCTATTTACACTGGGGAAAACTTCCCTCTCTTGTATCCTGCCCCTTCACATTGCCTCATTCAAGAAGCAATGGAGAATAAACATTTGTGATGGAGAACTCTACTTATTAGGGTTATTTTTCAGATAACTGACCCTAACTTGCAAAACCGCAAATTTATCATCTTAAAATACATGGGAACCTTGGGATTTTAACACCAATTTGTCAGAAATGTTGTGTTGAGATAGATAAACCAGAATCTATAGTGAAATTCCATTTAGTGGAGGAGAAGACTTATAGGGTGGGCCCATCTAACATATTGGTAGCATATCGCTATGTTGTGCCACCAATGTTAGATAGGTGCAGGTCCCACTTCTGGGACCTGCACCTATCTGTAGAATGGGACAGCTAAAGTGAACGAGGGCGCATCGCTCAAGCATGGCCACCCTCCATTCACTTCTATTCACTTTGGCAATTTCTAGAACTCCCATAGAGGTGAATGGAGAGGAGGCTGCACTTGCGCAGTATGCTCTCTATTCGGCTCTATGAGCTGAGAGTGCTCGCCCAGCTCTTTATTTGGAGTATGGGAGGAAATGTGAGTACCTGGTGTGGGGATTCGCTCTGGTAGTTAGGATTAGCGGGTGCAGCACAGAGGCAAAGTACAAGTTCTTGGTTCAAAACATCAGTGTTTATTCACACGTGAAAGCAAAACAAAAACGCAAGTTGGTTGGTGATCGTTCACACACATGAAAAGTTCATATACAAAAAAGTCACCTTTTCTCCTGGGTGTTACTTCACACCCTGTTGGAAGTTCTGCCTTGTCAAGTCCACAGGCAGGCGTTAGGCGGCCTGTTCACCCTCACAGGGGTCTGAGCCCTCCAGCTCGGCTCAAGCCGCAGATCCCAACACAGCACACAGACCTCCTCACCTGGCAGTGCTGGCTGGTATTTATGCCTGGCAAAACCCAGCCTGGAACATGGGGAGTAGTCACCCACCCAGCACTTTGACTACACCCAGTAAAAGCCATCCAGGATCAGCTATTATAGCCATACTAAGTATAAAGGTGTCAAACAGCAACTGCTGCTGACACATAAAACCCGACTCTTACTCCACCGTGGCCACGAACCTTGGTGACACGTACCTATCATCCATGATGATTCCTTGTACCTTCTTACACTGGGGAAACCCCCGCAAACACAGGGAGAATATACAAACTTGTCCATGGTCGGATTCAAGGCACTAGTGTTAACCACTGAGCCACCGTGCTACGCACTTCTCCTTGTAGAACTCCCATAGAAGTGAATGGCGAGCATGCCGCTCTCCTTTGCTTTGAGGGCCCCATTCTAGAGATAGGTGCGGTTTACAGAGGTGGGACCCACACCAACTATCTGACTGGGGTGCCTTGGGCCCACCAGTAAAATTTGTTATGCATCGACATATGCATAAATAGAGTATATAATACAATACACACTGCAAGTTCTGTTGGGAAATTACATAGTTTTTCTACTTTTTCTGGAGCTCCACATGTTTACAGCTCTGGCCGGGATTAGAAATACAATTGGAAAATTAACTGAACATGGACCGTGACCTTTTCGCACATCTGCAGTAAACTGATCCGCTAACCCCCTGACCCACAGTAGATGAACTATCTCCATTTACCTGCAGACCCCGATTTGCACATTTTTTTAAAACTTTACTGAATTGTTTCATTGATCTCGAAAAGAATTTTACGCTGGAAATGACAAACACGGTTTTCAGTAAATGTCAACCGCGGAGCGACCTGAGTAAACAGCCAATTTCTTGAACTCAGGCACTTCAAAGAGCTTGGTGCGTGTTTTCATTTCAGAAGTTATAAATGGCTGTTGTATCGAGCGGCAGATGTGTAGATGGGGAATTCATCCTCTTTGCTTCCAGTGAGATGAACGCCGCAGTTTAATGATCTTATACTGCAAATAAAATATGGACATTTGTCTTAAAAAAATTATTTTATTCGAAATATTGTTAGTGGTAAGACATTTTTTACTGTAGATACATTTGTGAATGATTAAAATAGAAAAAAAATGATGGTGTGAAATTTGCAGTGTTGAGTAATTTAGAACATGAACACAATGACCAAAAAAATAAATAAAAAAACAATGGTGAGAAATTTATGCTACAGATACATTTTGAAACAATTAAAAAAAATATGGTGAGAAATGAGTGATCTCGATACTTTTAGAAATAATTCAAAGAAATAGATAGAGAGAGCTGCAGCAGAAAAGACACGCCCCCGAGCTGCCAGCTTACAATACATCTAGGAGAACAATTGGAGCAATTAATATGATGTCTTTTATATAAATCATGGGTAAACCCTTTAAACATATTACCTTGCTGTACCCTATTTAATGGACAATGACAGGAACAAAACACTAGAGATCAGTCTTTCACATTGACATGGTGGAATCTTTGCCTGCTCATCTTTGAAGAATTTCTTTGATTTGGCCACATTGGGGGTGCCGTCAAGTATAACCTGCCTGGTGTGATGGGTCAGTGAGGTTCAGGACTTTTATTAGACCACTGAAAAACATTGCTCACTTTGATCCTTTGAGAGGTGGACTTGTACTTAACTGGAAAAAGAGAACCGGACTTCTTCCTTCAGGATTATCTGGTAGCCGGCTGAATGCATGGTTCCATCAATTATAGCAAGTAATTCAAGGCCTGATGTATGAGAAAATCAGTGAGATAATCTGTTGGTGTAATACAGCCTCAAGTTAATTTATTTATATAATCTCTGATGGAGGTCCGACATGGGGGTCTGATCTGTGGTCTGATGGGGGCCTGATATGGGAGTGTGACGTGGGTCTGATCTGACCTCTGATGGGGGGTCTGATTTGAGGTCTGATATGGGGGTCTTATTTGAGGTCTGATATGGGGGTCTGATCTGAGGTCTGATATGGGGCTTTGATTTGAGGTCTGATATGGGGGTCTGATCAGAGGTCTCATATGGGGGTCTGATCTGAGGACTAATATAGAGGTCTGATCTGTGCTTTGACATGGGGGTCTGATCTGAGGTTTGATATGGGGGTCTGATCCAAGGACTGATATGGAGGTCTGATCTGAGGTCTAATATGGGGGGGGGGGTCTGATCTGAGCTCTGATGGGGACCTGATATGGGAGTGTGACGTGGGTCTGCTCTGAGCTCTGGTGGGAATATGATCTGAGGTCTGATATGGGGGTCTGATCTGAGATCTGATATAGGGGTCTAATCTGAGGACTGATATAGAGGTCTGATCTGAAGTATTATGAAGATCGGGAGTCTTCTGAGCTCTGGGGAAAAATATATTTATTTATTTTCCTCCTCTAAAATCTAGGTGCATCTTATCATCAGGTGCACCTTATAAAGCAAAATTTCTAGTTTGACTAAAGAGTCCATATACTATATAAGAAAAAAGTTACATTTACAACAAGGCTTTTGTTGGCTTTTTTCCCAGAATTTTGCTTCCGAAATAACGGACTCTTACGAGGCTCGGTCTCCAATGCACAAAGCTGAACCTTAGTAAAGAAACTATTTAGTAATGGACAATTTCCTGCAAACACAAGTTAAATCAGTCGATCAAATAGGACATAGCTCTTAATGTTTTTTAAATAGTTAATTTCCTTTTTGCCGAAAATGGTTTCCTTTGTGTAATTAAAAGAGCAGGAAGCCGCTCTGTACTACAGCAGGTATTTATAATTTCCTATTAGTGGCCAGTGTATCCTGTTTTAACTTAAGCACTTTGTCGAGGGAAGGGGCTATATGACTATATGAACATGGTCAGTAGTGGTTTTGACCAGTTTATTTAGTCTGTTATAGTTAGTGCAATGAAGGAAGATTTAGTAACTTATAGGTTATATTAAACTTACATTGAAAATAGCTTACTGGACTTATAGATTTTTTATAGGATAAGAATGTATGATATTATACACAACAGGCTATGCCTGGTATTGCAGCTTATCCCTTTTTTTTTATTGGGTTGTATGCAATTAAAATGGAGCTGAGCTGCAATACCATGCATGGTCTATGGAAAGGGGTGGCGCTGTTTCTGTGAGAACAAAACATACAACTTTTGGCCCATCAGATTGTGTGCTTACTTGAATCCTGCCATTCCCTAGAGGAGGTCTTCATACAGGCAATGCCATCACATGCCTCACCGCAGGTTCAAGCCCTGCCCTCATTGATCATAAACTATATATCACCCTATATAAAAACAACAGTTACAGTTTAAGAATATTTTAGTTGCTGATTTTATAAAAAAAATAAAGGACTATTTAAAAAAAAAAATACTAAAATAAAAATGACACAGAAAAAGCTCCATATATCACTGAAAGAAGGCACAAATATAATTTACATAACTGAATGAAATCATGGCTTTCAAATTTGCATGTGTATTACCCCAGATCTGGGGGTACTACAATTGGTTCATAAGGTAATGCTTTTTAATGTCATGTTATGTCACCTTTCATGTACTGCACCTTGTTCACCAGCAGATGGGGTATGGTTGGCAATATTTGACAATAGGAATGGAACCTACGATTCCATTCCCGCTCTCTTGGTAGGAGTGGGCTGGTTAGAATTACTGCTAAGGGTAGGGCTGAGCTAGAGAGGGGGCAGAAGGGTGGGACAGAGAAGAGAGTGAGGAGTGAGGAAGCATGCAATCGATCTCCCTCTCTTCCAGGCCAGGTGGACCACAGCGGCGGCTCACCTAGGAGGTTGTAATTGCCCCAGGGAGACTGCAGGGCCACAGAGGAATTGCAAGCTACGGCGTATTAGTCAGTAGAGTGATAAAGCGAGTGAGCTATAAAGACTCTGCTGCAAAGTGGTGGAACGCATATTAAAGCACCATCACAAGAGGCATAGGTAGAAGCCTGCATCATACATTGCACACCTATAACAACAGGAGCCAGAGAAAAGCCATAAGGGAAATAATCCAGAGAGGGTCAGGGCCCCCTGTCCTCTTTCTTCTCCTCAGTACCATAAGGCGGATCATGGCTTCCTGTCTTCTTTGTAAACCACAATATCAAAATGGGGGTCAGGGTCCTCTGTCCTCATTGTACTCCACAGTATTATAATGGGGATCAGGGTCCTGCATCCTCATTGTACTCCACAGTATCATAATGGGGGTCAGGGTCCTCTGTCCTCATTGTACTCCACAGTATTATAATGGGGATCAGGGTCCTGCATCCTCATTGTACTCCACAGTATCATAATGGAGTTCAGGGTCCTCTGTCCTCTTTATACTCCACAGTATCATAAGGGGGCTCAGGGTTCCCTTGTCCTATGTACACAATATTATAATGGGGTTCAGGGTCCCAGGTCCTCTGTATACTTCACAGTATCATAATGGGGTCAGGGTCCTCTGTTCTCTTTGTATTCCACTGTAAAAATCAAAATAGTAAAAAACATAAAGAAATATTTTATTTCCTAAAAGGCTGGTTGGACTTTGTTCTTCGGGTTGTCTTTGCAGGGGGCTTCAGTCTAATTAGCTGTAGATTTTTTAACCGGCCACAGGAATCATGTTTCACCTTTTGCTTTATTTTTTTAAGGAAGGTGAATTGAGTTACATGTTCATTATGCTGCCACTGTTATTATTTGAAAGACTAGAAATCGTGCCAGGAATGACGGGAGGTGAATGACTCACCTTCTAGGACCATGGCCCCCTGTAGAGACAAGCGGGCTCCGGGGAACGAATTACATCACCATAGTTCATAGATAGTTATGGAGATGAATTTTACCTTTACTCGACTCATTAAAAGATGATGGATATACTGCAACTTTTAAGTCTCTCCTATCTATAGATCTATCTATCTATCTATCTATCTATGAAGAAAAGAAAAAACACAATGTGCCATAACGGCCACCATAAAATTCAGGGAATGCAGGTACCAACATGCATGCTGAGCCCACTCTATACCTCTCCTGGTGCCAAAAGGCCCATGGGGGGCTTCGCATTCATGTTGGTACCTGCATTCCCTGGATTTAATGGAGGCCATTATGGCACCAAAAATGGTGAAAGGCAGAGTGGACCCAGCATGCATGTGGAACCTTCACTCCCTGAATTTTATGGTGGCTAGTATGGCACATAACAGGTAGTATTTAGTGTTTGTATTTGCAAAGAATCTCAAATTTACAAAATAAGCGTAGTATTAGCACCAGAATATTTTGTATAATTATGGCATTATTGTACGTTATTTGTGTTTGCACAGTGCTGTTGCATTGTGTGTTTTTTCTTCTTCTTGTTTCTAGCCATGGCAGCGTGCACCTGCGCATTGGGGTGTGCTGACTGACCCCCTTTTTCTTGTATGTATCTATCTATCTATCTATCTATCTATCTATCTATCTATCTACTACTGTCTTTACTGGTTAACCTCATGTCATCATGTGTATTTATTTCTGGTCCAAACACTGTGCATTTCCTATTTTGTAACTGTTTATGTTTACCTGTAATGTGCCTGGTTAACCAGCAGGTGGCAGCAAACACGGCAGAGCTACAGGTACATAGAATGGAGCTTTCCATTCCATTCTATACCCCCTCTGTGGAGGAGTGGGCCAGTCCCACTTCCTGCAGGAAGGGTGGGTCCAAGTTTAGCTGCAGTCTAGCTTACTCCCAGCTAGGGGAAGGAAGCAAGTGCTGGGCACGTCTCTGCTGGACGTGCCCAGGCTAAGCAAAGCAAAGCCAGCCAGAGCACCTTCCAGTATGGAGCCTCAGGTGCCAGGAGGAGATTTCCCTGGCCAAATTAGGAGACAGACTACAAAGAGAGAATTTGCAGCATAAGGAAGAATCCAAGTTACCAAGTCAGCCTGTCAGTACAGCAGAGTCAGAGAGCAACTGATGTAACAGAGTTGAGTTTGCCTGCCAGAGTTTTAATGCTAACGCCTGTTGGGACCAAGACAAAGTTTGTAGACTGTTTTTGATGAAAGTTTACCAAAGTAAAGCTGCTAGTATTGAACTTCATACCAGGTCTGGACTCAAGTTACTTCTTTCATCTTATTTAAGCCAGCCAACATAGCAGAGCTTAGAGAGTACAGATGTAGCAGAGCTGAGGGTGTTTGCCTGCCAGAACTACATGCCAAGACCTGCTAATGACCAAGATAAAGTCTGGAAATTGTTTGGACTACCGTTTATTCAAGTAAAGCTGTTAACTATGTTACTACAAGTCTGGACTCAATTATTCCTTTATCATCCAAGTTATTCATCCCTTTTTGAACTGCTTTGTCCAACCACGTCTGGGATCCAATGATATCCAGATACCCCCTATTTGTCTGCTTCTGAGCCAACGCCTGGGGTTCCAACTGTATCCAGGTAGGAGCACTGTGACACTTGCACAAAACTTTAAGGGACATTTTAGGACAGATTTCACCATAATTATTATTAATGAATATTCACAATTACGTCTCCAATAACTCCAGATCACAGTATTTATAGGGACGCTAAAAATAAAATAACAAACCAACTTTATTTTGTTATTTACTTAAAATGGGGGACACCATCAAGGGATGATTTATTACCCAATATTACACACAAGAGCTATACACTCACCTAAAGAATTATTAGGAACACCTGTTCTATTTCTCATTAATGCAATTATCTAGTCAACCAATCACATGGCAGTTGCTTCAATGCATTTAGGGGGGTGGTCCTGGTCAAGACAATCTCCTGAACTCCAAACTGAATGTCAGAATGGGAGAGAAAGGTGGTTTAAGCAATTTTGAGCGTGGCATGGTTGTTGATGCCAGACGGGCCGGTCTGAGTATTTCACAATCTGCTCAGTTACTGGGATTTTCATGCACAACCATTTCTAGGGTTTACAAAGAATGGTGTGAAAAGGGAAAAACATCCAGTATGCGGCAGTCCTGTGGGCAAAAATGCCTTGTGGATGCTAGAGGTCAGAGGAGAATGGGCCGACTGATTCAAGCTGATAGAAGAGCAACGTTGACTGAAATAACCACTCGTTACAACCGAGGTATGCAGCAAAGCATTTGTGAAGCCACAACACGCACAACCTGGAGGCGGATGGGCTACAACAGCAGAAGACCCCACCGGGTACCACTCATCTCCACTACAAATAGGAAAAAGAGGCTACAATTTGCACAAGCTCACCAAAATTGGACTGTTGAAGACTGGAAAAATCGATTTCTGTTGAGACAATCAAATGGTAGAGTCCGAATTTGGCGTAAACAGAATGAGAACATGTATCCATCCTCTGATGGCTACTTCCAGCAGAATAATGCACCATGTCACAAAGCTCGAATCATTTCAAGTTGGTTTCTTGAACATGACAATGAGTTCACTGTACTAAAATGGCCCCCACAGTCACCAGATCTCAACCCAATAGAGCATCTTTGGGTGTGGTGGAACGGGAGGGATCACGTGCCCTGGATCAGTGATCCCTCAAATCTTCCTATCACTGCAAGATTGCGATTCCTATCAATATGGGCCAACATTTCTAAAGCTTAGCTATCTGCACCTTGTTGATTCAATGCACGTAGATTAAGGCAGTTCTGAAGGCAAAAGGGGTCAAAACACCGTATTTAATATGGCGTTCCTAATAATTCTTTCGGTGAGTGTATATGCAATAACTACGCAACTGATTGCATGTGTATGAACATGACCACCTTTGCTCTAGTATCTATTATTGAGCGTGACCAATAGTAACTGTTCAACCCACACTATGCGTCAGTGATATGCAGCTCTGGTGTAATAGCACTAGTGAGGCTCAGTTGTGTAGTTATCTATCTATCTATCTATCTATCTATCTATCTATCTATCTGTCTGTCTAATGTAATACCCCAGAGTGGCATTACCACCTCTTTTGGGCCCTGCTATCCTAAATGGTGAATCCTGTGTCATTTTGTACATCTAATATCATGTCCTGCAATATGTGTGTATGTATTTCCTTGAGAATTAATGTTGAAGTGTAATGTGCCTGGTTCACCAGAAGGTGGCGACATTTAGCGTTAGTTTCTCTGGAGTGGAACCTTCTATCCATTCCAGCCCTCTCTAGAGGTGTTAGTTAGGAGTTAGTTGAGAGCAGCCTCTGTTAGGGGAAGGCTGTGTGTCGGCCAGCAGAGCTCTGTCTGCTCTGCTGGGCCCGCAGGCCCTGACTGTAAGTTCTACATGGTTGCATGTCCCTTCCTGGGCTCGGATTGCCTAAAAGCCAAGCTAAGTAAGCTTGAAGCCAGTAAGAAGTTCCTAGGATTAAAGTAAGAGACAGACTACAGACAGCTAAGATACAGTTCCAGCAGAAGAGGAAAGGGTCCTATTTAAGCCAGCCAACATAGCAGAGCTTACAGAGTACAGATGTAGCAGAGCTGAGGGTGCTTGCCTGCCAGAACTACATGCCAAGACCTGCTAATGACCAAGATAAAGTCTGGAAACTGTTTGGACTACCTAAGTAAAGCTGGTAACTATGTTACTACAAGTCTGGACTCATTTATTCCTTTATCATCCAAGTTATTCATCCCTTTTTGCACTGCTTCGTCCAACCACGTCTGGGATCCAATGATATCCAGATAGGAGCACCATGACACGTGCATGCAACACCTTCAGAGAGATTGTAGAACACTCTACACCACTCTGGCAATCCTACATCTGGGTACCAACATTACCATCTACAAAAGGGACTCCATGTCCTCGTTCAATGCAACTGGCGTCATGACTACTTGCTCTGTAAGAGGGACATACGTCTAAAAACCCAGACACCGATATAAGGGCGTTGCATCAAAGTGGCGTCACGAACAGCATAAGACAGAATTCGTGCAGCGTTTAACACTGTGTGACATTAAGAACAGGATCTGAACGCTAGTCTGTGTGCCATACTATTCTAAAGCCTACACAAGTTACTGTGTGTGTCCCTTATACTAAAGAACAGGATACAAAAAAACACTGTGTGCCTACAACTTTATTAGCCTATTGGATTTACAAAAACATCTTTAAAAATGACTTTAATGTGTTTGCTGTGGACAGCGACCAGCGCCAAAAAACACTGCGCGCAGGCGCCGAAGAGTTGATTCGCCATTTTTACATGCAATGGCGCAGCTTCTTCATGCTCAGCAAAAGCGGGAAAAGTCTAAAATGCCCCTAGCTGAAGCGGAAACTCTAGCCACAGCCCATTGGGTGCGGTGGTACTGCATGACAAGGGAGAGAAGAAGCCCATCCCAGGAAGCTCCTCCTTCTTCTCCAGTTTTATGCCCCGCGCAAATGATCGCAAGATGGCGACTGAGGCACACCAGGAAGGAGACTACTCCAAAGTCTACCGGGAAGAGACACTTAGCCAAAGTGACCTCTCCGATCTGAAAGAGGCTCTAGAAGAGATTCGCCTCCCACAGCTTGTCCAGGGATCGGGGAACGAGGTGCCACAAACCCTGCACCAGCTGGTGCGGTGGGGGCAGCCGGAGATCCTACTCCTCTGCCCAGAAGAAGCGAACCACCCCAGAGAGTGAGAAGGCCGATGCTTTCAACCCCATGGTGCCCTAGAGAGTGACAGCCCACGTCACCGGTGCCTGATCGACCGCTCGTTGCCAATACTGGATCGCAGGGTTGGAACGTCCTGAGGTTCAACATCGAAAAAGGTACGGGATTTATTCAAGGATAACAGATCGGGGACGGAACTATCTATCTTCCATCTATCTATCTACTATCTATATCTTCTATCTATCTATCTATCTATCTATCTCATATCTATCTATCTCATATCTATCTATCGTATAATTGATTCTTGTTCCTGTTTATCTGTCCACTTGTTGTCAATAGGGGGGCGCTGCACCCTTTAATAGGAGATCTATAGGCTATACAGCATGTACAGTATATTTTGAGCTTGTTTTAGACTTTTCTCATTTTTACATGTTAATACAAACTACAGAATAACGTCAGACACTTTGGACTAGGAAACACTTATTATAAGCTTGCAGTCTGCAACCAAGTGCTTTCCAGTGTTTGTTAAACTACAACTCCCAGCATATACTGACAGCCAGGGAGCAGGAATAGTATATAACAGTTCTGGTAGCATCATATTGCTGCATTGTATCAAGTGATGGATCATGAACTATTAATGTAACCCCCGTGCATCCTTGTAATTACAGATCCAGGGCTGTAACACATTTTCCTGGGGTCTCTAGCAAAGCTGAGAAAGGTGCCCCATCCCTGATCTTATTTTGGCCTCCACTGAGTCCCTTGTGTCTTATCCTCCTTTCCTTACTTCCTAATTGCAATGATAGGGTTAACATAGTAATTCTGATTTCCTTTGCAATGTGCAGAACAAAGTGACATCAGCATTAGGAAAACGCAACGGCGCATAGCCCACTGTCTGCTGTGTTTGGCGTTTTCAAGGTCGACCATTGAGTATAATTAGCGTTGAGCGAATCAAAGTCCACGAAGTGCACTTCGATACGAATTTCAGAATAAATTTAATTTGCCGCAAAGCCGAATTTCCTCGTGCTTCGAGGTTTAAACTACTACTACTACTACAAAAAAAAAAAAATCATACTTACCTGCTCCATTTGCTTGCGACTGGCCTGCCGCCTTGCTTGAGGATCTCAGCCGAAATCCTGTGCATGGTGAAGAATGACGTCATCTCGGGCCGCACAAGATTTCGCACCAGATCTTCGGCTGTTGCGAGCAAATGGAGCAGGTACGTATGATTTATTTTTTTATTTTTTTATTTACACTGTGTTATGTATATCAGATGCCACGATCATGTATGAACGTGGCATCTTAGTAGTACAATGGCAGGGAGCGGCACAATTGCTGCCCCCTGTCAGTGCACCCACTACTTACAAAGAAATACATTTCGTGACAAAGTAATTCGCCACAAAGCAAATTTTTTTGTAAAATTCAGCAAAGCAGGCGAATCGAATTTCCCAATACTTTGCTTATCTCTAACTATAATGGGATAGCGCACCTCGGAGGCAGGCATAGACGGGATGATAAGGGAGAATTTTATTGGAAACCAAGGCATCTAAGTATGTATGACTTGAATAGAAACACAAGTTTGAGGTATAAGATGTGAAACACTTCAGCATGGTAACCTGATCAAAGTCAAACCAATGGCCCCTGGGCCCCAACTCAACTTAGGAAACAGGGCCCTTCAACTTCGTATTATGCATTATTTCTAGTAAATATAATCAAGCTCCAAGGCCACAACTTCTTAGTATTTTATATTTTTTTGTTACTCGTGGTATACAATATAATACCTAAATAGTACATTCATACACAAGTATAGGAGCACTCAATCAGTACGCAAAAATAAAGCTTAGGTTAGGCCCCAAATGTGGCCAGGCCATCTATGCCAGTGGGGCCACCATCAGCAGCACGGCTATGTGACCTGACAGATTATACAACCCCATGGGCTTAACTGCATCTTCTGCACCACCAAAAACTTTGTGACCCGTTTGTGGTGATGGTTGTACTGAAGAAATGGTTGGGTTGGCTGTATCAACCAACCCAAATCATATTGGTACCTATTAGCAATCTCTCTGATTTCCCTTTAGCTGTACTGTGATCAAAATCGTGCTCCTTTCTTCGGATTAGGTGTAAACTAAAAAAGAGAAAAAAAAAAAAAACAGAAGGCGAAAAGCTTAGTTCGATGGATCTCGCTCGAAATTTAAAGTAATATGTTGGCAAGACCGCGCTGCTAAAACCAAACCTCTCGGAAATTTGGAGAGCAATTTCTCAAAATGTACATGAAAGAACACCCAGATAGCTGCGCTGTTCTGCAGATACATGAAATTGGACGGAAAGGGATTTTCATTTCAAAAATATTTTCACATGGCAGTGAGCTAGAGTTGGAGCGCAGAACTTAATTCGTGTTTTGCAAAACAATTTTTAACTCAATCAATGAAAATGTGACTTTGATTTTCAAGTACAGCAAAAACCTAAAACTCTTAAGTACTGAAGAGGAGGAAAGTATGTAAAATGATATAATCACAGCATTTAGTGAAAGTCCACCCTTCCATTTCTTATTCTAATAGGTCCAAAATGATGTCCTGATTTTTTAATGGATCAGTGCTCTATTTTTCTGATGTAGAGCTTCGTATCCCCTGTCTAAATGCTACAATTCTGCCTTCCTGTAGCCACCACCAGGGGGTGCTTTGGAAGTCTCTTGCAGAACTTTACATATTTTATTTTGTCTGGTGACCATGTAGTGCCCTGGAGAAGGGGTACTGTGAAGTCTGGACATTTGTGGACATTCGCTCTTGTTTCCCCTATAGAAAGTTATAAATGTCTTATTTTATTTCACTTGAAAGGGTTAATGTACACTGTTTAATACTGTGTAACTGCATTTTATATGTATGTAGTGATATATGTCCTGTTCATTTGAACTGTATTTTTGAGGCTCTATGGAAAGGGTTAATGAACACTGAAAGACTTTTGGGACTTTGAATAAGAATCTGGTAATTTTCCACAGCTGCCACAGGGTTTAAAGAAGAGCCTGTTTTGGAGGGAAAAAGCCACGCTTGTTTACCACCAAAACCAGACAGACTGACCTTTGACTGTATGGTTTAGCTATGTTGTTATGTCAGAAAATTTGTTTGTCTGGAAAAAACTGCTATGTCATTGCCATTGAGTATCATTGAAGCTCTAATGTAAGTCTATACCAGGCAGGAGTGGTAACTTTGTAATTGTTTGTGCTGAGTTTCTCCACTCCACCCCTCCCACTAGAAGGGTCACATTTAGCTAGAAATGGTACATAAGGAGAGCAGTCAGAGCCTCTAGTGTTCTGAAGTTAGGGAGCACTGCTTGGAGATGGAGACTCATGCCAGTCTGCATGTGTTATCAGAAGACGCTGAGATGGGGATGCTGAGCTGCGGACCATCTCACCAGCCCTGTGACCAAGGAGCCACCCAGACTACTGAACTATAGACGTGGGCTTTCGACCAGGGAACCAGCCTTCTGAAATAGAGAGGGACAGCTAGCTCAGGCCTTTCCTCAGCATCAAACCCTTCTTCTGCCAGGGAGGAGACTGGAGAAGCCAGCCCTATGCCTTGTCTGTATTGTTTTGCACCTGAATTCTTCCAGTAAAGAAGCACCCTGGTTTACTGCAGACCCTGACTTTTTGGACTTATTTCCCATTGGGGTGCACCACGCCTTACTATCCCTTCCAGGGAGCAGCAACATGTGGTGACACCTCGACGGTGTCCGGGGGACCCAGCATAGCGTTGGGGCCACCCCAAATCCGACCACTGCAACTAGTTGTCTTATTAAATCCAGTGATCACCATTTCAGCCACTTTAGTAAATTAGGAAATTTAGGCTTTTAACAAATGACTGAAGTAGGTTTGGGACCCTTAAACCTTATCCAGCTGGGGTTTAGTATTCCAAACCTACCTATAACAGTCAATGCTGAGTTGTTAAAGGGGTTGTCCCACGAAAAATATTCTACAGTTTTCAAACCAGCACCTGGATCTCAATACTTTTGTAATTGCATTTAATTAAATATTTAGCATAGCCACTTAGCTAATGTATAAAATGTATCTGTATAGCGCCACCTGCAGTTAGTCTTATTTCCTTGACCTGCTCACTGAGATGGCCGCACATGCTCAGTTTCATCATTCAACTGCCTCCTGAGCTGTGATAGGGAGAGTATGGACACGCCCCCTGAGCTGCAGCTTAAAAGACACTCCCCTTGAGCTGTCAGCTTGATATAAATTTAGCAGAGCAATGATTAGGGAGATCTCTGCATCCATATGAGGTACAGGGCTGGTTCTAGCTTTGTTAGAAAAAGATTGTCATGTACTATATGATGTCTGATTGTCACAGACGGGGGTAGGGAAGCGTGCACCCCTGACTGCCACCCACACCTCTGCCCCTGCCTACTTGCACAATCCGTCCTAGGTAACGGAGCGCAACTGGACGGCAGTCCTTTACTTAAGTAAGTGCAGGGGAAAAACAAAAGACAGGACAAACAGAACACAAGCAAGTCAAACTAGCTGAAGTCAAATACCAGGAAGTCAAATCAGTACAAGGGAGCAACAAGAGCGAGTCCAAACATAAGCCGGAAGTCAGTACCAGGAGATCACGACAAGCAACAGGGGATGAGCAGAAGCGAGGTCAAACGAGCAGAGCCGAGGTCAGGATTCAGGCACACAAAGCCAGGAATACAGGAGCATATAAAGACCTTAATCACAGGCAATCTGTGGCCAGCAGGCTGCCTGTTTAACCTCCCTGGCGGATCCGCAAAAAAACGGATGACGTTCCGTATGGCATCCGTTTTTTTTGCGGATCCGTTTTTTTTGGCGGATCCATTGTAATAATGCCTATCCTTGTCCACTAGAAAAAAATAGGACATGCGCTATTTTTTTTGCGGAGCAACGGAACGGACATACTGATGCGGACATTGAAATGAATGGGTCCGCATCCTATCCGCAAAAAAAACGGAACGGACACGGAAACAAAATACGGTCGTGTGCATGAGGCCTATGTCAGGAATATTTTTTGCATAAATATTTTATGGGCACAAATGACAGTAAAATGGCAGGCAAGGGGCAAATGTCAGATCTCAGGTTATACAGTGTAATCCTCTCAGATTACATTGTATAACCTCTTTTATGTGTGTTTGTAACTTTTTATGTTTATATTTATTAGAATTTCCCACCCAGTTCGGCTCCCATGCACAGCTGCTGCTCGCAGGGAACGGAACCAGGAAGTCAAATGCCGGCCGGTGTTCTGCCAGATCTCTATACCTTGCGAAAAATCTATACTGGAAGTGACGCGGCCGCACAGGAATCAGCTGGAGGAGGGTGTGCGCGGAGAACTACCTCGTGCACCGCGCGTGCGCACTTAGGGGTATAGAGATTTAGCAGCACAAAATGTTGCATCAGATCTCCCTAACCCTGAGTGCGCATGCGCGCACAAATCATCAGATCAAATCAGGATGAACTGCAACTGATGATTTGTGCGCACTCAGGGGTCGGGAGATCTGATGCAACATTGTGCGCTGCAAAATCTGTATACCCCTAAGTGCGCACGCACGGTGCACAAAGTACTTCTATCTTTGCGCTGCAACGATTCTATCCTAAGCCAGTGGATGTGCGCTTTTGCAGCGCCGCGCACACCCTCCTCCAGCTGATTCCTGAGCGGCCGCGTCACTTCCGGTGTGGCCGCGTCACTTCCGGTATAGACTTTTCGCAAGGTATAGAGATCTGGCAGAACACAAGCGGAGGACATCGCCGGATCACCGGCAGAAGGTGAAGGGACTCTGCAATGTTACCCCGAGCGTGACTCGGGGTTACCGCTCCTGGCAGCGAAAATTAACCCCGAGTCACGCTCAGAAATACCGTCAGGGAGGTTAAATAAGCCTGGCTGGTGAGTCACATAACTTACAGCAGCCCAATTTAGTCGAGCACCAATCATCATTATCGGCGCTCGTCTCCCCTGCTGCTCGCCTGCTGCCATGGAGACAAGGAGGCAGGCTACGTCCTTGCCCCTCTTCTTGCGCAGGTTGCCGGCGGTGCTGCAAAGGAAGCACGCGCCGCCCTCCCCTCATTACACTGATTTTCATTTTTTACATTAATCATGGGATAACCCCCATTATGTTAATGCAAAATAATTGTGGAGCCCTAGTTATGGGTCTTCAACACAGTGAAAGCCAGATATCCCTCAAAGGAAGGAAAACCGAGCAAAGGGGTGTCCCCTATACAGAGATCACCAAATCCACCATATTAAGTGGCCCCTATGTCAAGATCCCGCTCTTTTACAAGCTTTAAGGATGTGACAGGGAAGACCTAAGCCGGTTATCCATCCACAGACAGCTGTTTCGGGGTGTTGCCCCTCATTAGTGTGGAGTAGGATTCTGGCTAACAGGGAGCAATGCCTTGGAGACTACTCAAACAAAACAATGGCTGATCTTAGGGAGACCAGCTACAGAAAACACCGTGGAGCCTCATTTAAGAGTCTCGACACAGCAATCCAAAGTGCAAAGCTCCCTGGGAAACAGTGATATGCAAAATAATTGTGGAGCCCCAGTTGCCGGCGGTGCTGCAAAGGAAGCACGCGCCGCCTGCCCCTCATTACACTGATTTTCATTTTTTACATTAATCATGGGATAACCCCGAAGTTCTAAAATGTACCAGTAATAAGTCCAGGATTCATCTCCTGTGGCTCAGGGCGCACGAGCATTTTGTTAGTAAGTTCAAGGACAGTACACTTCTCTGTTCATGCACATACAGGGAGTGCAGAATTATTAGGCAAGTTGTATTTTTGAGGATTAATTTTATTATTGAACAACAACCATGTTCTCAATGAACCCAAAAAACTCATTAATATCAAAGCTGAATATTTTTGGAAGTAGTTTTTAGTTTGTTTTTAGTTTTAGCTATTTTAGGGGGATATCTGTGTGTGCAGGTGACTATTACTGTGCATAATTATTAGGCAACTTAACAAAAAACAAATATATACCCATTTCAATTATTTATTTTTACCAGTGAAACCAATATAACATCTCAACATTCACAAATATACATTTCTGACATTCAAAAACAAAACAAAAACAAATCAGTGACCAATATAGCCACCTTTCTTTGCAAGGACACTCAAAAGCCTGCCATCCATGGATTCTGTCAGTGTTTTGATCTGTTCACCATCAACATTGCGTGCAGCAGCAACCACAGCCTCCCAGACACTGTTCAGAGAGGTGTACTGTTTTCCCTCCTTGTAAATCTCACATTTGATGATGGACCACAGGTTCTCAATGGGGTTCAGATCAGGTGAACAAGGAGGCCATGTCATTAGATTTTCTTCTTTTATACCCTTTTTTGCCAGCCACGCTGTGGAGTACTTGGACGCGTGTGATGGAGCATTGTCCTGCATGAAAATAATGTTTTTCTTGAAGGATGCAGACTTCTTCCTGTACCACTGCTTGAAGAAGGTGTCTTCCAGAAACTGGCAGTAGGACTGGGAGTTGAGCTTGACTCCATCCTCAACCCGAAAAGGCCCCACAAGCTCATCTTTGATGATACCAGCCCAAACCAGTACTCCACCTCCACCTTGCTGGCGTCTGAGTCGGACTGGAGCTCTCTGCCCTTTACCAATCCAGCCACGGGCCCATCCATCTGGCCCATCAAGACTCACTCTCATTTCATCAGTCCATAAAACCTTAGAAAAATCAGTCTTGAGATATTTCTTGGCCCAGTCTTGACGTTTCAGCTTGTGTGTCTTGTTCAGTGGTGGTCGTCTTTCAGCCTTTCTTACCTTGGCCATGTCTCTGAGTATTGCACACCTTGTGCTTTTGGGCACTCCAGTGATGTTGCAGCTCTGAAATATGGCCAAACTGGTGGCAAGTGGCATCTTGGCAGCTGCACGCTTGACTTTTTTCAGTTCATGGGCAGTTATTTTGCGCCTTGGTTTTTCCACACGCTTCTTGCGACCCTGTTGACTATTTTGAATGAAATGCTTGATTGTTCGATGATCACGCTTCAGAAGCTTTGCAATTTTAAGAGTGCTGCATCCCTCTGCAAGATATCTCACTATTTTTGACTTTTCTGAGCCTGTCAAGTCCTTCTTTTGACCCATTTTGCCAAAGGAAAGGAAGTTGCCTAATAATTATGCACACCTAATATAGGGTGTTGATGTCATTAGACCACACCCCTTCTCATTACAGAGATGCACATCACCTAATATGCTTAATTGGTAGTAGGCTTTTGAGCCTATACAGCTTGGAGTAAGACAACATGCATAAAGAGGATGATGTGGTCAAAATACTCATTTGCCTAATAATTCTGCACGCAGTGTATGCTCAAGGGCTATAGTTGCTTCGGGCGCATGTGCATTTGTGTCAATAAAGCCAAGGACATCACACCTCATTTCACTGCACAGTGAAAAGAGGTTTACTATACTCAAATCTATTTCCAATAATTTATGTTATTTGTCCTTTAACTCAATCCAGCAGCAGCAAATGATTTTGTTATAGACAGGTTTGGACTGGAACACTAAACCCCAGCTGCATGACCCCAAACCTACTGACAGGTTCCCTTTAATCATCCCCTCGGAGGTGAGGAAACTGTCTCCTTTTGTTCTTGACGTACATTTGCTAGATTGGGAAGAACTAATGGTCACTTGGAAGGTAGTGTGACTGCAAGATCATACTACACAGGGGTTGTTTGTTGTCTGTTACCATGGAACCAGATATGTTTTCACTGGACCTTCATACACCAAACGGTAGGAGATGTCTAATGAAGACTGTTAACAAAGTTAAAAAACAAACAATGCAACACCCCTCTGCAAACACAAATAATAAAGTAAATACAATAATGCCATACTCACTATAGAAAATGTAAAATTCTGCGTTATAAATGTGAGATTCTTGGCAAATACATTTTGTACAAAATTTGTGCCTGTCCGCCAGCGTCAAGGCGATCTCTTTAGGATAGGAACCTACACTAAATCCTACCTTCACTGGTGCCATACTGGCCTCGATTACATTCAGGAAATGCAGGTTCCACGTGCATGCTGAGCCCACACTATATTATACCTCTTATGGTACCACAATGGGCTCCATTAAATTCAGGGAGTGCAGGTTCCACATGCATGCTGAGCTGTTGTATTGTTTGATTTTTGCTTTTGTGCTTCCGGCCGTGGCGATGTGCACCTGCGCACTGGGATGTGCTGACGAACCCCCAATTTATATTTCTCTGCAGTCTGCATTGGAGGTGTGGCTGACTCCATTGGTTGTACACTCCTAACTAACCTGTCCGTCCCATAGACTGTTTTTAATTAGTATAAGGCTCCATTCACACATCCGCAATTCCGTTCTGCAAAATGCGGACCCGCACTTCCGGGTCCGCAATTCCGATCCCGAAAAAAATAGAACATTTTCGATTCTTGTCCGCAATTGCGGACAAGAATAGGCATTTTCTATTAAGTGCCGGCGATGTGCGGTCCGCAAAATGCGGAACGCACATTGCCAGTGTCCGTATTTTGCGGATCCGTGGATCCGCAAAACACACACGGACGTGTGAATGGACCGTAAAGCTGTAGCCTGTTATCCCTGCATTTATTGGAGGCCATTTGGCACCAGGAGAGGTGGAATACAGCGTGGGCTCCGCATGCAGAAGGAACCTGCATTCCCTGAACACAATAGAAGCCTGTGTGGCACCAAAAGAGGTATAATATAGTGTGGGCTCAGCATGCATGTGGAACCTTCATTCCCTGAATTTAATAGAGGCCGGTATGGCACCAGTGGATGTAGTATATAGTGTTAGGTTCCCGTCCTAAAGAGATCACCTTGATGCTGGAGGACAGGCACAAATAATTTTGTACAAAATATATTTGCCAAGAATCTTACATTTATAACATAGCATTATACATTTTCTATACTGAGTACGGTACTATTGTATTTATTTTATTATTTGTGTTTGCAAAGTGCTGTTGTATTGTTTGTTTTTTGCTTTTGTGCTTCAAGCAATGGCAACATGCACCTGCGCACTGGGATGTGCTGACTAACCCCCAATTTTTTTTCTTCGCTGTTAATAAAGTTACTTTTTTTATATATTGCATCAAAGAGTTAAGTAGTAGGTAATTGTATGCTATGTGAAAGGGGTGTCCCGGAACTTGAAAATTGATGACCCATCCTCAGGATAGATACGGTAATTAATATCAGATTGGTGAGGGTCTGACACCAGGCACCCCCACTTATCAGCTGTTTTGGGAAGCTGCTGGTGCTAGAAACTATACAGTGGAAGGAGCTGGAAGCATAAGACTCTTTCCACTGTGTGTTGCAGCAAAGCTCCCATTTACTTGAACAGGAGCGGAGCTGCAATACGCCAGCACGGCCTCTAGGATGTGGACAGAGCCTTTTGCATTAGTTCTTTGCCACTGTGTAGTTTCCAGTGCCAGCAGCTGCCCGAAACACCGTGCTGGGTATTGGACCTCCACCGATCTGATATCGATCGCCTAGCCGAAGCATAGGTCATCAGTGTCTAGTTCCTAGAAAACCCCTTTAAAGGGATTCTGTCATCAGATTTAACCCCTCTAACCTAAACATATGCTGAAGTCCAGACTAATAAGAAGAATCCTAAGCTGGCCTTATTAAACCTCACCGTGGCTCTATTCGCCCAAAAAACAGGTTTTTATAACCTGTCAATCACTTACTTAAGACGCCCAAGGGGAGGTCCGTTAATACAGGGTGCCCGGCCTGATGCGCCCGTGCGGACTCCTGGCAGTGGCTTCGTTGAGCGAAGTGCGCATCAGGCCGGCGCATGCGCATTTCGCTCAACGAAGCCGCTGCCAGGAGTCCGCACGGGCGCATAAGGCTGAGCCTAGTGTGCAGGCGCGGGATCTGGCAGAGGGACGGGGAGGATTGCGGAGGCGGCGCTGAGCTGTAGAAGGTGGCGCTGAAGACAGGGAAGGCGGCGCTGGGCACCCTGGGTGAGGGGTGCGGCCGGGCACCCTGTATTAACGGATCTCCCCTTGGGCACCTTAAGTAAGTGATTGACAGGTTATAAAAAACTGTTTTTTGGGCAAATAGAGCCACAGTGAGGTTTAATAAGGCCACCTTTGGATTCTTCTTATTAGTCTGGACATGAGCACATGTTTAGGTTAGAGGGGTTGAATCTGATGACAGAATCCCTTTAAGAACTCTCCTCCCCCATGGAGCTAAAATAGTTGCCGATGGTGATGTGGTTTCGGCTTGCCTTCCTCTGGATCAACAGTTCTATGAACAATTTACATTCTATGCAACAGCCAAATCTAGAAATTTAGGGGTGTAAAGCAATTTTTTTTTTTTATTGTGAAAAAAAAATGTAGTAGAAACATATTTAGCCATGCACTAAATACAGAAAATGGCACAAAATGTTCCCAAGACAAATTGGTAAAAAATACTTGCACACCTCAGCTTGGCAGCCAGGTTTTCCTTTAATGGTTCCAAGTGGATTATGTTCTAAAATATTATGTGAGTTACATGGAATGACCATACATGATTATTATTCTTTTATGTTTTTACTATAATACGGTCCAAAAGCCCAGAAACAGTTTTCACTTGTGTCACTCGTCACCTCCGCCACTGTCTGTAATTGATTACCGCGGTGCCCCATTCTGTTTAGTGATCCCGCTAACACATCGTCTGACGCCTCACGACAGCCATCAGTCACCTGCTATCAACACCTCCAGGCTTCCATACAATAGAAATCTGGCTATATATATATGGTTCAGACATCTTTTTCTATTAACCCTTTGCTTAGCTTTCGGTATAAACTGTGCAGATTCGGAGCTGACCTTAAAAGGAATGTAAACCGAGAAAATGACTTAAATTTAAATAAAGTTTTCATAATAAATGTGTTTAAAAATGGTGTGTTTTTTTTGTAACCATTACCATAAAAAATCTTGTAATATTGTCGATTTCACAATGGGAGCTAGAATGGCATTGAGAGGATGGCGCTTCTAGTGTTCTGCAGCTCACTTGCCAGCTTTTCTGTATATATTGGGACAGATGAGCAGAGTTGTCTCATTAGCATTTGAGAGTGGGCGAGCTAAGGACAGCTCTGTACTGATGGAGACCTTCATAAGGCAGAATAGTAACACACAGATAAGGCTCTGTATGCAGCTCTCCGACACTATTGTCTCTGGGGGGAGGGGCGGTACTCCATCACTTACTGAAGATTGTAATGATCTATATCGTCTCTCTGCCAATTAGTTCCCATTCATTTCATCTGCCATAAAGCATACACAGGCTACTGTACTATCATAGTCAATGCATGAAGTCTGTGCTGCCAATATGGACACCCCTAGAAGTGTCAGATTTCTATTACAGTCACTGACATGTAACAAATGACACCCTTTAATGACACAGGAGTTTAGACTTAACCCTTACATTATTTATTGTTAGGATGGCATTTCATAGTTTGTTTCCTCGCTATTACTACCAGCAAGGAAGGTATGGCAAAGGTTGGCAGGAACAGGGTTAACCACCCTGTCCTCTTGTAGGGCTGGTCTTGCTTCCTGCCAAGAGAGAGGTGTTCCTGTCTAGAGACAGAGTGTAGAGGGTGCAGACTGCAGTGCTCCTTCTCCTACAGAGAACCATTACTAAATTGTCTCAAGTAAAAGCCTTGAGAAGATAAAGACAGCAGAATGAACTGCTATATTCATCTTCTGCAGACACTGCTATGAAGTGAGGTACTACAGCTAAGACACCCTTCACCAAACGACCACTAGCCAAGTATCACCTAAGTGCTGAATTACCACCAACAAACCTGCCTCCATATCCTTGCCGGTGCCAGAGAAGAATTGCACTAAAGTCTGCTGCTACTGTATGTATTTCAAATTCTACGTTACACTTAGTAAAAAGGACTTTGTTACATTCAGCTCAGGCCTCATTCTTCAATGCTATAACTTTCACTGCAATGGATCAAGCAGATTGACCCCATTAGGTATGACACCGTAACACTACATCAGGGCCACTACCACTCCCATCCTCTACATCTGCAGTGACCATTTATGTAGTGGGCCAGGATACGGGTGGATAATAGTCTGTATTTGTTTGTGACGTCAATTGCAGCTTACGCAGGGTACTATCCCGGGGCCCTTCCAAGGTGTTATAACGCACGTTCCAGATTAGGAATGCCAGAGTGGTGTAATGGCCTATAATATCTCTATAGGGTGATGATAATTGTGTCACGGTGTCTTCTACCTAGGTACGGCTGGACTCCTGGCTCACTTGAAATAAATTTGAGTGAAGTGATAGTAGGAGTAATAGAGGAATTTTGCAGCAGAAATTATGTCCAGACCTTTAGATGAAGTTCAAACGTTTCTTTACTGAAGATAACTTGTATCCAAGCAGTATACAGCTTTGGTCTCTGGTCCCAGCAGGTTTTAGCAATGGTTGGCAGGAATTAATACTTCTGCCGTGTAAATGTGAGCTTGCAGGATAAGTCGTCTGCTTGGTAGCTCTGTAATTGTGGCAGGAACTAATCATCTGCGCTTTTCTATAACTTCTGCTGTATGGGGACAGACTAGGTGAGGAGGAATGGCTTCTCCTAGGTCTCTGGACTTAACTCTCAGATGATTTATCAGGGGATGCTTTCTTCCTGGAACTCTGGAGGTTGTCTGCTTCTTTCCATCCAGCTGAGGCTGCAGGTGCTCAGTCTGGGAATGGAATCAGGTCTCAGCCGAGACAAGATCCTTGCTGTCTTCCCTATGCAAGGGAACTCATGAGGGCTATCACACAGCCTTCCCCAAGCAGGGGGGAAGCTTCACTGACTCGAACTCCCTTCTCCACCCATGCTGCAGGATGTGGGAACAGTCCACACCTCCACAGAGGGGGAGCTAAGCTGGAATAGACCATTCCAGCCTAGATATACTAAACTAGGACTAGTACCTTGCCAATGGAGTTGCTGCCACCTGCTGGCGAACCTGGAAAATTACAAGAAACCATTGTATTTAACATTGTTTTACATTCACATTTATGAAGACATAATGTAAATTACATCAGATCACAATGTAAAAGCTCTTAGAAGGCAGTAGCGGGGTAGAGGTGTGTAGTAACACAACTCTGAGGTGTTACACATCGACTCCCAGGGGGCTCACTGCATAATTTGGTGTCACAAACAGGATTGTACCTTCATGCCTTGCTATTGTTGGCCTAGTTGTGTGGAGCCTGAGAGTGACTTTATTGTCTTGCCAGAGGAAATTCAGTTGGAGCCCAGCCACCTCATGTTAACAAGAGTCTGTGTGGGTGTTTCACATTCACCAGCACTTGCTGCAAAGGCCCAGAAATGCTCCATTCATCGCTCACCAGCACAGAAGGGGTTATTAAGCCATATTAGAGCTGTGCCATGTGTGCCAACACATCGAAGCATCGCCCCTCCAGAGCACGAAATGGAGAAAATGCCCTGTCTCTACGGGAACTAAAGTGCTTTGTTCAAATTCCTCTGGGGACGACAAAACTAATCATACCCCACCAGAAGTAAAGGCTGTGGCCATCTTGTAAAAGCCAGTGTGGACCTGCGGTAGTGTTCCAGCTTCACTGGACCCTGAAATACTACTCTAAAGAGGTTTAAGTGAGTACTACTGGGGAAACTAACCTTTATAAAGACTGTTTGGGGCCATAATATGCCTTACGGAGCACAATGCTTTCTTTACATGGGGTTGCCGCTGCAACTCTTAAAGGAGCCACACACCTATTCTGCTGCCCTTGCCCATAGCAACGTGCTCCCAAATTGCAGTGTTGTCTTACCTAACTAATTCGGAAAGCTCATCTAAAACCATGTCTGAAAGTGAGGATAACACCCAGCTAGGCTGCCGTGACCCAACACCTGCCGCTGCTGCTGCCTGCGCTGCCTCTAACCATGCCGTAATATTTTGGGGCCCCCTGGCTATGCGAGAGGGACCCATACACTAAGAGACGTCTGTGAAAAAATGTTGGTTACCTTTAAGCTGAATCTCGTATCTCAAGACCAGAAAGTGGAGATCTTAATTAGCCAGTTAGAAGGGCTGCCCTCCAGGAAGTTAAAGGGGTATTCTCATCTTAATGATACTGTTAAATCTGTTAATGATTTGACAGTGATCATTTTTCTAAATACATTTTATTACCCAATTCCCACCCTTTTTTTTTTTTTTTTTAAATAAGTCCCCTCTTACCTGATGTTGTCTTTGGTCTCCCCTGGTTACGGCCACCTCTCCTGTCGAATCCCGCCGGGCCGCGCTTGCACAGAAGACTGAAGATTCTCTCCCGGCCAGGCCGCGCAATGTCCTGAACACGCACGCCGCCGCGCATGCGCCATGATGACTTCTTCCTGGCCAGTATAGTACAGAGCCGCGAACGCCCACGCCGGCTCTGTACTATACAGGCCAGGAATAAGTCACCATGGCGCATGCGCAGCGGCGTGCGCGTTCAGGACATTGCGTGGCCCGGCCGGGAGAAAATCTTCAGTCTTCTGCGCAAGAGCGGCCCGGCCGGGAGAAGAATCCAGGAAGTGAACGTAGCGCTCAAGGAAGGTAAGTATGAAAAGGGAAGATGAGAATACCCCTTTAAATCCTGGCCTCAGTCAGAGTGGAAGACAGCAGGGCAGATCGTAGACAAAGTACCACCTTTAAAACTAGGACAGCCTCTGAATTTAAGATGAGTTTCTTTGGGAAGCAACAACAGCAACAACAGGAAGTCTTTAAGAGACTTTGCCTTGTTCCTGCAAAAGGCCCTGAGGGCCATCATCCATGTAGACCCCCGAGAGGTTGAGAGTCAAGATCAAACCCTGAGAGAGAAGTTTATCGTGGGTGTCATTGATGAAACTCTAAAGAGTCAGCTAAAGATGCTGTCAGCTCAGCACTCAGATACTCCTTTTTTGGATTTGAAAGAGCTTGCCATTGCTATCCTGGGAAGGGACTATAAGTCTGAATCTTCCGAGAACAGAGACTTGTTGTCCACTCTTCTACCTGCAGACCACAGCTGTACCACCAAGTATGGTCCCATTCCTTTGCTTTTTTGACCAACCAAGTCTCCCTCCTAGCCGAAAACATGAGGAAACAACTGGAGCAGCTGGAGCGACATCCCAAGACAGAGAGAAGAACTCCGCAACCTGGAAGTCGGCCTCCTTCTGGTCCCAAAGAGGATGAATGCCGGACTACAGTTAGGCTCTTTGATGAATGGTAAAAAGAGACTGGGATACCTGTCTGCAAATATTGCTGTAAATGTGGGCAGATTAAAAAACTCACTGGCAGTTAACCAGGCATTTCCTGAGGCCAAGGGACCATTCAAGGTGTTCCTTCAGGAGGTGCAGTCTTTCTGGATACCCCAGACTGCGGGGCAAAAATCCAGGCTCCAGAAGGTGACAAGCTAGCGGGTAGGGATTTCAGTGAAGCTGTAAGACCTAGGAGCCTGACAAGCTTCAGGAGGGTGAGATACATGGGACTGGCCTCTGTGTGTTTTTGTTATTGGGCCCTTGATTTTAGCCACCCTCCTGTGTCATAGGCCATATGGAACTTCCCTTCATCTACGTTGCACCTGTTGTGTCATTTTCCATCCTTGGGTTTTGGAGCCATCTTAGCAAGAGGAAGGAGTGCAACATTTTAAAGAAGAAGCAGCCAAGGAATAGACTCAAATGTACCTGTGTTCCTTGTGACTCTCATCAGTGTTTCCAGGACCTTTTGCTAAAGAACCACAAGTGAGGGATTCTGTTTCCTGCAACATTTTTAAGATCATGTCCCACCTGAAGAACTGGGCAGAGGTGTCCTTTGGTACTGTGTTTCTGGGACTCTGGAGTAGAGCTGCAGACCCAAGAAGTTCTATTACCCCACTGTGGATACCATGAATAGGTTATTGGTTACTTACTCAGGGCCTCCTCCTAACTCCACCATTTATCCCCCCATCAGAATACCATCCCAATAAGACACCACACACTCTGCTTGGATTAAATCGGACACAGCAGCCGTTTTATTACTAAAATAAATACATCCATAAATAACAATAACATTAAAATTAACATTAACCCCTGACGAGGGAGATCGTAGAAACCCCAAAATGTTACCATCCACAAGAAGCCAACCTGGCAATTCCATCTTGCCTCCAGCCGTAAACACCAGCTCGGAGACACCAGCTGATGGACGCCTCTCCGATCAACCAAGCACCTGAAACTATGAGAGTCCAGCCCCACCATTGAGGCCCTCCCATTTCCAATACCGTCATATACCACCAGCTTCTATGATCTCCCACCGCCACGACTGCCGCGACAGCAACACCTGCCCATAGACCCCCCAACCCTGCCATCCGTGGCAGCCACCAGCCACCACACCAACCCCCACATCTCCATAAACACAAATAAATATATTGCACAATACAAAAACCTTAGGGTGGGAGGGAGTTCTTCTCCTCAGAAAATGGCGCCGGATCTCTCCCGGTCACCCCTATTTAAAACCTGAACTCCGCCCACCTTATCTCCCTAACCACTCCTCCCCACCACAGTTAACTAACTCCTTCCCAGGCCCTTCCTACCAAAACCTATCATGACGGCCTCCCCTTACCCTGCGTTCTAGTCCGGCCTCTCTAGAACTCTGACACCCAAGAGCCCACAGACTGTTTCATTAGTCAAGGATAGCTAGACCTCTCTTTGGCACTATCATGAACCACTCCTTGGTACTCTAGCCTTTTATGCCCCCCTGGTAGTTAGGATTTCTAGCCTACGCATTGTTTTGTTGTATAAGCACTTATGTCTTTAACCTGGTCTCTTTACAGAAATGTGCAGGAGGGTGTCAGCAAGAACTGCTCGCAAGAACTGCTCCCCTGGACATCTGATGCAGGAATACTAGGAGGAGACCACAAGCACAACCTGAGGACAGCTTGCCTTTTGGCATGGGGTGTGAAGTACCCCAGACCAGGGGATCCAACAAATTGTTTATTGTTATGCATTGCATTTCACTGTTTGTTTCATGACTATTACTACCAGCAAGGAAAGTATGGCAAAGGTTGTCAGGAACAGGGTTAACCACCCTGTCCCTGCCCTCTTGTAGGAGTGAGGTGGTCCTGCTTCCTGCCAAAAGAGGTGTTCCTGTCTAGAGACAGAGTGTAGAGGGTGCAGACTGCAGTGCTCCTTCTACAGAGGATTCCCTGGAGAGAACCATTACTAAATTGCCTCAAGTAGAGCCTTGAGAGGATAAAAACACCAGAATGAGCTGCTATATTCAGCTTCCATAGACACTGCTGTAAAGTGGGAGAATACAGCTAAGCCACCCTTCACCAAACGACCACTAGGCCAATATCACCTAAGTGCTGAATTACCACCAGCCAACCTGCCTCTATATCCTTGCTGGTGCTAGAGAAGAATTGCACTAAAGCCTGCTGTCACTGTACTGTATGTATTTCAAGTTCTATGTTGCACTTAGTAAAAAGCACTTTGTTACGTTCAACTCTGGTCTCATTCTTCAGTGCTATAACTTTCACTGCAATGGACCCCAGGGACACTACAACACTGCATGAGGGCTATTATTACTCCCATCCTCTACACCGTCTCCCACGGGTGCTTGCTACAGTCGAACACCCTTAATTCCCACTGATAAGCTTTTCTGCAGTAGTTTCAGCACTAGAAGTCAGCGCCAGAACTACACAGCTCTGCGTACTGTGTACTACTTCTCAGTTTGTGTACTACTTCTCAGTTCAGTACATTATTGTGCCTTTGCCTTCTGCTGTCTCGCTCTCCCAGACAGGCACAGGCGCTGTCCTACTCACCTTTCCCATCCTGTACAGCAGCTCGGCATTGTTGCCTCTCCTCTGCCTCACCCACAGTAGGCCCTGCTGTGTCTCATTCTTCTCCTGCAGTCCGCAGCCTGTGCTTCTCTGCCTGGCCTGCCCTCCCGGACGTAGGACGCTCGTGCATGAAGTTCCTGGCTCTTAAAGAAGCCAGTAATTCTTCCTCTGCCTATAGCTGACTGCCTCAGGATAATTAAGGCTCCTTCCTCAGTAGAAGGGCAAAGGAGCAATAGTTGTATCTAGTTTGCTAGTCCCTGCATAAGATGTGCTGTTCCGTTTGTCTGCCAATGTACCAACCTCTGCTAGTTCACCCATTCTTTGCATTTGCTGGCTGATCTCACCTGTGCCTATTTACCCTACTGACCCTTCGCTGCCTGCCCTGACCTCGGACTTGTTTCACGGATTTGCACAAACTCTGCCTGACCCGGCCTTGGTCTGTTACTGACTACAAGTATTGCCTGTCCCCTCGGTGCTTCACACTGGTATCTCTGACACCCCTAGGTCAGCTGTCAACCCCACCGGTACTACTTGATGAGGCAGCAGCCTGCTGGTTCCTCTGCAAGTCCAGATCCCTGTACAGGGGTTAATGGGTGAAAACCAGGGGACTGCCAGGGTAACTCCCTTAAGATTGGCAGATTGGTTAACACAGTGGTTACACACCCACTGCCAGTGACAGTAACATGCTAGCAAAATCCCCTCCGGGCTGCAGGACACACCACGACCACTGGGTGGCCACATATAGACAAATCTAGCATAGACATCTTGTGACAGAGTATCAGGATATTGTTTTTTTTTTTCTTTCTTCAAACCTGGTCCTCTCACGCCACACATCTCAGGATATATTGAACCACGAGGAAAGACAAGGAAGGGCATCTGTATTTTCGTTTTTAAATTTTATCATTTTTCATTCAACTTTATTAATAGGCATCAGGCTCACTGGCAGACAGTACGCGCATCAATCTAAGACACATGTGTTGTGAACGTGGATATAGCATATGAAAGATAACAAGATGTTTGGGAAATGCAAATGACATGGAGCTCTGTTTAACATTTGGCATAGATTTGTTTGCATTGAGGAGACCACACAAGGAATCGGTGGCAGCCCCAGGACTGGATCGTAAATGTCTTGTATAACAGTCTAAACATAAAATGACACTTACTTCTCTGTTTTGTCCAAGTATGTTGGAAATATGTGTGGGGGTCTATCCCTTACCAAAAAGGCATCAAGTATCCTCCAACTTCTGATTATGTCCTACTCTAATAGCTGCAAGAACATTTGGCACCTACTCCACAATTATGATCTGTGAGATTTGTGATGTGGAAACAGCGAGGAGCACAAAGAGCCAAAACCAAGAGAAAACAAATTTGGTACAAAGTAAATACTCCCAGCTACTAGCAACTGGTCTATGTATAAACTTGTACGTCTTTTGTGGAGAGCTCTCCAAGAAACTTGATGGATACAAAGAATAAATCCCCAGTATTGACTTCACGGCAAAAGCCATCTTGATTTATGAGTTTACAAAGATAAGTTCCCGAATGTCATATTTAAGTGGTTAGCACTTATTCTGGTGATTAATTGGGATGTGAAGCCGCAGAACATATTGTGTGATGAGTTTTATTGGGTTCTTTTACGAATCTCATTAAAGGGAATGTGTCATCGGAAAAGGACCTACTGTTTAAATCAAGTTTTTATGTTAGACATATTTTTTTTTTTTTTTAGATCTATTGTCACAAATGGTAGGGATAAGTGCAGCCCTAAGCTCCACCCACACCACTATCCCTACCTACTTGCACGGTCTGTCCTAACTGACGGTGTACAACTGGGCGGCGGTCCCTACCTTAAGTACGTGCAGGGGCTTACAGGGAGGAACAACAGTGGAGAAAACAACAAAGCCAGGACAGAACACACAGAAGCGAACACTTAGGCAGAACACAATATCAAGGTCAATACTCGCTGAGGTCAGAACCAGGAGATCACGTCAGTACCAGGGGAAACACCAAAATAAACGTCAAATACAAGTCGAGGTCAGGAGTCAGGAGGTCACGAAGTACAAAGGGGTAACACAGGATCAAGAGTCAAATTCAAGCCGAAGTCGAGTTCACAATGTCACACATGCAGGCAAACACTAGTGAGGTTGAAAGATCAATCACAGGCAACCTGTGGCCAGCAGGCTGCCTGTTAAATAGCCCCAACAGATGAGTCACGTGACGTGGCCAGCGTCATGTGACTCGCATCACGCACCTCAATGCAGCTGAGCCCCGATTCATTCCTATCGGCGCTCAGCTCCCCTGCTACTCATTGCCTAGGGGATTGATAACGCTGGCCTCGCCAAAGAGGCATGCGTGGCCGGGTTCTCCTCGCCCCACCATCACCATGGGAACGAGGACGCCAGCCGCATCCTCGCTCCACAGAGACAGGGTGCCGGCGGCACTGCAAGGAGAGCGCGCATCGTCGGCTCCCCTTTACATCTATACATTGCAAAAATTCTAAAACTCTGCAGTTTTCACACTAAAAAGCCTGGTTAATTTTAATGAACGTGAGCTTGTCCGCGTTGGCTGTGGATAGGCGGCTGCGTCTGTCTGTAATGACGCCTCCTGTCGTGCTAAATACACGTTCAGAGAGTACACTGGCTGCAGGGCAGGCCAGCACCTCCAAGGCATACAGGGCAAGCTCTGGCCATGTGGACAATTTGGAGACCCAGAAGTTGAATGGGGCAGAACCATCAGTCAGTACGTGTAGGCGTGTGCACAGGTACTGTTCCACCATGTTGTTTAAATGCTGCCTCCTGCTAATACGCTCCATATCAGCAGTTGGGGCCGGTTGTTGTGGCGAGGTGACAAAGCTTTTCCACATGTCGGCCATGCTAACCCTGTTTTCTGTGGTGCTGGCGCTGACACAGCTGCGTTGGCGACCTCTTCCTCCTCCCCTGCCTTCGGCTTGTGCTTCCACTTGTCCCCTAGCGTCAGTCGGGAATGCTCTCAGGAGCGCGTCTACCAGCGTGCGCCTGTAGTCGCGCATCTTCCAATCACGCTCCAGTGAGGGAATTAAGGACGGAACATTGTCTTTGTAACGGGGATCCAGCAGGGTGGCCACCCAGTAGTCAGCACACGTTAAAATGTGGGCAACTCGGAAATCGTTGCGCAGGCACTGCAGCATGTAGTCGCTCATGTGTGCCAGGCTGCCCAGAGGTAATGACAAGCTGTCCTCTGTGGGAGGCGTATCGTCTGCGTCCTCCATATCCACCCAGCCACACACCAGTGATGGGCCCGAGCTGCGTTGGATGCCACCCCGCTGTGAACATGCTTTATTTCCATCCTCCTCCTAATCCTCCTCCTCATCCTCCTCCTCCTCGTCCTCCAGTAGTGGGCCCTGGCTGGCCAAATTTGTACCTGGCCTCTGCTGTTACAAAAATCCTCTTTCTGAGCCACTTCTAAAAGACTGGCCTGAAAGTGTTAGAGATGACCCCTCTTCCTCCTCCTCGTCCTGGGCCACATCCTCTTCCATCATCGCCCTAAGTGTTTTCTCAAGGAGACATAGAAGTGGTATTCTAAGGCTGATAACGGCGTCATCGCCACTGGCCATGTTAGTGGAGTACTCGAAACAGCGCAACAGGGCACACAGGCCTCGCATGGAGGCCCAGTCATTGGTGGTAAAGTGGTGCTGTTCCACAGTGCGACTGACCCGTGCGTGCTGCAGCTGAAACTCCACTATGGCCTGCTGCTGCTCGCACAGTCTGTCCAGCATGTGCAAGGTGGAGTTCCACCTGGTGGGCACGTCGCATATGAGGCGTTGAGCGGGAAGGCCGAAGTTACGCTGTAGCGCAGACAGGCGAGCAGCGGCAGGATGTGAACGCCGGAAGCGCGAACAGACGGCCCGCACTTTATGCAGCAGCTCTGACATGTCGGGGTAGTTGTGAATGAACTTCTGCACCACCAAATTCAGCACATGCGCCAGGCAAGGGATGTGCGTCAAACTGGCTAGTCCCAAAGCTGCGACGAGATTTCGCCCATTATCGCACACCACCAGGCCGGGCTTGAGGCTCACCGACAGCAACCACTTGTCGGTCTGTTGTTCTATACCCCGCCATAACTCCTGTGTGGTGTGGGACCTGTCCCCCAAACATATGAGTTTCAGAATGGCCTTCTGACGTTTACACCGAGCTGTGCTGAAGTTGGTGGTGAAGGTGTGTGGCTGACTGGATGAGCAGGTGGAAGAAGAGGGGGAGGAAGCTGAGTAGGAGGAGGGGGCAACAGGAGGCAAAGAATGTTGCCCTGCGGTCCTTGGCGGAGGAAGGACGTGCGCCAAACAGCTCTTCGCCTGGGGCCCAGCCGCCACTACATTTACCCAGTGTGCAGTTAGGGAGATATAGCGTCCCTGGCCGTGCTTACTGGTCCACGTATCTGTGGTTAGGTGGACCTTGCCACAGATGGCGTTGCGCAGTGCACACTTGATTTTATCGGATACTTGGTTGTGCAGGGAAGGCACGGCTCTCTTGGAGAAGTAGTGGCGGCTGGGAACAACATACTGTGGGACAGCAATCGACATGAGCTGTTTGAAGCTGTCTGTGTCCACCAGCCTGAATGACAGCATTTCATAGGCCAGTAGTTTAGAAATGCTGGCATTCAGGGCCAGGGATCGAGGGTGGCTAGGTGGGAATTTACGCTTTCTCTCAAATGTTTGTGAGATGGAGAGCTGAACGCTGCCATGTGACATGGTTGAGATGCTTGGTGACGGAGGTGGTGGTGTTGGTGGTACATTCTCTGTTTTCTGGGCGGCAGGTGACAACGTTCCTCCAGAGGCGGAGGAAGAGGCCGAGGCGGCGGCAGCAGCAGAAGAGGTAGCAGGGGGAGCCTGAGTGAGTGCCTTGTTTTTAAGGTGTTTACTCCACTGCAGTTCATGCTTTGCATGCAGGTGCCTGGTCATGCAGGTTGTGCTAAGGTTCAGAACGTTAATGCCTCGCTTCAGGCTCTGATGGCACAGCGTGCAAACCACTCGGGTCTTGTCGTCAGCACATTGTTTGAAGAACTGCCACGCCAGGGAACTCCTTGAAGCTGCCTTTGGGGTGCTCGGTCCCAGATGGCGGTGGCCAGTAGCAGACGGACTCTCTTGGCGGCGGGTGTTCTGCTTTTGCCCACTGCTCCCTCTTTTGCTACGCTGTTGGCTCGGTCTCACCACTGCCTCTTCCTCCGAATTCTGAAAGTCAGTGGCACGACCTTCATTCCATGTGGGGTCTAGGACCTCAACGTCCCCTGCATCGTCTTCCTCCCAGTCTTCCTCCCTGACCTCCTGTTCAGTCTGCACACTGCAGAAAGACGCAGCAGTTGGCACCTGTGTTTCGTCATCATCAGAGACGTGCTGAGGTGGTATTCCCATGTCCTCATCAGGAAACATAAGTGGTTGTGCGTCAGTGCATTCTATGTTTTCCACCCCTGGGGAAGGGCTAGGTGGATGCCCCTGGGAAACCCTGCCAGCAGAGTCTTCAAACAGCATAAGAGACTGCTGCCTAACTTGAGGCTCAGACAGGTTCCCCGATATGCACGAGGGTGATGTGACAGACTGATGGGTATGGATTTCAGGCGCCACCTGTGCGCTTTCTGCAAAAGACTGGGTGAGAGATAATGTGAACGTGCTGGATCCACTGTCGGCCACCCAATTGACTAGCGCCTGTACTTGCTCAGGCCTTACCATCCTTAGAACGGCATTAGGCCCGACCAAATTTCACTGTAGATTCTAGTGGCTACTGGGACCTAAGGTAGTAGATTCAGTAGGACATGTAGCTGTGGCAGAACGGCCACGTCCTCTCCCTGCACCAGAGGCTCCACCAACACCTCCACCACGACCATGACCGCGTCCCTTATTAGATGTTTGCCTCATAGTTAGCGTTTACAAAGCAAAGTAAAAAGTGGTTAAGTCTGTTAAAAATAATTAACCGCCAATAAAAACCCTGATGTAGGGTATTGCACTCAATATTTTTTTTTTTAACTCTATATGACAGCGGTATTTGTGGCCTAAATGTGACACTCACTTATGCACGTCTTATCCCAGATGTGCAGTATATCAGAGGGTTTTTTCACCCCAGTAAGCAAAAAGATGTATTTCTGGCCTAAATGTGACAGTCACTTATGCACGTCTAATCCCAGATGTGCAGTATATTAGAGGGTTTTTTCACCCCAGTAACCAAAAAGCTGTATTTCTGGCCTAAATGTGACAGTCACTTATGCTTGTCTAATCCCAGATGTGCAGCATATTAGAGGGTTTTTTCACCCCAGTAACCAAAAAGCCGTATTTCTGGCCTAAATGCGACAATCACTTATGCACGTGTAATCCCAGATGTGCAGTATATATTAAAGGGTTTTTTCACCCCAGTAACCAAAAAGCCGTATTTCTGGCCTAAATGTGACAGTCACTTATGCACATGTAATCCCAGGTGTGCAGTATATAAGAGGCTTTTTTCACCCCAGTATGCCAAAGCCGTATTTCTGGCCTAAATGTGACAATCAGTTATGCATGTGTAATCCCAGATGTGCACTATATTTAACAGATGTATTTTTTTAACCCCAGTAAGCAAAAAGCTGTATTTCTGGACTTGCAGACATGCAGATATCCTATGCTCGTGCACTATCGTTGCATAAAATGGCTGCCTATGTTTTGATATTGACTAACTGAAGAAAAAAAAGTTTGTTTTCAGCAGTAGTTGGCTCAGGGCAGGCTTAAAAAATTGTGCACTGCACCCACAAAACACATTTGCTGTAGATCACTGAGTACAAAAAACAGTTCTTGATAAGATTTCTCCCTGATCTCTCCCTCACAGCAGCTGCAGCCTCTCCCTACACTAATCCGAGCAGAGTGACGGGCGGCGCTACGTGACTCCAGCTCAAATAGAGGCTGGGTCACATGCTGCAGTTGGCCAATCACAGCCATGGCAATAGTAGGCATGGCTGTGATGGCCTTTTGGGGCAAGTAGTATGACGCTTGTTGATTGGCTGCTTTGCAGCCTTTCAAAAAGCGCCATAAAAATCGCCGAACACCGAACACGAACTTTTACATAAATGTTCGGGTCCGGGTGCCAAAAACCCTAAAGTTCGGTACGAACCCGAACTTTACAGTTCGTGTTCGCTCAACTCTAGCTATCACCAACTCTCCGTTGTAACAAATGCCGCCAGCTGTGACTTCATAGCTCAAATCAGATCGCCACTCTTAAGAGAAGAAAAACAACATAAATATATTTCTTTTCTTCTTTCCTTTTTATTTTTTATATAACCTCAAGCTGAGAACACCATCAAGGATCCCAATACAACGCCAACACTGGAAATAACCCACTTAAGGGAGGGAGGGTGGGAAACTTGGCCAAGAGGAAGCACTGCTGCCGGGGGAAGAGTTATATAACCTCCTTAGAGGGAGGGGTTAACACCCTATCTCCACCCCTCATGACACATCATCCAAACCTATCTGCCTTAACCCTTAGCTGACCAGCCCATAATAGGGGCCAGATGACCTGCATAAACCTGGGGATTGGGAAGGGAGGGGGACCACCAGTCCCTAAGCACCCTCCCTAAACCGTCGGGCGCTTGCCAGACTGTTGGTAATTCAGGGAGAGGACAGGAGAACGACACCTCTGCCAAAAGGGAGTGGCCCCTATTGTAACCTGAACGAAATTAAGAACACTCGGACAACAGGTTAACCTTTAGCTGGGTGATGATCAGCCACAGCTTATTTATTTTTTAACGGCAAAACCAAAGAACTGTAATCTTGGAGCAGTATGCCAACCGCTGGACTCCCGGCGGGCAAGTACGCCATCAGCTATCACCAACTTTCCGTTGTAACAAATGCCACCACGGAGGAGAACTCGTTGACTTAAACGGGGCTCCGACCACTACCCAGCAAAAACATAGCCTGTTCAATCCTGTCCTGCAGGCTGGAGATAAAGATGTCAAGACCTATTTCTGTGAGATGGACACCATCTGGCCTCATGAGAGACCTATTATCACCTTCCAGTTGGCGATGATGCACCACAATCCCACCACGGGACCGCAAAAAGTGGGACATGCGGGAATTGACTGTTCCCCTACACTTCTCAGCAGCTTCAGCATCCTTGGCCCCATGCCAAACCACTCGAGGAATGATTTCCGACCACACTAAAACCATCTCAGCAAAAAAGGACGAAAACCTTTTAATATCAGAGCGCATGAGTGTCATGAGCTCTGCCAAACGTGAGAGGCATAGGTCGTTGCCACCGGCATGAATCACGAGTATCACAGGGGCCCTAGAATGAAAACTGATGTCTACCACCTCCGTGAGAATCTGAGACCACTTAAGACCTCGGATCCCCCTCCAGGAGACATCCACCTCCCGAAATCCCAGTGTTCGACCTCCGGGCCTGCACTCTGCTCTCTGAGCTGCCCAAAATATGTACGAGTGGCCAACCAACCAGACCGCAGGGCGTACCACACCTAAAAGAATAAACAGCACAAATCAGATACGTAAATAAAGGCCACAAACATGCCAAACATACCCACAGTTTTAATCTGCTGGAGACATACATAACTGAAGACATACAGTACAGACCAAAAGTTTGGACACACCTTCTCATTCAAAGAGTTTTCTTTATTTTCATGACTATGAAAATTGTAGATTCACACTGAAGGCATCAACACTATGAATTAACACATGTGGAATTATATACATAACAAACAAGTGTGAAACAACTGAAAATATGTCATATTCTAGGTTCTTCAAAGTAGCCACCTTTTGCTTTGATTACTGCTTTGCACACTCTTGGCATTCTCTTGATGAGCTTCAAGAGGTAGTCCCCTGAAATGGTTTTCAGTTCACAGGTGTGCCCTGTCAGGTTTAATAAGTGGGATTTCTTGCCTTATAAATGGGGTTGGGACTATCAGTTGCGTTGAGGAGAAGTCAGGTGGATACACAGCTGATAGTCCTACTGAATAGACTGTTAAAATTTGTATTATGGCAAGAAAAAAGCAGCTAAGTAAAGGAAAACGAGTGGCCATCATTACTTTAAGAAATGAAGGTCAGTCAGTCAGCAGAAAAATTGGGAAAACTTTGAAAGTAAGGGCTATTTGACCATGAAGGAGAGTGATGGGGTGCTGCGCCAGATGACCTGGCCTCCACAGTCACCGGACCTGAACCCAATCGAGATGGTTTGGGGTGAGCTGGACCGCAGAGTGAAGGCAAAAGGGCCAACAAGTGCTAAGCATCTCTGGGAACTCCTTCAAGACTATTGGAAGACCATTTCAAGGGACTACCTCTTGAAGCTCATCAAGAGAATGCCAAGAGTGTGCAAAGCAGTAATCAAAGCAAAAAGGTGGCTACTTTGAAGAACCTAGAATATGACATATTTTCAGTTGTTTCACACTTGTTTGTTATGTATATAATTCCACATGTGTTAATTCATAGTTTTGATGCCTTCATAGTCATGAAAATAAAGAAAACTCTTTGAATTAGGTGTGTCCAAACTTTTGGTCTGTACTGTAAATCGACATCATTTACTTTTTTTTTTATTTTTATTATAGCTACCTTACTCCTCATATTGTATTAGTATGTCATCCTTATATTATTATTTCTCCTTTTTTTTTTTTATCAAATCAAAAGATCCGGCCTAATGTACCTGGCATAACAGGCAGATTGCCACCTACCAATACAGGGAGTGCAGAATTATTAGGCAAGTTGTATTTTTGAGGATTAATTTTATTATTGAACAACAACCATGTTCTCAATGAACCCAAAAAACTCATTAATATCAAAGCTGAATATTTTTGGAAGTAGTTTTTAGTTTGTTTTTAGTTTTAGCTATTTTAGGGGGATATCTGTGTGTGCAGGTGACTATTACTGTGCATAATTATTAGGCAACTTAACAAAAAACAAATATATACCCATTTCAATTATTTATTTTTACCAGTGAAACCAATATAACATCTCAACATTCACAAATATACATTTCTGACATTCAAAAACAAAACAAAAACAAATCAGTGACCAATATAGCCACCTTTCTTTGCAAGGACACTCAAAAGCCTGCCATCCATGGATTCTGTCAGTGTTTTGATCTGTTCACCATCAACATTGCGTGCAGCAGCAACCACAGCCTCCCAGACACTGTTCAGAGAGGTGTACTGTTTTCCCTCCTTGTAAATCTCACATTTGATGATGGACCACAGGTTCTCAATGGGGTTCAGATCAGGTGAACAAGGAGGCCATGTCATTAGATTTTCTTCTTTTATACCCTTTTTTGCCAGCCACGCTGTGGAGTACTTGGACGCGTGTGATGGAGCATTGTCCTGCATGAAAATAATGTTTTTCTTGAAGGATGCAGACTTCTTCCTGTACCACTGCTTGAAGAAGGTGTCTTCCAGAAACTGGCAGTAGGACTGGGAGTTGAGCTTGACTCCATCCTCAACCCGAAAAGGCCCCACAAGCTCATCTTTGATGATACCAGCCCAAACCAGTACTCCACCTCCACCTTGCTGGCGTCTGAGTCGGACTGGAGCTCTCTGCCCTTTACCAATCCAGCCACGGGCCCATCCATCTGGCCCATCAAGACTCACTCTCATTTCATCAGTCCATAAAACCTTAGAAAAATCAGTCTTGAGATATTTCTTGGCCCAGTCTTGACGTTTCAGCTTGTGTGTCTTGTTCAGTGGTGGTCGTCTTTCAGCCTTTCTTACCTTGGCCATGTCTCTGAGTATTGCACACCTTGTGCTTTTGGGCACTCCAGTGATGTTGCAGCTCTGAAATATGGCCAAACTGGTGGCAAGTGGCATCTTGGCAGCTGCACGCTTGACTTTTCTCAGTTCATGGGCAGTTATTTTGCGCCTTGGTTTTTCCACACGCTTCTTGCGACCCTGTTGACTATTTTGAATGAAACGCTTGATTGTTCGATGATCACGCTTCAGAAGCTTTGCAATTTTAAGAGTGCTGCATCCCTCTGCAAGATATCTCACTATTTTTGACTTTTCTGAGCCTGTCAAGTCCTTTTTTTGACCCATTTTGCCAAAGGAAAGGAAGTTGCCTAATAATTATGCACACCTAATATAGGGTGTTGATGTCATTAGACCACACCCCTTCTCATTACAGAGATGCACATCACCTAATATGCTTAATTGGTAGTAGGCTTTCGAGCCTATACAGCTTGGAGTAAGACAACATGCATAAAGAGGATGATGTGGTCAAAGTACTCATTTGCCTAATAATTCTGCACGCAGTGTACGCATAACCTCAGCTTCTGGCAGGCAACCGTAGCAACCCCAAAACGAAATGAGTGGGTGCCAAATTCCTTTGGCGAAACCCCCACTCGCTCCAATCAAGTGCGAAAAACCACTGCAAACTGGAATTTAGTCAGGGGAGAACCATCTTGATAAGTGAAGAAATTAGACCCCCCAGAACGCAGAGCGCTGTATTCTGTAACCAATTGAACTGGACAAGCCATACCAACAACTTGATGGAGGGGGATCCACACCCCTCTGCCAAACTGATCCGTCTTAGATCTGCGAATCAAAACTCTGATCGCCCCATTCCCAAAGACTACATCCTGAAACAGCAAACCCCCCGGTTTCTTACCAGAGGGAGGGAGCAACTCGCCCACCCGAAGGGCAGCAAAATAGGCCAAACTAAAACAGGCAGAGAACAATGCAGCTTCAAAAGGCGAAACACACACACCCGAACAGGCTTCGACCAGCCTGCATAACAGGCCGAACGAAACGGGACGCCTACAATCCCTAAGAACATATTCCTTCTTCCAACACTTCAGAGCCTGCCTAATAATGATATGTTTGGAGACATCAGGCCAACCACAAAGCTGAAAGTTAAGGACCACCCCAGACAATCGATGCTGAGCCACTGGCGCGGACACACCCATAGATCTCAACTTGAGCAACCACTCAACCGTCACCTCTAAGCGGAGGCCGTCTTGTGCTGCTACATCCCTGGTAGCCACGACAGACAACCAGTCAGCCCAGTCCTTACCGTGAGCCTGCTAAGTCGCCGGAGCCACCGAAGAACCGATAAGGGACATCACCTGCTGACCACCAAACACCATAGGTGCTGCGGACATTCCTCCCCGATTTGCTCCGCTTCTGGAAGCAGTTCCCGAAAAACCTGCCAATGAAATCGGGAAAGAGCATCAGCAATTCTGTTATCAGCACCTGGAACGTGGCGAGCCCTGAAATAAATATTATGCTCCAAGCAGCGCAAAACCAAAAGCGCAATCACCGGCAAAGAAGAAGAAGACAGACGGTTAATACAATGAACTACCCCCAAGTTGTCAGACCAAAAACACACGTGATGATCCGAGAGTTTCCGCCCCCAAATTTCAACTGCTACCACAATCGGGAATAATTCCAGTAACGTCAAATTTTTACAGAAACCCAGAGAGCGCCACGAATCCGTCCAAGGAGAAGAACACCATTCCTTACCAAAAATAGTACCAAAACCACAGGAACCGGAGGCATCCAAAAAAAAGAGACAGAACCAAGTTTGGTACTTCGTCAGAGATAACACACGTGTGCCCGTTATAGGAGTGTAGAAAAGCCTGCCAAACACCCAAGTCAGCTTTGAGCGACCTCGTTAGATCAATACAGTGGACTTAGCGGGGACTTAGCTTTGCGGGTAGCTAGCGACAGGCGCCTAGAAAAAACACGGCCCATGGGCATTACACGACACGCAAAACAAAGCAGACCCAACAACGACTGCAACTGTTTAAGTGTAACCTTACGAGCCGCAAGAAAACCCTTAATTAAATATTGCAGCTTACGAATCTTCTCACGGGGTAAACGAAAAACCATCTCAACAGAATCAATTTCAATGCCCAAAAAGGACAAACACGTTACCGGTCCCTCCGTCTTCTCCGGTGATATGGGAACCCCAAACCTTGCCATACGGGCCAAGAATATGTTCAGGAGGGTAAGGCAACCATCCCCCGTTCCCGGGGAAACAAACAAAAAGTCATCCAGATAGTGAATGACTGACGAGGATAAGGCCTCCTACCTAACCACCCATTCCAAAAAACAACCAAACATCTCAAAATAGTGGCAGGAGATAGAACATCCCATGGGGAGACATGTATCATAATAAAAACGGCCTTCAAAAGAACATCCCAGAAGGTGATGACAATCCGGGTGAACGGGCAGAAGTCTAAAGGCTGATTCAATGTCTGATTTTGCCAGGAGAGCGCCCCCCTAACCAGCGCCACCGCCCGATCAAAAGATACATAAGACACGGAGGCATCCTCAGGAAGAATGGCATCATTCACCGACGATCCCTTGGGGTAGAACAGGTGGTGTATGAGGCGAAACTTCCCAGGCTTCTTCTTGGGAACAACCCCCAAAGGCGACACTCTCAGGTTAGGAAAAGGAATAGACTGAAATGGCCCTTTAATTCTACCCAAAGAAACTTCCTTACCCAACTTCTCCCGTAGGACTTCAGAAAGCTCCCTAGCAGACCGTAGGTCATCAGAGAACATCGGAAACCTGCTCAACACAAACGGTATGAAGAAACCAAATGTGAAACCAAAGCGAAGCTGAGAGGCAGCCGACTTATTGGGGTAGATGTCTAGCCAGGGGGCCATCTCAACTACGCTCACTGGGGTCCTTGGGGTCTCCCATGCTGGGCAGCTTAAAGTGTTTAACTGGGGGGCGAGTGCATCGGTTAGCAGTGTGGTTGCCACCGCAGGCTGAACATTCATGCTTGTACTTGCACAACCCTGCATATTTACAATGACCCTCATTGAAAAGCCAGCACGCCCCTATTCGGCGAACGGCCACTGGTCCCTGACCGGAAATTGTTCCAGGACCAGTGGCCGCACTTGGAAAGGGAGTCTGCCTCTGTGACATCATGAGGCGAAGCCAAACATCAGTGGCCTTAACTCCCCAACCCACCTCCGGATGCAACGGCAAGCGCCGACAGAATTCCTCATCATATCTCCACCACGCGCTACCGCCATGGACTCTGTAAGCGCTGTAAAAAGTGTCCTGATAGACGAACAATTCCAAGCAGCGGTCAGGGTGGCGCTGACCCATGATGCAACCTAAGACAGAGAAAGCTTGCAACCAGTTATTAATGGTCTTGGCGACCCTCGGTTTACGCTCAAACGGTTTATCAGAAAAGCGTCTCTCCTTGTCTATTGTATGCTGGTCCACCGATATCAATGACCAATTATCAATATATTAGTTGGACCAGATTTTTTCCCTAAAAATGTATCATCCACATGGCAACCCAGAGGGCTAACGCCACAAAAGAAGAAGTCCTTATGGACCCCGCCAAAACTGGAGCTTGCTTCAGAGAAGGGGAGGGGGTAGGAGAAGAAGATAACCTAACTAGCAATGCTTTAAGCGTCGACTCCAAATCAGCACTAACCCCCCCACGCCCCGGTATATTGGTACTCACCAGGTGTCGCAGTCGCAGGCGCTGAAGAAGGACCGTGTTTCGGGACCTCAACCCGGGGTTCCGCTGCTGGAGCCAAGCTGGGAGCCCTGGATGCATGACTAGGCACCAGCCTCTTACGCTTCGGACCTGCCGTCCGACCAGACTCCTCAGATGCGCCCGTCGATCCATCCGAAGATAACGGAGAGCGCCATCTAGAGGACCTGGAACGCCTACTCCTCCCGGAATCCCTGGAATGGTGACGGGACCGACGCCTGCGAGAATGACGATGGTAACGCCTCCTGCTCTCCTGAGATGAGGTAGAAGATCCTGAAATCTCCCTGCGCGACCTAGCAATGGGAGCAGGGGGGTGGGGTGGTGGTGAAGCACCCAATCTGGCCATCAACAATCCCCATGGGGGAGACATCTAAACCCCCTTGATACGCGCCTGAAATAACAGCCGGCGCCGTGGACTGAGAAGGAGGGGGGGGGGGTCGGGGGGGAATCATGTGCTGCAGCACTGCCCTGAGCACCCATAACTTGCCTAGCACTCGCCTGCCACGCACTGACTAGTTCCGGCGCGCTGGGAGAAGAAGAAGGCCGAAGGGGCGGGGCTAAAGCACACTGAAGCGCTGCACTAATTTTGCGGCTGGACGGAGCTGCGCATGCGCCGGCCAGGGAGCCACGGTGAGTGCCGGAGGACCGAGGGGGAGCTGAGGGGGTAACGGGAGGGCTGTGACCTAAACGGGCGGGAGGGCGGGTACGCCGTGCGGACCGCCGGCCCCCTTGTGAAGCGACGGGGCTGCCTGCAGCCTGCGGCAGCACCATCCCATCCCCAGCAACATCAGCAGAGGAGGAGGGCTGAGGGGAGCCAAGGCTGCTCAAAAAAGAATGCAGCCAGCCCTCTCCCCCTTCAGAATATCTCGCCAGAAGGGCATCCTTAAAGGGACACTGACAGGCCCTATAAACATATTTAGTTATTCCTATGCAGTCATAGATCTATTAACCACTTTCCGTCCGGCAATAGGATATAAACGTCCTATGGGTGGATCTCTATTTCTGAATGGACGTTCCAGAACGTCCGTTCAGAAACGGCAGCTGCACGCTAATCGTGCAGCTGCTGATCGGGTTGCCCGCTGTCAGTGACAGCAGGGCAACCCAGAGAGAAGGCAGGGACAGTGCCCAGGTGTCCCTGCCTTCTGGATCGCTGCATACACAGCGCTCACCGAGAGTCATGTGACCACCGGGACCGGAGAGTGCAGGAGCTGTGTGAGGTCTTTCACAGACCTCGATCAGCCCTGCACTGAGGCTGTACAGCGCAGTATTGCGCTGTACAGCCTCTCTGGGGGGTGTATTTCCACTGTAACTGCGGCTACTATGTCAGCCCCAGTTACAGGAGAAATCAACAGTGAAAAAAAAAAAAAAGAAAAAGTGAAGTAAATGTCCCCCAGAGGTCTTGTATGACCTTATGGGGGACGAAAAGTGTAAAAAAAAATAAAAAATAAATAAAGGGTTGAAAAAATAAAATAAAAAAAGTTTCACATGTAAAAAAAAAAAGTCCCCAAGTAAGGAATAAAAAAAAATGTTAAAAATAGAAAAAATAAAATAAAATAGACATATTTGGTATTGCCGCGTCCGTAAAAACCAGCTCTATAAAAATATCACATGACCTAACCCCTCGGGTGAACACCGTAAAAAAAAAACAGTGTCAAAACAAGCAATTTTTGTCACCTTACATCACAAAAGGTGCAACACCAAGTGATCAAAAACGCGTATGTCCCACAAAATGGTACCAATAAAACCGTCACCTCATCCCGCAAAAAATGAGCCCCTACATAAGAAAATTTCTCAAAAAATAAAAAAACTATAGCTCTTAGAACATGGAGACACTAAAACATCATTTTTTTTGTTTCAAAAATGCTATTATTGTGTTAAAGTGAAACAAATAAAAAAAGTATACATATTAGGTATTGCCGCGTCCGTAAAAACCAGCTCTATAAAAATATTACATGACTTAACCCCTCGGGTGAACACCGTAAAAAAAAAACTGTGTCAAAACAAGCAATTTTTGTCACCTTACATCACAAAAGGTGCAACACCAAGTGATCAAAAACGCGTATGTCCCACAAAATGGTACCAATAAAACCGTCACCTCATCCCGCAAAAAATGAGCCCCTACATAAGAAAATCTCTCAAAAAATAAAAAAACTATAGCTCTCAGAACATGGACACATTAAAACATAATTTTTTTGTTTCAAAAATGCTATTATTGTGTAAAACTTTAATAAATGAGAAAAAGTTTACATATTAGGTATCGCCACGTCCGTAACAATCTGCTCTATAAAAATGTCACTTGACTGAACCCCTCAGGTGAACGGTGTAAAAATAAATAAATAGAAACTGTGCTAAAACAACCAATTTTTTGGTCACCTTGCCCCATAAAGTGTTATAATGAATGATCAAAAAATCATATGTACCCAAAAATAGTACTAATAAAACTGGCACCTTATCTCCTAGTTTCCAAAATGGGGTCACTTCTTGGGAGTTTCTACTGTAAGGGTGCATCAGGGGGCTTCAAATGGGACATGGCATCTAAAAACCATGTGGAGTTCCTTTTCTTCTGCGCCCTGCCGTGTGCCCATACAGCAGTTTATGACCACATGTGGGGTGTTTCTGTAAACCGCAGAATCTAGGTAATAAATATTGAGTTTTGTTTGGCTGTTAACCATCGATGTGTTAAAGAAAAAATTGGATTAAAATGGAAAATCTGCCAAAAAAGTGAAATTTAAAAATTTGATCTCCATTTTTTTTGTAAATTTGGGATTTTTTCATAAATAAAGGTGAAATATTTTGACTCAAAATATGGGCATCAATCACATTTCTTTATGCCCAAGGGGCTTTTTTTCACATTTCTTTATGCCCAATGGGCGTTTTTTCTCCTACCTTCGTGCCCAGCCGCACCTCAAATGTCGCTTCCTAGCGCCGCCCAGCTCATTATTATTCACTGCGCTGGGCGGCTCTTACATTCCCCGATCCTGTCAGTTGCCGCGCATGCCCGATAGATACTTATGGGCATCGGCCTCAATCGGACCATCTGCACATTTCTGTTGATTGTGTCTAGTGTTGAGCGAATCGAAGTTTATGTTGTCGACTTCGATCCGAATTTCAGAAAAAATTTGATTCGCCGCGAAGCTTAATTTCCTCGTCTTTCCTTGTAGCGAATTGATTTTTCCTGAATGGCGGTAAAAAAATATAATCATACTTACCCTCATCCATTTGATCACAACGGGCCGGCCACCGCCACCTTAATTGAAGATCTCACACGGGCCACGCAAGATTTCACGCTAGATCTTCAATCAAAATGGTGGCGGCTGGCTCTTCGTGATCAAATGGAGGGGGTAAGTATGAATTTATTTATTCTTTTTACATTTTGCACTGTTATTACAATCAGCTTTGAACACGGCATTTGGGGGGTTCAATGATGGGGAGCGGCGCAATCGCTGTTCCCCATCATTGCACCCACTACTTACAAAGAAATACGCTTCGTCACAAAGTAATTTGTCACAAAAAGATTTTTTTAGTAAAATTCTGCAAAGCTGCTGAATCGAATTTTCCAATACTTTGCTCATCTCTAGTTGTGTCTATGATCCACGTGGCTACTGTAAAGCAGATCTCACAATATGGTTAACAGCAGCTCCGGCAAGATGGCTGCCCCCACAATCTTGCACAGAAAATAGAGAAATAAAATCTACAATCAGAAAATAAAACAGATATGTATCACTATTTGGTTTTAAATTTTAAAAATATAGGTGACACATTCCCTTTAACGTGATCTTTCAGGTTAAAGCTAGATTTCCAACTGGACGGCCCACAGCAAAGTTTTACGTAGGCTGGGTTCACATCGGCGTTATTGAATTCTGTTATAGATTCTGTTATAATAAGGTTATAATGAAATATAACGGAATTCTAGGACAGAATGCAAAATGGAAGCCTTTAAGAGGTATTCCATTTTGCTCCGTCCTAATACATGTCTATGGGGACAAATACATGATGGAAAAAATAGTCCTGTTGACAGGGTTTCGGTGCACTGACGGGCATGGAAAGCTGAGGATCTGAGGGGCTAGGTCCCACCTCTGTGTACTAAAGCCCTTATTTGCATTAAGAAATGCATAAAGGAATGCCACAACCGATTTTCACAAGACAGGTATCATTTTTAATCAGCAGGATCAATCCTTCCAGGCAGAATGTCTGGTTTACTAGATTTGACCCTGCTTACAGGTGCTCTTTAACCCCTTCTACCCCCCACAATTTTCAATTTCATTTTTGTTTTTCATTCCCTACTTGCCCAGAGCCATACATTTTTTATTGCCAGTTTTATAGGTTTTGGGGGACATTTATTAAGCTGAAATACGCCTATATTAGGTGTATTTCAGGCGCAGATTGTGGCGCAACAGCTAGTTGCACCGCAATCTGCGACTCCGCCCCGTTCAAGCCAGGTCTAAATAAGTGGGTGTTGTGTGTGCGGAGAAGAGGGCGAGCTGGCAGGCCCATCTCATTTACCATTTTCTACGCCTGTTTCAGTTGTAGAAAATGGTCTAAATGTGAGACAGCTCGGAAGCCTTCCGGCACCTTCCAGATAGCTGCCCTAATGGTTGAGTCAGATGATCATATGAATGAGTCCGCATCTGCATAATTTTAATGGGGCTGCAAAACTTTAAAAAATTACCGGTAGTTTTCATCGTCATATTTTGACCCCCATAACTTTTTTATAGTTATGTCTACAGAGCTGTGTTATGTCTGTGGGATAATCTGGAGTTTTAATATATACAGTTTTTAGCTTTTATTTATACCATTTTGGGGTAACATTTTGTGACTTTTTGGTCACTTTTTATAAAAAATTTTGGGAGGTGAAGTATGGATATATTAATGTTCCTTTCCATTACACTGTTTGTATGGGATAAATATTTTTATATTTTAATAGTACGGCTGTTTTCGTACGCGGCAATGCCCATAATGTTAATTTTTTTTCAAGGTTTATTTTTATTTTTATTCTGAGGATAGGAGGGTGATTTACTTTTTTATATATATTTTTAATATTTTTTTTATACTTTTTTCTGTCTTTTAGGCCCTCAAGGGCCTAACATCATGCAATCCTTAGATTTCCACTCCTGTGTATTAATGGAAATAAATCCATTGACAAATAGAAAATTCAGTATATTGCAATTTAGTTCATGACAGCCCCTTTAACTCATCAGTCACACCCTCTTTGCCTTTAAGCTCCACCCACATTTCTGGTGTTGCCCTGTCCTCTCACAATTAGGCCTCATTCAGATGACTGTAGTGTTTTACGGTCCGCAAATTGCGGATCCGCAAAACACGGATACCGGCTGTGTGCATTCCTCATTTTGCAGACCGCACATGGCCGGCACTGTGGTAGAAATGCCTTTAGAATAGGACATACTCTGTCTTTTTTGCGGGGCCGTGGAAAGGAACTACGGATGCGAACAGCACGCGGTGTGCTGTCCGCATGTTTTGCGGCCCCCCTGAAATGAATGGGTCCACACCCATTCCACAAAATTTGCGGCACAGATGCGGACCCATTCATATGGTCATCTGAATAAGCCCTTAGGACAGCTATCTGGAAGGTACCGGAAGGCTTTCACCTGCACCCAAGAGACTTTCCATGTCTCTATCAGATACATATGTCACATTTACCCTTCCCATGTGAAAATATTGACTTGGTTCCAAGATGGCAGGCTTTCAAAATGGCCGCCCCTCACAGATTAGCCCCCTTCCCCTTAGCAACATGCCACACACAGGATGGCATTCCCGACCACCGTTTTCCATTTATTCAGGTGTGTCCATACATTTGGACCACCCTGTATTACTCCTTATATAAATAACGGAATACAGTAAGGCCTTATACACATTGATGGGTGCAGTCAGTGGCGTACTAAATGGGGGGCGGTCCGTCCCAGATGTCGGCTCTCAGGGGGTGCCAGAAGCAATGAGCGCTTCCATCAATACAGATGGAAGCGCTCATTGCTGGAGCGCTGGAAGCTGCTGTCCTGTCACTCACTGTTCAGCTCCCCTTGCTCCTCCCCTCCTTCAGTCCGGGGGCGCACAGAATTGTGAAGCAGAAAGACTTCTGCCCACTCCACCATTCAGCCCGCAGGCACAGATCGCGCTGCCAGACGGAAATCTGCATAAGCTCCACCCACACAGTGCTGCAGAGCGATCTGTGCCTGCAGGGAAGAGCGGACTGGGAGCTTCTGGAACGGTTCAAGGTGAGTAGTTACTGTGGGGTTTTTCTAAATACAGAGGGGGCACAGACAGAGGACTTTATTACTATGGAGGGGGCACAGAGGACTTTATTACTATGGATGGGGCACAGCGGACTTTATTACTCTGGAGGCGGCACAGAGGACTTTTACTATGGAGGGGGCACAGAGGACTTTATTACTATGGAGGGGTCACAGAGGACTTTATTACTATGGAGGGGGCACAGAGGACTTTATTACTATGGAAGGGGCACAGAGGGCATTACTAATGTGAAGGGGACACAATGGGCATTTCTACTATGGAGGGGGCACAGAGCCAGTGGCCATAACTACAATGAAGGTGGCACAGAGGGCATTATTACTGTGAAGGGGGCACAGTGGGCATTATTACTGTGAAGGGGGCACTGTGGGCATTATTACTGTGAAGGGGGCACAATGGGGATTTCTACTATGCAGGGGGCACAGAGGTCATTACTTGCACAGTGGGCATTACTACTATTAAGGGGGCACAATGGGCAATATTACTATGAAGGGCGCACAGTGGGCATTATTACTATAAAGGTGGCACAATGGGGATTATTACTATAAAGGGGACACAATGAGGATTATTACTACGAAGGGGGCACAATGGGGATTATTACTGTGAAGGGGGCACAATGGGGATTATTACTGTAAAGGGGGCACAAAGAGGGCATTACAACTGTGAAAGGGGCACAGTGTGGGCATACCTACTGTGAGGGGGCACACATCTGTACAAAACTACTGTGAAGGTTGTACAATGAGGGCAATAAGGGGGTACAATTTTTTTAAAGTATTCAGGAAGGGGTGCCAGAGAAAGGACCTGCTCGGGTGCCAAACACCCTAGGCCCGCCACTGGGTGCAGTAGTATAGTTCTGTGCAACTTGGAGGTTTTATAGAGCTGTAATACCACCATATACACACAAATTATGTGGTAATAAATATATGATCCGCTATATACACATGGACATCAACATCTAAAAGGAAACTTAGTAGTCGTGGCAGCGATCTTGTCTCAGGCCTTAGTTGCTCCTCAAGTTCCTGATATCCCAAAGGATGTAAAAAAATCTCCAAATCTTTAAAACAACAGCATCGCATTGCTTTCAGCATGATTACAACTCGTTCCGAATGAACTGGAAGTGTTTCTGGCTCTCAGGTCCCTTACATGTCTTGCATTTGGATGGCTTCACAATGCATGACTATCAGCATTTTTCCTACAAATCTATTATCATCTGCTTGGTTTTTTACTAAAATTTCATTTCCCAGAGGAAGTGTAATCCATAAATTGAAAACATAGTACTTAAGAGATGATTTAATATATTGTACAGCGCTATATTAAAACCTCAGGCTGTTGGAACTATGTTACCGGCAAACCTATCATTTATATAAACCATATTTCACATGACTTTTACAATTCAAAACAAGTTTTTTTTTCAGCCACATTAAATTTCTAGGTTTTCCATTAAATAGCCTGAGAAAATAAACCCGTACATACAGTGGGGGAAATAATTATTTGACCCCTCACTGATTTTGTAAGTTTGTCCGATGACAAAGAAATGAAAAGTCTCAGAACAGTATCATTTCAATGGTAGGTTTATTGTAACAGTGGCAGATAGCACATCAAAAGGAAAATCGAAAAAATAACTTTAAATAAAAGATAGCAACTGATTTGCATTTCATTGAGTGAAATAAGTATTTGAACCCTCTAACAAAAAAAGACTTAATACTTGGTGGAAAAACCCTTGTTTGCAAGCACAGAGGTCAAACGTTTCTTGTAATTGATGACCAAGTTTGCGCACATTTTAGGAGGAATGTTGGTCCACTCCTCTTTGCAGATCATCTCTAAATCCCTAAGGTTTCGAGGCTGTCTCTGTGCAACTCTGAGCTTGAGCTCCCTCCATAGGTTTTCGATTGGATTAAGGTCCGGAGACTGACTAGGCCACTCCATGACCTTAATGTGCTTCTTCTTGAGCCACTCCTTTGTTGCCTTTGCTGTATGTTTTGGGTCATTGTCGTGCTGGAACACCCATCCACGACCCATTTTCAGTTTCCTGGCAGAGGGAAGGAGGTTGTCGCTCAGGATTTCACGATACATGGCTCCGTCCATTTTCCCGTTTATGCGAATAAGTTGTCCTGTGCCCTTAGCAGAAAAACACCCCCAAAGCAAAATGTTTCCACCCCCATGCTTGACGGTGGGGACGGTGTTTTGGGGGTCATAGGCAGCATTTTTCTTCCTCCAAACACAGCGAGTTGAGTTAATGCCAAAGAGCTCTATTTTGGTCTCATCAGACCACAGCACCTTCTCCCAGTCACTCTCTGAATCATTCAGGTGTTCATTGGCAAACTTCAGACGGGCCTGCACATGTGCCTTCCTGAGCAGGGGGACCTTGCGAGCCCTGCAGGATTTTAATCCATTGCGGTGTAATGTGTTTCCAATGGTTTTCTTGGTGACTGTGGTCCCTGCTAATTTGAGGTCATTAACTAACTCCTCCCGTGTAGTTCTAGGATGCTTTTTCACCTTTCTCAGAACCATTGACACCCCACGAGGTGAGATCTTGCGTGGAGCCCCAGAGCGAGGTCGATTGATGGTCATTTTGTGCTCCTTCCATTTTCGAACAATCGCACCAACAGTTGTCACCTTCTCTCCCAGCTTCTTGCTAATGGTTTTGTAGCCCATTCCAGCCTTGTGCAGGTCTACAATTTTGTCTCTGACATCCTTGGACAGCTCTTTGGTCTTTCCCATGTTGGAGAGTTTGGAGTCTGCTTGATTGATTGATTCTGTGGACAGGTGTCTTTTATACAGGTGACTAGTTAAGACAGGTGTCCTTAATGAGGGTGATTAATTGAGTAGAAGTGTCTAACCACTCTGTGGGAGCCAGAACTCTTAATGGTTGGTAGGGGTTCAAATACTTATTTCACTCAATGAAATGCAAATCAGTTGCTATCTTTTATTTAAAGTTATTTTTTCGATTTTCCTTTTGATGTGCTATCTGCCACTGTTACAATAAACCTACCATTGAAATGATACTGTTCTGAGACTTTTCATTTCTTTGTCATTGGACAAACTTCCAAAATCAGTGAGGGGTCAAATAATTATTTCCCCCACTGTATATGATCGTATTCAATGTAGAAATTTAATTTCGTACAGAGATGCTTTTGAAATTACACACAAGACCTGTTGGGAGAGGTCACCGCCTCCTTCAAAATCAGCACACTCTTCTGAACCTGCTGCCATCATTCTCATATAAAACACCATGCTCAGTAATATAATGAATTAAGTGGACAGGTCACCCCCCCCCCCCCCCCCCACAAGAACAGCATAGGCACACTTCTCTGAACCCACTGCCACCATTCTCAAATAAAACGCTGTGATGGGCTCAGTAATATTAAGATTTCAGTGTTCAAGTCAATTTCCCCGCAAGAAAAGCACACTGTTCTGAACCCACTGCCACCATTCTCATATAAATAATTATGCTCACTAATATAATGATTGGAGTGGACAGGTCGCTTTCTCCACAACAACAGCACAAGCACACTCTTCTGAAGCCACTGCCACCATTCTCAAATAAAACACTATGATGTGCTCAGTAATACAGGGTGGGCCATTTATATGGATACACCTTAATAAAATCTGAATGGTTAGTGATATTAACTTCCTGTTTGTGGCACATTAGTATATGTGAGGGGGGAAACTTTTCAAGATGGGTAGTGACCATGGCGGCCATTTTGAAGTCGGCCATTTTGAATCCAACTTTAGTTTTTTCAATAGGAAGAGGGTCATGTGACACAGCAACATCGCAGGAGAAATGCTAGCACAGGCTTCCAGTATCCGTAGTTTCAGGTGCTGCACATCTCGTATCTTCACAGCATAGATGATTGCCTTCAGATGATACGAGATGTGCAGCACCTGAAACTACGGATACTGGAAGCCTGTGCTAGCATTTCTCCTGCGGTGTTGCTATCAGTGTGTGAAGAGTGGGAGAAGAGGGTTGCATTGACAATCCAACACAATGGGCAGCACATTGAACACATTTTGTAAGTGGTCAGAAACTTGTAAATAACTCATGAAAGAATAAAGTTACGTTAAAACCAAGCACACCATTGTTTTTCTTGTGAAATTCCCAATAAGTTTGATGTGTCACATGACCCTCTTCCTATTGAAAAAACAAAAGATTCAAAGTTGGATTCAAAATGGCCGATTTCAAAATGGCCGCCATGGTCACCACCCATCTTGAAAAGTTTCCCCCCTCACATATACTTATGTGCCACAAACAGGAAGTTAATATCGCCAACCATTCCCATTTTATTAAGGTGTATCCATATAAATGGCCCACCCTGTATAATGATTTCAGTGGACAGGTCACTTTCCCCACAAGAACAGCACAAGCACACTCTTCTGAATCCACTGCCACCATTCTCAAATAAAACACTATGATGTGCTCAGTAATATAATGATTTCAGTGGACAGGTCACTTTCCCAACAAGAATACCACACTCCATTGAACCCACTGCCACCATTCTCAAATAAAACACCATGCTCAGTAATATAATGATTTGAGTAGACAGGTCACTTTCCCCCACAAGAACAGCACTCTCTTTTGCTAAATATCCAGGCCACAGCTTTTCCTATCACTACCTACTTATCATACGTGTGTTCTCCTATACACAGAGGCATAAACTATAGGTGGTGGATAGATAGAAGTCACTATTGGTCCTGGTGTCTGATCTCCTACATATGAGTATAAACGACACATGGTGGGTGGGGGATGCTACAGATTTTGCGTTGGGAACAAGAAGGAATTCTTTAGAAAGAAGGGTATATAGATAATGCGCCGGACGTCGGGTGACAGAGAAACCAAGGAAGAAATCCTCCAGCATCACTCTCAATATGATAATAACATAGCCTTTATTTCATACATGTAAAGGACACTAGGATGCACTTTCATATATAAGAAAACTATTATGTATTTCAGACTACCACAGTCCTTATACATAGCGTAGGTCACTGGATGAACATGCAGATCCACGCCCCCGACCCGGGTTTCGCTCACGCGCTTCTTCGCTCACATTATGCTTTATCTGTTCTACGGTGCTGTTTCATTGTCTCTGGTACTTCACACGGAGGCTAGTGCCCAAAGAATTGGCATGGATTCCAAGCCCAAAACCGTGGGACAGCCACAGGGTAACCATCCCTCGTTGTTTTGAGTGGAAGGCCATGCTGCCGTTCATGCGCGAATGTGTCAAGAAATGATATGGACAGTATATATGCTTTACATTCTTTCATTACATGTATTTTAGTTTAATTTTTTTTTAAGAATGTGAACAATTTATTTAGTTATTTACGGTAGTTAGTTTAGTTATTTTGTTGTTTTCCCCTCTATAATGTCCACCTGCTCTAATACATGTACAGTAGAGATAAGTGAATCAAAGTTGACGAAGTGAAATTCGATCCAAATTTCAGGAAAAATTTTATTCGCACCGAATCCGAATTTCCTCACGCTTCGTGGTAACGAATCACATTTTTTCCTAAAATGGCTACTGCATGTGTTAGGACATGGAGCAAAGAACTCTAGGAATGAGGGATCACCCACAATGCCATGCATTCAGCCAATCAGCAGCCAGGCAGTCCTGTGATGTCACAGCCCTATAAATAGCCTCAGCCATCTTAGTTTCAGCCATTTTCCAGTGTACTTAGTGCAGGGAGAGACGTCAGCAGGCGCTAGGGACAGTGGTAGAAAAGACTTTAAAACTTTTATTTTGCTGAATAGAAGTTCAGAGAAAGAGCATTAGAAGTGTAGGGAAAGGATAGGGAGGAATTATTCCACAGTATTGAAGCAGAACAGGGTTCAGTAGGGGAGGTGACAGCCTGGGTAATAGGAACAATCCTATTACACCTTGCTGCACTGACTGCAGATCCAAATTGCCATTATACTGCTGCTTTCAGGTTTGCAATAGATGACACCTCTGTAATTCCAGCAAACCGTTCTTGTTATTGGGGTGCAAGTGCTGTGTGATACAGCCATTAACAGGGTGTATTACAGGGAAATATTTATATGTCTTATTAGCCCTTGTGCGGTGCAGTTATTTGTTCTAAAGCCTTCTTTGGCATGTATAAGTGGGAAAAAAGGGCTTTTTTGCCATTCAGCGGTAAAGTCTACTTTTACACTCGCATTTTGGCTTTTAGTTTGTGAGATCCGTTTAGGGCTCTCACAAGCGGTCCAAAACGGATCAGTTTGCATTCTAATGCATTCTGAATGGAAAAGGATCCACTCAGAATGCATCAGTTCAGTCTCCATTCCGCTTTGCTGCTTGCAGCGTTTTGGTGTCCGTCTGATCAAACTAAGCCAAACGGATCCGTCCTGGCACACAATGTAAGTCAATAGGGACGGATCCGTTTTCACTGACACAATCTGGCACAATAGAAAACGGATCCGTCCTCTATTGACTTTCAGTGGTGTTCAAGACGGATCCGTCTTGGCTATGTTAAAGATAATACAAACGGATCGGTTCTAAACGGATGCAGACGGTTGTATTATATGAACAGATCCATCCATGACGTATCCGCACAAAACGTGAGTGTGAAAGTAGCCTTATATGTTCTAAAGCCTTTTTTGTCGTGTATAAGTAGTGTGGCAATGTGAACATTGAGGTGTTGTTTGCACCAGGAGCGTGTCACCAAGGGGCCCGGCCTTGGTGGAGTAAAAGCCCTAGTCTATGTGTCCACTAAAGTAGTTGGGGGACACCATATAGATAGTGTAGCTGGTTCAGCTATTTCAGGGCGGGCTTTTACTGGGAACAGGCAATGTGTTGGGTGGGTGCCTGTTCCCCATGCTCCAGTCCGGGACTTAGGGCATGCTCATGTCCAGGGATCCTATTTAATCCTACTACTGGATCTTGGGTGTGTCTCACTCTGGAGTGTTTTGTGAAGCAGAGTCCTGGTGAGGCTCTGTGTGAGTGGTCTCAGCCGGGTGGGCTGAGGGGCCACGAACTTTGGGGGACGCAGTGACGCCTGTGAAACAAGGATCACGAGGCCAGAGTCGGGAGGACTACTGGGCCACAATCCCCCAAAAGGTATTGAAGTGTCACAGCCTGGAGGTTGCTGGACTGAATGGCTGAGGAAAGCCGCATTTGTGGACTATTTTGATGTGGTGCAAGTAAAACTGCAGTGAATTAAATGGCCAGTAGCCCAGCAAAAGTGGACTTGTGGCTGAAAGTTTTTCCTGCTACCATGGGTCTCGGGGAAGAGTACGTCCGGCGGCGCTGGCGCATACAGCAGGCAGCAGAAATGGCCATAGCAATTGGCTACACTAAAAATGAATTGGCGAAATTTGATGCAGAGCGAGAGGCTTTGGAGGCACAGTTGCAGCTGGCCTTGAGAAATGGGTTCTCAACACTGTATGGACCCTGTACAAAGTTCCAAGAGGTTGGTGGTGTGCCGGGACTATCGGGGGAAAAGCAAAGATATGCCGTTGCCAAGGGCAACCGTCGGGAAGATAAAGAGGGGGAGAGCGGTTCAGCTCTCAGGAGGTCGAATGTTCTCTACCAGTGGAGACAGAGTCCTAGAGAGGATGTGCCGAGGATCTGCGAGGCTGTTGCTAAGGGCAACCAACCACAACAGCGTGCGGCTGCCCAGCAGTTATGGAGCGGAGCAAGTGGCTCATATTCTGCGGCTGGAGATCCCAAGGACAGGTCTCCCGAGAGTGTGACTCCACATCTGGAAGGAGGATGGAGTCACAGCATTTCTCGTAGCAACCACTGCAGTCAGGAGGCTGCAGGTGATTTTGTAATGGAGGATCCTGGAGTATCCTTGGATTCTGGGACTGCCGAACCCGTGACATCGCTGGGTAAGATCGCTCCTGTTATTAATTATGTGACAAACCCAGTGACAGTGAGCCGACGGCAGGGGATACCTGCTGGGACGGTGAGTGATAAATCACTGAGGCGAGGAACTGTCTCGGAAGTGTGTGACATTGGAGAAAACGCAGGGTCTGAACAGGCGGGTAAGCCTGTTGCGGTTGTTCCCTTTCAGGACTTTGCAGGGAAGAATGTTGTTGTGTTGCCCAAAATGCCCGTGACCAAGGCTAGGCATGGGGTGGCAAAAATTAGAGACCCTATGATGGCCCGGGTAAGAGGTAGCACAATATGGAAACCTGAGATAAATAAAGTGATAAATATACTGGACAGACATGCGGTTAATGAGGACTGTCAGGTAGTTCTCACTGAGTGTGAGGCTATAGTGACAGCTGGGACTGATGGACTTGCTGCCGTAAATTCGCCCTTACATGAGAGAAGGTTGTTCCGTGATTTTTGGGGTAGAAACACTTCTGCGGTCGGTCACGTAACTCTCGCAGAACTGGTACATAGCCCATTAAAGGAAGTGACCATTAGAAACAGTGGAGCTGATAAGGTGCAAAGTGATGGTACCATGTTTGCCGAAATGCATAATGGGAATGTGATGTCATGTGAAATATGTGATAATAATGACATGCCTTTTCCTTTGCAGGCTGTGATTGGTGAAGAAGCTCCCCCTGTTGGTAAACATGTGTCTGATGTAAAAGTGTTGATAAATGTTGAAGGAACACCGCTAGTAGACCCCATTCTAGACAATGTGACACATTTCTGTCCACTAGATGGCTGCAAACCATATGTATGAGAAGGTCAATGAGGGAGGGGGAAGAGGGGATTCTGAAACCACTCCTATCAGGTTAAGGAGCCAATAGCCTCTTCTTAAGGAACACCCCTTTTGTGATGTCATGTCTGCTATTTAAGTGAATGTACTGTGAATAAAAGGCTCTCTCGCCTGCTCTCTTCTACCATGGCTCAAAGAGGATGAGAAGATGCTTTCATGAAACCACCTAGTGTCTGGTCTCATTATAAAGCAGTATGCTGTACACATACTTATTCTTCTAATTGATTTGGCACCACACAAAGAAGAAGGAGAGTCGCATGAATTGCGACGACAAAATGGCGCCCAACGTGGGGCAGATAGCTTGCGTAACTTCCGATTCAAACGCCACGAGAGCGACTTAAACGGAACCATTAGACGAGATCACATGCCGGCAAGGTAAGAAAGCTTTATTTCTTACAAATCTCCTCTGTAACTTCCGCTTTTGTGGGTTCTCAAGAGTTGAATTGGTGTTATCGCGATATAAGGGTTCAAGTTATAGCTGATCTGTCTGTTAGAAAGAACCTATTGAAATATTCCTTCTTTGTGTGGTAGAACGTGCTGGAACTAAAAGGAAGTTGTTAGACAGCTGAGCCGGATATCCTGTGACGTAGAATTGCTTCCCAGCCCAAGATTCTGACGAGAATCTGGAGATAAGGGTTTATACCAATTGCCATAGGCAATTGGAAGTTATTAAGATTTTGTATCCCGGTGAATTGACGAGGGGTCTTCACTTTGAGAGATTGTGGGGTCAATACTATTATATCATTTGAGCTGTGTGCAACTGCGCTTAAGTTTGTGGGTTCGGTGGCGATTACTTTAACCCCTTAAGGACCGGGCTCATTTTCACCTTAAGGACCAGGCTCATTTTCACCTTAAGGACCAGGCCATTTTTTGCAAATCTGACCAGTGTCACTTTAAGTGCTCATAACTTTAAAACGCTTTGACTTACCCAGGCCGTTCTGAGATTGTTTTTTCGTCACATATTGTACTTCATGACACTGCTAAAATTGGGTCAAAAAAGTTAATTTTTTTGCATAAAAAAATACAATTTTTACCGTAAATTTTGAAAAATTAGCAAATTTCAAATTTTCAGTTTCTCTACCTCTGTAATACATAGTAATACCCCCAAAAATTGTGATGACTTTACATTCCCCATATGTCTACTTCATGCTTGAATTGTTTTGGGAATGATATTTTATTTTTTGGGGATGTTATAAGGCTTAGAAGTTTAGAAGCAAATCTTGAAATTTTTCAGAAATTTACAAAAACTCAATTTTTAGCGACCAGTTCAGGTCTGAAGTCACTTTGCGAGGCTTACATAATAGAAACCACCCAAAAATGACCCCATCTAAGAAACTACACCCCTCAAGGTATTCAAAACTGATTTTGCATACATTGTTAACCCTTTAGGTGTTGCACAAGAGTTATTGGCAAATGGGGAGGAAATTTGAGAATTTCATATTTTTGTCAAATTTTTCATTTTAACCCATTTTTTCCACTAACAAACCAAGGGTTAACAGCCAAACAAGACTGTATCTTTATTGCCCTGACTCTGCCGTTTACAGAAACACCCAATATGTGGCCGTAAACTACTGTACGGCCACACAGCGGGGCGTAGAGTGAAAGGTGCACCATATGGTTTTTGGAAGGCTGATTTTTATGGACTGGTTTTTTGACACCATGTCCCATTTGAAGCCCCCTGATGCACCCCAAGAGGAGAAACTCCCTAAAAGTGACCCCATCTAAGAAACTACACCCCTCAAGGTATTCAAAACTGATTTTACATACGTCGTTAACCCTTTAGGTGTTGCACAAGAGTTATTGGCAAATGGGGATGAAATTTGAGAATTTCATTTTTTTGCCTAATTTTCAATTTTAACCCATTTTTTCCACTAACAAAGCAAGGGTTAACAGCCAAACAAGATTGTATCTTTATTGCCCTGACTCTGCCGTTTACAGAAACACCCCATATGTGGCCGTAAACTACTGTACGGCCACACAGCGGGGCGTAGAGTGAAAGGTGCACCATATGGTTTTTGGAAGGCTGATTTTTATGGACTGGTTTTTTGACACCATGTCCCATTTGAAGCCCCCTGATGCACCCCAAGAGGAGAAACTCCCTAAAAGTGACCCCATCTAAGAAACTACACCCCTCAAGGTATTCAAAACTGATTTTACATACGTCGTTAACCCTTTAGGTGTTGCACAAGAGTTATTGGCAAATGGGGATGAAATTTGAGAATTTCATTTTTTTGCCTAATTTTCAATTTTAACCCATTTTTTCCACTAACAAAGCAAGGGTTAACAGCCAAACAAGATTGTATCTTTATTGCCCTGACTCTGCCGTTTACAGAAACACCCCATATGTGGCCGTAAACTACTGTACGGGCACACAGTAGGGCGTAGAGTGAAAGGTGCGCGGTTTGGTTTTTGGAAGCCAGATTTTGCTGGACTGGTTTTTTGACACCATGTCCCATTTGAAGCCCCCCTGATGCACCCCTAGAGTAGAAACTCCATAAAAGTGACCCCATCTAAGAAACTACACCCCTCAAGCTATTCAAAACTGATTTTACAAACTTTGTTAACCCTTTAGGTGTTGCACAAGATTTAATGGAAAATAGAGACACAATTTCAAAATTTCACATTTTTGGCAGATTTTCCATTTTAATATTTTTTTTCCAGTTACAAAGCAAGGGTTAACAGCCAAACAAAACTCAATATTTATGGCCCTAATTCTGTAGTTTACAGAAACACCCCATATGTGGTCGTAAACCGCTGTACGGGCACACGGCAGGGCGCAGAAGGAAAGGAATTCCATACGGTTTTTGGAAGGCAGGTTTTGCTGGACTGTTTTTTTTGACACCATGTCCCATTTGAAGCCCCCCTGATGCACCCCTAGAGTAGAAACTCCAAAAAAGTGACCCCATTTTAGAAACTACGGGATAGGGTGGCAGTTTTGTTGGTACTAGTTTAGGGTACATATGATTTTTGGTTGCTCTATATTACACTTTTTGTGCAGCAAGGTAACAAGAAATAGCTTTTTTGGCACGTTTTTTTTTTTTTGTTATTTACAACATTCATCTGACAGGTTAGATTATGTGGTATTTTTATAGAGCAGGTTGTCGCGGACGCGGCGATACCTAATATGTATACATTTTTTTTTATTTATGTAAGTTTTATACAATAACTTCATTTTTAAAACCAAAAAAATGTTTTAGTGTCTCCATATTCTAAGAGCCATAGTTTTTTCAGTTTTTGGGCGATTATCTTGAGTAGGGTCTCATTTTTTGCGGGATGAGATGACGGTTTGATTGGCAAAATTTTGGGGTGCATATGATTTTTTGATCGCTTGCTATTACACTTTTTGTGACGTAAGATGGCAAAAAATGGCTTTTTTTACACTGTTTTTATTTTTATTTTTTTACGGTGGTCATCTGAGGGGTTAGGTCATGTGATATTTTTATAGAGCCGGTCGATACGGACGCGGCGATACCTAATATGTATACTTTTTTTTTATTTATGTAAGTTTTACAGAATGAGTTCATTTTTGAAAAAAAAAAAATCATGTTTTAGTGTCTCCATAGTCTAAGAGCCATAGTTTTTTCAGCTTTTGGGCGATTATCTTGAGTAGGGTCTCATTTTTTGCGGGATGAGATGACGGTTTGATTGGTACTATTTTGGCGTACATGCGACTTTTTTGATCACTTTTATTACTTTTTTTGGGAAGTAAGGTGGGCAAAATTTCAATTTTCTCATAGTTTTTATTTTTTTATTTTTATGGCGTTCACTGTGCGGGGAAAGTAACATGACTATTTTATAGATCAGGTCGTTACGGACGCGGCGATACCTAATATGTGTAGTTTATTTTATTTTTTTAATTTTTATTCAGTGATAAATGTTTTTTTTTTTATCTTAACTTTTTTCACTTTTTTTTACATTTTTGTGACCCAGACCCACTTGGTTCTGGAAGATCCAGTGGGTCTGGTGTCTGTATAATACAGTACAGAACAATATATATTGTTCTGTACTGTATTTTACTTACACTGAACAGATCTGTGCTTTTAGCACAGATCTGTTCAGCACCATGGACAGCAGGACGCCTGAGCAGGCGTCCTGTTGCCATGGGAACCCTCCCCGTCTGCTCAGAACTTCGCAGACGGGGAAGGGTAAGGACGGGGCTGAGGGGGGCTCTCTGGGGGCTCTCTCCCTCTCCATCGGGGGGCTGCAAAGCCACAGCAGCCCCCCGATGGAGAGGGAGGGAGCTCCCTGACCGATGACAGTTAACTTTTTCCATACAGCGGTCCGTACGGACCGCGGTATGGAAAGGGTTAAACGGCTGACATCTTCACAGATGTCAGCCGTTTATACCAGGGTGCCAGCAATGTGCTGGCACCCTGGTATACCCACTAGAAGCCAACGATCGTTCATGGGGAGGCGGGCGGGGGATCGCGATCCCGCCTGCCGCACCGCCCGCCTCCCGCAACGCCCCCACCGCCTGCGACACCCCCCCCGCACCACCCTCCGGCATAAAATCGTGCAGGGGTGCAGTGGGGGGTGAAAAATAATGATTTTAGCCACTCTAAAGTTTCTGATCCCCGCGGTCAGGGACCGCGGCGATCAGAAACTGCAAAAAGCGCAGCAAACCGCAGGTCTGAATTGACCTGCGGTTTTCTGCGATCGCCGATACGGGGGGGTCAAATGACCCCCCCCTGCATTGTTACGGGATGCCGGCTGAATGATTTCAGCCGAAATCCCGTTCCGATTAACCCCTGCGGCGCCGGAGTTCCGATTTTAAGTCAGGACGTACCGGTACGTCCTCGGTCCTTAAGGACTCGGGAAATAGGGCGTACCGGTACGTCCTAGGTCCTTAAGGATTCGGGAAATAGGGCGTACCGGTACGTCCTAGGTCCTTAAGGGGTTAAGTAATCGGATTCCGTTTGAGCTTTGTGCAACTACGCTTAAGTTTGCGGGTTTGATAAGTAGCAATTGTTAGAGCTTTGTGCAACTACAATAATGGGAAATTCGAATGTTGCAGGACAGAGTGAAAAGAGATATTAACAGCAGCTCAGTTGATGCGAGAAAAGAAAGGAAAAGTTTCAGTTAGAAATAAAAGTTGAAAGCATTCTGTCATACTAAGTAGCAGCGATTTCCGGTATTATCCGTAAATATGCAGTTTTGTGTAAAATTTCCCCCTAGAGATTGCAAATGCAGTAGGAGATAGATTAAATTAAAGTTGTGGAAAAGTGTAGAGGGAAAGTTGAAAGTAATTGAGAAGAATGGACAATATGGCTATAGTAAAATGGAGGATTTGGGTGTGGTAAGGGAACAAAGAGAGTTGGCCATGCGGCATTCCCTTCCCCCCACCACATGTGTTGTAACTAAGTAATCCTGGGTCTTGTGGTCCATCAAAGACTACCTATTGCTTTTTCTGTCAGCCACTCCTCTACACCAGGTGCTGGAATGTGCTAATCAGCACCACCCACTGTACCTTCTGCTCTCTCTAGCTTTTCCCCACCCCCCCAAAAACTCTTTCCTTAGGCTGAAAATAACCCTTCCCAATTGTATGTCCCATCAGTTAAAAATGTACCTGCAGTAATTGCCCCTATGATGACTACTAGAAATATTCCCATGATGCTAGTTGGAAGTGTCCAGTCTACTCAATCTAGATTGCACTCATTCTAAGTCCTTAGTCAGGTATGAGTGAAAGTGTAGGGATATCTGCATCATTATATGATGTATGACATATACTACACCCAGTAGTAACATCAATTTTGCCATGATGAATAGAATTCCCAATTCAGAGGACTTACTTATGCTGCTTTATAGAAAATTAGTTAGAATATGGAGAGTTTTCTCATATTATTTATGAGATTTGGAAAATTGAGTCCAATGTAGAGCTGGGGATTTAATGCATAGTGAAGATCAGTGAGTCTGTGATGAAGTGTTTAGATCATCAGTCAGTCACATTGTCCTCAGGACAGAGAGTGTGGAGAAAGTTTTCACTAGACTCCAGAAAAGTTGGGTTGATTTGGATTTTTGAGATTACCTTATCTATGCATGAGAAGATCCTAAGTGCTGCCTTTGTGTATGATCTTGAGAATCATCTAGAAAGGTCTAGTGTTGGCTAGGCTTGAGTGAAGTCCATTTTGTCCCTATTTTGTCATATTGTAAAAGTTAAATCGAACAAAGACCTAAGACGGGGGTGGCTGCATATCAGTCCTCCCCACAAGGGGGGGGAGGAAGACTTTGTATGTACTTGCCCACTTCCTCGCCTGTGGGAGGAAGACAAATGCTCAGCCCCTTCAAATGAAACACCCATAGGAAATTAACAACCCAGAATCAAATACTGGATCCCTATTATTTATATAATCCTTGGGATCTAATTACATTGCCTCATAGCAAACATGTTCCATGATCTCTCATGACTGAGGGTAGTATCACATGTGTAGGAGCATCTAGTAATGCAATTCCTACTCCTCTCACCAATTAATCACCGTCTTAAGGGTGTGCAAAATTAGATCCGATCACTCTGCTGCATCTGGAAGGGGGGAGTCTGGGAGTAGTAAATAAAAATATAAAAATTCAAATTCAAATTTAATGTCTCCAATTAATAACCACATTTTTGAGTTTCTGGTAGATCATTTCAGGTTCCTGGAAGATGGATCACCTCGGACAGGATATGCTGTTCCTACTTAATCTGATGTTGTCAAGAAAGAACCACTCCGTCCAGCAATGGTAGTGCAGGAGACAGAGCTAAAGACACTCGCTGAGGTTGGTAAGATGGCTGAGGGTAAGACTGCTAACATCCAGGTATGCCTTCGGTATCACTCATTATTATGGTCTAATCTAGTGAAGCAGAGATTTTGTTTGATCCATGGCTAAGCCCTTCAATAATGAATGCTGAGTGTATGAAAGATGTTTGATGCCCTGATGCTGCCTGAGAAGGTATAGGTTACATTATTACCTGAAGTCTACCCTAAGTGGAAATCTGTGTGATATAGGATAGCTTAGGGCCAGTGGACTTCCAAAAAGTTTGCCTTTTTCAGATACAGGTTACAGAGGCTGAAAGGAAACATAAAAGGATAAAGGTAGAAGTGATAATAGGACTCTGGAGAGTTGGTAAGAAACTCTTCCTTCAGAGGGCACTCTACCTAAAGAGGATGGATTTAGAACATGGGCAAATCGAGAGAGAGAAGGTGTGATTGGGTTCTGTGGTGGACGGCTCCTGGGTCCAACAATGCTGCCACTAGGTGAATGCTGTGATAATGATGGGAGAACTATGGGAGTTCCAGGAAGGCATATGCCAAGGTCATCTTACCCATTTCAGAGACTGTGGGTTGACTACATTCAGAACAAAGGTGGAACAGTGTGAATATGTCTGTGTCTGTATTGATCTCTTTCCAGGATATTCGGAGATTTGGGCTGTAGCGAAGGCTACAGCTAAAAGATACTGACTGAGGTGAGAGTACCTATCCCTGGGGTTTTTCTCCATCCGATATACATCTAACCGGAAGATAGGCCTAAGTCCTTATGAAGTACTCTTTGGGAATGCTCCTGGATTAGGTGTCTATTTCCCCAATAGTTCCAGATGCAGCATAGTAGTTTTCCAAAATGATGTTGTCTGTTGCACAAATTATTGTCTAATGTGTATTTCCAAGTTTTAGTTGTTTCCTAGAATCCAGACTGTATAGAAGCGATTCATTCTTCACAATCAGGAGATTGGATAGTGGTGAAACAAGAGACGGGCGGAAAGTCCTAGAGCTACGGTTTGAAGATCTACATCAAGTCCTGATAACCGCCGCCACTGCTGTCGAATTGCAAGGAGAAACTGATCGCATTGCAATCAAGTGCCAGGACTATAAGAGCCATAATGTTGTTTCATGCCTTATTGTTTGTTCCATATTGTACAAAGGGGAAATCACAGTCAAATCAAATTCCAACGGTGTTATATTATCAAGATGAGTCAGGAACAACTAAGTTGACTTTTGCAGTATAGTGGACTATAAGACAGATGACAGATAGGACACTTGGTTTTGGTCTGATAAGTACATCTGTGTGACTGGAACTGACCCAGTCTATGGTAATTGTATTTAAATATGACCATACCAACTGTAGATATTGGAAATTAACAGAATGGAGTACTAATCTGAAGTCTTGTGAATATATACCAGTGGAAACTACTTCTAGAGTCAGTAAAGGTGAAGGTTTGTCCCATAGAATGACTATCCTGAAGGGAACCCCACCAAACAGTTGTAAACATGATGAATGTAATCCTCTGTTCCTGTCCATTAGAAATCCTATACAACAGGATTTGGGGATATATGTGTTAGGAGCATGTGTAAGTGACCAAGATCCCCTAGGCAAATTTAGAATGTTGGTAAGGGAGAAATCTCAAAGTTCAGTTGCTTCTGTGGCTCCTACATCCTTACCTATAATTGGCATTAAATATTTGGCCAAATTTAAAATATAATGACAAACTGACCTTAGAGACAGGATTTATACAGGAAAGCCCTTTGGTGTTTTCCCTCCAGGATATTGTTCTTACATAATTCAGCTGAAGATGACAAGTAGTGACTCTAACATTTACTCTGACAGTTGGTTTATCAACCAAAATTATCAAAACGCAGATATCTGGTGATTGTGTGGAGATTTGAAACTCCGACCCAGGATGCAGGTAGAATGAGGTGGCCAATGTACCCTGATCAAGTCCTGATCGGGTACTGATGCCATTTGTTCTATTCTCACCTCCTGAGTAGGATCAAATCAGAAAACATTGTCTGGTCACGACTAAGGAGGTCACTGCCTACATCCTTTGACTCACGTTTATACATGGATACATGGATGCCATAGGAGTCTGTAGTAGAGTTTCTGATTAATTTAAAGCAAAAAGTCAGATAGTTGCAGGATTCGAGTATAAAAATTTTTAATAATAATAATTTTTTTGATTGGATTAACATATCTATTGTCATCAACAGAGATTTGTGAATAATATCTGTGATGCTGTTGAGGGAATGGTGGAACAACTGAGCTCTTTTCCAGTGATGACTCTACAGAACCGACTGGTCCTTGACAGCAGAAAAAGGAGGGGTCAACAGGAACTGCTGCATCTACATCCCGGACAACACTGCCCCTGATGGAAGGATCACCAAGGATCTGAAGAAACTGATGGACTTTATCAAATGAACTGACGGGAAAAATTCTGAAATTAATATCATGGCCAGAATAATGTTTTGGGAACTGGTTCAGCGACTACAATGTTATTAGAATTTGGTTATAACAGGCTGTCATATAGTTCTACATTTTAGGAAAATTGTTTTTGAAAATGTATAATACATCCATGCCCACACTATATATATGTGCTGTGCCCCTGTCAAAGACAAAGATTATTCCATCCTTAAGTAAATAAAACCTTGTTGATGGTTGCGGTGTAAATAGGACAAGGTGAAGGCAAACCCGAAAGGGAGTTGAGGGGACCTGGTGAAGCAATAAGGAAAGTCCAGCTCTTCGCTGTTTAGGGCGTTGGGAGAGTACCTCACTTTGCCTGTTCACTTATTCTGTGCTGACATGAAGCCAGATTCTCTGTTACGCGACCTCTCTCCTCTGCCTGGGTGCCTGGGCCTAAATATGTGACAGTGGCCTGTTCCAGTGGTAGGTGACGTGGAGCCTGATTCTCTGCTATGACATGAAGACAGATTCTGCGCTGACATAAGGCCAGATTCTCTGTTACGGGACCTCTCTCCTATGCCTGGGTGCCTGGGCCTAAATGTGTGACAGTGGCCTTTTCCAGTGGTGGGTGACGTGAAGCCTGATTTTCTGCTATGACATGAAGACAGATTCTGCGCTGACATAAGGCCAGATTCTCTGTTACGGGACCTCTCTCCTCTGCCTGGGTGCCTGGGCCTAAATGTGTGACAGTGGCCTGTTCCAGTGGTGGGTGACGTGAAGCCTGATTCTCTGCTATGACATGAAGACAGATTCTGCGCTGACATAAGGCCAGATTCTCTGTTACGGAACCTCTCTCCTCTGCCTGGGTGCCTGGGCATAAATGTGTGACAGTGGCCTGTTCCAGTGGTGGGTGACGTGAAGCCTGATTCTCTGCTATGACATGAAGACAGATTCTGCGCTGACATAAGGCCAGATTCTCTGTTACGGGACCTCTCTCCTCTGCCTGGGTCTAAATGTGTGACAGTGGCCTGTTCCAGTGGTGGGTGACGTGAAGCCTGATTCTCTGCTATGACATGAAGACAGATTCTGCGCTGACATAAGGCCAGATTCTCTGTTACGGGACCTCTCTCCTCTGCCTGGGTCTAAATGTGTGACAGTGGCCTGTTCCAGTGGTGGGTGACGTGAAGCCTGATTCTCTGCTATGACATGAAGACAGATTCTGCGCTGACATAAGGTCAAATTCTCTGTTACAGGACCTCTCTCCTCTGCCTGGATGCCTGGGCCTAAATATGTGACAGTGGCCTGTTCCAGTGGTGGGTGACGTGAAGCCTGATTCTCTGCTATGACATGAAGACAGATTCTGCGCTGACATAAGGCCAGATTCTCTGTTACGGGACCTCTCTCCTCTGCCTGGGTGCCTGGGCCTAAATGTATGACAGTGGCCTGTTCCAGTGGTGGGTGACGTGAAGCCTGATTCTCTGCTATGACATGAAGACAGATTCTGCGCTGACATAAGGCCAGATTCTCTGTTACGGGACCTCTCTCCTCTGCCTGGGTGCCTGGGCCTAAATGTATGACAGTGGCCTGTTCCAGTGGTGGGTGACGTGAAGCCTGATTCTCTGCTATGACATGAAGACAGATTCTGCGCTGACATAAGGCCAGATTATCTGTTACGGGACCTCTCTCCTCTGCCTGGGTGCCTGGGCCTAAATGTGTGACAGTGGCCTGTTCCAGTGGTGGGTGACGTGAAGCCTGATTCTCTGCTATGACATGAAGACAGATTCTGCGCTGACATAGGGCCAGATTCTCTGTTACGGGACCGCTCTCCTCTGTCTGGGTGCCGGGGCCTAAATATGTGACAGTGGCCTCTTCCAGTGCTGGGTGACATGAAGCCAGATTCTCTGCTATGGCATGAAGAGACTGATTCTCTGCTGACATGAAGCCAGATTCTCTGCTATGGGACCTCTGTCCAATTGATATTGGGTCATTTTTATTTTAATTCATTTCCCTATCCACATTTGTTTGCAGGGGATTTACCTACATGTTGCTCCCTTTTGCAGCCCTGTAGCTCTTTCCTGGGCTGTTTTACAGCCTTTTTAGTGCCCAAAAGTTCGGGTCCCCATTGACTTTAATGGGGTTCGGGTTCGGGACGAAGTTCGGTTCGGGTTCGGATCCCGAACCCGAACATTTCCGGGAAGTTCGGCCGAACTTCTCGAACCCGAACATCCAGGTGTTCGCTCAACTCTAATAGCAACCCATTCTTTCATAATCACTTCTTGGAGTTTTTCAGAATTAGTGGGTTTTTGTTTGTCCACCCGCCTCTTGAGGATTGACCACAAGTTCTCAATGGGATTAGGATCTGGGGAGTTTCCAGGCCATGGACCCAAAATGTCAACGTTTTGGTCCCCGAGCCACTTAGTTATCACTTTTGCCTTATGGCACGGTGCTCCATCGTGCTGGAAAATGCATTGTTCTTCACCAAACTGTTGTTGGATTGTTGGAAGAAGTTGCTGTTGGAGGGTGTTTTGGTACCATTCTTTATTCATGGCTGTGTTTTTGTGCAAAATTGTGAGTGAGCCCACTCCCTTGGATGAGAAGCAACCCCACACATGAATGGTCTCAGGATGCTTTACTGTTGGCATGACACAGGACTGATGGGGTAGCGCTCACATTTTCTTCTCCGGACAAGCCTTTTTCCAGATGCCCCAAACAATCGGAAAGAGGCTTCATTGGAGAATATGACTTTGCCCCAGTCCTCAGCAGTCCATTCACCATACTTTCTGCAGAAGATCAATCTGTCCCTGATGTTTTTTTTTGAGAGAAGTGGCTTCTTTGCTGCCCTTCTTGACACCAGGCCATCTTCCAAAAGTCTTCGCCTCACTGTGCGTGCAGATGCGCTCACACCTGCCTGCTGCCATTCCTGAGCAAACTCTGCACTGGTGGCACTCCGATCCCGCAGCTGAATCCTCTTTAGGAGACGATCCTGGCGCTTGCTGGACTTTCTTGGACGCCCTGAAGCCTTCTTAACAAGAATTGAACCTCTTTCCTTGAAGTTCTTGATGATCCTATAAATTGTTGATTGAGGTGCAATCTTAGTAGCCACAATATCCTTGCCTGTGAAGCCATTTTTATGCAACGCAATGATGGCTGCACGCGTTTCTTTGCAGGTCACCATGGTTAACAATGGAAGAACAATGATTTCAAGCATCACCCTCCTTTTAACATGTCAAGTCTGCCATTTTAACCGAATCATCCTGACATAATGATCTCCAGCCTTGTGCTCGTCAACATTCTCACCTGAGTTAACAAGACGATTACTGAAATGATCTCAGCAGGTCCTTTAATGACAGCAATGAAATGCAGTGGAAAGGTTTTTTTTGGGATTAAGTACATTTTCATGGCAAAGAAGGACTATGCAATTCATCTGATCACTCTTCATAACATTCTGGAGTATATGCAAATTGCTATTATAAAAACTTAAGCAGCAACTTTTCCAATATTTATGTAATTCTCAAAACTTTTGGCCATGACTATAGTTTAGTTAGGAAGGCAGTGTTTATGACAAACCAAGGTCTGATGGCCTGGGTCTGGCAAAATAAAGGCAAGCATGTGACGCTGGCCATCTCTTCCAGGGGAAACGTTGAGCCGGAAGATGGCAGTATAATGCAGATGCCCTGTCACGAGCATCCAGTTGGTACATGTGTTCACCCCCACAGGTTTGAACAGAGAAGGGGGGGGGGATATGTGGCAATGTGAACATTGAGGTATTGTTTGCACCAGGAGCGTGTCACCAAGGGGCCCGGCCTTGGTGGAGTAAAAGTCCTAGTCCAGGTGTCCACTAAAGTAGTTGGGGGACACCATATAGATAGTGTAGCTGGTTCAGCTATTTCAGGATGGGCTTTTACTGGGAACAGGCAATGTGTTGGATGGGTGCCTGTTCCCCATTCTCCAGTCCGGGACTTAGGACATTCTCATGTCCAGGGATCCTATTAAATCCTGCTACTGGATCTTGGGTGTGGCTCACTCTGGAGTGTCTTGTGAAGCAAAAAAAAGTATTTGCCGTAGTGTGGTGAAGTGATAAAATGACAGCCTTTTTTGGGGTGTATTAATTTCCTTTTTATTTACTTATTTGATCTAACAGTATGTCAGACAGAGAAGTGACAGGCCCTGCACAGGGAAGGGGCAGAGGCCTAAATGTTTCTGGCACAGGTCACAGCAGAGTAAGGGGCGTGGCAGCAGGGGTCACTTCCAGAGGCCTGAGCTCGCAGTGTCAGCTAGCGGTCGTGTCTTGACCAGCAACCCAGCGGTTCTTGAATGGTTGACTCACTCATCCACTTAGTCCCAAGTGACATCAGACACCCCCAGCCAAGAGTTGGTGGGTTCGTTAGACACAAATCTTAGTTGGCATGGCCCGGGAGCAGGCCCTGTGCCCTCACCTGTTCTTAACCTGCCTCTGTCCTTTTCTATATGCTCAGCCAGAGAAGTATCATATGCTGTGGGCTCAGCTCCACTATACAGCGAGGACGAGCTACTAGAGGACAGTCAGCAGCTACTGCCCAGCCAAGATCTGGAGGAGACATCCACCGTATCCTCCGGTAGGCGGGCAAGTAGTGATAAGGAGAGTGGTGTGGGAGCTGGTGTTGCGAGCAGTCAGGCTCCTGGCTCAGAGACCTTTGAGGAGGACATCAGTGATGTGCAGACAGTACTCGATGATGATGTAGCCGATCGCAATTGGGAGCCAGGTGACGAAGGGGCTTCATCATCATCGGGAGAAGAGCGTGGCAGCTTGAGCGTGAGGCAGCAGCAGAGCCAGCAAGTCGGTAGCATGGCCGGGAGTTAGCAGGGTGGCAGCAGTGGGAGGTCAGGAGCCAAACATGCCCAGGGTAAACCACACGCGTGCACTCATCCAACGGCGCAGAAGCTGAACGTGCTCCTGGCCAAGCTTCTGGTGCTGCAGTCCCTCCCTTTCAAAGTGGTGGACTCTGCACCTTTCAGAGAACTGATGGCTTGTGCCGCGCCGAGGTGGAGAGTCCCAAGCCATTATTTCTTTGCCAAAAAGGCAGTACCAGCCCTGCACAAATATGCCAACATGTGGAGCTGTAACTACGGTCAAGGACAATATATGTCCTTTACGGCCCACTGGGTAAATGTGGTTCCTGCCCAGCCAAACCAGCAATTTGACCAGGTCACTCCGCTCTCCCACCTCAACGTTCTCACGCTGTTGGTTCTGCGACAATGTCCGCCTCTGCCTCCTCATCCTCCACCGTATCCTCAGCCTCCACTGCAGGGACAATTCACAGTGCTTCTCCAGCATATCACATGTGCAGGGCACGGCGGTGTCACGCTGTTCTACACCTGGTTTGCCTGGGCGAACAGAGTCACACAGGCAGGGCCGGCCTTTGGGGTGTGTGGGCTGTGCGGCCGCACAGGGCGCCATAGCAACAGGGGCGCCGGGCGGCCGACAGCCCGCAGTGAACTAAGTCTCTAATCTACTCACGATTATTCTGCGACTGTCTGCGGGCGGCCGACTAACACAGCGCTCAAAGCGCACGGTCCGGACAATTGAGGAGTGAGGAGGGGGCGGGGCCCGCGGCCGCTCTGAACTCCGCTCTGCTGCCTGGCTGGCCTGCCTGTCTCTTTAAGAGAGCAGACCAGTGGCTGCTGGAGCGTAGCTGCCGCACAGGCACGTCTTCTCTTTTGACGTTGCCAATGAGCTCCGCCCCCAGAGAGAATACGGAGCGCGCCCGAGCGCCAGCCAGCAGCCACAGCAAGGAAGCAGCACTCAGTCTACAATCTACACAGGCACAGCAAAAGAACAAGTAGGTATTTGGAGAAATGTGCCATGGGGGCCAGAAATGTGCCCTGGGGAGGGGGGGGGGGCAGAAATGTGCCATGGGGGCTGGGGGGGGCAGAGATGTGCCAAGTCAGGGAACAGTTGTGCTGATGCTGCAGTGCCCATCTGGAGGGGAGAAATGTGCCATGGGGGAGGGGGGACAGATGTGCTGGTGCTGCCCATCTGGAGGGGAGGACTGCTGGTATCCAGGGTAACAGGGGGAGGGGATACCACCTTTAACTCACCCTTGGCCCCTTTACCCAACCTTGACCCATAACAAAAGACACCGACAACTGTATCACTTTATTGCTGGATGGTGATCGGCCACAGCTTCTTTATTAAAGCGGCAAACCTTAATAAACCATAATATCGGAACGGTATGCCAAAGGCTGGACTCCCAGCGGGCAAGTTAAACCGTAATCATCAGAGCTGTCTGCCAACCGCTGGACTCCCAGCGGGCAGTTACTCTATCTGCTACCACCATATCTCCGCTGTACTCAAATGCCGCCAGCTGTGACTTCATAAACTCGACCAAAATTCGCAGCTCTCCAAAGCCGCAATCATCGGAGCAATATCCAAAACCGCTGGACTCCCAGCAGGTTCTCTTAAAAATAGAAAAACAAAACAAAATAACCAAGTATCCATAACTGAACAGAACCGTGCACTTCGACCCGCCTCCCAAGAATAACCGCAAAGGGAAGGAGGGAGGGCCAATCTGCTTCCACTTGCAAGAGGAAGTGACCAGGACAGAGAGGAGGTATATGTGACCTTCAGGATTTCCTGCACCGCCCCCATCCTGTCTAAGGAGGTTCCCCAGGGATTAACCCTCAATGTCCCTAATCTGCAACCTACTTAACCATTACTGAGACGGGGCCAGATTCCTAAATGCCCCTAAGGGGAAAAGGGGGGAAGGGGGAGGACCATCAGTCCCTAAGCACCCTCCCTACACAGTCAGGCGCTTTCCAAAATGTGCCATGGTGACTGGGGGGAGGGATGTGCTGCTGCCATGGAGTGGGAGAAGTGTGCAATGGGGGAGGGGGGGGGGGGCTCAGAGAGGACTCAGGGAGGGCTTATAGAGGACAGGGGGACAGTGTGCTTTCCTGCTACTACATTAACCCCCCCCCCCAGGGATTTTGGGGGCCATTAAGGGTTGGACTTTAACTCCTTGCTGCTGATGTTCAGTGTGCACATAGCCACCAATCATATTCCTCTCCCCCAGCACATCAGTTACCTTTAGGAGGGGGCGATATGATTGGTGGCTATGTGCACACTCCGCATCATCCAACCCCTAATGCCCCCCAAAATGCCCGGTGGGGGGGTATGACAGGCAGGAGGAGCAATGTGTATGCGGGCCCTTGCACTGCACTCGCTCAGCTGTGCTTGCATACATATCGTGCCCTGTGTCCACTGTCCTGTGCCCACTCTGCTAAAGCCTGGCATAGCCCAGCTATGCCCAGCTTTACCAAAGCAGACAGGCAGGAACTGTGATGTGATCATATTTATTGTATGTATGTGTGTGTCCATCCATCCCTGTGTCTGTGTGTCTCTTCCTGTGTGTCACCATCACCATGCCCACAGTGTTCCTATGTCTTGACACAGCTGCATCAGGACGTTCTCTGCGGAGGAAGAAGGAAGAGGAGGCAGCGCCGCCAGCAGGGAGTCCGTGCGATAGACACAGGAAGGCACACTAAGGACGAAGGTAACACTACCACATTATCAGCACTAGTGTTATCTGTGGTTTTACATAGGACTGCAGGTAACACTACCACATTATTAGCACTAGTGTTATCTGTGGTTTTACATAGGACCGGAGGTAACACTACCACATTATCAGCACTAGTGTTATCTGTGGTGTTACATAGGACTGCAGGCAACACATTTTTTTCCTCTTTGTGTGTGTTTATGCGCCACAAGGTTATGCGCCACAAGGTTAGCTCGCACAGGGCACCTGAACACCTAAGGCCGGCCCTGCACACAGGGCAGAAACTGCTCCTTGTCCTTCATCAAGAAATTGAATCCTTGCTTTCTCCGTGACAACTCAAAATCGGAACCATGGTGACCGACAATGGGAAGAAAATGGTGTTGGCGCTGCGTCAAAGAGGGCTGAACCATGCGCCCTGCATGGTGCACATGTTCAACCTGGTTGTCAAGCGGTTCCTAAAGTCTTCCACCCATCTGCAAGACATCCTAAAAATGGGCAGGAAACTTTGCATGCACTTCAGCTACTCGTACACCGCCAAGCACACCCTCCTTGAGTTGCAGTGGCAGAACGGCATCCCCCAACATAGGCTGATATGCGACATTTCCACCCGTTGGAATTCCACCCTCCATATGTTGGACCGACTATACGAACAGAGAAAGGACATAAACGATTTCTTGATGATCCAAGCGGATAGGAGTACTCCCTTGTGTCACTTCGATGTTAGCCAGTGGCAGCTCATGCGTGACACCTGCCATTTGCTCAGGCCCTTTGAGGATGCCACGTTATTTGTCAGTCGCCAGGACTACGGGATGAACAACGTCATTCCACTGCTTCATATCCTGGAACAGATGCTGGTAAATCTGGCTAGTCAGGGGACTGGAGATGTGGCGCCTACATCTCACGGCTACATGAGCCCTGTGAGGGCTGAACTGGAGGAGGACAAGGAGGAGGACATTGGAGCACAAGCAATGTGTAGGAAAATGGGTGGTTTTTCTACACAGGTGATAGGAGAGGAGGAGCAGGAGCAGGGAGTGGAGCAAGAGGGAGGTGAGGAAGACGAGGTAGATGACCCAGACACACTGTGGCAGTATGCAGTGGAGATTGAGGCAGGGAGTCCCTCCGAGTCACTTGCGCAAATAGCCCACTACATGCTCACTTGCTTGGATAGTGACAGACAAATTGTCACCATTCGGCAGAGGGATGACTTCTGGCTCTCCACCTTGTTGGACCCTCGCTACCGGTCCAAAATGGGGGCCTTTTTTACACCTGCTGAGAGGGAGGACAAACTGAACTACTAGAGACATCCTATGTAGTCAGTTGGCCACTGCTTATCTGCGCCATCATCCATCCTCTCGCAGGTCTGAGCCCCCCTCTGCGCTCTCGTTCCACTGCCATGGCTGCTGTGGCAGGGTGGGGGGTAGGAGCAGTACCGGCTCCATCAGCAGCAGCTTGAGTCTAGAGTCGATGATGATGAGCAGTTTTCTTCAACCGCCATGACGAAACTACTCACCAGCAGCAGCAGCTAGACCTGGAGCAGAACCTGAACCAGCAGGTGGTGGCATACTTGGACATCACCCTGCCACGCCACATTGAAGATCCGCTGGACTACTGGGCAGCCAAACTGGATTTGTGGCTGCAACTGGCCGAGTTTGCCCTGGAAAAACTGTCCTGTGCGGCCAGTAGTGTGGCATCAGAGAGGGTGTTTAGTGCAATGGGGGCCATAGTTACCCCAAGGAGAACTCGCCTGTCCACCCAAAATGTGGCGAGACTGACCTTTGTCAAGAGAAATCAGGTGTGGCTCAGCCAGGATTTCCACCCACCAATGCCTGATGCATTAGATTAGATCATCCATGCTGCCTTACCCAAACCTTGACAAAAGAGACCAGTTTTTTCTGGCTACCTGCCTCAGCTACTATTCTGATGCTGCCAGCGCCTGATGCCACACATCTGATGCCAAGTGCTCTTTCTTACACCCACCATCATCAGTGGGTACTGTTATTGCCACCCACCTCCCCACTCTGTCACCGGGTCACTCTGTGGTCTCCTGATTTTGCTGCTACCTACACACTATGTCACCTTGCCACCCTGTAGCCTCCTCATGCTGCTGCCACCTCCACACTATGTCGCCTTGCCACTCTGTGGCCTCCTCATGCGGCTACTGCTGCTAGCTCCACACTATGTCACCTTGCAACGTTATGGCCTCCTCATGCTGCTGCTGCCATCTTCACACTATTTCACCTTGCCACTCTGTGGTCTCCTCATGCTGCTGCTAAATCACAACTCTGTCTCTGGGCCACTCTGTGGTCTCCACATGTAACTGCCACCTCCACACTCTGTCATTGTGCCACTCTGCGGCCTCCTCATGCTGCTGCTAATGCCACCTCCACACTGTCACCTTGCCAGTCTGTGGCCTCCTTATGATGTTGCTGCTGCCACCTCCACACTACATATGTCACTTTGCCACTTTGTGGTCTCCTCATGCTGCCGCTAAATCAACACTATGTCACTGGGCCACTCGGTGGTCTCCTCATGCTGCTGCTGCCACCTCCACACTATGTCACCTTGTCAGTCTGTGGCCGCCTTGTGCTACTACAAACTCAACACTATGTCACTGGGCCACTTTGTGGCCTCCTCATGCTGCTGCTAAATCAACACTAGGTCACCTTGCCAGTCTGTGGCCTCTTCATGCTGCTGCTAACTTCTCAAGCTGTTCTTCCACCCTCCCCACTCCATGACTGGGCCACTATTTTGCCTTTTTGGCCTGGTTAACATCATCATTTATTTGACCCCTCTTCAGATCTGTCAGAAGAAAGGAAAAATGATACTCGCAACAAGTTCTGTCTGTGTAGCAGCTGTAAGGCCTGTATGGTCCCATCAGAATTGACTTATGATTTGGTAGCCAAAAGCAGGAGTGGGTACAAAACACAGAAGACATGCAAATATTCCATTCACGTGTCATCTCTGTTTTGGATCCACTCCTGTTTTTTTGGCTTTAGCAATACTGATGGATTACTGACCAAATGCTGACCGAGTGAAGGCGGATGCTCAACAGACTGTCACGGCTGTATGTGAGCAACAATAGTAATACACAGTACAGAGCTACTGACTGGACCCAGAACTAGGGAGGATAAAGGGTGACCCCTGTCCGACCCTCAACGCTCTCCCTATTCTGCTAAAGCACATGCCCGGATCCCAATGGCGGAACGAGGCATGCCCACGTGCCTAAGACTAATGACCACTGTAACCCCTACAATAGTGGAAGGGGCACGGCCACCAGTGCCCTACTCAGTATATGGAGGGAACCGTGGCCACCTCAGATCCAGTCAGAAATAAACAGGAACACAACAATGTCTGCACACTTAGCTAGAGGTGTTGCAGCCGCAGAGAAGACGGATCCAAGGACAGGCTGGCAATATCCGGAGTGCTAGCTGCAGCAGAACACAGGTCCAGTGAACTGATAGCCACAAGTGAAGAAACTAAAGCAAGAGCTACAACTGAAGTGAGAACTATAATCCACATCCTATCATAGGAGGAGGGGTGATATAAAGAGAGGGAAATCAAACACATGAAGAACAGCTGTGGTGAAAGAAACCAAAAGTAAACAGAGTAGTGAGAACTCCTCCCAGCTCTAGTAGTGACATCATCACAGGGGTGGAGAAACAGAGCTGTGAGAACGTCCCAAAGCTCTGGTAGTGACAGTACCCCCCCCTCTACGGGTGGACTCCGGACACCCAGGACCCACCTTCTCAGGATGAGCCCTATGAAATGCCCTGATGAGGCGAGTGGCTTTAATGTCCGACACCGGAACCCACATCCTCTCCTCAGGACCATAACCCTTCCAATGAACGAGGTACTGAAGAGAACCGCGGACAATGCGAGAGTCCACAATTCTGGAAACCTCAAACTCCAGATTGCCATCAACCAAAATCGGAGGAGGAGGCAAAGAGGAGGGCTGGACATATGGTTTTAAGAGAGATCTGTGAAATACATTATGTATCTTCCAAACCCGTGGAAGATCAAGACGGAAGGCAACAGGATTGATGACTGACAAGATTTTATAAGGCCCAATAAACTTGGGACCCAATTTCCAGGAGGGAACCTTCAACTTAATGTTTCTAGTAGACAACCACACCAGATCACCCACATTCAGGTCCGGACCAGGCACACGTCTCTTATCAGCCACACGCCTATACCTCTCACTCATCTTTTTAAGATTACTCTGAATCTTTTGCCAAATGGTAGACAAAGACGAGGAAAATCTCTCCTCCTCAGGTAAACCAGAAAGAGCCCCTCCCGAGAATGTCCCAAACTGCGGATGGAACCCATATGCACCAAAGAATGGTGACTTATCAGAAGATTCCTGACGACGGTTGTTCAGAGCAAACTCAGCAAGAGGGAGAAATGAACACCAATCCTCCTGGTTCTCTGCCACAAAACAGCGCAAATATGTCTCCAGATTCTGATTGAGGCGCTCAGTTTGACCATTCGACTGCGGATGAAAAGCAGAAGAGAAGGACAGCCGAACCCCCAGGCGAGAACAGAAAGCCTTCCAGAACCTGGACACAAACTGCGTGCCTCTATCGGAAACAATATCAGAGGGAATGCCGTGCAATTTAACAATATGGTCGACAAAAGCTTGCGCCAACGTTTTAGCATTGGGTAAACCAGGGAAAGGTACGAAATGAGCCATCTTGCTAAAACGGTCCACCACCACCAGGATCACCGACTTCCCCGAGGAACGAGGAAGATCCGTGATAAAGTCCATGGACAGGTGTGTCCAAGGACGGGAAGGAATGGGTAACGGGAGAAGGGAACCTGAAGGCCGTGAACGAGGGACCTTAGCGCGAGCGCACGTCTCACAAGCAGCCACAAAACCCTCCACCGACTTACGAAGAGCCGGCCACCAAAATCTCTGAGCAATGAGATCTACCGTGGCTCTACTCCCGGGGTGACCAGCAAGAACCGTATCATGATGCTCCTTAAAGAGTTTGTGACGTAGCTCAGGAGGCACGAACAACTTCCCAGAAGGACAACGGGCAGGTGTCTCAGTCTGGGCAGCCTGGACCTCGGCCTCCAAATCGGAATATAGAGCAGAAACAACTACCCCCTCCGCCAAAATGGGACCCGGGTCCTCGGAGTTTCCTCCTCCCGGAAAACAGCGAGAGAGAGCATCAGCCTTCACATTTTTTATCCCAGGTCGGAATGTAACAACAAAATTGAATCTGGAGAAGAACAGAGACCATCTGGCCTGTCTCGGATTCATACGCCTGGCCGACTCCAAGTATGCCAGATTCTTATGGTCGGTAAAAACGGTGATAGAGTGCCTGGCCCCCTCCAACCAATGGCGCCATTCCTCGAAAGCCAACTTGATGGCCAACAACTCACTATCTCCCACATCATAGTTTCTCTCTGCTGGGGAGAGTTTTTTAGAGAAAAAGGCACAGGGTGGCCACTTGGCAGGGGAAGGGCCCTGGGACAAAACCGCACCCACACCCACCTCGGAAGCATCCACCTCAACAATAAAAGGTAAGGAAACATCGGGATGCACCAAGACGGGAGCAGACGCAAAATTCTCTTTAATCTTAGAAAAGGCTGTAAGCGCCTCCTCCGACCAAGAGGAAAAATCCGCCCCCTTTTTTGTCATGTCAGTGAGGGGTTTGACAACAGAGGAATAATTCAAAATGAACTTTCTGTAATAGTTCGCAAAACCCAGAAAGCGCATCAATGCCTTCTGATTCTCAGGAAGCTCCCACTCAAGTACAGCATGGACCTTCTCGGGATCCATGCGAAAACCAGAAGCAGAGAGGAGAAAACCCAGAAATTGAATCTCCGATACCATAAAAAGACATTTCTCCAGCTTGGCGTACAATTTATTTTCCCACAGAATCTGCAGAACCTGAAAAAGATGATCCTGATGGGTCTGAACATCAGGGGAAAAAAATCTAAATATCATCAAGATACACCAATACAAATCTCCCCATTAAATGATAGAAAATACTATTAACAAAATGCTGAAAGACGGCCGGAGCATTCATCAGGCCGAAAGGCATAACGAGATTCTCGAAATGCCCGTCAGGGGTATTAAAGGCCGTTTTCCATTCATCCCCCTCTCTGACCCTGACCAGGTTGTACGCGCCTCTCAAATCCAATTTGGAAAACACCTTGGCCCCAACAATTTGATTGAAGAGGTCCGGGATCAGAGGAAGGGGATAGGGATCGCGAATCGTGATACGGTTCAGCTCCCTAAAATCTAGGCAAGGTCTCAGAGAGCCATCTTTCTTTTTAACAAAAAAAAAACCCGCGGCCACAGGTGACTTTGAGGGACGAATATGCCCCTTTTCGAGACTCTCGGAGATGTAAGTTCGCATAGCGATTCTTTCCGGTTGTGAGAGATTGTAGAGGCGTGCTTTTGGCAGCTTGGCGCCGGGAATGAGGTTAATGGGACAGTCAAACTCCCGGTGAGGAGGTAGCTCCTGAACACCGCTCTCGGAAAACACGTCCGAGAAATCAGAGAGAAATGATGGCACCGTTTTAGTAGACACCTCTGCAAAAGTCGCTGTGAGACAATTCTCCCTACAAAAATCACTCCACTCATTTATTTGCCTTCCTTGCCAATCAATAGTGGGGTTATGTCTAGTGAGCCAGGGTAACCCCAAAACTAGAGGAGACGGCAATCCGTTAAGGACAAAACAAGATATATCCTCCACATGAGTGTCACCTACAGCTAGCCGGATATTGTGAACAATGCCCTTCAGAGATCTCTGTGAGAGTGGAGCAGAGTCAATAGCAAAAACAGGTATATCTTTATATAAAGTGCAAACCTGAAAACCATGCATGGCTACAAATTGAGTGTCAATAAGATTGACGGCCGCTCCACTATCGACAAAAATCTCACAAGAAATGACTTTGCTCTCTAGCGCCACCCTGGCAGACAGGAGAAAATGGGAACTGCAGGTCAGCGGAAAAGCATCAAATCCTACATCAACTTTGCCCAAAGTAGCAGATGAAGCAGAACTTGATGATTCACCTTTTGAGATTTTTCTCTTATTATCGCTCTTAGTACGGTTCAAGAATCTCCTAGACGGACAAACATTTGCCAAATGACCTATGCCCCCACAACAAAAACACACCATACTCTGAGGACTAAATCCTCTTTTATCAGGGGCAAGTCGACCTAGCTGCATGGGCTCCTCCTCAGAGGGGAGCGAGACAGGATGAGGCCCCTGCACACTGAATGAGTCCGCACCACTGCCCCTAGACTGACAATGGCTGGACAGAGAGGTCTCGTTTCTTTCTCTTAGACGCCTGTCAAGGTGTACCGCCAAGGACATGGCAGACTCTAAGGACGTTGGTCTCTCATGGAAAGCAAACGCATCTTTTAATCTCTCCGAGAGACCATGACAGAACTGACTCCGGAGTGCAGCATCATTCCAACCCGAATCAGCTGCCCATCTCCGAAATTCAGAACAATAAAGCTCCGCAGACCGTTTGTTCTGGCATAAAACACGTAGGTTAGATTCGGCCAGAGCAACACGATCCGGGTCATCATAAATCTGCCCCAGGGCCACAGAAAATCCCTCTACGGATCGAAGGGAGGGATCCCCTGATGGCAGCGAAAAAGCCCAAGTCTGAGCATTACCCCTGAGCAGGGAAATGACAATCCTCACCCTCTGCTCCTGATTACCAGAAGAGTGAGGACACAAGCAAAAATGGAGTTTGCATGCCTCTCTGAAACAAACAAAATTCTCACTGCCCCCGGAGAACGTCTCCGGAAGTGAGACCTTTGGCTCGCAACAGACTCCATGAGCCGGAGCAGGGCCCAATGCTTGAAGCTGGGTCATAGATTGACGGAGATCCGCTACTTCCAAAGAAAGACCCTGCATGCGGTCAACCAGGCCAGAAAGCGGATCCATGTAAAAAAAAGGACGGTTTTGGTGGATTATAATGTCACGGCTGTATGTGAGCAACAATAGTAATACACAGTACAGAGCTACTGACTGGACCCAGAACTAGGGAGGATAAAGGGTGACCCCTGTCCGACCCTCAACGCTCTCCCTATTCTGCTAAAGCACATGCCCGGATCCCAATGGCGGAACGAGGCATGCCCACGTGCCTAAGACTAATGACCACTGTAACCCCTACAATAGTGGAAGGGGCACGGCCACCAGTGCCCTACTCAGTATATGGAGGGAACCGTGGCCACCTCAGATCCAGTCAGAAATAAACAGGAACACAACAATGTCTGCACACTTAGCTGGAGGTGTTGCAGCCGCAGAGAAGACGGATCCAAGGACAGCTGGCAATATCCGGAGTGCTAGCTGCAGCAGAACACAGGTCCAGTGAACTGATAGCTACAAGTGAAGAAACTAAAGCAAGAGCTACAACTGAAGTGAGAACTATAATCCACATCCTATCATAGGAGGAGGGGTGATATAAAGAGAGGGAAATCAAACACATGAAGAACAGCTGTGGTGAAAGAAACCAAAAGTAAACAGAGTAGTGAGAACTCCTCCCAGCTCTAGTAGTGACATCATCACAGGGGTGGAGAAACAGAGCTGTGAGAACGTCCCAAAGCTCTGGTAGTGACACAGACAGGATCCATTTTATGGGGGTTTATTGTTCTGATGGATCAGAGGAAGGGCCAAATAATCTGTGATGTCAACACAAATTTACTGCTGACACCCTCTCCACTCTGTCGGGGGCTCTACTTGTATAAGCGTTTAATAGAACAGGTTCTGTAGACATCTATGTGGAATCAGCTGACGTGTAAAAGAAGTGCACTCTTTCATGCTACACGCACGGTTCTTTATAACTGCCGCTAACTTCGACCTGTAAGGCATCTTTCACAAGAGCATGACGGATTAGGTCCGGATGCGTTCAAGGTGTGTTCAGTGAAACTCGCACCATTTTACAAGTCAATCAGATTTGTCTGCAATTGCATTCAGTTTTTTCCGCGCGAGTGCAATGCATTTTGTGCGTTTTTCACGTGCGTGATAAAAATCTGAAGGTTTACAAACAACATCTTCTAGCAATCATCAGTGAAAAACGCATTGCATCCACTCTTGCTTCCGGATGCAATGCGTTTTTCACTGAAGCCCCATTCATTTCTATGGGGCCAGGGCTGTGTAAAAAACGCAGAATATAGAACATGCGTTTTTCACGCAACGCAGAACTGACGCATTGCACCTGCGTGGAAAACTTGCTCGTGTGAAAGGGGCCTAAGGCTGAGTTCACACGAGTTATTTGGTCAGTTTTGGCCCCGTAACTGCCCAAATAATTGAAGTGTGCAGTGATTCTATGAGCGACGCCTGTCATGTGCGTGTCATACTGACTCACAGTATTGTTTCACTACCACAGCAGACTCCCTATGCGTTTTTATGCAAGGCACAGTGTTCTAAACCACTATACAGGCTCTCTGAAGCCATGAAATAGCTGTTTTTTAACGGGATTTGCCACAAATAAATTTGGATCTTATCAAATCTTTTCGGAAAATTCGGCGAACCGAATGATTAGAATTTTTGAGAAATTCGCTCATCTCTAATGTACAGTATTAAGAATAATTATAACTATGTATACTTTTTTTTAAATGTGTTTTAGTTGAATTTTACTCATAAATTTCTTTTTTTTAGAATGTGAACAATTTATTTATTTGTTTTCCCCTCTATAATGTTCATCTGACCTAATATATGTACAGTATTAAGAATAAGTATAATTATGTATTATTTTTTAAAATGTGTTTTAGTTGAATTTTATACATTTCCAAATGTTTTATTTCGGGTTTTTTCCTTGAAAGCAATTGAGCAAATATTCCTTTCTGTTCTTCTTTGCTGCTAAGTTTGCTGAACCTTTTAGCTGAGGAAGCGCGACAACCACATTACCACAGTTCTGGAATAGAATTTATGAAGGAGGAAGTGTAAAAAACCAGTGGAGCGCACAGGAGCATTTACTTTGCTGGTTAGTGTGCGATGCCTACAAGTTACGCAATGCCAGGCAAGATGCCTGTCGAAAGCAGATGGGAACCAAGAGAATTTACTATTTCATGTTCCTATTATTTATTTTATAGTGGAATATTGGCAGACTTACTCCATACTACTCAACGTCTCCATCTTGGCTCGGAATATGTTACTTCCTAGTCTTCCCGTTGTCTTTCAAAGCTTTGATGACAACTCATTTTGGACATGCCCCTACCACTGCTCTCCTCAGTTTTCCTTGATTCTGCCATATCTTGTGGTCAGGATACAATAGACTACTAATGTGAAGAAGACTTACTATAGTTATTAGTATGAGGAATAAACAAACAGACGTCTTTGGTTCCTTATGGTTCTTGTAGGCCATAGCTTTGCTTCAAATTCATGTTCCTGTTGTGCACCAACAGTTTGCAATATTGGTGGTAGGGATGAGCAAAGTTATGAAAAATTAAATTCGGCTGCTTCGCCGAATTTCACAAAGAAATTTGATTTGTGACAAATGACTGTTATAAAGCGCATTCTTTTGTATATAGAGGGTGAAATGACGGAGAACGGCGATTGCGCTGCCCCGGTCATTGAACCCCTCAGATGCCGCGTTCATTGCTGATCGCTGCATCTGAGATTAAAATGAAGGCCTTTCAGAGGCTAATCCAATAAAAAAAATACATACTCACGTTATCCATTTAATCGCAGAGAGGCTGTCGATGCCATCTTGATTGAAGACAGATTGAAGAGATTTTGCCCGGTGACGACGTCATCACGCCGGACATCACCGCACCCGGCCAGCATGGTGATATACACAAGATTTTGCGTGGTTTCTGCAATCAAGATGGCCGCGACGGCCTCTTTGTGTGCAAATTGATGAGGTGAGTATGTATTTATTTTTTTGTGCCATTTCAGGAAAAATTGATTCGTTACCACAAAGTGCGAGGAAATTCGGCTTATCAACATTTTCCTGAAATTTGGATCGAAGTCCACTTAGGATACATCGATTCGCTCATCATTAATTGTTGGGAAATGGGGATGGTAAGGTTCCTTGACAAAAATTGTTCTGCCTTCAAGGATCTGATAGCCATTTATTCTCCCTGGTGTATTGAAATAACATGAAAGTCAACCAAGCCAAACCGTGTCAGGACTCATAACTGAGGACTGCTATTCTTTGCCTATCGTTTGGTGTTTATTCCATAAATCTGTACAACCTTTGAGAGCGCTTGTGAGGTGATAGCGGGATCCAGATATCAAAATTATTGTTAGGAGTAGGCAACCCCTCCCTTTACATTCCTTTCATCACCTCTTCCATGTCCGTCCAGGCCGGAGATTGCAGCAAAAAAAATTCAGTAAGAAACCAGACCCCTATCATAAAGTGTGAAGATGTCGGATACCAGCGTTAATAAAAATCAGTAAGATGGAACAACTACATAGGGGTCTGGTTTCTATCATAAAGTGTGAAGATGTCAGATACCAGTGTGATGCAGACCAGAACCGTTAGAGAGTCAGAAGAAGGCTATTGTCCTTTCCACTGAGGTCACACATGAAACCCCTATCTGGCAATACACATCAAAGAAATAAGTGGACAAATCCATATTTGAGCCACGTGCTTCCTCTTGAGAGCTTCCATGGTATTAAAAGCTAATCGATCTCCGCTCAGTAACAGGGAGCAAATAGATAATTACAGCTATTCTGCCATTATCTATGCCATGTTTAGTACGCACATGTGTGGGACATTCAGACGGAGTGGATGGAGGTAAGATGAAATTGCTAAGGTGAATATCCAAAAAGATATTTCCATACAAAGATTTTGAGGCAGACTTGGTTTCCAGCAAGTGGTAGTAAACACGGTCATAAAAGGTCATTACCATATTCCCATGCCTCCTCTGATTTCACAGGTGGAGGGTGATGGTGTAAGCCATGTACCGGGGTGGGCTCCCCAGGATACAGCGAAGTCACGAACGAGGAAAGCAACTTTGACTCCAGCTTTTGCAAAAACGGAATTTTACTAACACGTGGTAATAAACACAACCACAAAAGCTAAGAACATAAAATAGATTTACATACACCCAGCCCGAAGACTAAGACCCCTGTGTTGCACAGCATGGCGCTCCCTGATGGATGCCAGTGGAAGTTTCACAGTAATTTACCTACTGGCAGGCACAACTAAAACTGCCTCGCCGTACCTATTATTACCCTGAAGCAAACACGAACAATTGTTTGGGTGCTTAGTACGGGCTAGCCTGTGGGGCAACACAACAGTTTACAATCTTACCATGCTCTATATTATTCCCCCTCCCATAACTATTCCGGTAGCACGTTCCTGACTATTACTCCTGAGCAAAACGCTGAACTGGATTGAGTTTGTGTGTTCGTCAGCTCTCCAATGTGCAATGTCCTTTTTAGTAATAGAGTCCTTGTAGTACCATTAGCAACACTTTAGACCTGACACAAAGCAAAGACCCTAACTAGCTAACTACAGAACTTGTTTCAGTCTCTAGGCGCCAACACTGCAGTGAGATGCGTGCACGATCTTACCGACCCGGGTCTGCTCTTTATCCGCAGACAACTCGAAACCGAACAAGCAGTCTCTCCAGCAAACATGAAGTCCCACAGGAAGCAGCTTTGTTCCTCAGCTCTTATCAGCCTTCCTGGAAACACTCTTCCTTTCCCTGGACAGGATCTGGGTCTTGGACAACGATCAGCTTCACTCAGCTGCAGCTGTGGTTACTAAGGGGTCCTCTCACTCCTGGATCCATCGGATTCTCTGCTCACACACAGCTCCTCAGTCTCAGCTAGCTTCTAAGATGGCTCCTGTTTTCCTTCTTCATGCTCTGAAAAAACACACCTCACATGATTATGGAAATATGTATATGCAGTCAGCTGTGCCTAGGAAACAGCAGCATCTTGTGGCCAAACAGCAGAACGTCAGTCCAGATCATTTAATTTAATCCACACACAAACAGTGTTCAAACAATGGAAGCTGTTTCTCAATCTCACAATGGGGTGGATACAGTGGCGGATCCAGAGCGTGGTCTTGGGAGGGGCACTTCCAGATTATTTTCTGTCCGCCGCCACAAAACAATGTGGTGCTTATAGAACAGACTATACAGTGTAGAGGTATACTGTATATTGTGTGTCACAGTGTATGCTATATGTGTATAGCAAACATATTTCACATGAAAACTTACAATTACTTGGCTTGGCCCTTGGGGATCTCAGACACCACTTCAACACTTTGGCTGGGGGGCTCGGTGGAGCTGATGTTGTGTTTTATCCTAATGAGAATGATTTCATAATAAGAATTTGGAGAAGGGCAGAGGGATAGCAGAGCAGGGAGAGGCTGGTGCTGCTACCACGTGGCTCATACCATGGGGGAGTAATAAATCCAACTATAATTCCCCCCCCCCTGTAGAAATAATTCTCCTTTATAATGTGACAGTGCAAAAAATACCCCCTTATAATGCCCCCAGTTGAGCTAATGTCCCCATAGTGCCCCCATAATGTGCCAGTATAAAATACCCCTATATAGTGCCCCCAGTAAATTGCCCCATAGTGCTCCTCTCCCCCTTTCCTCCTAGTGCCCCCATAATGTACCAGTATAAAATGCCCCATATATAGTGCCCCAGTAGATGCCCTCAGTGTCCCCCATAATTTCAAAGTATAAAATACCCCTTCTTAGTGCCCCCCGTAGATGACCCCATAGTACTCCTCTCTCCCCTTCCCCATAGTACCCACCATAATGTGTCCCAGTATAAAATGCTACTGTACAGAGCCCCCCCATATAAAATACCCCTTCTTTGTGGCCACAGTAGATGTCCATATAGTGCCCACCAATAATGTGCCAGTAAGAAGTGCCCCTATAGTGCTACTCAATAATGTGCCAGTAAAAAGTGCCCACAATAATGTGCCAATAATAAGTGCCCCCATAGATGCCCCCCAATCATGTGCCAGTAAGATGTGCCCCATAGATGCCCCCCAATCATGTGCCAGTAACAAGAGCCCCCCTCAATCATGTACCAGTAACAAGAGCCCCCCTCAATCATGTACCAGTAACAAGAGCCCCCCCAATAATGTGCCAGTAACAAGAGCACCCCCCCAATCATGTGCCAGTAACAAGAGCACCCCCCCAATCATGTGCCAGTAACAAGACCACCCCCCCAATCGTGTGCCAGTAAAAAGAGCACTCCCCCAATCATGTGCCAGTAATAAGAACCCCCATCATGTGCCAGTAACAAGAGCCCCCCCCAATCATGCGCCAGTAAAAGTATTGCACATATAAAAAAAAAAAAAACACTTATACTTACCTCTCGCGCTGTACAGCTCAGGCGGCGCGATGACATCATCGCGCCGCCTGCACCGGCCTCTGATAGGCTGCCGGCCTAGTGCCGGCAGCCTATCAGAGGAACAGGGAAGGGACACGCCTCTCCCTCCTCTGCCCCACCGCAGCACAGCCATCTGTATTGCTGTCCTGAGGACGGCGATACAGATGACTATGGAGATGAACGCTTCCACAATGGAAGCGCTCATCTCCCTGTGCCCTGCCGCCACCGCCCCCAATTTTCACCAGGGCCACGCTGCCAGCTTGGGGGGGGGGGGGCGTTTGCCCCGTTGCCCCCCCCCCCCTGAATCTGCCAGTGGGTGGATGATACTAACCCTTTTTAACACATGCAGGGAGAAAAGCAAATAGTAATTCTTTGGGGATCACTAGTTTGATGAACTGACCGATATTTCTGCTTCCCCAGACAACCGGACTTAACCATTGCGTAACGTATTAAAGAGGACCTTTCATCAGGCTAGCTCTAGTCTAATTATTATCCTACATTATAGGGCGGTCCCCACTGATGCCATGGCGCTTTTTCTTTCTCTAAAGAATCCCCTGTTCGTCTGCTGCTGGCCCAGTATATTTTGGCACCTTATATTATAATGAGGCGACTCGTTTATACTAGGCGGAGACTTGTTTTTTCCCTGTGAGCGCATCCAATCAGAGCGCCCCGCTCTTAGCCAGGGATAATGAGCTCAAGTTCTCGCGAGCGATTGGCCAAGGCGCAAAAATATATAGGGCCAACAGCGGACGAACGGGGGGTTCTTTAGAAAAAAATAAAGTGCCATGGCATCAGTGGGGGCTGCCCTATAAGGTAGGATAATAATTAGACTAGAGCTAGCCTGATGAAAGGTCCTCTTTTAAGTTCTGTTTTTATCCATTTTATTTTACAAATTTTATGTATATGTCTGTGTATTTTATTTTATATTTTCTATGATAACCTGATTGTTTGTACGCAGTGTCCTTTTTTTTATATTAAAACTTCACTTTAATAAGAGCCTTCTTTTGTTCTAACGATTCCATGACCGTAGAAGAAGAGTTACCTAGATTGAGTTATTAACCCTGTGAATGCTAGCACCTGTAGAGAGTACTTAGATGTTTTTTTTTATGCAAAGGTGTGTTGTCAGCCTGATATGACGAGTGGTGGCAGCTAAGATTGATTCGTTTCAGGAAGGAGTGCTGACAAGGGGAGGTCCAGCGTGACCCTGCAAGCTCCCCTCCAGTAGCACCCAACCAGGAGACCAGTGATAAGCTGCATAGGCAATATTCTTTTTCGTGATATTTAACGAATCTTTCACATATTCGCAATAAATTAGCGAATTCTAGAATTCGTGATCCCCAGTCATTATTTTCGCGATTGCACAAATCAGCACTAATGATGCACATATTGTTTGCGCAATACATGCAACTTCACATTTTATCAGCTCTGAGTAGATATTACTGATTGGTGCACTAAGTATTGTTGTGACTAGTGATGAGCGGCAGGGGCAATATTCGAATTTGCGATATTTCGCGAATATTTGGGCGAATATTCGCCATAAATTCGAGAATTCACGAATTTGTGATCTCCAGGCATTATTTCCTTGATTGCGAAAATTCGCATAAACATTTTCGCATAAAAATTCGCATGAACTGGTATTTTAAAAAAAATCAAATATTCGCGATTACGAATATATTTTGGGATATTCTAAATATTCGTGAATTCTCGAAGTGCCGATATTCGCGATTAAAATTCGAATATTCGTGATCAACACTAGTTGTGACATCACAGCACTATGTCTGTAGCATGTATGTATGGACAGCAGAGAAACAGTAATCCCTATCACACTACCTAACACCCTGCACTGGAACCTATCAGCTACACTATATCAGGATATAACCTACACTGACTATCTCCCACTAACTATCTGTATTATATATATATGAGCTAACTATCTAATGTAATTGGATATGGAATAGGATCCAGATGAAAGCACAGAGCACAGCAATGTCACTGCTCTCTCTCTCAGAACGGCAAGAAAACAGCAGAAAATGGCTGCTGGGGAGTTTCCTATATAGTAAGGGGCAGGCAGCTTTCCTATTGGTTGCTAGGGATGTTGCTAAGCTCAGACAAAGACATTGCAGCCTTCTCATTGACCCACAAGCAAGAAGGGAGGTTACTGATGAAAAAAAAATCTAGAATATTTGGGATTATGAATATATAGCACTATATTCTACATCTTCTCAAATTCTCGAAGTGCCAATATTTGCGATAAAAATTTGCAATTAGAATATTCGCAATCAACACTACAGGAGACCAGTACCATACAGGTGAGTATGGATTTCTCCACAGGTGTTCCAGGCTAGGAGTCAAATGTAAAAAAAAAAAAAACTGTAACCCCTTGAATCCCAGTATTTTTCATTTTTGTGCTTTCATTTTTCCTCCTTGCCTTCCCTGAGCCATAAAGTTTTTATTTTTCCATTCACATAGACTTATGGGGGCTTGTCTTTTGCGGGAAAAATTTAACTTTCTAATATTCCTTAGGCCTCATGCACACGACCATATGTATTTTGCGGAACGGAACAGCTGGCCCCTAATAGAACAGTACTATCTTTGTCCATAATAACGGACAATAATAGCACATGTTCTATTTTTTTCCGGAACGGAAATACGGACATACAGAAATGGAATGCACACGGAGTAACTTCCGTTTTTTTTGGGAACCCATTGAAATGAATGGTTCCATATACGGTCCGCAAAAAAAAAGGAACAGACATGGAAAGAAGATATGTTCGTGTGCAGGAGGCCTTGAGATGTAGTAGGAAGCTAAAAACTAATTTCAGTTGAGATGGAATTGGAAAAAAAATGCAACTCCGCCATAGTTATACAGGTTCTGTCTCATCGGCATTCCATATGCGGTAAAACTACTGACCTGTTACATGGAATTACATGCTTCCCGGGTTTGAGCATTTACCGTAGATACCATGGTTACATTTGACCGTAGAGGTTAAGTTACTATAACAGTTATGGAGAACGTTAGTAAAGGAGGAGCACAGGGTTTCAAAAATATGGCATTCAGGCTGTAGTATAATTGTAATGGTAGATTTCCTTAAAGCGGGTAGTCACACACGGAAGATTATACATTTCTTAAACTAAAAATTTGCTCCATTTCTATGACTATTCTTTTCACAACCAACCTGCGGCGTGTGAATCCGCCTTAAAGGGTTCAATTAATTCTCATAATGGATAAGTAAACCAGCTTAATTAATCTCTGTTTCAAACTCATGCTTTATGGGGAAAAAAAAGTTCCTGGCACTGAGTCACTGAATATTATCTAATTTAGCAATGTGTGTTATTTAATAACGCCCTACTGTGGCTTCTATAAATGTGTCACTGTCCATTAGATCCCACACAAGTTGTCCTCACGTGACTCACATGGAGAGGGAGGCAATGCGCTGTGCATAGACGGACTTAGCTATAGCATGAAGTATACAATTGTATTTCTTGGATGCCACAGCTTTTTTGAAAATGGATTCTGATTAATGGAATAGACTAGGGGTCGGCAACGTTTTTTGTACTTAGTGCCAGAAAACAATAATTCTAAGCTGAAGCACTCAGTGTGCCGTGCCATACAAAGTCATATAGCACAAACATGTGACATAAACCAGGTATTTATTAGCAGTCACAGTGCTCGTTCCCCCATCTTACCATCCTCCCCCACCCCTAAACTAATCACAGTGCTCGTTCCCTCATCTCACCATCCTTCCCCCATCCGCATCTAGTCACAATGCTCGTTCCTCCATTTCACCTTCCTTTCACCCACCCCCAAACTAGTCAAAGAGCTCATTCCCCTGTCCCCAAGCTCACCATGCTCTCCGCATCCCCAGTCTATTCAAATACCTTTCTGTGTCAGTACTGAGGAGGAGCATCACAGCAGCGACGTAGAAGGCAGTAGTGTAGTAGAGTCCCACACTCTGCTATTGTTCTTCAGTGTAGGCCGGGGGAAACACATTGTATATACAGCGTGGCGGTGGGGCCAGTAGCAAATAGAGACAAGACTGAAAAGTGTTGCTGTCATTTGGTGACAGCTGGCGTGCCATCAAAATGCGGTTTGCGTGCCACCTCTGGTGCAGATCCCTCAGGCACATTCAAGTCTATGGATCTATGAAAACCACAGACATAACAAGGATATCATCTGTGTTCTGTCAGTGATTTCCATGGCCCATTGGTAAAAGATGCTTTGGAAATGAATTTCCATCTTAGAAATGCCCATAGAATACAGATGGCACATGGAGAGCAAATAAACGGACATACGGACCAAACATGGACTTTTTTTTTAAGGATATGAACCACTGACCATTTTGTCACTGATATCCTCATGGACACAGACGTGTGAAAGAGGTCTCACCTTGGGGATGGGTGCTGATTTTTAAAGCATAGATAGAGCATCTGACTAAAGCATGGTCTATATTTTTCTAATGCATGAACATGAGGAGTTAACAGGAGGGTCACACAAGACAGATGTTCTTTGACCACATCTGTGTCCTCTTTTTCACTCAACATATGAAAAAAACAGGCACTTTTCGAAATACATAAATATTCTGGTCTATGAAACCAAATGAAAATCTTGAAGTGTTCCCGGTGGAAGCATCAGAAGCCCTATGGAGAACCACACCCATTTGGCATATAATCTTGGATCCTTCTGTGCTGTAATGTATCAACCACCCTCCTTGCTCCAGATTGTGCATCAGTGTTAATTACCATAGGAACCGTTCCCTTATGGACTAAATCCATCCCCTCCCAATATGTGACCGAACTACATAGAAATACAAACACTCGAGCTGGAGCTGATGCAGCTGCCAACACATGTGCGCCGCGATGTCAAAGATCCCTCCATTCAGTAAACAAGACACAAAACCAGCACAAATTGTGTTTCCAGAGAGGTTATTCTCTGCATGTTCTCAGTGCTTCCTGCAAAATAATATTTATTTAATATTCTCTTATAATTACTCCCATTGGGCCCGGCCACAGGAGCCTTGCTTTATCACTGATTTTCAAATATTTTAAATATAAAATAAGACATTCAAAACCTATGATCATCTAGAGTTATAGTGCAGTCATAGCTACAATGGGCATTCATGTACCACCACATTCAAGTTACAATACAATGCTACAAAAGAGTCAACCAATCATCGAGGGCATTAAGCTGGGTCACTACATTACTGAAGTGCATAAATGGTACTGCTGCCTACCTGTACTACATGCACTGTACTGCTCTCTGCCTGTACTACATATACTGTACTGCTCTCTGCCTGTACTACATATACTGTACTGCTCTCTGCCTGTACTACATATACTGTACTGCTCTCTGCCTGTACTACATATACTGTACTGCTCTCTACCTGACTACATGTACAGTACTGCTCTCTACCTGTACTACATGTACTGTAATGCTCTCTACCTGACTACATGTACTGTACTGTACTGCTCTCTACTTCACTACATGTACTGTACTGATCTCTACCTGTACTACATATACTGTACTGCTTTCTACCTGACTACATGTACAGTACTGCTCTCTACCTGACTACATGTACTGTAATGCTCTCTACCTGACTACATGTACTGTACTGTACTGCTCTCTACTTCACTACATGTACTGTACTGATCTCTACCTGTACTCCATATACTGTACTGCTCTCTACCTGTACTCCATATACTGTACTGCTCTCTACCTGACTACATGTACAGTACTGCTCTCTACCTGTACTACATGTACTGTAATGCTCTCTACCTGACTACATGTACTGTACTGTACTGCTCTCTACTTCACTACATGTACTGTACTGATCTCTACCTGTACTACATATACTGTACTGCTCTCTACCTGACTACATGTACAGTACTGCTCTCTACCTGACTACATGTACTGTAATGCTCTCTACCTGACTACATGTACTGTACTGTACTGCTCTCTACTTCACTACATGTACTGTACTGATCTCTACCTGTACTACATATACTGTACTGCTTTCTACCTGACTACATGTACAGTACTGCTCTCTACCTGTACTACATGTACTGTAATGCTCTCTACCTGACTACATGTACTGTACTGTACTGCTCTCTACTTCACTACATGTACTGTACTGATCTCTACCTGTACTACATATACTGTACTGCTCTCTACCTGACTACATGTACAGTACTGCTCTCTACCTGACTACATGTACTGTAATGCTCTCTACCTGACTACATGTACTGTACTGTACTGCTCTCTACTTCACTACATGTACTGTACTGATCTCTACCTGTACTACATATACTGTACTGCTTTCTACCTGACTACATGTACAGTACTGCTCTCTACCTGACTACATGTACTGTAATGCTCTCTACCTGACTACATGTACTGTACTGTACTGCTCTCTACTTCACTACATGTACTGTACTGATCTCTACCTGTACTCCATATACTGTACTGCTCTCTACCTGTACTACATGTACGGTACTACCCTCTACCTGTACCATATGCACTGTACTGCTCTCTACCTGTACTACATGTACTGTAATGCTCTCTACCTGTACTACATATACTGTACTGATCTCTACCTGTACTACATATACTGTACTGCTCTCTACCTGTACTACATGTACTGTACTGCTTTGTACCTGTACTACATTTCCTGAACACCACTCTACCTGTACTGCTTGTACTGTACTGCTATCTATCAGTGTTACATGTGCTGTACTGCTACTGTACCTATCTGTGCTACGTGTACTGTACTGTTCTCTATCTGTACCTCATGTACTGTACTGTTCTCTATCTGTACCTCATGTACTGTACTGCTTTGTACCTGTACTAAATTTCCTGAACACCTCTCTATCTGTACTGCTTGTACTGTACTGCTACCTATCTGTGCTACATGTTCTGCTTTCTATGTGTACTATATGTACTCTACTGCTCTCTACCTGTACTACATATACTGTACTGCTCTCTACCTGTACTACATATACTGTACTGATCTCTACCTGTACTACATATACTGTACTGCTCTCTACCTGTACTACATGTACTGTACTGCTTTGTACCTGTACTACATTTCCTGAACACCACTCTACCTGTACTGCTTGTACTGTACTGCTATCTATCAGTGTTACATGTGCTGTACTGCTACTGTACCTATCTGTGCTACGTGTACTGTACTGTTCTCTATCTGTACCTCATGTACTGTACTGTTCTCTATCTGTACCTCATGTACTGTACTGCTTTGTACCTGTACTAAATTTCCTGAACACCTCTCTATCTGTACTGCTTGTACTGTACTGCTACCTATCTGTGCTACATGTTCTGCTTTCTATGTGTACTATATGTACTCTACTGCTCTCTACCTGTACTACATATACTGTACTGCTCTCTACCTGTACTACATATACTGTACTGATCTCTACCTGTACTACATATACTGTACTGCTCTCTACCTGTACTACATGTACTGTACTGCTTTGTACCTGTACTACATTTCCTGAACACCACTCTACCTGTACTGCTTGTACTGTACTGCTATCTATCAGTGTTACATGTGCTGTACTGCTACTGTACCTATCTGTGCTACGTGTACTGTACTGTTCTCTATCTGTACCTCATGTACTGTACTGTTCTCTATCTGTACCTCATGTACTGTACTGCTTTGTACCTGTACTAAATTTCCTGAACACCTCTCTACCTGTACTGCTTGTACTGTACTGCTACCTATCTGTGCTACATGTTCTGCTTTCTATGTGTACTATATGCACTGTACTGCTCCCTACCTGTACACATACTTTACTGCTCTTTACCTGTACTGCTTGTTACCTGTACTACATGCATTGTATTGCTCTTGCTCTCTTCCTGTACATATACTGTACTGCTCTCAACCTTTACTATATGTACCATGCTACCCTCTACTTGTTATTGCCTTCAAGCCACTCTTCAGTTCTGGGGTTCTCCTGCCTAATGACAGTTGAGAGGTCCTTGGTGGTGGCGTTTCTGAGGTGCAAGGCAGGGTCCAGGTTGTTGTAATGCCAGCACTTTACAGTCTAGTAGTATGCAAGAACCAATGATGAGACAGTGGTGCAGCAGTAAGTAATGGGTGAGGGGGCATATCATTTAGGCTATGTCTGGAACATGGACATCATCTTGAAAGCCACTATATTGGATCAAGGGAAAAATGTTCCAATGGGAAGGGGGTCATGTAGCACATCAAACAAGACCAGAATTTTCCCAGAAATCAATTTCCACAATTAGATTTGCAATATCTCTTGTAGTTCAAAAGTTATCAACACAGAAAGTTAAAAACTTTTGAGCCTTCAGCTCTGTGTTCAGCATCAGGGACAACACATTGAACACATCAAATAGTTGTGCATCACAGGGAAGATTCCCGGTTGTTGTTGCAACTTTCTGTGTTTATAACTTTTGAACCACAAGAGATATTGCAAATCTGATTGCTGCAATCGATTTCTGAGAAAATCTTGGTCTTTGATATACTACATGACCCCCCCCCCCCTCCATTATGGTGATCCATTATGGTGGCTTTCAAGATTGCGGTCATGTTCTGGACATAGCCTAAAAGAAAGTCCCCTCACCCATTACTTGCTGGGGTATTCATATATTTAATTTTCCTTTTTGTTTCTAAAATAAAAGGGTGTCCTGAGACTTTTGACTCATCCTGTACATGTATTTACACAGAAATACATTATTTTGCCCCATGACTGGACTTGGACACTGCATACAGCCTTGATAGCCACTTACATGCACCTTGTCCCTCCGATCACATTTTTAGACTGTGATTACATATAGACTTTTTGTACCACTTTGGATTGATTTTAACTGAGTGATAGCTGTGGGCACAAGTCTGCATTTAAGTCAGTTTACTGCTTAGGACTACAGCTGTTTCTGGACTGTTAAAATCAATTTAAAGTGCTACAAAAAGTTTGGGTGTAGCTTCAGCCTTACATAGTCATGCACACCAGCTTATTCAGGATACCCTTACAAATAGATACCAGCTATGTGCAACTCTACTATTTGTAGACCCTTAGTTTTTGGGTACGTTGGATATAGGACAAAACATTAGGTGAGAACAGAGGGTTAACCTCACTAGCATTTTTCATTGACCTACTATTCAGGTTGAGCTATGCTGAAATCAGTATTGAGGCTGTTCTTGCCGGACCCCCAGAGACTAACCCACTGCTGCGCAAATTTTGCTTTTAAGTTGTTGACATGAAAGTTACATATTGCCCTTGACATTGGAGTGATCCAAGAGTTATTTGAGGTCAAAGGGTAATGGCAAAGCATGGTCTGTGATCTAAAGGCAGGAGGTCAAATCTTGGAAAGGGGCCTCATTATTATTATTGGAGTATTCTTCAATAGGGCTTATTCATGCCACAAGGCATTAAAATCACACTGGGCATTTGTTAGTACAGACCACTAATTTGCAGGTGTTTGGCATTGTGCAAAGCTGCCAGTGATTATTCAGCAAGAAGCAAGGTTTGGAGGAAACAAAATGTACAAAATGGAAAAAGGCTGAAACAAATGACTACAGTATATTTTTTCTAATTGCAATTTTATTATTATTATTTTTCTGCTTTAAAGTAATGCACAATAACGAAAGGAAAGGAATGAAATACACGGCACTTCTTCCAGTAAAATCTTCCAAATACTTTATTGGTGGATACACAGCAGTGCCGAACAGGTACGAGACAAAGTGTGCAGGATGTGGCCAATGGCCGTTTTGCGTCCTCCGATGCTTTCTCAAGGACTGAAGGGGAAGTAGTGTAACCACGTTTAAATGCCCACGTACTGCCACATCATTAAAAAATAATGTTACATACAGTAGATACAACTATAGTTCACAAGGTCCTAGTGCCTCAGTCCATTTTTATGAATATTTATACTCATAATTAGTGATAAGCGGCATAGGCAATATTCGAATTTGCGATATTTTGCAAATTTTTGGCCGAATATTCGCCATAAATTCGCAAATTCGAGAATTCATGATCTCCAGTCATTGTTTACTTGATTGCGAAAATCGGCTATGTGATAAATTCACGATAAATTCGTGATTAGAATATTCAACACTATTCGCGAATACGAATATATAGCGCTATATTCTAAATATTCGCAAATTCTCAAAGTGGCGATATTCACGATTAAAATTCGCGATTCGAATATTCTCGCTCAACACTACTCATAATAGGCTTATTACACATATTCATGGAACAACATAATGGTGATCCTAGGACACTGACATTTGCTGGTATACAGAGAGTCCCTATGCCAGTAAATGGTATGGATAGGCATAAGTGACTTTTAAAATTTAATGTAAAGCTTGTAGATAAGGACAGTCACGGACAGTGAGCCCTAACCGAGAACCCAGCCCACTTTCCCTGTCTACTTGCAGTTCAAGCCCTAGGAAGCAAGACTTCAACTGGTCAAAGGTCCCTTTACTACCAAGGTGCAGAGAAAGACAAACACCAAGAGAAAAAAACAACTCAAAGGGGTGGTTGTACAAAAATGAGGTCAGAACCAGGCAGACAACACAGTACAAAACGAGAGACAGTGAGTAGTCTAAAGACAATACCAGACAGGATGCACAGTACAAATCGAGTCAGACAGAGAGTGGTCAAAAGAGAAGCCAAGGTTTAAAGTACAAACAAATCCAAATTAATCCAAGAACCAGGAACCAAGCGAGTGAGCCCAAACAAGACTTATGTATGGCCAGGAAGGGGTTTAAATAGAGCACAGAGTTCCAGGATCAGAACCTGATAGGACATTACTCCGTGCTCCATTAGTCAGAACACAGTACACAGGAAAAGAGTAGCTGAGCAATGTACCCACTGCTACTCTCCTTCAGCACACGCCCGCTGTGGAGAGAAAGAGCATTGCATCCTGTTGGTAAGGATGCTGCCACATCACCAGGGGGTGTGGCGTAGCAGTGCATCTCTCCATACAGTCTTATAGAAAAAAAAAAGTGGCTTGTTAGGAACAAGCATCCAAAAATGATGCCTTAATGGGGCAGATGCCGGCCCGTATTTATACACACAAGGGGTAGTGTCACAAGAAACAAGTGTTATGAACAAGGGAGCAGCAGCGGTACATCGTGGCTGTGGAAAGTGTAAGGTAAGGTCTAAGGTATGTAGGTATAATAGTGGCTTGTGGCAGCAATAGTAGGGGCAGCAGTAGCAGCACAGCGTGAAACAGACAAGGCAATAGATGTGAATGTGGCTGTGTAGTTGTCATAATGGTAGTAGTAGTGGCTGCTGGGTAGGGTTAATGGTAGTGGCCGTAGGGGGAGCAGCAGCTGCAGCCATACAGTGTGGAACATGATGGCAGACAGGCATACTGTGACAGTGGCATGATAGAGTTGTCTATCAATAGCCATCCAATTGCAATTGCAGATCTATTCATTGGCTTCAGCCAGAGGTGTGTGAAAATCCTCACTTATCTATGCCTCATTCCTTTTGATAAGGCTACATGCACACGACCGTTGTTTTGGTCCACATCCGAGCCGCAGTTTTTACAGCTTGGATGCGGACCCATTCACTTCAATGGGGCCGCAAAAGATGCGGACAGAACTCCGTGTGCTGTCCGCATCCATTGCTCCGTTCCATGGTCCACAAAAAATATATAACCTGTTCTATTCTTGTCTGTTTTGCGGACAAGAATAGGCAGTTATATTAATGGCTGTCCTTGCCGTTCCACCGTGCCGTTCCATCCATGTTTTGCGGATCCGCAATTTGCGGACCGCAAAACACACAACAGTGATGTGCATGTAGCCTAAAAGTGATGTTTTGTACACTGGCAGGGGACAAATTTGTCTGTTTGGGTGTGATGATGCCACCTGCTGTACTGAAATCCCTCTCTGAGATGACACTGGAGCCTGGACAAGATAGTACAACAAGAGCAAACTGGGCCAGTTCTGGCCATCATTCCAATCTAGCTTCCCAGAAGTCAGTGGGGTCAGGGAATAGGGTATGTGTCAGGAGAGGCCACAGTCATTTAGAAAACTAGACACGTTGAACAATTTTTTTGGGGAAAAAGGACAGCAGAGCAGTAGTAGTAATATCATACAGCAGAATAAAATTTTGGCAAAAAGTCCAGCTAATGACATGTGGCCAAAAGTCTGGCTGATAGCATATGGCAAAAACTACGGCTGGTGAGGAATGAGAGAGGAATGATCAGAACTATGCCACATGATAACTGCACCATGATAACGAAACCATTTTTTATAGACTCCTGGACAAAAAGTCCAGCTAATGGCATTAAAAAGAATTACATTTTTGGGAAGGCGAGAAACTGCACCACAATTACTAAAACTAATTGGTAAAGCAGCAACTGTATCACCAGCAACTTGGCCAGGTGGGAGTTCAGCTTGCACACAAGCTAATTGCTGGTCGAGAATAGTTTTCTCATGGCCACACATTCCGTTATAGATGTCTCATGATGGAGCTGAGGACAAAGAGGAGGATGAGTATGAGCAGGAGAAGAACTAGCTGATTATGATGATGACAAAGACACTGTACTACTTGGGGTTGCAGGCTGGCTGCCACAAAAAAGACCAGGAGATGGAGGACAGACTTGTTTTGATTGGGGATGCTGACCAGTTCTACTTTCCCACAAGATCTGGTGATGCTGCCTCATGTGCTGCAATAGAGCCCTGATACCTTTGTTTGTGTTTTAATGTCCTTATTTTAATGAAGATCTTGCACACAGCAGTGGTTTTGAGTGCTGGACTTCTGGCGGCCGAGCTTGGCCTAGGTACGGCACATTTTGATTCTGCGCTCACATTAGTGGCCTCACCAATTCCCTAGCTGACCACAATAGAAGCAGATTTGGCAGTTTTTTGGGCTGTATGTTGCCTCTGCTCTTTATTGCTACTACCGCCCATGCCCTCTTCTGATGTCTCCTCCTCTTCAGCACTCCTATCTGGCTCCTAGGTCCTGTCCAACCAGTGGTGTAACTAGAAATAGCTGGGCCCCACAGAAAAAAAAATTGAACACCCCCAGCAACTTCTTCGCAACTGTTTCCCCTATAGCTACACCCCTGTGTCCAACAAACAATCATCATCATCATGGACTTCAACCTTCAACCACTTTTATCAGACTGTGATATGTAATTGTGGGCTCTTTTGCCCCGCCCCTGATTCCTTGCTCTGTATTTGTCCCAACTGCCACTACCACTGCCCCTACTGCCACCTCCGTGGGTACATAGTGCCACTATTACTGCTACTACCAGCACCAACCCAGCTGTGCATGGGGTGCCCGAATCTTCTCCTCATAGCAGTTCAAATGCTGGTGCTGACTCTTCTCACACAAGTCATCAACAGAAAGACTATATTGAGTATCTTTCACAGCACATAGGGTTTTGTTGCTTCTTGTTAGGAAAAAAGAAAGCATGCCACTAGGATCAGGCAGTGAAGACAAAGATGATGCATGTGAAAGGCTTTTCTGAGACCACAAGGAGAAGGAGGAATGCTGTGACCCCTGGTTCAAAGTCATGGTGTCAGACTCAGTGGTGACATCGAGATCATCCTACTGTGACTGAAAGGAGGAGTGAGCCATCCAGTCCACAATGTCACCTTCTTTGTCCTCAATAATAATGTGGCATTTATCAGAAGCAAGGGAGAACTGTGGTCTGCTGCTATCTTTACTACTACTTGCTGTATGGTTGGTGATGCTACTGTGGAGGCTGGAGGTTGTAGTGGCTCTAGCTGTAACAGTCAATCACAGACAGTCCTCACACCAATGCTCTCTAGGGCCAGGGCAGTGAAAAGAGGGTGTACACTTTCTTCCCTATGGGAACACCCTAATGCTGGAGCTCCTTCCCAGAGTCTCTCTCTCTCTCTCTGCAGAATCTATGACTGGCAATATTACTCTTGCAATGCTGGCTGTAATTTCCAACTGAGTGATACAGGGCTTAAGATATGGTTGGCCCGGTCATGTCCAAGTGTGAAGGGTGTATCAGCAATGTTCCTATCACAACAATAAAGTCTATCAGTTTTGATCAGAAAATACCTTACTGTCTGACTCCAATGCTCTGCCATATTCTGAACCTTCTTGGCTTTTTCCTTTTATCTTTCTTTCTTGAGTACTGGAGAAATGGTGAGGTCTTTCACTCAGTAGATAATAACATTTGAGTGTTAACTCCATCATTTCCATACATAACCATACTTGGAATATACGTGGCATAAAATGACATAACATTAAATAGCAAAACAACTTTGGAAGTATCCTGGTCTGGGGTACTGCACCATCAAGACTTCTTCTTCTTCCATCCACCATCCACGACTTGTGTCTGCAGTGTTTGCAATGCAGACATGATTGGGTCCTCACTTTTTGTCAGCACCCCTATCTTGCTGCCACTTGTGCTGTTGCTGCCACATATGTCCCTATTACTGTAACTGCTGCATGCCACAGTGCCCCCAAATACTGTGCTTTAAAAGTAATTTTGTCATAACTATAATTACCCCTAAAAAAACAGACAGACAGCGTCCCTGAAGACAATAGTACCAGAAAAACAGTATTACGAAAAATACCCCACACAGTAATATTGCCCCTTTAAGTAGCCCAAATAATGATGGTTCCTAATTGTGCTCCCACACAGAATTAACGCCCCCTAAAAAATAATAACTCTCCCTTTGTGCTTCCCTGGCTGCTGTTATTTTGTACATTGTGCAGCCATGCCATGCTGTAGGGTTCGCTGTGCAGCCGCGTTGTGCTGTCTACTGTGTGTCACGTCGTGACTATGCATCTGGAAGTAGAAGACAATAGAGCAGGAGCCAGTCAGGCCAGGATACTCACCGGTCATGCTGTGATATGTCAGGGAGTGGCAAGGTGGCAATGAGTAAATTAAAGTTTGCTGTTGTTTGGGGCAATGTACTGTACAGGTCCTATACCGAATCTAAAGACCAAGTGATGGCCAGACCTACGCCTAGGCCTTTAGTGCTAAGTATGTCTTCCATAATTACATGAACCCATACATTTCATCCTTGTGGTACCTTGCCAAGCAATTTGCTGTTCTAAAATGTAAACCGATATTTCTATTGATGGTAGCATGCATATCGTATATGTATTGTAAAATGTAGGACCAAATCTCTCTGAAGGTAGATTGCCGTTTGAAGGCAAAGATGTTTATTGCAGCTTTGTAATAGTGCTGGCCTCAGGTTCTGCTATAGATCTGCATATAATTACGCGTTTTTATGGAAAATCAGTCAATTAAGCGTAATATTTTCCCTCATTGTTAATCATAATCACTCTCCTTCCTGTGTTGCAGCTCTTCTGCTCCCTTGAATGCCATATCTCGAGCTCCATAGAGAATCATTAAAAGTACGTTCTGGAAAGAGTCAGCAATTAATACATACTTTATAAAAGAGAGAAACCATTGTCATAGTTTCTAGGGGGACTGGTTTATAGACGGCTTGTTTTGCAGGTGCTCAGCATAGTATAATCGGTTTTAAAGGCTGCTCTGGGGCAAAGTCTGCAAAGAAACTTCTGTGCCCCCAGCCCAAGAAGAAATAAGGAGATAGCGGTAGATGACATGTAAGGTGTGTGAGGAATATGGATTATCGTTTAATGGCAGCCATGATTTTCATCTGATTCACCTTTGTCAGTGTACATGCAAAATAAGTTCTCACTTCAACCCTCTGCTTGTCGGATGGCGGAGGTAGTGAACTCCACAAGGGTACTGGCTTCAAGGAGGCCACATGTGTACGAATTCACACCTCAGCCACTCAGCCAGGAACCAAGATCATGTGACAGGAAGAATCTATCAGCATGAGGTCTAGTCCATTCCTCAGTTCAATCAAATCTAGCAGACCGCATTGAACCGGCGATTTATAAGGAATCATGAATCGCCCGGCCATCACAGGCACAAACCGGATACATATTCTGGTGGTGGGATGCCAGGAAAGGGAGATATACATATCTCCCCACAGAAACCAAATAACAGTACCATGCTTGGACTCTACTGGTAGCCGGAACCCAGGCGGATCTGTTGGTCCCAGAACCATCTCCCTGTGACCTTCTGGTCTGGAGCTATGGGCCCTAATGGGTTTTGTGGGTCCTTGGCTGCCAGCCCAGAAGAGGAGGAGGGGACCCTTCCCAGAAGTGGGGAGGGGAGGGGCCAGCTACAGGTAAAAAGCCCATGTAAGCCAGCAGGCGGCATCTTTCTCTGAAAGGGGGTCACATCGTGCCATGTGTTTGGAGAGACCTGGAAACTGCTGACATCACTGCCCCCACGTGACCGCAGCCAAGGACTATTCCACCATCATAACCCAAAGGAACATTCATCTACCCAATAACTGACTTGTACTCTGTGAAATCCAGTTTGTACCCTATTACCTGTATTTGTAACCTCCGACCACTGTATATATTCCATGAGTATAATGTGTTATCTAGTGTGCCCTTAAGGTTATTAAATATATAATTTAATATTGTGCTGTTTTGTATCTCGATCACAAATCCCCATGTCCGTATTTCGGCCTAGTTATAAGCTACAGCGGGTTGGTTTCTCACCCTATATGATCCCGTTAGCGGACCGGGCTTATATCAAACGAGAAGCTGGTGGCAGATTTCCCGGGCTGAGAAAGTGCTGTTTTACTGGGGCAGTGACCAGGCTCCCTCAGCTTGTTGCCTCTCTGTGCCCATGTGGACAGGAGGAGTCGGTGTAAACTGTACCAAGCTGACCTTACATGCTCCTCCGGGAGGGCGTAACATCACATCTGGGTAACCAGTGACCATACTGCGTCTCTTGAGCTCGACGTAGTTGACGTCAAGCGGGCACGAGGGGTGGTATCCCTCACAAGGTGTCCTTTCAATAAGGTAAGAAGGGGCATTGTTTTTGTGTATGAGCACTGAACAGCCATTATGGACTCGGAGGCAGTCTGTGTGCTGCCATATGTTGCTTACAGTATATGAGGTGCGTACTCTTCCCTAATGTCTTTAGGAGGTAAAATATATGTAGTAAATATCTGATGCAGTTCTTTTTTGTGTATTGTCCCCAAATATGGCAGCCAAAGGCTACTACAGACCAAGCGCACAAAACCTATGGGGCAGATTTAATACTCCTGTAGACAGCGTAAATTTAGACAGGCAGTTTAGAGATTTACTACCTTGGCTCACACATGATTAGACAATTTTGTCTAACTTTATACTACCAGCTGATTGGCTTACATTGCAATAGAATGTGTCTGCCTTTTTCATGAAAAACATTACCTCTTAGGCAACATCCCTATCCTGCTTAGCCACACCCCCATGATGAGCAAGATGCAGTAGATTTTTCTAAAACCAGATGCAATTGGGCCAAAAAAGCACTAAATTGAGCATTTTTTGACAAGGTGTAGACACAATCACATGGGTGCACATGGAGTTACAGTGTCGGCCCATAGCAGGCTTTGTAGACCAGAGTAGAGAGTAGATTTTTGGGGCTTTAAGAAATGCAAGTTAACTTTTTTATAAAACTTTTGAGACATATAGTATAAGGTGAAAATAAATCAACCAGTCGCTAGACTGGACTGTTCCCTTCTTCTGGGTGTATACCATAACTAAGCTTTTGGCAACATTTTTGGTGCCCATACAGAAGATCCCTACTACAGCTATGTCCATCAATAGGAAATCTTAAAATGACTATGTAAAAATATACTTGCCCATAAAAAAGTCAGAATGAAAAAAAAATTAAAAAAATTCTGCCTATTGAAGAAGTACTTTGTTTATGGCTTATCCATAGGCCACCTCATGTTGTGGTTGATGGCTGATACATTTAATTCATTTTGATGTATGGAATTTACATATTCTGCAGTCGTGTACAGAGATTGTCATCACTTTCTGTCCCAATAGGGGCACAAAATGTAAATGCCAAATGTTTTAGGAGTGTGGGAGAAAACAAGAATACATTTATGCAAACATTGGAAGAACATTCAAAATCTGTATAGATGTTCTTGTTCAGATCCTAAACCAGGACCTGAATTCTTCAGAGATAACTAATGAGCCACTGTTCTGTCCACATCCAGGTGGAGAAAGAATAGAGAAGAGGTCCTGCATTCTGTTATGTGGTACTGATAGGAAGTCAAGAGCTTTGCTCAGCTCTTCATGTCATGTAAGCTTTTAACGGGAGGTGGAATCTTTATCACCTTTCAAATCACACTCCTTCTAGCCAGTGGTTGGACCTCCACCAATTTAATATCGATCACCTAACCAGTGGATTTACGCTTATGTTCAGAATATCTAACTAATAGGAACACTGATTTAAATACCGCTAAGTCTTAGACTTTGCTTAGAAACATGAATCCATCTGTGCAATGACTGATTTTAACCTACTATAAAATGAATTTTAAAAAAATTATAAAGTCGGTGAGGCTGGAAGACTTTATACCGACTGAAGCTGGTTACAGACGTGATATTTTTGTCTGTGATTTCATAATTGTCCTAAAATATTTCACTTATGACTGGTAGACCATCTCCATCTGCCATTGTGTGAAAGGTGATTGAATAGTTTGGGTTTTAACCTTTCCAGTCCTCAAGATAAGCAGTGTCAGAGATAGGCTGCTTTTTAACCAAACTAGAAAGAGATGGAACGATCTTATAGGTAGCAGTTAATTTAGGTTTAGACAGTCTAAAACTTCAACAAAATACTCTGCTTATGAGCAACAGGGATCTCTTGCCTGTTTCTAACTAACTTTGAGGCAGTTGCTGTGTACCTGCCTTTCACCTGAATCTGCCTATGTTATTAAGTTGCTTAGTCTGGTGTTTGCTGGGATCGGCTTTTTGATTGTTATACCTTTAAATACCTTTAGTTACTGTGCCTCTTTGCCAAGCATAGTGATAGCTCTGTGCAGTTGTTTCCAGAATATTGAATCCTAATCCATTGGTGTTGTTAATCTTGGGATTTGTGATTGCATGGTCTGTTCTTGTCTGTATTGCAGTTGTGTTTGTTGTGGGTTCAAACTTTCTGTTTGCTGTTTGGGTTTTGGATTTCTTCTGTCTTGTTGGACTTAGCAGTTTAGGATCAGTTTTTGCTAGGTTTAAGTCCTTTGACCTATGTTTATCGCTCTTCACCTCTATGTCATTGCCATCTATCATTGTGCCATTGTTGGATTCCATCTCCCTTATCTGTTGCCATCCTCATCCAGTTTTCTATTATCTATAGGTGAGCTTATTATTCTGTATTTGTTGTATTTTTTACCAGTGACCATCTGATTGTTACATAATTCTGCCCTACTAAAGTCCTGGGGTTATCTGAGTACCAAGAGTGATTGATTAGGACTTGGGAAAAGGAACTGTTATTGGTGAAGTCAAGCTGTGCAGTCACGCAAATAACCAGCATTCTTACACACACCATGTTAAAAAAACAAAAACTGGCACTGGGGCCCATATGACTGCTCTGAGTTCTAGCTTACATGCTGTATTTTAGAAACGAAAGCCCAAACAAGAGATCCAAACCCACACAACATGTAGAAGATGCTTGGTTCAGCCCATGGAATGAACTTTAATGGTACCATATGGGACTACTTATGCAGTGATTCTTTCTTTTCAGCCCTTCAGTAAATAGGTACACCACGGTATTTTGGTTTTTCACAAAAACTGAGTTGTACTGAGCTGTAATAAAGCATTCATATAAGTCTTTGGGTATCTACTGGACTTTCACATGCCTCTAATTTTATATGGGCCAAATTGGGCAAATGCATCTGACAAAATAAAATTAGGACATGTGACATTGGATGTTGTACTGTGGAGCTGTTCTCCTATGGAAATATTCTTCTATAAGAGAATATCTCTATAATACAGTGCTGTATGGATAGACCATATAGTGCCTCCCACACCATACAGACAATGTGAAGCCTTATTTAGTGCCAAATCCCTATGAAAATGCCCACTTGTCTTGGTGAAGGTCTGAGAAGCCTCATGATCCACCTGTACAGGGTACCTTAGGAAGTATCCCCTGAAATGTGTTAGGAAATAACAAAGAAGAGGGGACAGGGCTGATTATTTTGAATACTAAGCCAGATACTTCTACCTCTATTCCTCCCTTGGTACTTCCGTATTGATTATCCAGAGGTCCCAATCATGCCGAATTATTGAAATTACATTATGTTATATGAATTGGTTTTCTTTTAATTTTCTACTTAACTTCATTGAGTTATTTGTGGTTTTTCATTTCCAGAAACCGAGTCTATGTTGTAATGTTATTTTAAGCTTAGCTATGTTTTATCTTGATCTCCTTTGCTCCACTTTCCCCTATATAATTCCATAAAACAAATACAGGATAAAACAAGCCATGAAATAAAGAATTAAAGCCCATGCAATCAACAGAGCTTCTGATACGAAACCCATTTCTGTAAATATTTAAAGTGGTACTTGTTAAGTGTAAGCAGGAACAGATGTCGGAGTGTATACTCGGTTTCGGTAATTTACTTAATGTTTATTGTTTCTCATTTTCTTCCCAATCTCCGTATTTTCTCCATCATAAACTGCTCCTTAAATTAGTCATTTCAGGTGCCTTAATAGTTTTCAGATTTTTTATTATTTTTTTGTGAAAATTTGGTCTTTCAAATTAATAAAAAATAATTGTAAAAACGTTTAACGTCATGACCAGAACAATCGGTTGTAAAGTGAAATACTTTCATATCCGCTGTTAACGTTGACATGCAATGTATGTCCCTGTGGGCAGAGATAATAGTGGTTTAATGTGGCTGAAAAAAAAGTAATAGGTCATGGCTGACACAACAGCTGCTCCTTTCTTTCTGGATTTTCAGAATGCCAATGAATTACTAAAACCCCCGCGTTGCCATGTGTAGAGACCCATTTTGGGATATTAACTACTAGACAGGACCCTAGCTGATTAAACATATTGAATTACCACTGTAGATCAAATTTCACTGTCTCATTAAAGTAAAAAATTCCAATATTAGTTGTTGAGCTTTTAAGAACAAGAAATAATGTCAGGAGGCTACACTAAAGCAATATTGTTATTACAAATATAACTTCCAAGGTGTCCCAAACTGCAAGGACCTCTGCAAGGACAAATCTTCTGTACTGAATATGAAATTGGACATCACATCCCAAGCTTACAGTGTCTACACAAACCATTAGAAGGCATTTGCACATCATTGGGATATGAGCCAGAGCCCAGCTATAGATGTTCCCGTGACCTCACCACCACTTTCAAAGACTATCATGGTGAGCAGCAAAATGGCAATGGAGTATGGAATGGAGGTCTATCCTCTTCAGCGATGAGTCTTGCTTTTGTTTTGGACAAAATGATAGCTGGATATTGGTCTGACGAACACATGGGCAATGACATAAAGAAGCCTTCACAGGCATTATGATGTGGGGTGGTATTATGTACAACAATAAGCTCACTGATAGCATGCCAAGGGCTGTAAGTGCGTGTATTTCTGTGGGCAGTGGTCATAATGGATACTGAATAAATCAAGATGTTTTATTTCCATTTTTATCATTTGCATATCATTAACATGTCTATGAATCCTGTGGTTTCCATCATTTCACAACTTTCTTGGTCTTGCAATATGTAGTGACATGCAAAAGTTTGGGTAGCCCCCAGTCAAAATTACTGTTACAGGGAAGAGCAAGTTGAAGATCAAATTATCTCCAAAAGTTAAATATGACACATTCCCTTTGTATTTTAAGCAAAAACTATTTTTTATTTTCATTTTTTGCATTTTCAAAACAACATAAAAGGAAAATAGCTTGAAGTAAAACTTTAGGCACCCTGCATGGTTATTACCAAGTAGCACCCCCTTTGGCAAGTATCACAGCTTGAAAACGCTTTTTGGAGCCAGCCAAGAGTCTTTCAATTCTTGTTTGAGGGGTTTTCATGCAAAAGTCTTCCATTTCTGTGAGATTCCTGGGCCATCTTGCATGCACTGCTCTTTTGAGGTCTATCCACAGATTTTCAATGATGTTCAGATCAGTGGACAGTAGGGCCATTGTAAAACCTTCAGCTTGAGCCGTTTGAGGTAGTCTATTTTGGATTTTGAGGTGTGTTTAGGATCATGGTCCATTTGTAGAAGCTATCCTCTTTTCAACTTCAACTTTTTTACAGTTGGCGTTATGTTTCAATTTCATTGTATCCAGTCTTCCCCCTACCCATGAAATGTTCCCTGTGCCAGTGGCTACAACACAACACCAAAGCATGATTGATCCACCACCATGCTTAATGGTTGGAGAGGTGTTCTTTTCATGAAATTCTCTTCCCTTTTTTCTCCAAACATACCTTTGCTTATTGTGGCCAAAGAGTTTTATATTAACCTCATTGGTCCACATCTATTTTTAGATGTTGTTTTGCAAACTTCTGATGCTGAATTTTGTGGTAAGGTTGTAGGAGAGGTTTTCTTCTGATGACTCTTCCATGAAGGCCATATTTGATCATGTGTCCCCGAACAACAGAACAATGTACCACAACTCCAGAGTCTGCTAAATCCTCCTGAAAGTCTTCTGCAGTCAAGGGGGTGGGGGAATAGGTTCTGATTTACCTTTCTAGCAATACTATGAGCAGTTGTCTTTGAAGTTCTTCTTGGTTTTCCAGACCTTCTCTTGACCTCCACTGTTCCTGTTAACTGCCATTTCTTAATTACATTTCAAACTGAGGACATGGCAACCTGAAAACGCTTTGCTATCTTCTTATAGCTTTCTGCTGCTTTGTGAGCCTCAACCTTTTTCATTTTCAGAGTGTAAGGCGGCTGCTTAGAAGAACTCATGGCTGCTGTTTATGGTACAAGGTTAGAGCAGTCTGGGTATTTGTAAAGCTTTAAAATTTGCATCACCTGGCCATTCCTAACAATGATTGTGACCAAGGCTTAACCCTAACAGGTTATTAAGTTCTGAGAGCTAATTAAAAGTTATCTGAGCGCTCAAATCTCGCTCAAATCTCTGCATGCCAATCATCTGCAAATCCATGAGCTCCCGACACGTCAGTGAACAGCCCAGTGTCCACACTCTCCACCTAATCCTGTAGCCACACTGATCTCCTGTTATATGACCCAAGAAAAGTGTCCAAAACCTCTAAATCCATCTTATGCTCCCTTGTCAGTATCACAAAATGCACCAGACTCTTAATCAATCTCCGCTCCACCCTCAGGGCAGCCTCCCCGCATCGACCATTAGGAAGAATACTGTAGCCGCACAGCTCCTGATTAGCGATGTCAGTATGGGGGAAGCAGCAGTAGCATCCTACTATGCCTCCCCATTTGAACCCTGCCATATGCCTTGATTTCTCCTGGGAGGCTGGATGATGCCCTCCCACAGCCCCTGGAGGGTCCCTACTGGGGCTCCTTAAACAGTGGGAGTGGGAAGCATTAGAACTCAACTGCTCTGGAGGCCACCATCTTCTCCACATCAGAGAAGCAGTGGAGGGAGTCAGAAATGCAGGGAGACTAACGACCTCTCGCAGAACCATCTCCAACTGTTCCTGAAGCCAGGTAGCTCCGTGTTGACCTGTAGCAACTCACAAAAAGGCCAGGACTGACTCAGCATCCATCTTGTTCTGTTCTTCAGGTTCTCCCCTTATCTAGCTCCACCCAACCCTTCTTCTCGCTCTCTCTACTAGCTTTTGCCTCCCCATCCTTTTAACCCCTTCTGTCCATATCTCCATTACAGCTATGCCCAGTTCTGTCCCTCTCTTTAAAAGAAAAAAAAAAGAAACAAAAACACATTATTTCTGTTTTACAGACTTACAGTAAATCAAATGAATGAAACTAAAACTACCTGTAGTTCATGAGACATTCCCTATACATGTGAATCTTTTAACTATAGAATCATTATAGCTTTTGGCCCTTTGTATACAAAGTAAGGGGAAACTATCTTGATAAGTCCGTTAACAGCTCCTCATGCTCCGATGAAGTAGCCAAAGGAAACATATGGTAGAATTTACAAGATCCCAGACTGTTTCAATGTTTTTTTTTATGCCATGTGAAAATCCTGTATACCATTGTGATGCAAGGGAAGACAAGCATGGAATAGAGGAAAATGTGTGTATGACAGTTCATCTCTACATCATGCAACACTAAGTTTTATTTAGACTTGGAGAATAAATGTGCTAAGGATGAAACTCTTCAAATTTAATTTCCCCAGAACTTCTAAGGCTGCTTTCTCACTAGCATTTTAGTTTTCCGGTATTGAGATCCATCATAGGGTCTCAATACCGGAAAAAAACGCTTCAGTTTTGTCACCATTCATTGTCAATGCTTGCTCCAAAATGCATTCCGTTCTGTTTAGTTGTGTCCCCATACCGGAGAGCAAACCACAAAATGTTGTAGTTTGCTTTCTATCCTGGGATGCGGAGCAAGACGTATCCGTCATGACTCCCACTGCAAGTCAATAGGGACGGATCTGTTTTCTCTGCCACAATCTGCCACAATAGAAAACGGATCTGTCCTCCATTGACTTTCAATGGAGTTCATGGCAATGTTAAAGATAATACAACCGGATCCGTTCGTAACGGAAGCAGATGGTTGTATTATCATTAATGGAAGCGTTTTTGATGAACCCTGCCGGATCCAGTAAAAACGCTAGTGTGAAAGTAGCCTAAGCTTTTATTAAATAAATAAATATATATATATATGAAATTTGTATTTAGAGAAGGCTCACCTCTTAGACAACAATTGGAGTGGGTGCACCTACAAAGAAGATTACACCCAATCTTCAAAGAATAATATAAAAATAGAAAAATAGTAGGGCACACCTACACTTGAATCCACATGGGAGATTTGATGTAATAAATTTAATTTATTCAGACACTTAGTGTAATAACACATACAACTTGATTAAACAAATAATCACATGCTATATATTGTTAATATTCCCAATAAAATTAATAAAAGCAGTAAAGATGCACACTAAAATACACACTCATATGTATAATCCTGGAAAAGAGATCCTAGTAAAAAAAGAGAGGGATAAATCCTTCCTGTAGCTCTATTTATCCGTAATACGGTGCTCACATAACAAGTCTAATTGCTCTTCTGTTTAGCACAGTTCGTAGTATTCGGGAGCCACAAAGCAAAGTTCACAAGGTGGCTTCAGTGTAATCAAGTGAGGATAAATAGTCTAATAACTCATGTTCCTTTTGTTTATATTTTAGTGTCCCGAAACTTATATACACTGGTTCGGCATTCGTTTTCTACTCACAGCTTCGTAGAATTATGCCGGCTGTATTGCGGTTGGCGTGGCGTCCCACGTGTGTTGCGCTTCCAGGCAGTGGTATAGCTTCCAGGGTATGGATTCAGGGATCTTCGGTCATCAATTGCAGGAGTGCCGTCTTTGTGGATTTGTGTATAGAGGTTCCTGCGAGGTGCTCTTGATCAAGCAGCAGGTTGGTTTTCACTACGGCAGTCAGTCTTAGATTATTCCTGCCAATTTTGTTTGATACCGATCCCTCTCCTTATGATCAGTTTGAAGCGCTTCGATGTTCCGGTTATGTATTCGGTATCATGGGATCCTCTTTCACCAGAATTGAATTCTACAGGAGAAAAGTTGAATTGAAAGGACTGGTCCGGTTTGAAAAATCTTTTTTCATATACCATATAAATTAACAAAGTAAGGTCCCTTGTTCTAGAGCCTCATCTATTAGCCTGTGGAAAGCCTCTAATTAAAGCTTCTGTCACTATCATATCTGTGCCTAACATTAGTGTTGATCGAGCACCAAAGTGCTCGGGTGCTCTGGCCGAACACACTCTACCGAGCACCCGAGTATAATGGAAGTCAATGGGAGAACCCTAGCATTAAACCAGGCACCCCCTGCTCTGAAGAGGGGAGGGTGTCTGGTTCATAGAAAAAGGTCAGAAATTGATGGAAACACCACCAAAATGGTTTGGGAACAGCATGGGGAAGATTTGCAATGGGCAAGGATACGGGTTGTTAAAGTTCTGTATTTGTCGTGATGCCAATTGCAGAGTGCGCAGGGTACTACCCCAGGGCCCTTCCAAGGTGTTATAACGCACGTCCCAGATTAGGAATGCCAGAGTGGTGTAATGGCCTATAATGTCTCTATAGGGTGGTGATAATTGTGTCAACGGTGTCTCCTACCTGGGTACGGCTGGACTCCTGGCTCACTTGCAATAAATTTGAGTGTAGTGATAGTAGGAGTAATAGAGGAATTTTGCAGCAGAAATGATGTCCAGACCTTTAGGTGAAGTTCAAATGTTTCTTTACTGAAGATAACTTGTATCGAAGCAGTATACAGCTTTGGTCTCTGGTCCCAGCAGGTTTTGGCAATCATTGGCAGGAATAAATGTATCTGCTTGATATGTGGGGAGCTTGCAGGACAGGACGTCTGCTTGGTAGCTCTGTAACTGTGGCAGGAAGGAATTAATCTTCTGCACTTTTCTGTACCTTCTGCTTTGTGGGGAAAGACTAGCTGAGGAGGAATGGCTTGTCCTAGGTCTCTGGACTTAACTCTCAGATGATTTCTCAGGGGATGCTTTCTTCCTGGAACTCTGGAGGTTGTCTGTGGCTTTCTGCTTCTTTTCCTCCAGCTGAGGCTGAAGGGCTCAGACTGGGAATTTTATCAAGTCTCAGACCGAGACTTGGTCCTTGCTGTTTTCCCTATGCAGGGGCAAACTCAACTGGTTCTAACAGTTTTTTTCCTCCCTTGCTGCAGGAAGACGGAAACCTCCACCTCTCTTCAGCAAGGGGTGCAGAATAGAACAGGATCTTTCCACTCTGAACGGCCATAACATTAAAACTATCTCTACCAATGATGCTGCCACCTGCTGGTGAACCTGTAAAATTACAATAACAATTGTGTTTAACATAGTTTTAGATGCACAGTTGCGAAGACATAATACAAATTACATCAGATGTAAAGGCTCTTAACAGATAGTAGCGGAGTAGAGGCGAGTAGTAACATAACTCTGGGGTGTTACATTCCCCCTTACTTTGAATTAAGCAGTCCTCGGCTTGTGCTTGAGATAAGAGGAATAAGCTCTGGGGTACCCAATTTAATACAAAGGGCTGCATGTAATACATATAAAGACATACAAAGACAAACATGAAACAGCTACCCTAAGGTTCCTGACCACATGAGTAGGATGTCTTATTAACAGTTTCCCTCTTGGTGTAACCAGTGAACCAATGGTCTGCACTAAACAATCACTACTGTCTGACTTTAAAGTATTGTCCACCGATACCAAAGAAAGCATGGGGGTGACTTTACTCTGTAGTCCCACCATTGTGTAATGAAATAGTTGCAAATGGAAGGGTGGCTTTATTCTGTTTTCCCTTCCCTGCACCAAAGTCAAAATATAAGGCTTATAGCACGATCACTATGGTGACTATGGGTGGCTAAAATGGCTATAAGGCGGTGGCAAAGGCACAGAAGAGGAAGGCATGACCTTCTCCAAACGCTTCTGGCAGTCACAGGAGGAGGGTATAGTAATCCCATGGAACTCCTGGAAGACACACCAGAATGGGGGTGTAGTAGTCCCATTACCAATCCTGGCACATATAACAAACAGCAGCGGGGTTACCCTTGTAGTTTCTGGACCTGCCTGGGACTTACCACTTGTCTTACTAGTGCACTATGAGTAGGCCATTAGTATTTAGCGTCCGCAGAGGCAGTCCGTATAAAGAGAACAGAGCTGTTAAGCAAAGTGACACAAAAGCAAGGTGCTACTGATTTGGCTAAAGGCAAAAGTTAAGTGCAGTTTCACAAAAAGTGCATAAATTCACATTGCGGCATCTGTAAAAGAGTCCATACAATGGACATAAGTACTTGAACGTTGCATAACCTGTAAACATTGAAATTAAATTAGTGCAAGATTAGAACAGTATAAGTCACAAAGAGCTCAGGTACACGTTTGAGTCTTTTCTTTGGGTGCAAGCTTGTAACGTTGCATAACTTATAAAAAAAATAAAAAATAAAATAAAAAATAATTTGTAATCCAACATGAAGTATGGCTTGGCTGATAGATGGAGTCCATGAAGTCCAGGCACAAAAAGGGTAGATGAAGGAGCCAATAATGTAAACAATAAACAGGTGGCAATGTTCCTTACCAGTAAAAATGTGTCCTTTGCTTGACTCCTATTGTCTCTGTGGCTAAAGGTTCATCTCAAAGAATTCCCAATAACGGGCAGGTGGATTACCTTTGTTGGTCCGTTGGGATCTCCGCAAGGACAGTTCAGAGTCTCCGGGAGTGGAGGTAGAGTCTGGGACTGGTATGGGAGGATCAGCTGTCTGACTTGCTTCTGTAGACAGAGAAATCTCGGAAATTGGCATCAGGACTCGAATTTGAGGTTGGAGAAACCACTGAAGGGGGTCAAGCATGGGAGGCAACCTTGCGATGTACTCGCTGAGTACCTTTATCCTGTCTCTGGATTTCATAGACCTCTGATGAGGGGATGGTCACTATTGTATATGGCTCCCAGCTACCAGCGACTATCCAGCTTGCTTACTGGTCCTAGTCTCCAGGCTGTAAGGGCTCAGCATGTGCATGCGTATCAAAGTCCTGTTTTTGTTTTTGTTGGGCCTTCTCTATTTTAGAGTCCACTATTTCTTTGGCGTCCTCCAGGTGCTTCTGATGCTCTTTGACCCACTCAGATTAGGAAAGGAGTGGTTCAGAGTCCAGCACAGGGACGTCGAGGGCAGGATCTGCAGGTAGACGGCCATGTCTTCGGAACATGAGGTAAGGTAGTATGGAGTGTACCCAGTGGACCAATGAGTTGTATTGTTGTACAGGTACACTAGTTCAGGGAGGAGTAACGGCCATTCGGCCCTCTTGTGAAGTGGCGCAGCCTTGAGCATGTTGATCAGTGTCTGGTTCATCTTTTCGCACAGCAGAGTTTTTTTGCAGTTGTACAAGGCACAAAGTTCAAAAAATAACTGAGATCCCTGATTAGTGAGCATCTTGTCAGGACACCCATATGGCAGAATTAAGCTCTTCCACATGGCAGCAGCTGTAGTTTTTGCAGTTAAGTCCTTTACAGGTACAGCCACAACGAATTTGGTATAGTGATCTATGATTGTCATAGCATAGATGAACCCGGATCTGCTGGGTTCCAGTTTAACGTGGTCGATGGCCACGATTTCAAGGGGACCTCTACTCACTATTGGAAGAAGGGAGGCTCGCTGATCATGTCTTTCCCCTTTAGCCACAGCACAGGTGGGACACTGCCGACACCAGGTTTCAATGTCACTTCATGCCAATACAGTAGAAACATCGTCTGATGGTGGCTTCTGTTTTTTGGGTTCCAAACTAACCCGACCGACTATGGTTCATGTCCATCACCATCTTAGCATCTCTTCGGGGCACCACTATCTGGTGGAGGCGCTCACAGGTGACTGGATCAAGTGTTCTCCTGCGGAGCAGGTCTCTTTGTAGGAAGAGTAGTTTCCGTTGTCGCCAGAGGCGAACTAGCTCTGAGCCAGCTCTCTGCTGTCGGATTCTCTCCGGTATGCGTCCACTGTAAAAATAATCCAACAGTTCTCCGATGGCTCTGCTCTCTGTTTGTAGTTTTAGCCAGAGCTCTTTCTTAACTGGAGGTGAGGGGTCACAGGTCTGCGGAAAACAAGTGACTTTAGAGGTTGGACACCTAGTGTGTAGAGCCTCCTTCTGGGCAAATCGGGAGTAGAATATTGGCATTTCCACATCTTCCCACTGATCATCGGTAGAGATTGCTTCTTTCTGGGCAGGTAGCCTAGACAAAGCGTTGGCATTGTCATTAGATTTTCCAGTCCGGTACTTATTGGTGAAATTGAAGTTCCCCAGTCTAGAGGCCCATCTTTGTTCTAGAGATCCCAGACGTGCAGTGTTCAAGTGAGCTAGCGTATTATTGTCGGTGTCGACCGTGAAAGGTGTGGCAGCTAGGTAGTCCTTGAATTTCTCAGTTACAGCCCAGACCAAGGCTAGAAACTCCAGTTTGAATGAGCTGTAGTTATGGTCATTCCGCTCTGGCTCTCGTAAAGATCTGCTGGCATAGCCAGCTTGTGTCTGAGATAGTACAGCTCCCAAACCTTTCTTACCTGCGTCAGTATAGAGGCAAAATGGTAGGCTGTATTCAGGGTAATCCAGGACTGGAGGTTCTGTAAGTTTTTCTTTCAACAGTCAGAAAGCAGCTTCTCTCTCTTCATTCCACTCCACCGGTATGTTGGCATTCTGACAGCCTTTAGGGTGACCTTTCAGAAGCTCCTGGATAGGTTCCGCAATCTGAGTGAAGTGCAGGATAAACCTCTGATAGTAACTTGTAAATCCGAAGAAGCTCTTGACCTCTTTGACTGTCTTGGGGGCCGGCCAGCTTTGTACTGCAGCTATTTTGTCGGTGTCCGGTCTCACGCCCTCCGCACTCACATATCCCAGATATTTCACTTGGGGTTTCAGTAAATGATACTTTGAAGGTTTCACTTTCAGTCCATGTTGGGTTAAAGTCTGGAACACTTCCGCTAAGTGCTGTAAATGCTCTTCGTAGGTCTTAGAGTAGACAATCACATCATCCAAGTAAGCAACACGGTCTCAAAGTTTTTGCCTCCAAGACATCTTTCCATAAGTCTCTGGAATGTCCCAGGGGCGTTTCATAACCCAAAAGGCATGTAGTTGAACTCGAACAGACCCATTGGGGGGCAAAAACTGTTTTTTCTTTATCTTCTGGTGCCATGGGGACTTGCCAATAGCCACTGGCTAGAGCCAGGGTTGAAAAGTAAGCAGCGGATCCCAGAGCTGCCAGGGACTCCTCAATTAGGGGCAAGGGGTACGCATCCTTGTGCGTAATGTTGTTGATCTCACGATAGTCCACACAAAAACGGATGGTTCCATCCTTCTTCTTTACTAGGACTAAGGGGGCAGCCCAGGGGCTGTGACTATCCTGAATGACATTAGCTGTCTTCATATCCTGCACCATCTTTTTCACCTGCTGGTACATAGCAGGAGGGACTGGTCGGTATCTCTCCTTGATTGGAGGATGAGTGCTGGTTGGAATGGTGTGCTGTATTAGGTGAGTCTGACTATAGTCCAGAGAATGTTTGCTGAAGACTTAATGGTGTTGTTTGACTAAGTCCAGCACACTGTTGATCTGCTCAGCAGAAGTTGTGGTATCCCCAATGTGTAGTTCGGCCCACCAGGGCTGTTCCGGCGGGTCTTTGGCTTCCTCCACTGTTTGGAGTGACTGTTGGGCCGCAGCAGTAGGGTAATCCAGGATATCCTGCTGACGGATGTGATATAGGCAGGCCACTGGGTAGTGCTTTTTTAATTTTACAGCTTCATCACTCAGATTGACTAAGCATATGGGTACCTTTCCTTGGGAGACGGTGACCACGCTCCTAGCGGCTAGGACAAGGGGGTGATCCAGAAGATGTATTGGTTCCACAAGGGCCTGATAATCTTGACTTTGGATACCGATGCAAGCCTTGCACCATGTCAGAGTCTCTGCTCCAGGCTGGAGTTTGATAGGTTGAGCATCCTTGATGCGGACACGTCAGATTTTGCCCCATTAATTGCTGAATTTTTGTTGGGCGGATAGCACTTGAATGGTCTGATTTATAACCCATTGAGTTGCACGGGGTGTAGTCAGTAGGGTTTTCTTTAAGGCTTTCAGCACTTCAGGGTAACAGTTGCCGAGTACATTCATCCCCAGGACCACAAGGCAATTGTCATCTTCTGGGACCTGAACCACGACTACCCCTTGGCATGGGAGTTCGGTATCTTAAATCTGTAAGGTAGGTTCCCAATAACCTAGTATAGGCACTGGTTTGCCATTGGTAGCTATGATGTGGAGCCAAGATTCAGGAAGTTGCATCAGTTGGGCTCCATTTCTGCATGTGTCAAATGCTGCTTGGCGGATGGTAGTCACTTGAGATGCAGTATCAATTAGAGCAGGAAACTTCACTCCGTTGATGTCAACTTCAACCATGGGGCGGTTGCCCACATACCTAGGCATAAAGGCTGGATCTTTGGGATCTAGTATTCTTCCTCCTGAGGGGCGGTCCATACCTCTGACAATGCAGGCATAGCTGTTTCCTAATGTTTTGACAACCGGGGTCTGACAACCTACCGATTGGCTGGGGTGGATATTCTTGTGGACCGGGTGTAGGGCGGTCTCTGTTTGCAAAAGTCCCTTTCTCCACCATGGGTTGTTGTTCCAGTCGCTCTAGCTGTTTCCTCATCCTTTCCATATTCTCAGCTAAGAGGGAGACTTGAGCGGTCAAAGCTGCTACGGCATCTGGAACGGGCACCTGAGCCCCATGCTCAGCTATTTGGCTGTGAGCAGCAGGCCGTAGTGTGGGCCCTGCCCTCTTGTTTTCAGGGGGTTCAGCTTGGTGACTTTCCCCTAGGATGCCAATGGCAAGTTCCTTAAAATCCAAGAAAGGGTTATCTGGGTGCTGAGCTGACAGCATCTTCAGCTGATGTTTGAGGGATTTGTCAAGGAAACCTTCAATAAACTGTTCCCTAAAGGTTTGATATTGTCCCTCAGCTTCACGGGTATCAATGTGGATAACAGCCCGCAGGGCTTCCTGCAGAGACAGGACAAAGTTTCTCAAGGTCTCCTTTGACTGCTGCCGCTTTCCAAAGAAGCGCATTTTAAGCTCAGAGGCGGTCCTAGTCTCAAAGGTGCTACTGAGTCGGTCAAGGATCTGTTCAGCGGTTTTCCGCTCTGGCCGAGGCCAGGACTTGACCTCCCTGAGCGCAGCTCTCTGTAACTGGCCAATCAGGATTTCCACTTTCTGATCCTGTGTTACTGGATATAGCTTAAACGTGGCTAGCATTTTATCACGGAATTCCCTGAGTGAATGGGGTTCTCCTGAGTAACTTGGGAGCCAGGGTGCCCCAAAATAGTATGGCATAGTAAGAGGCATGATGCAAGTGGCTGCCACTGCTGCTGGTGGATCACTGTGGTCCAAGTAGGTGATATCTTCGTTGTCAGACATGGCCCTTGATACCCAGTACCAGATTAGAGGGATCAGTATTGGCGACAATGCAATTTAGATGCAGATTGCTATGAGCGACTGCAGCAGAATTGGTGCATGGCTCCTTTAAGAGTCGCTGCAACTGCTCAATTTCGGGAAGTATGGTGCTCTGGCAGACAGATTATAACTCTTAACAGTCTTTAGTAAGGTTATTTGCACAGTAGTACTCGATCAGATCCAAGGGCTGGTGCTTCTCCAACATCCAGAAAAGACTGTATTTTCCCTTTTTCAAGATGGCCGCCGAATCACTTCCTGTATGGGCAGCGATTTCTCTGTCCTCCTGGGAACTTGTATTCAGCACTTTAGCTCCTGTTGCTGTAGGAATGCTTCCTCTGTGGAGGCAGGCTGTTTGGTTTAAGGCTGAAGCTAACGATTATTTGAATAATCGATTAGTTGTCGATAATTTCATCGATTATTCGGGAAAAAACACCAAAATGACAAAAAAATGGGTTTATATGATTTTACTTGATATATTAAAAATAAATTGTGGATGACATTGCTATGGGGGATCTGTGGATGACACACTATTATGGGGGATCTGTGGATGGCGCTGTTATGGGGGGATCTGTGGATGACACTGTTATGAAGGATCTGTGGATGACACTGTTATGGGGGATCTGTGGATGGCGCTGTTATGGGGGGGGATCTGTGGATGACACTGTTATGGGGGATCTGTGGATGACACTGTTATGGGGGATCTGTGGATGGTACTGTTATGGGGGGATCTGTGGATGACACTGTTATGGGAAATCTGTGGATGACACTGTTATGGGGGATCTGTGGATGGCACAGTTATGAGGGGTCTTTGGATGGCACTGTTATGGGGTGGATCTGTGGATGGCGCTGTTATGGGAGGATCTGTGGATGGCACTGTTATGGGGGATCTGTGGATGGCGCTGTTATGGGGGGATCTGTGGATGGCACTGTTATGGGGGATCTGTGGATGGCACTGTTATGGGGGGGATCTGTGGATGGCACTGTTATGGAGGACCTATGGATGGCGCTGTTATGGGGAGGGGGATCTGTGGATGGCGCTGTTAAGGGGGATCTGTGGATGGCGCTGTTATGGGGGGATCTGTGGATGGCGCTGTTATGGGGAGGGGGATCTGTGGATAGCGCTAAAATCTGATTGGCTGTTGTTGCCTTGCCCCTTTTTTTTTATTAATTGTGAACGACCCAGAGAGGTTGGGACAAGTTATTAAAGCACAAGTGTCCAAGGAAGGCAGCAGGCACGGCAATTACCCACTCCCGACTCGGGGAGGTAGTGATGATAAATAACAATACAACACTCTTAAGAGGCCCTGTTATTGGAATGAGTACACTTTCCGTTAACGAGGATCTATTGGAGGGATACTGAGGGCTACTGAAACTGGACTTGTAGGTGAGGGCCTGCTGCCACTTTGCTGACTCTAGATAACTTCTAGGTGATCGCATGTCCATTTAGATGTCTGCCCTATCAACTAGGACCTTCTGGTATAGCACCGTTTTGCTTGTCCTCTCCACCAGAGGAATGAGAGATGAGAAGTTCTCTTTGTAGCGGGGGATCGAGAAGGGTGAACAACCAGTAATCAGTGTCGTCTAAAATGCGTATAACGCGCGGGTAGTGGGAAAGGCAGTCTAACATGAAGTCAGCCATGTGTGCCAGAGTACCAAAAGACAAGACTTCGCTGTCATCATCAGAAGGTGAGCAGACCCTGTAAAAGATTGTAGGTGAGGGCCTGCAGGTGAGCTGACCCAGTAAAACATTATATGCGAGGGCCTGCAGTTGAGATTTCACACAAGGCATTGCACAGATGTCAGAAGTCACTGCAGACACCCTTCTATAGGAAAAGTATAGAAAAAATATACTAGTTTTCACTCATATTTTTTCTATCTCTGGCCCTGACACACAGAAGGTATTGTACAGATGTCACAAGTCACTGCAGACACCCTCTATAAAAAAAGTATGGGAAAAAAAATTGATGGCTATATTATATTGCTGCCACCACACACAATAGTCCTTAAAAGAACTTTTGGGTATTTGAAACGTTTTTCAACTAAATAGATTGCGATCACACTTTCTACACTATCTGTCCCTTACTAAGCGCAGCTCTCCCTGACTAATAATGAGCTGAACACACGCCACCGGGTGCTATATAGCACCCGATCACGTGTTCCGGCCAGCCAATCACTGTAATGCCAGTAACCAAAAAGGCTACGGTATTACAGTGATGGCAGTACTTACCTGCACGTATATTGGCTGCATAGCAACCAAGAAACGTGCGGGGAGGAGACTCGAGCATGGCGCTCGAGCACATGCGGTACTCGGCCGAATACCGCATGTGCCAAGCATAGCGATGCTCGAGCCGAACAGCAGTTCGGCCGGGCATGCTCGCTCAAAACTACCTAACATGGTCAGATCATTGATTTCAACAGGGAACTGTGTAATGTTTTGTTTCTCCTCCTTTATTTCATTATCTCTCCTTTCCAGGACAGGATGTGGTAGGGAATACTGCTCCAGTGTGTGCACGTATGTGCAGAGACTAAATGACTGAAATACAAGTTCTACTAAATCTTTTCCCACAAAACTTTACATAAATCTTCTCAGCTCCTCCTGCTGTATAATATTCTGCCTGGTCTAAGTCTGTTTGTTGCCTCCTGCTATTGTCCTCCTGCACCTTTCAATTTCACAAATATAACCCAAAAAACAAAAACATAAATATACTTTCTCTACAGCGACCACAATTCCTCAGAAGCAGCATCTTTCATCACCCCAATTTTCTTCTCATTCTATTGTTAGGCCTGATTATACACTGCCTGTCCAAAACAAAAAGTCGCCACCAAAAAAATAAGGTCACAAACTCTAATATTTTGTTGGACCGCCTTTAGCTTTGATTACAGCACTCATTTGCTGTGGCATTGTTTCAATAAGCTTCTGAAATGTCACAAGATTTATTTCCATCCAGTGTTGCATGAATTTTTCACCAAGATCTTGCATTGATGATGGTAGATTCTGACTGCTGCGCAAAGCCTTCTCCAGCACATCCCAAAGATTCTCAATGGGGCTAAGGTCTGGACTCTGTGGTGGCCAATCCATGTGTAAAAATGATGTCTCATGCTCCCTGAACCACTCTTTCACAATTTGAGCCCAATGAATCCTGGCATTGTCATCTTGGAATATGCCCGTGCCATCAGGGAACAAAAATTCCATTGATAGAATAACCTGGTCATTCAGTATGTTCAGGTAGTCAGCTGACCTCATTCTTGGAGCACATACTGTTGCTGAACCTAGACCTGACCAACTGCAGCAACCCCAGATCATAGCACTGCCCCCACAGGCTTGTACAGTAGGCACTAGGCATGATGGGTGCATCACTTCATCTGCCTCTCTTCTTACCCTGATGCGCCCATCACTCTGAACAGGGTAAATCTGGACTCATCAGATTACATGACCTTCCATTGCTCCAGAGTCCAATCTTTATGCTCCCTAGCAAATTGAAGCCTTTTTTTCTGGTTTGCCTCACTGATTAGTGGTTTTCTTACGACTACACAGCTGTTAAAACCCAATCCCTTGAGTTCCCTTCGCATTGTGTGTGTGGAAATGCTCTTACTTTCACTATTAAACATAGCCCTGAGTTCTACTGTTGTTTTTCTTCAATTTGATTTCACCAAACGTTTAAGTGATCGCCGATCACGATCATTCAGGAATTTTTTCCCGCCACATTTCTTCCTCGAATACGATGGGTCCCCACTATCCTTCCAGTTTTTAATAATGCGTTGGACAGTTCTTAACCCAATTTTAGTAGTTTCTGCAATCTCCTTAGATGTTTTCTCTGCTTGATGCATGCCAATGATTTGACCCTTCTCAAACAGACTAACATCTTTTCCACGACCACGAGATGTGTCTTTCGACATGGTTGTTTAAGAAATGAGAAGCAACTCATTGCACCAGTTGGGGTTAAATAACTTTTTGCCAGCTGAAAGATAATCGCCCATGCAGTAATTATCCAATAGGAGGCTCATAACTATTTGCTTAGTTAAATCCAGGTGGCGACTTTTTTTTTTGGACAGGCAGTGTATTTATCTCCCATGAAAATAAATTTTTAGGGTGGTTTTATACACACACTCACATACCAGTTTAGGAAAAACAACTAGTTTTTGGTGCAGCTTTTGATGCAGTTTTTTTGAGTAAAGTCCAGAAGAAGACAAAAAAAGGAATGAGAAATATAAAGGAAATATAACGGAATATTTAAACTTTTTAATTTCTGGTGGATCCACTTCGGCTCAAAAAACTGCATTGGTTGTTTTTTCTTTTAAAAAAAAAAAAACACACTTGGCAGAAATATCAATATTACAGCCTCTGGAAAGTGTCTTGATTTGTGCCATAATGTGTTGCACATGCTTGCTATGCCAAATATATCAAGCGTGGGTGTCACAATTTATTTTAGGTAATGCAAGACATCAGGTTTTTTTAGACAATTTTTGTTACAAATTTTTCTCTACACCTATTTTGTGCCTTGGACAAAAACCTATACCCGCTCCAAGGTGGTATAATAAGTGGTGTAACATTCTGATAGTATAAAGTCATAGGTGCAGCAAGCCCCTGAGGAGCCGGTGCAGAGGATGGGAGTGGTAGAGGGCCTGATGAAGTGTTGTGTCACGGTGTATTCCCTCAGGCTGTTGCTCTCTGGGGATCGGTGCAGTGGAAATGAAGCCAGAAGCAAATGTATAACAGTCTCTTTTTTACTAAGTATAACATAGAACTTATAGTGCATCCAATAGCAACACATTTAAAGTGCAGTTTCTGGCACCAGTTGAGAAGGTATGGAGGCTGGTTGGATGGCTGCAACTTAGCATTTAAGTGTCCACTGTATGGTAAACTTAGTGGTGGTTTTGGGTGATGGGTGTCTGAGCTGTAGTCCCTCACCTTGCAGCAGTGTCTGAAATGCAGGATTTTGCTGATTTTGCCATAAGCTCCTCTTTTGCTGGAATGAACGGCCAGTACAATGAAAAAATAAATAACATCATAATACACAATAAAACTACAATTGCAGATACCCCCAGGTCTGGGGGGTTAATTTTATTTTATTTTATTCACTTATATAACACTTGAATTCCAGAGCGTTTTACAGACATTAGCATCAAACTGTCCCCAATGGGACTTTGGAGCGTTGAAGGAAACCGGATTACCTGGAGGAAACCCATGCAAACACGGGGAGAACATACAAACTACATGCAGATGTTGTCCATGGTTGGATTTGAACCTAGGACCCCAGCGCCGCAAGGAACCAGTGCTAACCACTGAGCCATACTATGCTATAAATGGTGCAGGCATTATATTCTGGTGCAAAATAAATCTAATTCCTAAGGCCTTCCTCATTGGACTTTTTTTTCCCAATATTTCCACAGAAAATATCTGCTAATTATGTGTTCTCTTTATTATGTTGTTTTTTTTTTTGATCTTTTACTAGGATTCTAAGATTTACTGATTGTGTCTCATTGACTGAAACGTCACATTCAGCAATTATGTATTTATAGTAATCCTCCGTAACAAAGCGGGTCCTGAGAAACACTCTGATACCCTCGCTCAAGTTTACATTTAGAGAAATCACCTTAATCGGCTCTAATAGGTAACCTTTTATCTGCTTCCTGTCTTCATGTACGCATCGCCGTCATCGTATGGGCGCGGCACTTCAAAGGCCGGTATTACCCACGCGCTCTTTGATCTATCGAGATGCGTCAAAATCATTTTGTTTCACATGAGCAGCTGCGGCTTTAAAAGGGAAAACGCCCTAATTTACAGTCTTGTTTTTGTATTTCTGATCTGTCCAAATGGGAGCACATGCTTTGCTTAACTCTTTCTTTGGACGTACAGAGCTCTGGTTGTCCTTTATCTCTTTGGGTGACAGGATGTGTGTAATCACAGATAGCACAAATAATATTTTGAGGGTGTTCCTGGACGGGATGCCCATTTTTTTTTTTAGAGTTATTGGTTGTTAAGTATGCTGATGTGCCAAGAATAGTGTAAGGAATACTGATATCATTGTTTTTGTGTAGAAATGGTATTTTCTAATAAATTTCAAAGGGCCACAATTTTGCCACCCTTCCACTATGCCTAATGAGGACTCACACATCCGGATTCCGGAGTTCGTGCTCCAGGTTCGTCTTCTCATTGATCCCTATGATCAGTGGCCCACTTTACCACCATGCAAACCAAACAAATGATTGCGTTTACACATCAGAGATCGGGATCAGTAAATTCTCGGGGCCGGGAAGCACGTCCAGAAGACAAATTCCCAAAACTGGACGTCTATAAATAAGGTCTAAAATGAATCCCCATTGCAATTTGTAATGTAATTTTGACTGCCTGCTGCCACCACTAGAGGGCACATAGTGCATATGAATTTATTATTAGAGTCAATGGGGCCTGTATAAATCTATCATCAATAATCTTCCCCAGCAGTGGGTATAGGTATAATGTAATGGGGGTGTCCTACCTTAGACCATACTTTTACCACTCTCAGACGTGATATTGGATCATTTTCCTCAATAAATAAATGACAAAGTCTAATATTTTTGACTACTGTTTTATTTGGTTATGTTTATCTAGTTTTTAGGACTTGTGTTAAAATCTGATTTAGTGTTAGGTCAAATTTATGCAGAAATATAGAAAATTCTAAAAGGTTTTTACGCACCACTGTACCCTTTAATGACTCCATCTATTTGGACAACATGCTTTCCGGATTCTTGTTCCACCAAAGCAGACATCAGCTACCTTTGACCGATCACATTCGGAAACAGATTGAATAACAGGGTGGCCGGACATGTTTTATGCCATCTTTAGGTTCCCAAGACAATTAGACATGTCCGCCTTTAACTTTGCTAAAATTTGGTTGAGGACTTCAGATTCTGGAGTCCTTAACCAATTTCAACACCATATTGTAACATGTTAGAAAAATCCTTGGCAGACTGCACTTCACATAATAACCACTGGGTGGCCACACGACACATACAGTCTAGACATCTTGTGGCAAAATATCACAGAATCCAGTTTTTTGTTGTTGTTTTTTTTTTCTCAAAGTTGGTTATCTTGGGACATGTTGGTCCAAGAGTAAAGTTATGGAAGGACATATCTGTATCTCACTATCCATGATGCTGAATACTGAGATTCAAGTTCACAGGGTGTGATTGTAGCACTTTAGCTGGTTTCTGTAGGCTACTACTTCCTCCAACCCACAATTATTTTTTTTATAAATATGCCCCATTAAACATCATGAATATCATAGTACTGGAACTATTTTGTCTAATTGTGTCCCTGGAGTATCTCTGTGTATAATACGATATAGCCGACGCTGACCAATATTCAGTATTTGAGCAGTGACTTTCCGTGGAAGATTTGCTGACATGTATTCGGGGTGTGTAATAATATTGCTTTTTCAGGTGGAAGGATTTAAAACAGATCAAGCGCCAATTATGAGGAACTTAAATAGCTTGAAAGAAGAAGCATGACAAATGCATCATTTCAGGGTTATAACATCAGTACCAGCCTCTAACCGCCTTGGAAGTATTACATTTTCCATAGTTTTAATGTTTACTTCTACGTGTGACTTTTTGTAAAATTTTCCTTTTTTTTTTTAGTTGCTTTCTAGGATTTTTACACTTGTCCCGAAACACTATTGTTTTTTCTTGTAGAATATTTTAGGATACTTGCATATTAAAGGTGCTTTTCAATGTTAAAGGGGTTTTCTGATACTAAGATATTAATGGTTTATATACTCAGTGTAGGTCAAGAATAGCAGGATGGTGGGAGTCCCATACCCCCACAATCAGATTTTTCCCACACCGCACCCCCACAATCAGCTTTTTCCCACACTCCGCACCCCCACGATCAGCTTCTTCCCACACTCCGTACCCCCACGATCAGCTTTTTCTCACACTCCGCACCCCCACAATCAGCTTTTTCCCACACTCCGCACCCCTACGTTCAGCTTTTTCCCACACTCCGCACCCCTACGTTCAGCTTTTTCCCACACTCCGCACCCCCACGATCAGCTTTTTCCCACACTCCGCACCCCCACGATCAGCTTCTTCCCACACTCCGCACCCCCACGATCAGCTTCTTCCCACACTCCGCACCCCCACGATCAGCTTTTTCCCACACTCCGCAGCCCCACGATCAGCTTTTTCCCACACTCCGCAGCCCCACGATCAGCTTTTTCCCACACTCCGCAGCCCCACGATCAGCTTTTTCCCACACTCCGCACCCCCACGATCAGCTTTTTCCCACACTCCGCACCCCCACGTTCAGCTTTTTCCCACATTCCGCACCCCCACAATCAGCTTTTTCCCACACTCCGCACCCCCACGATCAGCTTTTTCCCACACTCCGCACCCCCACGTTCAGCTTTTTCCCACATTCCGCACCCCCACGATCAGCTTCTTCCCACACGCCGCACCCCCACGATCAGCTTTTTCCCACACTCCGCAGCCCCACGATCAGCTTTTTCCCACACTCCGCAGCCCCACGATCAGCTTTTTCCCACACTCCGCACCCCCACGATCAGCTTTTTCCCACACTCCGCACCCCCACGTTCAGCTTTTTCCCACATTCCGCACCCCCACGATCAGCTTCTTCCCACACGCCGCACCCCCACGATCAGCTTTTTCCCACACTCCGTACCCCCACGATCAGCTTTTTCCCACACTCCGCACCCCCACGAACAGCTTTTTCCCACACTCCGCACCCCCACGAACAGCTTTTTCCCACACTCCGCACCCCCACGATCAGCTTTTTCCCACACTCCGCACCCCCACGTTCAGCTTTTTCCCACATTCCGCACCCCCATGATCAGCTTCTTCCCACACGCCGCACCCCCCAGATCAGCTTTTTCCCACACTCCGCACCCCCACGATCAGCTTTTTCCCACACTCCGCACCCCCACGTTCAGCTTTTTCCCACATTCCGCACCCCCACGATCAGCTTCTTCCCACACTCCGCACCCCCACGATCAGCTTTTTCCCACACTCCGCACCCCCACAATCAGCTTTTTCCCACACTCCGCACCCCCACGATCAGCTTTTTCCCACACTCCGCACCCCCACGTTCAGCTTTTTCCCACATTCCGCACCCCCACAATCAGCTTTTTCCCACACTCCGCACCCCCACGATCAGCTTTTTCCCACACTCCGCACCCCCACGTTCAGCTTTTTCCCACATTCCGCACCCCCACGATCAGCTTCTTCCCACACGCCGCACCCCCACGATCAGCTTTTTCCCACACTCCGTACCCCCACGATCAGCTTTTTCCCACACTCCGCACCCCCACGAACAGCTTTTTCCCACACTCCGCACCCCCACGAACAGCTTTTTCCCACACTCCGCACCCCCACGATCAGCTTTTTCCCACACTCCGCACCCCCACGTTCAGCTTTTTCCCACATTCCGCACCCCCATGATCAGCTTCTTCCCACACGCCGCACCCCCCAGATCAGCTTTTTCCCACACTCCGCACCCCCACGATCAGCTTTTTCCATACTCCGCACCCCCACGATCAGCTTTTTCCCACACGCCGCACCCCCCAGATCAGCTTTTTCCCACACTCCGCACCCCCGCGATCAGCTTTTTCCCACACTCCGCACCCCTACGATCAGCCTTTTTCCATACTCCGCACCCCCACGATCATCTTTTTCCCACACTCCGCACCCCTACGATCAGCCTTTTTCCATACTCCGCACCCCCACGATCATTTTTTTCCCACACCCCCCACCGCCATGATAATTTTTTTCCCATACCCCCACAATCAACTTTTTTTTCATAGTCTGAACCTCGATGATCAGCTTTTTCCCATGCTCCCATACTTTTTTGGGCAGCCACCAGCACTGTCTGTCCACAGTGTACTGCCATGCCGGCCGGGGCACTGCAGCTCAGCTCCCATTCAAGCTGTCGACAGGACTTTCTTTTCCGTCCTGCTTAACGGAAACCAGACGGATCTATTACGCTGCCCATAGACCTCCATTATGACGGATCAAAACGGAATGCCTCTAAAGGTTTGAATTCCGTCTTATGAATTCCGTTATTTTCCATTATAGCCATGTTATAACGGAAAGCAATAACGGAATTCGTAACATTCATGTGAACGCGCTTTCAATTACAAAAGTAGCTCGTTTTTCATGCTGAGTTATATTAAAATAACATTTAATGGTGCAACCTCTGTGAGACTACACTGAGCAGATCCTTAGGGCTCATCGACAAGGCCCTGTTATGGCTTTGGTACACAATAGAGCTGCCAGAGAGGTGCAGAAACCCTCTTCTGTGATTTCATACAAAGTCATTTAAGTCTTACCATTAAGGCCCACTTAAAGGGGTTATCCCATGACTAATGTAAAAAATGAAAATCTCCCCATTCATTGCTCTGCTAGATTTATATCAAGCTGGCAGCTCAAGGGGAGTGTCTTTTCTGCTGCAGCTAAGGGGGCGTGTCCATTCTGCTGCATCTCTCGCCCTATCACAGCTCAGGAGGCAGTTGAAGGATGAAACTGAGCATGTGCGGCCATCTCAGTGAGCAGGACAAAGAAATAAGAAAAAAAAACAGCAGATGGCGCTATACAGATACATTTTACTAAATAACTCAGCGGCTATGCTACATTTTTAATTACATTCAATTACAAAAGTATTCAGATCCAAGTGGTAGTTTGAAAACTGTAGAATATTTTTTGTGGGACAACCCCTTTAAGTCTTACCATTTATATATATAGGCAACCTTCGTCACTCCAGCTGCTTTGAAACTACAACTCCCAGCATGCACACCTATTCGCCTGTTCTTGTAACTCCCATAGAAGTGAAAAGAGTATTCTGGGAGTTGTAGTTTCAGAACAGCTGGAGTTCTGGAGGATGCTGATCCCTGTTGTAGGGTATCCGTCAGGGGGAGTCCAAAACTAGGATATTAGAAAAATAATAAGCATTTAGAAATATAAGGTTTTCCTGGTGGGGAGAAGGGGAGGGGGGCATTAAATTATACAACCTCAGGGGGTCCCTGGATGATGTCATCATCTCCAGCTTTTATCATGTGTTGACTAGTGTGGACTGGTCCTATGGTATAGTGTCTAGGGATGAGCGAATCGACTTCGGGTGAAACATCCGAAAGTCGATTCTCATAAAACCTCGTTCTAATACTGTACGGAGCAGGAACCCTGTACAATATTAGAATGTATTGGCTCCGATGAGCCGAAGATATTGCTACCTTGGAACCGAACCGGAGTCCGGGAAATGTTTTTTTACAGTATAAATCAATTTCTGAAGTTATTATGCGAAATCTCTCGAGACTTCGCGAAGTAATAACTTCAGCTCATCAGAGCCGATACATTCTAATACTGCTCCGTATAGTATTAGAACGAGGTTTTATGCGAATCGACCTCAGATGTTTCATCAGAAGTCGATTCACTCATTCGTAATAGTGTCTATTGCTCATCTTTCACCCCTCTCCATGTTTGAATTGTGCCTACAGATCATTTTGTTAATATTTTTGTGTGTGCGGTTTGCTATTTTGCGGTTGCATGTCTCCTGTGTGTCTATTCACTAGTCTTTTATCTCTCCTACCTATTCATTTTTTCAGCTGTGACTAATTTTCAAGTTTTACTTTCCAGTCTGCCTTTGGAGGGCCGAGGGAAAAGAAAAAGAAAAGGCGCTCACTTCCCCAGAATGTACTTGGCTATGGCTGTGGGAATGGATCTCCGATGCATTTGATTTCTAAAGCGATAAAATCAGACATTTGACTCTGGTGTATCCTGAGAGCTGATAGGTTTTGCAGACACAATTTTAAGACTTGGTCTTTTTTTTATATTTAGAAGATCGGGGTAGGTTTTCTTTTCTGTTATTTTTAAGGTAGATTACCAATGTCACGATTTGACAAATATACAAGCTCCCACAAAGAGTTTGCATAGCGCTAGAAAAACATGGCTGCGCTCTGCCAAAAACATTGCTGCTTCAGTCTGTGGGTTGTGTCTGGTATTGAATCTCGGTTCCATTGAAGTGAATGGGGCTGCAATGCCATACACAACCTGTGGACAGGTGTGGCGCCCTTTTTTGGAGAATGTAGCCATGGTTTTGTAATCCTGTACTACCTTTAATAGCAATTAGGGTTGAGCAAAACCCGAACTACAAAGTTTCGGGTTTGTACCGAACTTTGCGAGTTCGGGTACCCGGACCTGAACCCAGACTTTTTCACTGAACATGGTTATAACGGAAAATAACAGCATTCTTTAGACAGAATGCTAAACAAAATGGCCATGGAGGGGTTAAAAATAATAAAAAAAAACTCACCTCATCCACTTGATCGCGCAGGTCTTCTTTCTTCAGGACCTGCGAAAGGACCTGCGATGACGTCACTACGCTTGCCATGTGATGAGCGTGGTGATGTCATCGCGGGTACTTTCGCAGGTCCTGAAGAAAGAAGGCCTGCGGGATCAAGTGGATGAGGTGGGTTTTATTATTATTTTTAACCCCTCCATGGCCATTTTATTTAGCATTCTGTCTTAATAATGTTATTATTTTCCATTATAACCTTGTTATAATGGAAAATAATAAAGTGAAGTTCGGGTCCCCATTGACATTAATGGGGTCCGGGTTCGGGGTCAAGTTCGGGTCCCGAACCCGAACTTTGACCTGAAGTTCGGCCGAACCCGGCGAACCCGAACTTCCACGAGTTTGCTCATCCCTAAATAGCAATTCCTTTACTATGGAACTGCACAATCCGGAAACAGAAGCCTGAAATGTATCTAGACTTTTACAACCATTGTTTCAATGTATTTAAATATAAATGTAGCCATTTTTTTTGGATAGTCCTGAGTAAACAAATCCTATCGTTTTGTGTACACAGCTTCTATGTAGACTTATGCAGGGACAGACTGGGGAATTAAAGTTGACCAGGAAAAAAAAAATGTAAGTGGCCCCAACACAACAGAAGTAGACAGGAACCAGCAGTACCTTAGTACAGCACAAAATACTGCCCCAGCATAACCTAATACCACAGCACAAAATACTGCCCTAGCATAACCTAATACCACAGCACAAAATACTGCCACCCTGCCAGGAAGGTATCTGCAGCTGTCAGCCAGGTGCATAGCATTAATTAAGGCTGAGAGGGTGTTATGTACCTGGCCGGCTGCCTTGAAGAAGGCTTGGGCAGCCCCCTGGGCATCATCCTACTGGAAAATTTCCCTGTAGGGTCTATGGCCAATCTGTCTCTAGACATATGTGTCTTGTCATGTGTTGCCCCTCCCTTATTATTTCTAACCTACACACAATATAAGAGAGTGACACATGACTGCATGATTATACTGCCCATGGTTTCTTTGTGGTCTGTAACCATGGAGACAAAAGGTCTGCATAAGAGCTGTATACACACAATTGTAAATGCAATGAAGCAATAGAAATGGTTGCAAATGTGTATGTACACACCATTGAATTTTCTGGAATTTTCGAGGCCTTAAAATCAAAGTAAGGTCTCATTCAAGCGAACATGTGCGGCCCGTGCCCGTATTGCAGCCTCTTCAATGGGTCTGCAATCTGCAAGATACGGAGCGGTGGGGAGCTGAAGCCCATGGAAGCATTACGGAGAGCTTCCATGGGATTTCGGTCCTTGCCTCCCTACCGCAAAAAAATTTAAGATGTTCGTGCGGACTCAATGTTGCAGATCGCGGACCCATTCAAATGGGTTGGGGCATCCACAAACGGTGGGTACATGGCCGATGCCCATGCATTGCGGACCGCTATTTGGAGCACGGCCTGTTTGTGTGCATGAGCCCTAATAAGGCAGGAGTGTTAACACTGGAGATGGTGGTCTTGGTTCTTGAAGGGTACCAGAAGTAAAAGAAAAAAAATTGTTAGGCCTCTTTCACACGAGAGCGACAGATTAAGTCCGGATGCGTTCAGGGAAACTCGCACCATTTTGCAAGCAAGTTCACTCAGTTTTGTCTGCGACTGCGTTCAGTTTTTTTCCACGTGCAATGCGTTTTGATGCATTTTTCACGCGCGTGATAAAAAAACTGAAGGTTTACAAACATCTCTTAGCAACCATCAGTGAAAAACGCATCGCATCCGCACTTGCTTGCGGATGCGATGCATTTTTCACTCGGCCTCATTCACTTCTATGGGGCCAGGGCTGCGTGAAAAACGCAGAATATATAGAACATGCTGCGATTTTCACGCAACACACAAGTGATGCGTGAAAAAAAACGCTCATGTACACAGACCCATTGAAATGAATGGGTCAGGATTCAGTGCAGGCGCAACGCGTTCGCGTCACGCATTGCACTTGCGTGGAAAACTCGCTTGTCTGAAAGGGGCCTTAATTGAAAATTGTGAACCATCACTGAACCTGAGCGAGACAGACTCATACTTATGAGTAGGGCGTAGCCATGAGTGGGGCAGAAGTTGCCGTTGCATATATGATGATTGATCAATGACCACTGTAGGATTTTGCTATGATGTGTTCAAGTAGTCTTCATGAAGGCAGTGCTTCCTCCACCTTCTTCTCCTGCACTCCTCATAACAGCCATTGTGTAACTATGGATAGAGAGGAAGCCAACATTCAGGTGCACACCATCCATCATTCTCCCTACTACACAGACTAAGGCCGTGAACAAGGTCTAAGACTAGACCAAAACGTTGGCCAGTGGCTACTTTCTTGGATGGATTTACAAAAGAAATATATATAAAAAAGATATGAAATGAAATGAAAACAAGCAACTTATAAATTAATTATAGAGTGCCGTGGTTTTTTGATAAAATTTGGATGTACCCTTACCACAGAGCACCGCCCACCCTCCAACAAGGAGTGCCGCTCAACCTTCCTTCAACATTCAGGTCCAACCTTCATTAAGACATGTCATCAGTTGGGGTTCTGAGACCCCACCAAGTGCTGGATTAGGAGGCTGTGATGCACTTGTGATGCCATGCCACTTCATATTTAGACTCGTCAAAATCCTTGGGCTTTCTTGTTGACATCAACAGGGCTGCTTCCTGGAGCAAATTTCAAAGATAAGGAAAGCCGCCTAGGTGTGATGTTTTTTTCCTTAGGGAATTATAAAAAAAAATGATGTAACGTTCAACTGTCTGATCAAGTCTGAGAATATATCTCTCAGCATATTCTTATCTGATTCTCTGTTCCAAAGTCAACATGCAGAGAACAGAAACTGGAACGGAAATGGGTGAAGAGGAATGGCAAGGCTTAAAAAGAAAATAATAAAGAAGAGAATCATGTAATAATCCAGAGAACAAATATAAGCCGACAAGTTTACAAGGTGGAGGCTCGGTAAATAGAACACATTGCATTGTAATCTGGGATTCCTTTGAGGTTATGCAAATGGTGTGATATGAAGTCACCGAAAATCCCCTTTTTCGCAGACGTTAAAGTAGCTATAATACAGTTTGATGTTTCTGTTTTAAGTTTTTGTTGGTGATTTAGTCTGGGAAAGGAATGAAACGTGATGGGTGGGTCTCATATACTGTACTTGTGTAATCATATTGCAGATTTCAGTTATACAGCTTTGTAACAGGGCATCCGTAGAACTCTGTAGGACCTTCAAGTCTGTGCATTACACCGTCACCCTGCTGTAATGCTTCATTTCACCTATGGAAGCATTGTAAGGAAATTAAAAACCTGCTGACTGGTTCTACCACAGATGACAGATGATCAGACTATTTAATTCAGGGTTTTCTCCATGTAACAAGGCCAACAGAAGATGTGGCCTATTTGGGTTGCTAATGGATTTGGCTTAGGGCTAAACCAGGTAGCAAAGTCTAAGGGCAGGTTTGTTACCCTTAACCCCCGCAAGGGTCTGGAGTAGTTTCCTTTTGCAACAGCTGGTACATAGATGGAGTGTAGACGTGGCACCAAGATGGGAGGCTGGAAATGTTGTCAGAGGGTGCATGGGTCAAGACAGGTGGAGTTTAGCAGTAAGCAGTGGTCGGGCAGAGGTCTGGACAGACAGCAGACAGGTAGACATGGTCAAATATACAGTCAGGACAGAAAGAGGAAGAAACGCATTTGCACACAGCAGGAACCAAATGGTCTGATCAGAGTCAGACCCAGAGCAATAACCAGGGGATGCAGCCCTGATATTAAAGTTCTCAGTGTGGTGTGAACAAATATTTCAGTAGTTGGGAAGAGAGTTTAGCAGTTTTTACTTGAACGCAAACTCATGGGCGGGGATGGAACAGCTCAGCCAACAATCTCTTGCTTATCTCAGCTGGTGGTACAGCTCACTTAACACAATCCAGTTCTCGGATTTTCACTCTGAAGCCTCTCTTTACCGGGTGGATTCTGCTGTGCAATCATTGGCACATCGATCCTGGCAAGCTGAGGCAGTTATTCCTTCCCCCATGGGATATAATAACCCAACTTAGGCCATGCTAGTTCCATCCCACACCACTGTTGCATTACTTTATTTAACAGTACAATATAATATGATACTGCAACGTTTCAGAAATATGGCGGGTGACTTTCCCTTACTTACAACCTTCTTAAGGCTGGGGGATATTTGCATTAGGTGAGGTCAGGACGATCTAGAGTGCACTGTCCCTTTAAGAGATTAGAATCTGGTACATGCTTGACCTCCAAGCAGAACATGATGCAGGGGCAGAGTGGTGGCCGTATGTGTAATGCTGAGCATTGCTGAATGTTAGTTGGCACAGCATGACATTCCAATGGTCCAATAGCTCTTAAGGAGTGTATCCAGTGTCGGACTGGGATACCTAGGGCCCACCAGTAAAATTTATTTTGAGGGCCCACCGTACAGATACATTCAAATATAATAAATACTCTAACAAGTTTTTTGTATGAACATAGGCTGGTTGAGGTGCTCTACATTGAATATATGTATGTAGTGCAGTAAATCTACTGTGTAATGTGCCACTTGTGCAGGGGGTGGGAGACTAGGGGCCCACCTTGCTCAGGGGCCCACCAGGGAATTCCCCTGTACCCCTGAGGGCCAGTCCAAGCCTGAGAGGACCTGTATCACTTAAACTGATTTAACTTGGGGATAATCCTAAGGATGCAATCTAATTCCCCCCCCTGTCTCGTCTTCACCCGTTAACCCTTTTGCAGGGATCTGGACTTCGCTGTAGGGGAACTACCAGGCTGCTGCCTCATGGAGTAGTCTCTGTTTAAGTGACTGCTGCCCACAAAGGTCAAGAGACACCAGTGTGGAGCACCAATGGTTTAGGCAAAACTGTAGTCATGGACAGTGCTAGGTCAAGGCTGGCAGGGTATGTGCAATCTGATACACAGGCTGAGGTCAGGTTGGAAATTTCAGGGACAGTATAGGGAACTGGCAGAGGTGAAGCCAGGAAGAGAAGGGTCAAATCCGTACAGGGGGAGGCATTGCCAGCAGAAAGCAGGCCTTAGAATGGGTAAGACGACAGCATTACACCGGCGAATGTCCTTGCTGCATTTCTTACCCTCACTGATCCCCTAGCGCTGCTTTAACAACACTTAACATCCTCCACTGCTCTCCGATTTCTTGTCCCTTGCAAGAAATGCAGTAAGTTGGGTCACTTAACTCATTGTATGAGGCTAGTGACTGGCTGAACAGTCATATCCTGCCATTTCCTGTGTATGCAGCCAGGACCAGAAAGTCTAGAGCAGTGTTTCCCAACCAGTGTGCCTCCAGCTGTTGCAAAACTACAACTCCCAGCATGCCCGGACAGCCTTTGGCTGTGCGGGCATGCTGGGAGTTGTAGTTTTGCAACAGCTGGAGGCACACTGGTTGGGAAACACTGGTCTAGAGAACCGTTAAGCATCGGAACAGCAGCTCCTTTTTTTAACCCACTCTGTGCCATATATAAAAATGTTATCCTGCTGAAAATTGCAACTTCCCCCCTATGTTCAGGTTTTTGGTAACAGTTGGTGTTCAGTTAAATTTAGTTCATCCACCCATTAAATTTACATTGGGGTAGTAAAGCATTCAGTACTTTTTCCTGATAGGTCCATTTCTGTCTCAGATAATCAAGCTATGGATGATGTTTTCCAGAAGTTACTGAATTCTCTTCCTGTATAGGCGTTTCTGTCCCCATGGTCTAAGCAAAAAGTTGCCCAAATGCCAAATGATAATGATATCTTTTGATGCTCTATTTATAGACATGGTCAACAATTCGATGGCCAAAATCTTCCAAGAGATTATCACAAAGATGAGTTGCATAAAATGTTGAGTGATGTCTTTTGGGAAATGACTATGGATGGGGCTTCTTTGCATACGAGTAGCTATAATTTCCTATCTGTCAATTTGTCAATCCCAGAAGACAAAAAGCATTACACTTAAATTGTATGCAAATTAGTTCTTCTCCAGAAAGACAAAAACTATGTCGTACCTTTCAAACAAGAGATTCCCCCAAAAGGAAGATACACCCAATTCCTTCGCTTGGGAAAAGCCTTTGGTTTGGCTAGCGTGAAGTAATTCTCCAGTAATTCTTCTGGAGGAAAACTAACTTGCATACTTCTTCCAGCTGGAGTGTTTTTTTTTCGTTTTTTTTCCCGCACCATCACTGATTAGCGAACTTGACGTCTACCAACAGGATAAAATGAAGTCTTACTGTAAGTTAAACTATGGAGGTCACAGTCCAGAACCACAGCCAGCAAACTCTAAACTGCTATCGATCTTTCTACACCACACTGGTTAGTACAATCTTAAACTACCCCTAGGTGTTTACTAGAGCCCGCCATGAGGCCAGATGAACTTGGCTACTAGGGAGCCAGGTTACAGCTAGGAGACAGTTAGAGCCAGCTCACAGGTAGGAGACCATACAGAATGACCAAAAGAGAAACAGAACAGCAGTCAGCTAGCCAGGGTCAAAATTAGGAGAGTCAGTAGAAGCTAAATCAGCATACAAGAGATTAAATCAGGAACCAAGCCAAAGTCAGTACAAGGAGGAAACCTAAGAAATAGGGGGCTAGAACTAAGCACAGATGGACAAACAGGAGGCACATATGAAATCACAGGCGCTGACCAAGGGGCAGTGTCTGATTTAAATCCCCCACCTAGCCCTCTAATTGGACACCGAGCCAGAGGCCTGATTGGCTTAATGCACCATCTGTCTGATAGGTTGAAAAGCCAGGGCTTGGCTGGTTGGCATGGCATTTGTCCAGGAACGGCTGTGTGACTGGCATATGTGCTGCTACTGATCTCTCCCAGCACCGCTGCATGGAGGGACTGCTGGGCAGAGAGACAGACATGGCGGGATCATGACCAGGTAAGTACATGTTGCTTACTGGATTTTTTGCCAAAATAGTCTCCATATGCCGTGATCCAGTAGACCACAGATAGTGATCGGGGTTGGCATATTCTTGGTATGTGAATTCTTATTGTGTTCTTCTGTTCCATACTGTTATATTTTGTAAGTTGAATCAGAGGGTTTAATCCAGTCCCTTAGCTACTGTTGCCAAAGGAAAGGACTGAGCTCAAGTCCTTGAGCTTGGCTTCTTCTCTGTTACTTCAGGAGTCAGTGTGAGTTGGTTGGTGTGTGCAATCTGAGCAGCATCCGCAGTCCAGCAAGCAGACCAAGTTTGGGAGACCTAGGGAGAAGTCCAGGAAAACACCAAAGATGGATTATAAATAAGAAAGTTGAGCAGCCAAAAAGGAAGGAGTGTATGCATCTGTCTGTGGCGGTACCACATGCATAAGGCTACTGGACTGCACAGAAGGCTTGTGTCCCCCAGTCATAACAATGTGACAGATTGCTAATGCTGATTTGGCTTCTGCACCGCAAAGAGGGAATTGCAGACATTCCATTAGGAATTGCACCCCTTGGCCGGGTTGCTAAGCGTAGTATGTAAGAGAGTACATCTCTAAAGGAAACTCCAGAACCTTTTGTGACTTTGGTGGAACTATTTAAGACTTGTGCCTCCATCTTGTGGAAGATTGTATGAACGTTTGCCCTTTAGTAAAGACTTCATGTTAATCTGCACTTTTGCCTCTCTGGTCTTTTGTCTTTTGCACTGCACCATCAAGGGCACCTTACCATCAATCAGGCAGGAGACTCCAAGAAGGGTGTTCCCCAGGGAAAAGCAACTACTTGGTGTGTCCTCTCCCCCCGAGAGTGGAGAGTGAGAGAGAAGAACACTGTGTATACCCCCAACAATACTACCACTCCCATTCTCCCCTCCGAGTTGTTGCACATGCACCACTTCAATGAGAACGAGTACCCTCCTATGAAAATTGTGACCATTTACATGAGCTAAGCTATATACAAGGTTAAAAAGTAAGCAGCACCATCTAATATGGCAAATTATGGGATTTTTTTTGCTATTACATCTCCTTTCAAACGAATAGACCTGAATTGCAATATAGCCAATGGACAGAAGGGGCACTATTTCTGGGAAAAAAGACCCCTTTTCTTATCCTTTATAACCCCTTTAAGACATGTAAGTATGTAGCGGGAGTTCCGTGACAGTAACTCTGTTCTCTCTGAAGACATCCAGCCTCTCTGTGGTGTGGCACAGCTTTATATCCCCAATTAAGGAACATTTTGTGCAGATAATTTCTGTAAAACCCCAATACGACTCGTTATTACATTTAATAAACCTCAGAGAATCCAAATATATGTCGATGATTCATTTTCTAAACTCTAGTTCCATAACATAAGCCGGTTCTTTCCCTGCTATTATGTTATTTCAAGATATAAACTCCTGGGTCTCATAAACTAATAACAGTAAGTATTAAATAGCCAACAGATGTAATACCTCAAAATAATAGTACGCTATAATCATTTTCTCTTGGCAGGCTTTTTTTTTTTCATTCTGAAGAATGTGTGACAATTCCCTGTCTCTTAAATCCATAGTCAAATATATTTAATAAAAAAACTTAAAAAAATAAGCTAAAAAATAAAATGGAAGCTCTCGTACCCTTGGTCTCTCTTTTATCCCAGCCCTGGGGAGTTTATCTTTGATCTCCACTGTAAGTCGTCTTTTTACATGAGCCAGTTCATTGCTGGATGCCTTCTTAACAAATAGAACATTTATTAAAAATTGTCCAGCAATTGTCTTTCTTCGAATAACACGGGATTATAAAATACTCCGACGGGTCGACTGCATATTCTTAATGCTCTGGAAGACATTCCTCCTTTGTATTATTCAGAGTCTGCTGTACTAGGCCAACAATGACTCAGTCTTTTCTTTCGAGTCTTTCCAAATCTCTCATCTCTTTGGTAGCCCTATTTTTCGAGGTGTTGCACATCAGATGTAGGGCACTCTACCAATGTTCTAGCTTGCATGGGCGAAAAAAATAATACATACATTTCCTTTTTGTCTACTGTACTGTTACATTTCTGGAGCGCATGGAGTCGAAAAGAGGAAGAAGGACTAGAAGATAGTGATGGACGAACATCGGCCGGGATGGTTCGCGAACGCGCGTTCGAGATCAAATGTTCACGAACCACTCGTTCGCGGCGGGCCCCATTGACTTTAATGGCAGGCGAACAAAAAATATGTATTTTAATCAGGGGCCATTTTTATGCATCTTAAAGGGAAACTCTCAAAAATGAGCCCTGCTGGAGCAAAGAATTTTTTTTATTTTAGGCCACGGGAGTTTGGGCCCCAAACATCAGGCATTCACCGGACAGAAAAGAACAAGTGATTATGTACCTGGAGGTATATTAGACGGTCAGTGGATAACAATTTTGCTGTAGGCCAATACAGGCCCCAAAAATTAGGCATTCAACTGACAGAAAAGAACTAGTGATTATGTGTCTGGAGGTACATTAGGAGGTCACTGGATACAAATTTTACTGTAGGCCACTGGAGTACAGGCCCCAAAAATTTGTCATTCACCTGACAGAAAAGGCCTTTTATGGCGCTGTATATACATAAGACAAGGACCATTCTTTGTTCTGCCTGGTGGCGGATGTGTGTTGGCTGACATGAGAAAATTCAATTAGGTACACGTGGTCGTCACAGGTGTTGAATTCTTCCGAGATCCATGCCATATTAATTTTTAGAAATGTGAGGTAGTCCACACTGTCGTGAGTTAGGCGAGTGCGCTTATCGGTCACGATCCCCCCCTGCTGCGCTGAACGTCCTTTCGGACAGGACACTCGACGAGGGGCAAGCCAAGAGTTCCATGACAAATTATGCCAGCTCTGGCCACAGGTCAAGCCTGAACACCCAGTAGTCCAGGGGTTCCTCGCTTTAAAGAGTGTCCGCATCGGCTGTTAACCCAATGTAGTCGGACACCTGTCGGTCTAAGCGTTCCCTGAGGCTGGATCCAGAGGGCGGCTCTCGATGGGTTGGCTGCAAGAATGATCTCATATTTGAAGTGACCAACACATCTTCAAACCTTCCACTTCTTGCAGGCGCGGTAGGATTGGTTTCGCTATGGGTGGAAATTCCTCTGCCAGTGCCCGCAACAGCAGAATGCAGCCTCTCTCGCAGCAAGGCCTGGAAATGCTGCACTCTGACAACCCTCTGTGATGCTGGTAACATGTCCGCCATTTTGTGTTTGTACCGGGGGTCTAAGTACGTTGCCACCCAGTACTGGTCCTTGCCCTTTATGCTTTTTATACGGGGGGCCCTCTTTGAACACTGGAGCATAAAGGCCCCCATTTGCACTAAATTGAAAGTGGTGGAGCGCCCTGGCTACTGCTCATCACCCAGGAGAATGTCGTCCTTGGTCTCCTGCCCCCAGCCACGGACAACACCAGGGATCCCCGAAAAGTTTAAAGTCCCCCTCAAAGCCTGCTCTTCTTGCTCCTCCTCCTCCTCCTCCCCCCAGCCACCATCCTCCTCTGACTCTTATTCAGACTCCTGCTGACTTGTTTCAGATTGAGTAGCCCCCCTGGGAATTCATTCAGCATTTTGACTTCCTCATCTTTCAGCTCCTGCTCCTCGAAGGCTTGATTAATAACACAATGCAATGCACGCTCCAGAAAGAAGGCGTAAGGTACGATGTCACTGATGGTGCCCTGGCTGCAACTGACCAGTTTGGTGATCTCATCAAATGGGCACAGAGATCTGCATGCATCACGCATGAGCAGTCACTGGCGCGGTGAAAAGAAACCAAGCTCCCCAGAACCTATCCTGCTCATACAGGTAGTCGTTAACGGCACGTTTCTGCTGGAGCAACCTATCAAGCATATACAAGGTGGAGTTCCAGCGCGTCGGGCTGTCACAAATCAGACGTCTGACGGGCAGGTGGTGTCGCTGCTGAACGTCAACAAGGCGGGCCACGGCCGTGTAAGATCTTCTAAAATGGCCAGAGATTTTCCTGGCTTGCCGCAAGACTTCCTGGACCCTGGGGTATTTGGCAAATAATCTCTGCACGACTAAGTTCAGGATGTGTGCCATGCACGGCACGTTTGTCATTTTGCCCTGTTTCAACGCGCTCAGCAGATTGGCACCGTTGTCGCACACCACTTTTCCAACTGTCAAATTGAGCGGGGTAAGCCACTGATCGGCCCGTGACAGCAGAGCTAAGAGCAGTGCAGGACCGGTGTGGCTCTTGGCTTCCAGGCACAACAGCCGCGGCACAGCATGGCAATCTCTCACCTGGCACATCGAATAGGTTCTGGGGAGCTTGGGGGGGGTGCAGTGGAAGAGGCAGTAGCAATGGAAAATGAGGAGTCCGCCGAGGAGGAGACGGAGGATGGAGTAGGAGGAGGTGAAGAAGAGGCAGGCCTGCACGCAATCCGTGGCGGTAACACCAAATCTACACGGGTGCCACGGGTTACATGATTGACGGCCGTCAGAAGGTTCACCCAGTGGGCAGTAAAAGTTATGTACCTTCCCTGCCCCAGGGGCGGACATATTGTCTGTGCAGCTGGTTCAGCTGCACAGGGGCCCAGAGAGGGAGGGGGACCCTTCCCACCGCCAGCTGAGGTGTTTTTTATTTTATAATTTTTTCCCTTCCTTCCTCTGCCAGAGTAACCTGGGCACCTTGGGGTGGAGGTCGGGAGTTGGGGCGTTTGGGGTGGGGGGGGGGGCTGATCAGGACTTACTGTTAATCTGCTGCTATGTCTGCCTATACTCCATAGTTGAAGGACCTGTGATGACATCATAGTCATGTGACCTTTTCATCACTGGAAGTGGTGGTAGGACCTGTGATGAGGTCACCATCATGTGACCAGTGCAGAAAGAGGCAGCGCTCAGCAGTGGAGACCTGTGATGCCATGGAATGAATGTAAGTGCCAGAGAAATGCTGGAAGTTGTGGTTCTCCCCATTATACCTCCTCCCGGCTTAGTGGGAGAGAAATATGTTATTTAACTGGGACTGTATGTTAGAAGGGCTGAAGGGAGGTGATGGCTGTTACTTACATGGGACTGTATGTTACAGAAGATTGGGGGGAGATGACTGGTGTTATTTACATGGGACTGGATATTATAGAGGACTGGAGGGTAAGGAGTGATGTTATTTACATGGGACCATGTGTTGGAGGGGCTGAAGGAGGGGATTTATTTACATGGGACTGTATGTTATAGAAGACTGTAAGGAAGAGAGGTTGTTTACATGGGACTGTATCATATAGAAGACTGGTGGGAGAGGACTGGTGTTATTTACATGGGACTATATCATATAGAAGACTGGAGGGAGAGGAGTGATGTTATTTACATAGGACTATTGTATAGAAGACTGGAGGGAGAGGAGTGATGTTATTTACATAGGACTATTGTATAGAAGACTAGAGGGAGAGGAGTGATGTTATTTACATAGGACTGTATTGTATAGAAGACTGGAGGGAGAGGACAGGCATTATAATGTATGGGGGCACTACAGAGAAGATTATAACTCTAGGGGGTACGGCAGGGGTTATAATTACAGGGGGCACTGCAGGGAACATTATCAATACTGTGAGCAGTGATGGTGGCATTCAGGGGCGGGCTGGGTCGGGGGGCAGGGAGGCAATTGCCCCCCCAGGCCGCCCTAAAAAAAAACGGCCGCTGGGCCGTCTTTAACAAACGCCCGTCTTTAACAAAAAAATGTTTATTTTTTATTTTTTATTCCTCAGGGCCGCACCGCGGATCACCACAGGCGGTGCGGCCCTGGATGTAATTAAGGCGGGCAGCAGTGGCGGCAGGCAGTAGGAGATGAGCGCTTCCATTGTGGAAGCGCTCATCTCCATATTCATCTGTATTGCCGTCCTCAGGACAGCGATACAGATGGCTGTGCTGTGGGGCAGGGGAGGGAGAGGCATGTCCCTCCCCTGTTCTTCTGATAGGCCGCAGGCACTAATGCCTGCAGCCTATCAGAGGCCGGCTCAGGCAGCGCAATGACGTCATTATCATCGCGCCGCCTGAGTCGGGAAGCACACAGAAGGGACACAGGCTGGAAGAGGCCTGCATCGCTGCTGATGGAGGTAAGTATTAGTGTTTTGGTTTTTTTTCTTTGCGGGGGGAGCTGGCACTATGGCTATGGAGGAGTTGGCACTATGGGGGGGAGCTGGCACTATGGGGGGGAGCTGGCACTATGGCTATGAGGGAGCTGGCACTATGGCTATGGGGGAGTTGGCACTATGGGGGGGCTGGCACTATGGGGGCTTGCACTATAGGGGGAGCTGGCACTATAGGGGGAGCTGGCACTATGGGGGAGCTGGCACTATGCGGTAGGGGCTGGCACTATAAGGAGGCTGACACTATTGGGGGACTGACACTATGGGGGGGCTGACACTATGGGGGGGGGCTGGCACTATGGGGGGGGCTGACACTATGGGGGGGGCTGGCACTATGGGGGAGCTGGCACTATGGAGGGAGCTGGCACTATGGGGGGGCTGGCACTATGGGGGAGCTGGCACTATGGGGTAGGGGCTGGCACTATAAGGGGGCTGACACTATTGGGGGACTGACACAATGGGGGGGCTGGCAATATGGGGGGGCTGGCACTATAGGGGGGAGCTGGCACTATGGGGGGGAGCTGGCACTATGGGGGGGAGCTGGCACTATGGGGGGAGCTGGCACTATGGGGAAGCTGGCACCATGGGGGGGCTGGCACTATGGGGGGCTGACACTATGGGGGGACTGGCACTATGGGGGCATTTCTTACTGGCACATTATGGGGGGCACCATGGGGGAGAGGAGCACTATGGGGGTATCTGGGGGCTCTAAAGGGGCTTTTTTATTTATTGGCACATTATGGGGGGCACTATAGGGGAGAGCGGGGGCTCTAAAGGAGCCTTTTGTATTGGCACATTATGGGGGGCACTATGGCATTTGGTGGCACTAAGGGAGCATTTTTTACTGGCACATTATGGGAGGCACTATAGGGGAGAGCGGCACTATGGGGCATTATTTGGGGGCACTATGGGGGAGTGGAGCACTATTGGGGCATATGGTGGCACTAAGAAGGGGCATTTTTTTACTGGCATATTATAGGGGACACTATGGGGAAGGGGGAGAGGAGCACTATGAGGGCATTTACTGGGGCACTATATAGGGGTATTTTATACTGGCATACATTATGGGGACATTAGCTTAACTGCGGGTACTAAGTGGGGGTATTTCATGTACTGTCATATTATAGGGAGAATTATTACTACTAGGGGGTATTATGGGGATCTTTACTACTACTGGGGGGCTATGAGGAACATGATTACTAGGGCAATATAGGGGCAATATTACTACTAAGTGTGCTCTGGCAGAGAATTATTTCTATTGGTGGGATTTTGGGGAGCACTGTTACTTTGGGGGCACCCTGGCATAGTATCAGCTTAGCACAATTATTTTTGGGGGACATTATCTTTATACTATTAGTGTCTGGGTGCAGTTATTTTTTAGAGTACTGTGTGCCAATAATTGTTTAAGGGGTCACTATCTGTGTGGTAGCAGTATTTCCAGGGGGACTGTATTTGCAGTATAGTATTGGGGGCACAGCGGGCACAGTATTGGCGGCACTTTCTGTGTGGTAGTAGTATTTCCAGGGGGACTGTTTCTGCAGTATAGTATTGGGGGTGGCAGGAAAGGGTGTTCAGAAGATGTGAAGATGATGGAAATGTGGGAACCTAATGTCTGTTTGTCAATCCCTGCAGAGACGGGAAATGGCAGAAAAATCATCATGGCGGTCTGGTCTGAATGGAGAAGATAAAGAATAAGAACGTCTACAACAAAGGTGACATCACTGGATGTAAGAGGTATGTGGCGCTATGTAGGAGAGGAGATGCTCCGGCTCCTCCTCCTGCCATTTGCAGAAGGAGGATTCAGAGCTGGGTGAGGACGGCCAAAGGGGGGCAGCAGGCCACGGGCGGGTGGCAGATGGTGGGGGGAACAGCAAGCCTTGAGCAGGATCTGGGGAGGGAGGAGAGCGGAGGAGCTTCCTGGCTGTAGCCTGCTGTTTATTGTATAATGTGAAGCAGGCAGTGCAGCCAGGACTGGCCTCCCCTCTCCGTATGATGTGTAGAGACAGGCCTCAACAATAGGATTTCAGCTGTACAGTGTTTGTTGGGAGTGGCCTATTATATGTAGGAGGGACTTTTAATAATGGGCGTGGCTAAAAGGGCCACTTGACTGGATTTGCCCACCAGGACTAAGGCTGCCAGCCCTCCCCTGGCGGCATTACTACTGAGGGCTCCATAGGAGTGCCTTATAGATTGACCTTATTTCTATTAGGGGTGCCTTATTAATCCTGAGGGCACTGTAGGGGTACTATTCCGCCTAGCAGTGTTCCCGGGGACGTCACCGGCACTAATGAACGGGCTTTAGCGCTGTAAACAAAACAGCCCTTGCCCTACTCTTTACAATGCAGGCCAAGGGAGAGCATCAGAGTATGAAATGTCAGAGGGGCTGAGTGGGGGCAGAAGGGGATATGTCCGGGGTCAGCTCTGAACCCGGACAACTGCTTTAAAGGGCATCTGTCAGCAGTTCTGTATGACACTGGTTGACCCGGTTACATGTGAGCTCAGCAGCTTAAGACATCTGTGTTGGTCCCATGTTCATATGTGCCCGCATTGCTGAGAAAAATTATGTTTTAATTTATGCAAATTAGCCTGTAGGAGCAACGGGGGCGTTGCCATTACACCTAGAGGCTCTGATTTCTTTGCAACTGCTGCTCCCTGTCTAATTTGACAGGGCCTGTCAGTGAAAAGGTCATCACAACTAGCCGTGTCAAAGTGCAGTTTGCATATAATAAAACATTTTTCTAAGCAATGAGGGCACATATCTGGACATAAGTACTGTGAAGGGGCACATATCTGGACATACTACTGTGAGGCGGGCACATATCTGGACATAGCTACTGTGAGGGGGCACATATCTGGACAAAGCTACTGTGAGGGGGCACATATCTGGACATAACTACTATAAGGGGGCACATATCTGAACATAACGACTGTGCAGGGGGCACATATTTGGGCATAACTACTGTGAAATGGGCACAGATCTGGGCATAACTGCTGTAAAGTGGGCATCTCTGGGCATAGCTACTGTGAAGGGGGCACAGTGTAGGCATTACTACTATGTACTGGCACAAAAGGGGGAATAATTACTATGTGGGGGCATTAAGGGGACTGGTTGTGTATAGTTATGCTTTGGGCAGAGGCGTGACCTAGTATGAAAAAAAAATACTATATATATATATATACATACTGTAAACATATTGATCCATATTCACAAGATGTTTTTTATTTGCAGGTATATATTTATATTTGTATGTGTGGTTTGGGGGGGGAAGGGGGGCGCCCGGTACATTCCTTGCACAGGGGCCCTCTGCTGTCTGTGTCCGCCCCTGCCCTGCCCGTGTTTGCTAGACCTCGTGTCTGTGGTCAGATGTATCTTGACACCGACATTGTGTGCCAGAGATATATTCAATTGCAGCTGAACGTGGCCATATAGTTCTGGGATGCCCCTTCTGGGAGAAATATTTCCTTCCTCGGACCTTCCATTGCGGTGTGCCAATGGCGACATATTTTCTAAAAGTCTCCGAGTCCACCAGTTTATATGGCAGTAGTTGGCAGCCTAGCAATTCCGACAAGCCAGCGGTCAACCGTTGGGCAAGAGGGTTACCCGACGTCAAATTTTTTACGCGCCAGATGAACGCGACTACGGCACAATGTAAGGTGGAGTGGAGGACAAATGGGAGGAGAAGGAGAAGAGGCAGGACGTGGAGCACCGGGAGTGTGGCTTTGTGGATTCTGAAGGCATTGCTCCCACTGGGCTCGGTGATGGGAGGCCAGGTGCCTTCTTAAGGTGGTGGTCCCTAGGCCTAGGTGAGTGTTGGGCTTACCACGACTTATGCGTTGACAGCACAGGCTGCCGATGGCAACACTATTGTCAACAGTTGACACGTTAAAAAAAAGCCCACACTGCGCAGCCATGTGCCGGCGTCCTGGGAGCACAAGATGTGACCGTGCATGGTGGATGGCTCGCTCCAGATACATTTGCAGTCTGCTTTTTGCCTCCTGTGCACTGCGAGTTCTGCCTGCTTCTCCTCCTCCTCCTCCCTATCTGCTGCTCCGTCTCTCCCTCTGAACTTTCCTCCTCTTCCTCTCTTGTGGGCACCCACGTGACGTCCATCGACACGTCATCATCGTCACCTTCACAACCACTGACATTAGAGATCTCGGAGTAGGCAGCAACAGCGGGGACCACCCTCCTTGGGCTGATTTGGGTACTGTCATCAGACCGCTGGGTGGCGGCCGTTGCTACCTCCTCTTCCTCATCCGATGCCAAGAATGTCTGCGCATTGGTAAGGTCTGGGAATGGATGGGAAAATAATTCCTCTGACTCGAGTGGAGGGGCTATGGTGGTGGTGTCTTTGGGGGTGCACACAGAGTGAGGAGGGTGCAGATACAGAGGATGAGGAGGATGCAGAAGCGGAAGGCTGAGGAGTGACTTACTCAACCAACTCTGGTGCGTCCTTTGACGTAATCGCACGCACATTCTCCAACTTCCCACTCAGGCTCCAGCCTGGTGCACCTGCCCGACCCTTACTACCCCTGTCGAATGGCCTGCCTCTTCCTCTGCCTTTCTTTTAAAGAGCAGTATTTGTGGAAGCAGGTATATCGCAGGCCTCAATCAGTATTTCGTGGAAGCTGGTTTATTGCACCTCTCAATCAGTATTTTGTGGAAGCAGGTATATCGCACCCCTCAATCAGTATTTTGTGGAAACAGGTATATAGAACACCTGAATCAATATTTGGTGGAAGCAGGTATATTGAACCCCTCAATCAGTATTTTGTGTAAGCAGGTATATCAAACCCCTCAATCAGTATTTTGTGGAAACAGGTATAGAGAACACCTGAATCAATAATTGGTGAAAGCAGGTAATTAGCACCTCACAATCTGTATTTTGTGGAAGCAGGTATATCAAACCCGTTAATCAGTATTTTGTGGAAGCAGGTATATAGAACCCTTTAATCAGTATATTTTAGAAGCAGGTATATCGCACCCCTCAATCAGTATTTTGTGGAAGCAGGTATATAAAACCCCTTAATCAGTATTTTGTAGAAGCAGGTATATCCCAACCCTCAATCAGTATTTTGTGAAAACAGGCATATAGAACACCTAAATCAATGTTTGGTGGTATATCGCACCCCTCAATCAGTATTTTGTGGAAGCAGGTATATCAAACCCCTTAATCAGTATTTTGTGGAAGCAGGTATATCGCGCCCCTCAATCTGTATTTTGTGGAAGCGAGTATATCCAACTCCTTAATCAGTATTCTGTGGAAGAAGGTATATCGCAACCCCCAATTTGTATTTTGTGGAAGTAGGTATATAGAACCCCTTAATCAGTATTTTGTAGAAGCAAGTATATCGCACACCTCAATCAGTATTTTGTGGAAACTGGTATATAGAACCCCTGAATTAATATTTGGTATAAGCAGGTATATCGCACCCCTCAATCAGTATTTTGTGGAAGCTAGTGTATCGCAGGCCTCAATAAATATTTGGTGGAAGCAGGAATATCGCACCCCTCAATCAGTATTTTTTGGAAGCTGGTGTATCGCAGGCCTCAATCTAAATTTGGTGTAAGCAAGTATATTGCACCCCTTAATCAGTATTTGGTGGAAGCAGGTATATAGAACCACTTAATCAGTATTTTGTAGAAGCAGGTATATCGCACCCCTCAATCAGTCTTTTGTGGAAGCAGGTATATCAAACTCCTTAATCAGTATTTTGTGGAAGCAGGTATATCGCACCCCTCAATCAGTATTTTGTGGAAACAGGTATATAGAACACCTGAATCAATATTTGGTGGAAGCAGGTATATCACACCCCTCAATCTGTATTTTGTGGAAGCAGGTATATCAAACCCCTTAATCCGTATTTTGTGGAAGCAGGTATATCGCACCCCTCAATCAGTATTTTGTAGAAGAAGGTATATCACACTCCTCAATCAGTATTTTGTAGAGACAGGTATATAGAACCCCGCAATTAATATTTGGCTGAAGCAGGTATATCGCACTTCTCAATCAGTATTTTGTGGAAGCCGGTGTATTGTAGGCCTCAATCAATATTTGGTGAAAGCAGGTATATTGCACCCCTCAATCAGTATTTTGTAGAAGCAGGTATATAGAACCCCTTAATCTGTATTTTATAGAAGCAAGTATATCGCACGCCTCAATAAGTATTTTGTGGAAACAGGTAAATAGAACCCCTGAATCAATATTTGGTGGAAGCAGGTATATCGCACCTTTCAATCAGCTTTTTTTGGGGCAACAGGTATATCACACCCGTTGCAAATACTGTTAGTTGTTCCAATAATGCTTGTCCCTCTATATACCTGCGGTATCACAGCAGAACCGCACACAACTGCTGCACAATACAACTGCACTATAATATTCTTTCTATGTTAGAAAGCATATTATAAGTATATTACACCCCTCAGTATATCACACCTATCGATGGCACCCCTATACCAGTCCTTAAAAGGACTTTTGTGGCCCTATTAGCTAGCGTTTGGTGTCCCTTATAGTCTTTCCCTGCTCCACAAAGCAACCTTTCCCTACACTGGCAAAACACAGAATGTAAAATGGCTGCCAGATCGGGTTCTGTTATAGGGTGGGGATGTGTCCATGTGCTAAAATGTCTCGATTAGCTGTCCTGTCCCACCTGATGGATGTGTCATGGGTCAAAGTTCAGCGCAATGCAAAAGAATATGGCGCATGCGAACAGAAATGAGTATTTGCTGGAAGCTGGTAAATCAAACCCCTTAATCAATATTTGGCGGAAGCCAGTGTATCGCAGGCCTCAATCAATATTTGGTGGAAGCCGATATATCAATACCCTCTATCAGTATTTTGTGGAAACAGGTATATAGAACCTAATAATGAGTATTTGCTGGATGCTGGTATATTAAACCCCTTAATCAATATTTGGTGGAAGCCGGTGTATCGCAGGCCTCAATCAATATTTGGTGGAAGCCGGTGTATCGCAGGCCTCAATCAATATTTGGTGGAAGCCGGTATATCAATACCCTGTATCAGTATTTTGTGGAAACAGGTATATCGCACCCCATAATCAGTTTGTCCCTCTATCTAGCTGCGGTATCTCAGCAGAACTGCAGACAACTGCTGCACAGTACAAATGCACTATAATATACTTTCTATGTTAGAAGGTATATTATAGGTACACTATATCACACCCCTCAATCAGATTTTTTTTTGGGGGGCAACACGTACCTCACACCAGTTGCAATTACTTGTTCCAATAGCGTTTGTCCCTCTATCTAGCTGTGGTATTTCAGCAGAACCGCACACAACTGCTGCACAATACAAATGCACTATAATATACTTTCTATGTTAGAAGGTATATCACACCTCTCAATCAGATTTTTTTTGGGGGGGCAAACAGGTATATAACAACAGTTGCAATTAGTTACTCTAATAGCGTTTGTCCCTCTATATACCTGCGGTATCACAGCAGAACCGCACACAACTGTTGCACAATACAAATGCACTATAAAATACTTTCTATGTTAGAAAGTATATTATAAGTATATCACACCACTCAGTATGTCACACCTATCTATAGCACACCTATACCAGTCCCTAAAAGGACTTTTGTGGCCCTATTAGCTAGCGATTGGGGTCCCTAACAGTCTGTCCCTGCTCCACAAAGCAACCGTTCCCTACACTGGCAAAACACAGAATGTAAAATGGCTGCCAGATCGGGTTCTGTTATAGGGTGGGGGTGTGTCCATGTGCTGAAACGTCTCAATTGGCTGTGCTGTCCCACCTGATGGATGTGTCATGGGTCAAAGTTCGGCACTATTCAAAAAAATATGGCGCGTGCGAATATCGCCATATGTCTGCATGTTCGGCGAATCGCGAACGAGCAAAGTTCACTGCGAAACGACCGCCAGGTAAACCGCAAGGCCATCTCTAGCAGCCATTAATATATATGGCAATCATATTCATGTCAAGGGTGTCCATAGCCTTTAATACAGCTTTATTTGCGGTACCTAGACAGTTTGCAGGGGGAAGGCAGCAGCATCCCGGACACACAGATCTAGCATGTATTAAGAGAAGGGACACATCCACGTGAGAAACGTCTCTACTGTAACTAGGAACAGGTTGGAAACTTTTTATCAAGCAAGGCCAACACTAATACATAATCATTTTTCTTCATGTCAAAGGTGCCCATAGCCTTTAATACAGCTTTATTTGTCAAATCCAGAAAACCCCTTTAATCTGTTTTATGAATGTTCATGAATTTATTTTCTCTCTCTCCCACAGAACTTAGATCCAATCATGGTTTATTTCTGGGCTCCAAATCCCATCTCGCTTTTTATCTTGACACCCGTTTCTTATCTCAGAGAGAACACACAGGTTCCTGAGCTCTTGTTCTAACGTAATCCATATGAATTTTATGAGCTTTATCAAACTTTTAAAGCTGCATAGTTGTCATATCCCCTGCATAAACATTGAACACAAAACTTTAGAAACTGTCCAGACCGGAAAAAAAATTGCAAAATGAGTTCACCACCCAAGAAAACGGGAAAGTCAGTGCAACTGTACTTAGAATTGGCAGCATCACAACAGAGATACGCTACTAGTTTAATATTTATAATGAGGCATGAAATCATTTCGGATTGAGCAACCTGTTGCGGCCACCCAGCTCTATTGAACCTGAAACCATGAATAATAACAAACTTCTCCAGAACTCTACGATTGATGTTCTTTAAAAAATAACCATCTCACTGTGTCTCTATTCTCTATTTTATTTTATTTTTTCCAGAAAATTTTTGATATTTTTTTACCGGTGATGTGAATAGATATCAGCTTAAGACCACCCAGAGAGATCTCTCCTATGAAGCTTTTTTATGGATTTCTCTGCACTTGATTAGGATCCTTCAGAGTAATTCTATGCATTTTTTTCTCCGTCACTTTGCACAACACAGCCTGCATTTCTCTAAAGGTCATTACGTGGAATACTTAGAAGGGAAGCAAATGGAAATTCAGGAATACATTGATCTTTGTAATTGCACATAATTACATTAATGAGAGTTTAGTGGTGTAAAGTGCACCAGAGTGTGGCGAAGATAACATCTTATGGTTTCTTTGGATGGGGTGGAAATAAAGAAAACGAAGGCACATAAATTCTCTTTGTCATGGTACACATATTTCACTGTATAATATATTATCCAGTATGTACAGTCGTGGCCAAAAGTTTTGAGAATGACAAAAATATTGGAAATTGGAAAAGTTGCTGCTTAAGTTTTTATAATAGCAATTTGCATATACTCCAGAATGTTATGAAGAGTGATCAGATGAATTGCATAGTCCTTCTTTGCCATGAAAATTAACTTAATACCAAAAAAACCTTTCCACTGCATTTCATTGCTGTCATTAAAGGACCTGCTGAGATCATTTCAGTAATCGTCTTGTTAACTCAGGTGAGAATGTTGACGAGCACAAGGCTGGAGATCATTATGTCAGGCTGATTGGGTTAAAATGGCAGACTTGACATGTTAAAAGGAGGGTGATGCTTGAAATCATTGTTCTTCCATTGTTAACCATGGTGACCTGCAAAGAAACGCGTGCAGCCATCATTGCGTTGCATAAAAATGGCTTCACAGGCAAGGATATTGTGGCTACTAAGATTGCACCTCAATCAACAATTTATAGGATCATCAAGAACTTCAAGGAAAGAGGTTCAATTCTTGTTAAGAAGGCTTCAGGGCGTCCAAGAAAGTCCAGCAAGCGCCAGGATCGTCTCCTAAAGAGGATTCAGCTGCGGGATCGGAGTGCCACCAGTGCAGAGCTTGCTCAGGAATAGCAGCAGGCAGGTGTGAGCACATCTGCACGCACAGTGAGGCGAAGACTTTTGGAAGATGGCCTGGTGTCAAGAAGGGCAGCAAAGAAGCCACTTTTCTCCAAAAAAAACATCAGGGACAGATTGATCTTCTGCAGAAAGTATGGTGAATGGACTGCTGAGGACTGGGGCACTGTCATATTCTCCGATGAAGCCTCTTTCCGATTGTTTGGGACATCTGGAAAAAGGCTTGTCCGGAGAAGAAAAGGTGAGCGCTACCATCAGTCCTGTGTCATGCCAACAGTAAAGCATCCTGAGACCATTCATGTGTGGGGTTGCTTCTCATCCAAGGGAGTGGGCTCACTCACAATTTTGCCCAAAAACACAGCCATGAATAAAGAATGGTACCAAAACACCCTCCAACAGCAACTTCTTCCAACAATCCAACAACAGTTTGGTGAAGAACAATGCATTTTCCAGCACGATGGAGCACCGTGCCATAAGGCAAAAGTGATAACTAAGTGGCTCGGGGACCAAAACGTTGACATTTTGGGTCCATGGCCTGGAAACTCCCCAGATCTTAATCCCATTGAGAACTTGTGGTCAATTCTCAAGAGGCGGGTGGAAAACAAAAACCCACTAATTCTTACAAACCCCAAGAAGTGATTATGAAAGAATGGGTTGCTATCAGTCAGGAATTGGCCCAGAAGTTGATTGAGAGCATGCCCAGTCGAATTGCAGAGGTCCTGAAAAAGAAGGGCCAACACTGCAAATACTGACTCTTTGCATAAATGTCATGTAATTGTCGATAAAAGCCTTTGAAACGTATGAAGTGCGTGTAATTATATTTCACTACATCACAGAAACAACTGAAACAAAGATCTAAAAGCAGTTTAGCAGTAAACTTTGTGAAAACTAATATTTTTGTCGTTCTCAAAACTTTTGGCCACGACTGTATACTGGAAGGGACACATCCACATAAAAAAAAAAAAAAACAGAAGCAGGTTGTAAACTGAATATCAAACAAGGCAACTCCTAATATATAATGTAGCAATCATCTTCATGTCAAGGGTGTCCATCGCCTTTAATACAACTTTATTTGCGGTACCCAGACAGTTTGCAGGGGGAAGGCAGCAGCATCCTGAACACACAGATCTAGCATGTATTACAGGATGGGACACATCTACATAAGAAATATCTGTACTGCAACTAAGAAAATGTTGGAACCTGAATTATTATTTATTATTAAAGCGCCATTCATTCCATGGCGCTGCACATAAGCTAAGGAGTATACATTAGTGTTGGGCGAGAATGCTCAGCCGAACACTAATTTTACTTGAGCATCGCGATGCTCGGCACATCGCGGTGTTCCGCCGAATACCGCGTGTGCTTGGGCGCAATGCTACACAGCCAATAAATGTGCAGGTAAGTACTGCCATTCACTGTAATGCCGTAGCCATGTTGACTACTGGCATTACAGTGATTGGCTGACCGAAACGCGTTCTTAGTCAGGGAGAATTGGAGGGCAGAAGGGAAAGAGAGTGTAGGGAGTGAAATAGGAATATTTTAGCTTTTATACTTGTTATAGACCCAAAAGTCCTTTTAAGGACTATTGTTGTGTGTGGCAGCAATATATATTTTTAGCGCTACCTGTGCTAAATTGCTAAAACTTGTTAGAGACCCAAAAGTCCTTTTAAGGACTATTGTGTGTGGCAGCAATATATATTTTTAGTGCAACCTGCACTAAATTGCTAAAACTTGTTAGAGACCCAAAAGTCCTTTTAAGGACTATAGTTGTTTCTGGCAGCAATATATATTTTTAGCGCAACCTGCGCTAAGTAGCTTGCAATTGTTTGGCCGCTGCAGACAGTGCCATTATCTGCGCTACATCTCCTGTCTAATGTGTGTACAGCCTATAAATATCTGTGACATCCAGTGTACTTTTTACGTAGACGGTGTCTGCTGCGGACAGTTACATTACCTGTGCTACATCTCCTGTATAACGTTTGCGTATCCGAAATATCAGTGATATTCAGTCACATTTTTTTGCTGCTGGTGGCAGCGACATTACGTGTGCTACATCTCCAGTATAACGTTTGCGTATCCGAAATATCAGTGACATTCAGTGCAATTTGTTTCACCGCTGTGACAGTGACATTATCTGTGCTACATCTCCTGTGTAACGTGTGCGCAGCCTAAAAATATCTGACACCTAGTGTACTTTTTCTGTAGACGGTGTTCCCTGCGGACAGTTACATTTCCTGCGCTATATCTCCTGTATAACGCTTGCGTATCCAAAATATCAGTGACATTCAGTCAAATTTTTTTGCTGCTGGTGGCAGCGACATTACCTGCGCTACATCTCCAGTATAACTTTAGCGCATCCGAAATATCAGTGACATTCAGTGCAATTTTTTTGCTGCTGGTGGCAGCGACATTATCTGCGCTACATCTCCTGTATAACGCTTGCCCATCCTAAATATTAGTGACATTTATTCAGTGCAATTTTTTATTAGGCGGTGGTGACAGCGACATTACTTGCGCTATACCTCCTGTTTAACGTGTGCGCATCCTAAAAATATCTGTGACATTCTGTGCAATTTATTTGCGCATAAACTTACAAAACCTGTGCTACTGTATGTGTGACATACTTGCAAGCATATATACCATTTAATATGCGCAAGGCGAGCAGTAAGGGACAGGGAAGTGTTACCGTGTCGGTGAAACTGTGCCTGCTGCCAGAGCACAAGAAACACGCTCATCCACGACGCCTAGCTTCATATCCCAATTTGCAGGGCACTACTCTCGAAGTCAGACCATTGTGACCAGGTGGTCGGTTAGATTGCAGCAGATAATGCTTCCAGTCAGTTAAGCACCACTCTGTCTTCCACAAAGTCCAGTCTCAGTAGCCGAGAGTCTGGTCAACAGAATCCTCACCCTGAAACTCCTTCCACCCACCATGGAGAGTCTTGGCAAACAAGTGATCCCACACTCGGATGATCCGAGGAGCTGTTTTCATCGCCATTCCTTAATTTGGGCCTCTCGCCAAGCCCGCTTGAAGAGGGACATGAGGAGATCTTGTGCCCTGATTCCCAAACTCTGGAGCATCCACAGTCAGAAGAAGATGACGGTGGGGAACGGCAATTAGTGTTTCACGAGGTGGATGATGATGATGAGACACAGTTACCAATAAGTCAACCGCAATTAGTGTCTCAAGAGGTTCATGGTGAGGATAAGACACAGCTGTCAATAACTGAGGTTGTTGTTAGGTCAACAAGTCAGGAGGATGACCAGAGTGAGGAAGTGGAAGAGGAGGTGCTGGACAATGAAGTCACTGACCCAACCTGGGAAGGTGGCAAGCCGAGCGAGGGGGAGGGATCCGCAGCACCACAACAGGCTGGAAGAGGCAGTGGGGTGGCAAAAGGTAGAAGGCGGGCCACATCAACCAGGCCCGCAACTGTTCCCCGGAGCACTACCTTGCGGCAATCTCCCTTGCCAAGGGATAGGTGTTCCGCGGCTGGCGCATTTTTGAAGAAAGTGCAGACGATAAAAAAATTATCATTCGCAACCTGTGCCATACCAAAATAAGCAGGGGCGTGAACACTAGCAACCTCACCACCACCAGCATGATCCGCCACATGGCATCATAACACCCTAATAGGTGGGCCGAACACCTGGGTCCACAACCAGTGTCTGTGGGTCACACCACTGCCTCCTCTTCCCCTGTGTTACGTGCTGGCAAATCCCCTGTTCAAGACGCAGGCCCGGATGCCTCCCACCATGCACCTGGACCTTCGCAAGCACCATCAGCTAGCACATCCACTTCTGTGTCCCACCGCAGCGTGCAGATGTCTATACCTTAGGCCTTTGAACGAAAGCGCAAATGCCCAGCCACCCACCCACAGACCATAGCACTAAATGCGCACCATTCCAAATTGCTGGCCCTGGAAATATTGCCATTTAGGCTTGTGGACACTGAGGCTTTCCGCAGCCTGATGGCGGCCGCTGTCCCGCGGTACTCTGTCCCCAGCCGCCAAAATTTTTCACAGTGTGCAGTCCCAGCCTTACACCAGCATGTGACCCGTAACATTACCCATGCCCTGACTAACGCAGTTATTGGGAAGGTCCATTTAACGACTGACACATGGAAAAGTGCTTTTGGCCAGGGACACTACATTTTCCTGACTGCACACTGGGTGAACGTTGTGGAGGCTGGGAGTGAGTCGTACGCTGGGATGGCACAGGTGCTACCGACGCCAAGGATTTCTGGCCCTACTTCCATCAGGGTTTTCGCCGCCACCTACGTTAGTGGCTGCAGCCCCCCTTCTCCTCTTCCTCCTCCTCCTCCACTTCCTCCTCTGAATTATCATCTTGCAGCACCAGTCAGCCATCAGTCAGTAGCTGGAAGCAGTGTAGCACTGCAGTGATAAAGCGGCAACAGACCCAGCTTAAACTGATCTGCTTAGGTGACAGCACACCGCCGCAGAGCTGTGAAAGGGACCAGACTGAGCTGTGGTTCTCGCCACTCAACCTACAACCAGGCATGGTTGTGTCTGATAATGGCCGTAACTTGGTGGCGGCTTTGGAGCTCTGCAAGCTCACACACATACCTGTCAAGCCCTGCCCTGTGGGTGTTCTGAGAAGATCTGTCAGAGTTGCTGCATGTGACCCGATCTGACAGTTTGTTTTGTTGTGGGTTTGAGCAGAATCCCACCTCCTCCCAGGTGTTGCTCTTTAGATAATTGGTGAGGCTATTTATTCCTCGCTCTCCCTATAGCCTTTGCGGGTTATAGTTCTGCCTTGTGTGAGCTCTGGAAGTTTGGTGGATCGTCTGCTCCAACACATCTCTAGATAAGTCCTTTTCCCTTGTTCCTTCTGTGCCTGTTTTGACTAGACCTCTAGGGTGACGCTAGCTCCTTCGGTTGTTAAAGGAGCTGGGTGCCTCTTTCCCTCTTCCCTACAGCTGAGGGTTTGGTTCAGTCTGTTATAGTCTTAGGTACGTGGGCATGTGCATATCTACCATCGAGATATGCACATGGGCATAGCAGCTTAGGGAAAATGTTTTAGAGATTGCTAGGAGGTGACTCCTTTGTTCCCTAGCATTTGGGGCCTAGTCAGTTGTTTTGTTTGCTTTGCCGTGTTCTGTTTCCTTCCCTTATCTTACCAACCGTGGCAATACCATGCCTAGCTCACGTGTTCAACCTAGTGGTTCAGCGGTTTCTCAAAACCTACCCCAATTTGCCTGAGCTTCTGATGAAGGTGCGCCGCGTGTGTGCACATTTCCGCAAGTCATCAACAGCTTCCGCCGGTCTGGCAAAGCTGCAGTAGTGCTTGCAATTACCAGGTCACTGACTGTTGTGCGACGTGAGCACGCGCTGGAACTCGACGTTCCACATGTTGGCCAGGCTTTGTGAGCAGCAGAGGGCAGTAGTGAAATACCAGCTGCAACATAGTCGTCGCCTTTCCAGTCAGCTTCCGCTCTTCACAAGCGACGAGTGGGCATTGATGTCTGACCTCTGTGAGGTTTTACGCAACTTTGAGGAATCAACACAGATGCTGAGCGGCGATAACGCTATTATCAGCGTAACCATCCCACTTCTGTGTCTACTCAAACGCTCGCTGCTCACAATTAAGGCAGACGCTTTGCATGTGGAAGAGGTAGAAATAGAAGAAGAAAGTACACAGGGTGATAGCCAGACTACCCTCAGTTCGTCCTCTCAGAGCGAATTTGATGATGAGGAGGAGGAGGAGGAGCAGGAGACGGTTGTCTCCGCTACAGAGGGTAGTTCCCATGGAAGTTTTATCCCATCTGTTCAGCGTGGATGGGTAGAAGAGGAGGAAGAGGATGAGGAGATTGAGAGTCATCCTCCTGATGAGGACAGCAAAGTCTTGTCTGTTGGGACTCTGGCACACATGGCTGACTTTATGTTAGGCTGCCTTTCCCGTGACCCTCCATTTTGGCCAACACGATTACTGGTTGTTCACCCTTCTCGACCCCCGCTACAAAGAGAGCTTCTCATCTCTCATTCCTGTGGTGGAGAGGACGAGCAAAATGGTGTAATACCAGAAGGAAAAATAGCTCCAAAAATTTCCAGCTGACAACACTGGTTGCAGAGTATGTCGTTTCTTTGGCCAACCAAGGAGGGGAGACGAGGCAGGGCAACACTCTCCAAGGCCTGGGACAGTTTTATGACACCCCGCCAGCACCCTCAACCTAATGCGTGGCCTAGTGTCACAAGGAGGGAAAGATTTTGGAAGATGGTGAAGGAGTACGTAGCAGACCGTGTCAGCATCCTCAGTGATCCCTGTGTACCTTACAACTATTGGGTGTCCAAGCTGGACACGTGGCAGGAACTGGAGCTCTAAGCCTTGGAGATGCTGGCCTGCCACGCCGCCAGTGTTTTGTCAGAGCGTGTATTTAGTGCTGCTGGGGGCATAATAACTGATAAGCGCATCTGCCTGTCAACTGAAAATGCTGACCGGTTGACTCTTATAAAAATGAACAAGGCCTGGATTGCCCCTGACTTCTCTACTCCACCAGAGGAAAGTGGCTGAACATAAAGGCACTCTAAATGTGGCTTTTATGGTGTATTGAATACACTGTATTCCCATGCATCCCTTCCACCACTAAAAAGGGTATATGGTTCAATCTCCCTTTTCTCGTCCTCCTCCTCCATCATATTAACATGCTTATTAGGCTGCCTTCACTCCTAATGTTTTAGAGGGTCAGCTCAGCAGCGGGCCCTCACCCATAATGTTTTAGGACCCTCTAAGATGAGAAAGCTTCAGTGTACAGACCCTCTACACAACTGCTCAGTCTTCTTCTCCCAAAAATCGCTGCAAAAGGTGCACACAATGATATGCAACTGACAATACTGGCTAATCCCGCAGACTGATGTTAAAAATGGAGAGTTTAGCCAATGTATTCCAGTCAGGAACAGAACGGAGCCCTTTTGCACCACTGTGAGTTAGACCTTAGCACCATTCAGACCGTGTTCACACACCATAGGTAGTCTAGTGGTAGGACCCATGCCACACTGAGATACCTTGACGGTGGTGCAAAAGGGCTCTGTTGTGTTCCTGACTGGAATACATTGGCTAAAGTCTCAGTTTTTAACATCAGTCTGCGGGATTAGCCAGTATTGTCAGTTGCATATCATTGTGTGCACCTTTTGCAGGGATTTTTGGGAGAAGAAGACTGAGCAGTTGTGTAGAGGGTCTGTACACTGAAGCTTTCTCTGATGTTGATGATATTTTGTTTGAAGTATGTGGCAAAGTCCTCAGCTGAGATGAAAGGTGAGGGTGGGGGCAATATGGGACAGAGAAGAGAGTTGAAAGTGTTAAAAAGTTGTTTAGGGTTGTGGGACAGGGTAGATATGAGAGATGAGAAGTAGGCCTGTTTTGCATCAGCGAGTTAGGATTTGAAAATGAGGAGGGATTGCTGGTATGTGGTGAAGTTATCCTTAGAGTGGGATTTCTTCCATTGCCGCTCTGCAGCCCTGGAAGCTTGTCTGAGTTTTTTTTTATCAGGCTGGTGTGCCAGGGTTGTCTGTTGATTTTTCAGGTTTTGTTGCATGTGAGGGGGGGCAGCAGAGTCCAGAGCTGTACTTATTGTGGTGCTATACAGAGTGGTGTCAGCATCTGCGTCCTGGAGGGAACAAATGGTAGAGAGTGGCAGAAGAGAGTCAGAAAGCAAGCGAAAGTCAAGATGTTTATGGTTCCTGATGGGGCTGTGCTAGTGTATGGATCGGGGGAGCAGTGGAAGAGATCAGTGTAGAGAAAGTGAGTAAGTTGTGGTCAGATAGGGGGAGAGACAAATTGGAAAGGTTAGATATGGAGCAGAGGCGGGTAAAGATCAGATCCAGAGTGTGACCATCACTGTGGGTTGGAGTGGAGGACCACTGTGAGAGGCCAAAGGAGGAAGAGAGTGATAGAAGCTTAAATGTGGCTGAATGGCAAGTGTCAATGGGGATCTTGAAGTCACCCATGATTATAGTGAAAATGTCAGCAGAAAGAAAGTGTAGGAGCCAGATGTTGAAGTGTTCAAGAAAGATGGTGGCTGGGCCTGGGGGTGGTAAATGACAGCTGCTTGAAGGTTGGAGGGAGAGTAGATGTGAACAGTATGTACTTCAAATTAAGTGAGTGTAGTGGAGGGTGGCAGTGCAGTTGGGCTGTAGGAGCAGTTGTCTGATAGAAGAAGACCACCATGTTTGCAGCAGAGGCGGGGAGTGTGAGTGAAATGAAATCCGCTATTAAAAAGTGCAGCAGGGGATGCAGTTTCATAGGTTGTCAGCCATGTTTCTGTTAGATCCAGAAAGGAAAGTTTCCGAGAGATGAAGAGATCATGAATGTAGGACAGTTTGTTACAGACAAAGCAAGCGTTCCATAATGCTCCTGCAAGACGGACCAAGGGAGCAGGGCTCAGGGGAATGGTTTTCAGGTTTACGGGGTTGCAGAAATTTGTAGACGGAGAGCAGTAGCGGGAGGTAGAGGTGATAGTGGGGATTTGCTGAGGGGGGCCTGGATTTGGAGAGATATAACCAGCAAGAAGGAGAAGCAGAGAAAGTGTTAGTAGGAGGGAGTAGGAGAGGGCATGAGGTGGTTGTGTGTGTTTGGGAAGGAAATATCAGATAATATCAGACAAGGCCAGCACTAATATATAATAATTTTACTTCATGTCAAAGGTGTCCATAGCCTTTAATACAACTTTATTTGTCGTAACCAGAAAACCCCACATAATTACAGTAATGAGAGATTAGTGGTGTAAAGTGCACCAGAGTGTGGCGAGAACGCCTTATGGTTTCTTTGGATGGGGCAGAAATAAAGAAGGTGGAGGAGCTTAAATTCTCTTTGTCATGGTGCACATTTTTACTGTATAATATGTTACATGTAATCACTCCACAGAGGGACAGTGTACCTTATCTGAGAAATGTTTTACATCTATGTTGCATGGCATTGACCAACTTTTTGCACCTCTAAACTAGTATTCCAGTCCAAGACAATTGGACTACAATCCAGTTCTTCTGCATTTTTGGGTTTTGCCTCATAAACCACATTTTTGATGTCTCCCCACGAGTTCTCTATGGGAGACATCAAAGGGAACCTCATGACATTGCTTGACATGCGCCACCCCCTCTTTCCCACTCAAGCGCCAGGAACAAAGATGGCGCCGCGGAGACAGGGCAGTATTGCGCCTGCGCCAGGTGTTTACTAGCCTGAAGCCCGCTTGCTCCTCCCTCACGGGGGTCGGCCATATCACACGGACCCACCCCCCACATGCCGGCAACGGCCGGATATCCGACCTGGCTTCGGAATAAATACAACACGGCGTGCACCGCAGTCACCGCACGCCGTGGAAACACGCAGACCGGCCATCCAGGTACGTTATCGTTATCTTGTTCCAGAGTAGGTCAGTTTACAGGAACACACTACCTATGTTTGCCCACCATGCGCTGCAACTAGATGATATGTACCACTGAGAGGTTTCTACGGTCCTCACTCGTACCACAGGTTCTTGCCCTCTTACATTGCATTGTGTATGCTATCCCCCTCTCTAGGGTGTTTACAAGGGTGTAGTGTGTGATCACACAACCTGGGCGTTCCCCATAACTATGGACCCCCCCGGTCACCCTGGCTAGCTTACACCGTACAACTATCATGTATTTAACCTGCCATTATTGCTTTTTATGGACCCCTTCACCCGAATTAGGCTCTTTGTATCCCCTGCTCTAATCATGTTCTATTCAAACTATGCTTTAATCATGTTGTCTTCAAATCATGCCTTATTTCCCATGAATTGCGATTTCTCATGAATTGTACTCTAATCATGTTAGTTTTGATACCGATGCACAATAAACCCCCCCCCTTTTTTTAATGAATTGATGTATGCGGGCACCTCATGTATATATCTAACCATGAAGGACAGTTGTCCACAACGATGCCCACTTTGAAATAGACTATTGAAATCAATGTAGAATCATGTGTTTAATTGACATTCGTCTAACATGCGTCCCTATTGATGTTCCTTTTTGATGCTAGTATCCCACCGCTCTTCTCCTTATTTAATGTGAAACCACACACCTGGGCCTCATGCATCTGTTGCTGCATAGAGGAGCCATCATCTACAGCGGTGTCTACCATCAAAGCATGAATCATGCATGTAATTGATATTAATTCAGCACTCACATGTGAGCTACGGTCCTTTGGACGATATGAATTATGAATGATTTATTGAAACAATAGTGGAATCACGGATGAAATTCCCATCTATCAAGGAGCAATAATATGATATGTTTCATGTGAATTGAGATTTATGTATATATATGAATTCCTATTGATGTGTATATGAATTTTTCCCTTTTTTAATTGTACTGTTCTGTGTTTATTTTTGCATTTATAGCTTGACAAAGGGCACCGAATGGGCCCGAAACGTTGCAGATAGCAATAAATGTCATAAAAATAATTTGAGAATGTACCACTGGTAAATAAAGGTTGAATTATAAGCTACATCGGTGTGCTGTTTCTGAAAAACTTATTTAAAGCTATAATTTCACTCCGCGGGTGGAAGGAGGTTAACAGGAGACGAGCACCCACAAAAGCCGTTTAATTAAGACGTGTGCTGAGGTCTCGCTACAATTAAGGAGTTCTCTATGGGATTGAGGTCAGGGGATTGGGTAGGCCACTCTACTTCACATTGAAATTTCCGGGGTATTTCTTCTTCGCCATAGTATAACGTCTTCTCCTGAAGTATTTTGGTATATTCAGACTGATCAATAGGCCGAATTCCATGGTGTGAGAAACATCCCCATATCATGATTTTTGCACACCACACTGTCTCCACAGTGTACTGTAGCTTGAATTCAGCACTCGGGGACATGTCTTTTTTCAACAATGGGACTTTGTGGGGAGTTTTTGCTCAGAATGAGCAGGGTGGATGTCCTAATTGTTGGGTATGTTTTTTTCTATTGCTCTACTAAACTTACAAGTAAATTATTTGCTATGTGCAAATATCACTTCTATCAAAAACAGTGATTCATCAGGTTGATGATGTTGGACTGCTGTTTTTTTAAACACTACTTTATTACAGTCCATAAATTAGGTGCTAGTCCCAGTTCGAACCTTCTTAATCCAGGGGTGATGTTCTGGCCTTTAGGCCTCAAGTGTCTACCTTGGGGTCTGCGAAGCAGGAAACGCATTATAGTCTCCTAGTAAGGCCTCATGCACACGACCGTTGTGTGCATCCGTGGCCGTTGTGCCGTTTTCCGTTTTTTTTCGCGGACCCATTGACTTTCAATGGGTCCGTGGAAAAAACGGAAAATGCACCGTTTGGCAGCCGCATCCGTGAGCCGTGTTTCCTGGCCGTGAAAAAAATATGACCTGTCCTATTTTTTTCACGGTCAACGGTTCACGGACCCATTCAAGTCAATGGGTCCGTGAAAGAACACGGATGCACACAAGATTGGCATCCGTGTCCGTGATCCGTGGCCGTAGGTTAGTTTTTATACAGACGGATCCGAAGATCCGTCTGCATAAAAGCTTTTTCAAAGCTGAGTTTTCACTTCGTGAAAACTCAGAACCGACAGTATATTCTAACACAGAAGCGTTCCCATGGTGATGGGGACGCTTCTAGTTAGAATACACTACAAACTGTGTACAAGACTGCCCCCTGCTGCCTGGCAGCACCCGATCTCTTACAGGGGGCCGTGATCAGCACAATTAACCCCTTCAGGTGCGGCACCTGAAGGGGTTAATTGTGCTGATCACGGCCCCCTGTAAGAGATCAGGGCTGCCAGGCAGCAGGGGGCAGACCCCCCCCCCCCCTCCCCAGTTTGAATATCATTGGTGGCCAGTGCGGCCCCCCCCCTCCCTCTATTGTAATAATTCGTTGGTGACACAGTGTGCGCCCCCCCCCCCCCTCCCTCCCGCTATTGTAATAATTCGTTGGTGGCACAGTGTGCGCCCCCCATCGGCCCCCCCTCCCTCTATAGCATTAACAACATTGGTGGCCAGTGTGCGGCCTCCCATCTCTCCCCCCCCCCCATCATTGGTGGCAGAGGAGTTCCGATCGGAGTCCCAGTTTAATCGCTGGGGCTCCGATCGGTAACCATGGCAACCGGGACGCTACTACAGTCCTGGTTGCCATGGTTACTTAGCAATAGTACAATAGAAGAAGATTCATACTTACCTGCTCCAGGCTGCTGCTGCGATGTTAGTGTCCGGCCGGGAGCTCCACCTACTGGTAAGTGACAGGTCTGTGCGGCGCATTGCTAAATGAACTGACACTTACTAGTAGGAGGAGCTCCCGGCCGGACACGAACCTCGCAGCTCCCAGGTAAGTATGAATCTTTACTATTGTACTATTGCTAGTAACCCGCTGCCACCAATGATCGGGGGGGGGGGGGGGGGAGATGGGAGGCCGCACACTAGCCACCAATGTTGTTAATGCTATAGAGGGAGGGGGGGCCAATGGGGGGCGCACACTGTGCCACCAACGATTTATTACAATAGAAGGGGGGGGGCACACTGTGCCACCAACGAATTATTACAATAGAGGGAGGAGGGGGGGGGGCCGCACTGGCCACCAATGATATTCAAACTGGGGAGGGGGGGTCTGCCCCCTGCTGCCTGGCAGCCCTGATCTCTTACAGGGGGATATGATAGTACAATTAACCCCTTCAGGTGCGGCACCTAAGGGGTTAATTGTGCTGATCACGGCCCCCTGTAAGAGATCGGATGCTGCTAGGCAGCAGGGGGCAGTCATGTACACAGTTTGTAGTATATTCTAACTAGAAGCGTCCCCATCACCATGGGAACGCCTCTGTGTTAGAATATACTGTCGGAAATGAGGTTTCACGATCTCACTCATATCCGACAGTATATTCTAACATAGAGGCGTTCCCATGGTGATGGGGACGCTTCAAGTTAAAATATACCATCGGATTGGAGAAAACTCCGATCTGATGGTATAAAAGGGACTCCAGACTTTACATTGAAAGTCAATGGGGACGGATCCGTTTGAAATGGCACCATATTGTGTCAACGTCAAACGGATCCGTCCCCATTGACTTGCATTGTAATTCAGGACAGATCCGTTTGGCTCCACACGGCCAGGCGGACACCAAAACGACTTTTTTTTCATGTCCGTGGATCCTCCAAAAATCAAGGAAGACCCACGGACGAAAAAACGGTCACGGATCACGGGAAAACGGAACCCCGTTTTGCGGACCGCAAAAAAATACGGTCGTGTGCATGAGGCCTTAGCCTGCACTGTGACACAAACAGTGCAAGCACATGTTATAACGATAAAAAGCAACAAACTCACAGACACAGCTGATAATTAAAAAATTTAGTAATAGGTAGAAAAATTTTATTAAATAGAAATAAATGTTAAGTTTTATATGAGATAACAAATAGCACATGTAACTAAGAGAAAATTATTGGTCACACTGACCATTTGTAAATAATTTAGAATGCGATGTCTCAACATGTGTGAATTGGTCAGCCTTGAAAATCAAATACCTTGGGGTCTCCTCACACTTGCAGTTATCACACTTGCCCTCTGTTCTGTCTCTCCCTGGGGCTGATGCACAGACCAAGACTTTTGCTCCATTTTGGTCCAGCAGCATCTACTACCTCTTCTGTTAGGAGGACCCAACGTCCCACCTGGCACTTTGGTTAATATCATTACTTAATGGCATTGCAGCTGTCACTGTGGCAGAGTCACCTCAGCCATGGCTCCCCATCCCAGTTAGTGACTTTCTGAGGACTGTTATGTGGACAAGTGATGAACAGCAGGGGTCATATTCAAATTTGCGATATTTCGCAAATATTTTGTAGAATATTCTGTGAATATTCGCGAATTCTAATATTCGTTATATTCTACGATTTTTTTTATTTGAAAAATCAACAAGGTAATGATCGCGTAATATGCGAATTTTCTGTAATGCTAATTTTTATCGCGAATTTTTCAATTGCCGAGCAAAAACATGATTCCTCCCTGCTTCTTGCTTGTGGGCCAATGAGTCATCACACTATATTGAATATATTCGTTTTTTGGAATATTTGTAATATTCTAAAACAAGATTATATAGCAATACAGCGAATATCGAAAAAAACTAATGTAGAGCAATTTAGCTAATATAGTGCTATAATCTTTTTTTTTAATAGTTGTAATTTTTTTCCAATCTGAACTTCAGATGAGAAAAAAAATACAACTATTAGACAAAGAAGATTAAAGCACTATATTAGCTAAATTGCTCTATATTGTTTTTTTTCGAATATTCGCTATATTTCTATATATTCTTGTTTTAGAATATTACGAATATTCGAAAAAACAAATATATTCGATATAGTGCTATATATTTGTTTTTTAGAATATTCATCATTTTTCCCATTTAAAGTCATGATTCCTCCCTGCTTCTTGCTTGTGCCCCAATGAGTCATTGGCCCACAAGCAAGAAGCAGGGAGGAATCATGACTTTACTCTGCAATTGAAAAAGTCGCGATTAAAAATTACGGAAATATTCGAAATTATGAATATATATCATTATATTCTAAATATTCGCAAATATTCAAAGTACCTATATTCGCGATACAAATTTGGAATTCGAATATTCGTGGTCAACACTAATGTGGACCAGTCTTCTGTGCATCCCAGTCTGGGTGGATGCACAGTTTTTTGTGCTACATTCACACCTGCAGGGTCTGTACTTACCTACTGCAGCAAGCTTTCACTTATTGCTCATGGGGCAGGGGGGGAGTGTACAGTGCATGGTCCAAAGCCACACTGCCTTTAATATAACATATTATTCAAGCCAATATGACTGCTGAGGTCTGTGATTGGCAGTGGAGGTGAGTGGCACTAACTATGTGGTGCACCACCACAAGTCCTATATAGGGCTAAAGAATTTGCTGAGCACTCCAGGGAAGTTGTTAAACTGCCTAACCACTGCATCCTGAAGCAGCTATAGACCTGTACAGAAAAAATTATGACACCAGCAAACCTGTTGCTTAGACACCCTATTAAGAGGTGTGTGAAAAGTACACAGCCTTTGTGTTGCATTGAGAAGAGATACCATAGGCTGTAGAAGTCAATTCAGAGTTTGTGAAATAAGTTGAGAGGAAGGAGATACCACAACCTCATAGTGCCTGTACAGAATGTGTAGGACAGCATCACTAGCAGGAAATGCCATGGCCTATATTGCAGCAATATCCATCTTCATTGCTGTCAAGTCAGAGTAGACTTGAGCCAGAATGTTGATGGCCAGGTGGGTTGAGTGGCAAGGAAAGTTTGAGGTTTGGCAAGGGAGACAATGTACCTGATTAGCCTGGTTAATTGACAAAACCTGTCCCCTCATTATGAGGCTTGTAACCACTAAGCCTGTTGTCTTATGTGAGCAACCTATCAAGCAACCTATCTCCACCAAGCTTGTTGCCCCATAAGAGTGTAGTAAAAGTTTTGGTCTGTTACACCTGTGTCCGACTGTTTTACTTCTGCCCTCCTTGAGTGCTGACCCACATGTACCACTCACAGGCCTGAAATATCATCCATAAGAATTTACTATTTTTTCTATAAGAACTCCTACCTATGCTAACCAGAAGAACATATAACGTTGGAGGATTACTACGAAGTAGTTTGTCTCTGTATTATTTAGATACTCATTTTGTCATGTCGAGCTGATTATTTATACTTTAATCATTTTTCAAGCATTTCATGTTTTTTTATTCTTATATATGGATTATAAATTGCATCATTTTTGGACATCAAGGAATTTCATAACAAAGTAGGAACTTGAGATTAATTAATTGGTTCATATGGTCGTGCATGAAATTAGAAACCATGGTCCTGAAAGTGGCATCTCTGAGCATTGTGCTGCTCCACCAAGGATAAATCTTGGTGGGGTTACATTGCAATTTATCATGTAACTTGAGGTCAATGCATAAATGGAGCTTTAAAGGCAGTAGCCAAAGTCTAATATTTCATAGAGAAGAATAGTGGTGAACTTGATGGCAAAGTCAGGGTGGTCTGGTACATCTCCCCCCACCCCTTGTCTTTTAAGACAGATTGCATGCAGATAGTGTTACAGGAGATGCAGTAAAATTAGAATTCTTAACTAAACAGTTGCACTGAACGCGGCCGGATACTTTCATTGTATTTATATTTTAAATTGGCCTCTTGTCTACATCGAGGTATAGTATTTTATAATGAACAAAAAGATTTGCCTTCTCAATTCTATGGTTTTATGGATGACATTAGATTTGTACAATGGCTAGGGTCGTAGGCTTGCAATTTGACTTATTGGAAATATGCAAATATTCATCTCACCCATCACTGCCAGTGGAAGCCTAAGACTTAAAGACTTTGAACTAGTGTTGGGTGAGCATGCTCGGCCGAACACTAATTTTACTTGAGCATCACTATGCAGTGTTCGTCCAAATACCGCGTGTGCTCGAGCTCGATACTCGAGTCCCCTCCCTGCACGTTTGTAGCTGCCATTCACTGTACTGCCATTCACTGTAATGCCGTAGCCATGTTGGCTACTGGCATTACAGTGATTGGCTGGCCGAAACGCGTCATCGGGTGCTATATAGCACCCGATGACACATGTTTGGCTCAGTCTTAGGCCTCATGCACACGGCCGTTGTTTTGGTCCGCTTCCGAGCCTCAGTTTTGGCAGCTCGGATGCGGACCCATTCACTTCAATGGGGCCGGAAAAGATGCGGACAGCAGTTCGTGTGCTGTCCGCATCCGTCGCTCCGTTCCGTAGTCCGCAAAAAAACTAAAACTGTCCTATTCTTGTCCGCGTTTTGCGGACAAGAATAGGCAGTTATTTTAATGACTGTCCATGCCGTTCCGCAAATTGCAGAACGCACACGGACGCCATCCGTGTTTTGCGGATCCCTGGTTTGCACATTGCCCCGAATCTCTGGCCGATAGCTGTATTTTTTTGCTGCACTGGCAGCTGCTTTTCATGGTTATATTGAGTCACCAGTGCGGGGCTGCAGTGGGGCCCCAAATGACATCAGCCAGGCACACATTAAACCTGTAAGAAACTCCATTGTGCGCCGGGCTGAAGTGCAGTGAGACCGGCCAGCAGCCCCGCACTGGTGTCTCAGTATCAGAGCAGGAAGCGGAGCTTGTGCTCAGCCCCGCCCCTCACTCAGGCCTGGCAGCAGAGGACCAGACCCAGCCCTGTAGAAGATTCAGACAGGACAAGCAGATTCCAGAGCTACTGCTGTCTGTTCTGCTTCAGCTTTCCAGGTCACCACTGCTGGAAATGTCTTATAAAAATGGCGTCTGCCAGCCCAGCAGCAGCCACTACCAACCTGACAATATGGAACAGCAGAGACGTGTGTTACCACTGCAGGACAGACTCATGTAAAGTTAAAGGGCTTCTGTCACCCCACTAAACTAATATTATTTTTTTTGTGTACTTATAATCCCTATCCTGCCATATTGCCATACATTATGTTATTAATAATTTTCGTTTAGTAGATTTAGCAAAAAACGTACTTTTATGATATGCTAATTACCTTTCTACCAGCAAGTAGGGCGTCTACTTGCTGGTAGCAGCCGCAGAAAACCGCCCCCTCCTCTTGTTGATTGACAGGGCCAGCCGCGATCTCCTCCTCCGGCCGGCCCTGTCAGCATTTAAAAAATTGCGCGCCTGTGTTGATTCGGCGCAGGCACTCTGAGATAAGGAGGCTCGCCTCCTCAGCACTCCCTCAGTGCGCCTGCGCCGATGACGTCTTCTCTTTCGGTGACGTCATCGGCGCAGGCGCACTGAGGGAGTGCTGAGGAGGCGAGCCTCCTTATCTCAGAGCGCCTGCGCCGAATCAACACAGGCGCGCGATTTTTGAAATGCTGACAGGGCTGGCCGGAGGAGGAGATCGCGGCTGGCCCTGTCAATCAACAGAAGGAGGGGGCGGATTTCTGCGGCTGCTACCAGCAAGTAGACGCCCTACTTGCTGGTAGAAAGGTAATTAGCATATCATAAAAGTATGTTTTTTGCTAAATCTACTGAACGAAAATTATTAATAACATAATGTATGACAATATGGCAGGATAGGGATTCTAAGTACAGAAAAAAAAAAAAAAGAGTTTAGTGGGGTGACAGAAGCCCTTTAACCACCATCCATGAATAGGACAGTGTGCTTATGGGACCTGGATCTTTGTTTAATAGTATGTATAAAAAAAAATAAAAAAAATATGCATATACTGCTAGGGGAGCCTATGTATATACTGCTAGGGGAGCCTATGTATATACTGCTAGGGGAGCCTATGTATATACTGCTAGGGGAGCTTATGTATATACTGCTAGGAGAGGCTGTGTATATACTGCTAGGGGAGCCTATGTATATATAGCTAGGAGAGGCTGTGTATATGCTGTGAGCGGAGGAGATGCTGTGTATATACTGTGAGCGGAGGAGCTGTGTATACTGTGAGCAGAGGAGATGTGTATATACTGTGAGCGGAGGAGCTGTATATATTGTGAGCAGAGGAGATGCTGTGTATATACTGTGAGTGGAGGAGCTGCTGTGTATATACTGTGAGCTGAGGATCTGAGTATATACTGTGAGCAGAGGAGATGTGTATATACTGTGAGCAGAGGAGATGCTGTGTATATACTGTGAGCGGAGGATCTGTGTATATACTGTGAGCAGAGGAGATGCTATGTATATACTGTGAGCGGAGGAGCTGCTGTGTATATACTGTGAGCGGAGGAGCTGCTGTATATACTGTGAGCGGAGGAGATGCTATGTATATACTTTGAGCGTAGGAGCTGCTGTGTATATACTTTGAGCGGAGGAGCTGCTGTATATACTGTGAGCGGAGGAGATGCTGTGTATATACTGTGAGCGGAGGAGATGCTATGTATATACTGTGAGCGGAGGAGATGCTATGTATATACTGTGAGTGGAGGAGCTGCTGTATATACTGTGAGCGGAGGAGATGCTATGTATATACTGTGAGCGGAGGAGCTGCTGTATATACTGTGAGCGGAGGAGATGCTATGTATATACTGTGAGCGGAGGAGATGCTATGTATATACTGTGAGCGTAGGAGCTGCTGTGTATATACTGTGAGCGGAGGAGCTGCTGTATATACTGTGAGCGGAGGAGATGCTGTGTATATACTGTGAGCGGAGGAGATGCTATGTATATACTGTGAGCGGAGGAGCTGCTGTATATACTGTGAGCGGAGGAGATGCTATGTATATACTTTGAGCGTAGGAGCTGCTGTGTATATACTTTGAGCGGAGGAGCTGCTGTATATACTGTGAGCGGAGGAGATGCTGTGTATATACTGTGAGCGGAGGAGATGCTATGTATATACTGTGAGCGGAGGAGATGCTATGTATATACTGTGAGTGGAGGAGCTGCTGTATATACTGTGAGCGGAGGAGATGCTATGTATATACTGTGAGCGGAGGAGCTGCTGTATATACTGTGAGCGGAGGAGATGCTATGTATATACTGTGAGCGGAGGAGATGCTATGTATATACTGTGAGCGTAGGAGCTGCTGTGTATATACTGTGAGCGGAGGAGCTGCTGTATATACTGTGAGCGGAGGAGATGCTGTGTATATACTGTGAGCGGAGGAGATGCTATGTATATACTGTGAGCGGAGGAGCTGCTGTATATACTGTGAGCGGAGGAGATGCTATGTATATACTGTGAGCGGAGGAGATGTTATGTATATACTGTGAGCGGAGGAGATGCTATGTATATACTGTGAGCGTAGGAGCTGCTGTGTATATACTGTGAGCGGAGGAGCTGCTGTATATACTGTGAGCGGAGGAGATGTTATGTATATACTGTGAGCGGAGGAGATGCTATGTATATACTGTGAGCGTAGGAGCTGCTGTATATACTGTGAGCGGAGGAGCTGCTGTATATACTGTGAGCGTAGGAGCTGCTGTGTATATACTGTGAGCGGAGGAGCTGCTGTATATACTGTGAACGGAGGAGATGCTATGTATATACTGTGAGCGGAGGAGATGCTATGTATATACTGTGAGCGGAGGAGCTGCTGTATATACTGTGAGCGGAGGAGCTGCTGTATATACTGTGAGCGGAGGAGATGCTATGTATATACTGTGAGCGGAGGAGATGCTATGTATATACTGTGAGCGGAGGAGCTGCTGTATATACTGTGAGCGGAGGGGATGCTATGTATATACTGTGAGCGGAGGAGATGCTATGTATATACTGTGAGCGGAGGAGATGCTATGTATATACTGTGAGCGGAGGAGCTGTGCATGCAGTATATACTGTGAGCGGAGGAGATGCGGTGTATACACTGTGAGGGGAGGAGCTGCTGTGTATATACTGTGAGCGGAGGAGCTGTGCATGCAGTATATACTGTGAGCGGAGGAGATGCTGTGTATATACTGTGAGCGGAGGAGCTGTGCATGCAGTATATACTGTGAGCGGAGGAGCTGCTGTATATACTGTGAGCGGAGGGGATGCTATGTATATACTGTGAGCGGAGGAGATGCTATGTATATACTGTGAGCGGAGGAGCTGTGCATGCAGTATATACTGTGAGCGGAGGAGATGCGGTGTATACACTGTGAGGGGAGGAGCTGCTGTGTATATACTGTGAGCGGAGGAGCTGTGCATGCAGTATATACTGTGAGCGGAGGAGATGCTGTGTATATACTGTGAGCAGAGGAGACACTTTATATATAGTGTGAAAGGAGGAGCTGTGTATACTGTGAGCAGAGGAGATGTATATACCGTGAGCGGAGGAGATGCTGTGTATATACCGTGAGCGGAGGAGCTGTGTATACTGTGAGCGGAGGAGCTGTTCATGCAGTATATACTGTGAATAAAGGAGCTGTGTATGTTCCATGCACCTGGACCTTCGCAAGCACCATCAGCTAGCACATCCACTTCTGTGTTCCAGCGCAGCATACAGATGTCTATACCCCGGGCCTTTGAACGAAAGCGCAAATACCTAGCCACCCACCAACAGACCATAGCACTAAATGCACACCTTTCCAAATTGCTGGCCCTGGAAATGTTGTCATTTAGGCTTGTGGACACTGTGGCTTTCTGCAGCCTGATGGCGGCGGCTGTCCCGCGATTCACGGTGTGCAGTCCCAGCCTTACACCAGCATGTGTCCCGTAACATCAACCGTGCCCTGAACAATGCAGTTATTGGGAAGGTCCACTTAACGACTGACACAAAGACAAGTGCTTTTGGCCAGAACGCTACATTTCCCTGACAGTATACTGGGTGAACGTTGTGGAGGCTGGGAGCGAGTCGTACCCTGGGATGGCACAGGTGCTTCCGACGCCAAGGATTGCGGGCCCTATTTCCATCAGGGTTTCTGCCACCATCTACGTTAGTGGCTGCAACCCCCCCTTCTCCTCCTCTGCCTTCTCCTCCACTTCGACCTCTGAATTCTCATCTTGCAGCTCCAGTCAGCCATCAGTCAGTAGCTGGAAGCAGTGTAGCACTGCAGTGGGGAACCGGCAACAGGCTGTCCTGAAACTGATCTGCTTAGGTGACACGCATCACACCGCCGCAGAGCTATGGCAGGGGATAAGAGACCAGACTGAGCTGTGGCTCTAGCCACTCAACCTACAACCAGGCATGGTTGTGTCTGATAATGGCCGTAACTTGGTGGCGGCTTTGGAGCTCGGCAAGCTCACACACATACCATGCCTAGCCCACGTGTTCAACCTAGAGGTTCAGCGGTTTCTCAAAATCTACCCCAATTTGCCTGAGCTACTAGTGAAGGTGCGCCGCGTGTGTGCCCGATTTCCGCAAGTCATCAACAGCTTCCGCTGGTCTGGCAACGCTGCAGCAGCGCTTGCAATTGCCAGCTCACCAACTGTTGTGCGACGTGAGCACGTGCCTGAACTCGACGTTCCACTTGTTGGTCAGGCTTTGTGAGCAGCAGAGGGCAGTAGTGGAATACCAGCTGCAACAGAGTCGTCGCCTTTCCAGTCAGCTTCCGCTCTTCACAAGCGAGCATGGATGTCTGACCTCTGAGGTTTTACGCAACTTTGAGGAATCAACACAGATGGTGAGCGGCGATAACGCTATTATCAGCATAACCATCCCACTTCTGTGTCTACTCAAACGCTCGCTGTTCGCAATTAAATGGGGGAAGAAAGTACACAGGGTGATAGCCAGACCACCCTCAGTTCGTCTTCTCAGCGCGAATTGGATGATGAAGAGGAGGAGGAGCAGGAGACGGTTGCCTCCGCTACAGCGGGTAGTACCCATGCAAGTTTTATTCCAACTGTTCCGCGTGGATGGGTAGAAGAGGAGGAATAGGATGAGGAGATTGAGTCATCCTCCTGATGAGGACAGCAAATTCTTGTCTGTTGGGACTCTGGCACATATGGCTGACTTTATGTTAGGCTGCCTTTCCCGTGACCCTCGCGTTGTATGCATTTTAGCCAACATCGATTACTGGTTGTTCACCCTTCTCATCTCTCATTCCGGTGGTGGAGAGGACGAGCAAAATGGTGCAATACCAGGAAGTCCTTGTGGAAAAATTGCTCCAAAAATTTCCAGCTGACAATGCTGGCTGCAGAGTACTTAGTTCCTTGGCCAACCGAGGAGGAGAGACGAGGGGAACACACAACAGTTCCAAAAGAGGCAGGGCAACACGCTCTAAGGCTTGGGACAATTTTATGACACCTCGCCAGCACCCTAAACCTGATGCGCGGCCTAGTGTCATAAGGAGGGAAACATTTTGGAAGATGGTGAAGGAGTACGTAGCAGACCGTGTCAGCATCCTCAGCGATCCCTCTGTGCCTTACAAATACTGGGAGTCCAAGCTGGACACGTGGCACGAACTGGCGCTCTACGCCTTGGAGGCGCTGGCCTGCCCCGCCGCCAGCGTTTTGTCAGAGCGTGTATTTAGTACTGCTGGGGGTGTAACATCCTGAAGTATGTCACCAAACTTCTGTTCCCCTGCTTCATAATGTTAACGTAAATGTGTTTTATCATCTTGTGTAATTTCACCGTGTATGTGCCAAAATGTATATTCTTATGCCTGTTATATATTTGCTGTAGTTCTTAATGTACACCAGCAGGTGGCAGGTCAGAGTTAGCTTCTAGCCTGGAACAGACCATTCCAGTCTAGTCTCCCCTACATGAGCTGAAGTGGGATGTCCCATGCCATGCTTTATGAGGAGGAGAAGGAAGTAAGTCAGTGTGTGAGCCACCCTCTGCTGGGGTAGGCTGTGTTAGTAGGAGCTCCCAGAAACAGGGACCCCAACCAAGGATCCAAGCCTCGGCTGAGGCCCCAGATCAACCTTCCCAGCCTGAGTCCCTTACCTCAGCTGGTGGACAGAGAAAGCAGCCCTTCACAGAACTATCAGATCTCCAGGAAGCCACCATCATACTCTGCGAGCAGTCCTGTAAGTAAAGATCCAAAGATAAAGAGAAGATAATTACCTCACCAGCTAGTCAGACCCAAACCAAGCAGACTAAAGACAGAGCAGAAGATAGATACCTGCCAGATTCTAATAGGCGTATGATCAGATGCAGAATACATATAAATTCCTGCCACATATTGTCAAAACCTGCTGGGACCCTAGACTACACTGTACACTGTATGGATCAAAGCTGCATATCACCAAGTAAAGACAAGTTGGACCTTATTATCTGTGTGGAATCCCATCATTCCTCAATTACTCCTATTAACAGCACTCATTTTGTTGCATGTGAGCCAGGATACAGGAGTCCAGCCGTACTACAGGTAGGAAACACCGTTGACACTACACAAAGACATTATCCCCCTTTGGCATTCCTCACCTGGTACGTGAGCTCATACCATCTTAAAGGGCCCTGCTACAGTACCTGCGCAAGCTGCAACTGGCGTCACAAACTCATACACATATATATTGACCCACTGCATAGCATGCCCACTGACCCAGTGTCCTGCTCATTGCAGGGGCCTAATAACTGATAAGCGCATCTGAAAATGCTGACCGGTTGACTCTTATAAAAATGAACAAGGCCTGGATTGCCTCTGACTTCTCTACTCCACCAGAGAAAAGCGACTGAACATAAAGGCACTCTAAATGTGACTTTTATGGTGTATTGAATACACTGTATTCCCATGCACCACTTTCACCACTAAAAAGGGTATATGGCTCCTCCTCCTCCATCATATCAACATGCATATTAGGCTCCCCTCACTCCTAATGTTTTAGAGGGTCAGCTCAGAAGCGGGCCCTCACCCATAATGTTTTAGAGGGTCATAAGCAGGCCCTCAAACATAATGTTTTAGAGGGTCAGCTCAGCAGCAGACCCTCACCCCTACATTTTTAGATGTTCAGCTCGGCCAGGCCCTCGCCCACAAAATTTTAAAGATTGTCAGCTCAGCAGCAGATCCTCGCCCACAACATTTTTTAGATGGTTAGCTCGGCAGCAGGCCCTAGCCCACAGAATTTTTTAGATGGTCAGCTCGGCAGCAGGCTCTCGCCCACAATTTTTTTTAGATGGTCAGCTCAGCAGCAGGCCCTCGCCCACAATTTTTTTTAGATGATCAGATTGGCAGCAGGCCCTCGCCCACAAAATGTTTTAGATGGTCAGCTCGGCAGCAGACCCTCACCCCTAATGTTTTAGATGGTCAGCTCAGCAGCAGACCCTCACCCCTAATGTTTTAAATGGTCAGTTCAGTAGCAGGCCCTCGCCCCTAATCTTTTAGAGGGTCACCAGCAGGCACTTGCTCCTAATGTTTTTGAGGGTCACCAGCAGGCCATCAATCATAATTTTTCAAGGGTGTGTATGATGCCCTCCTTTATGTGTAATAAATGGTGTATTGGAGTGACGGTTCCTTGTATTTTTTGGCAGCCCTTTCACTTAGTGCATAGGCTTTCTGAGTGTAGGAGTCCAACTACCTGAACAATTGTACCACAATGTGAATGAGGCCCTCCTTTATGTGATATACAGGTTGTATCGGAGTGCCTCTTCCTTGTAATTTTTGTCAGCACTTGCAACTTTATATCCAAGTAAATATACAGGAAAGAATTTTTCCCAACAATTTTTCCTCTAAAATCGATTTTATTTTCAGTTTGGTGCGTATTATTCTCAGTCTGTAAAAGTGGCGTACTACTCGGACAACATCGTTCCCAGCAGCGACCTGGGAGTCCAAGATGCATCCAGACATCCTCCCCATGCTGTTCCCGAACCATTTCAGTGGTGTTTCCATCAATTTCTGACCTTTTACTATGAACCACACACCCTTCCCTCTTCAGAGCAGGGGGTGCCTGGTTTAATGCTCGGGTTCTTCCATTGACTTCCATTGTGCTCGAGAGCTCGGTAGAGCACCCGAGCATCCCGAGGTGTTCTACTCGAGCACCCGAGCACTTTGGTGCTCGACCAACACTAACTTTGAACGCCTTTGGAGCCATTTTTATACTGATTTTGACAAATATTTTGGGCTAAAAAAGCATTTTTGTAATAGGTTTTTATTTAAAAATTTTGCTTTGTTTGGCTTTTGCAGCTTCTGATTTTGTCATAATTTAGCTTAGAAGATCGTTCCACAGAGAAGGGGAAGACACTGGAGAACAAGTCTTATGGATTTCACTGTGAACAAATTCTGCAGCTTGCTAAGGGCTGTACAACTTAGAAGCTGCAGAAGATTTAGGTACATCAAAATCAATCATTTAAAAAATGGTTCCAAAGATGTCCTTCGCCTTTAAGTGTTGCCTAGAATTTCGTGAATGTCTTAAAATGTCATAGGGCCACGTCAGAAGACGTTGTGATTGCACTACATTCCTTGGAGATCATACAGAGCTGTGTACGGACTCATGAAAAGGCAATGACTCCATGCTCTGCTCACTCTCCGAGGAGATCTGTGTCGAGCCGATCAGAGCCGAAGGAGCACAGTGCTCAGCAAGTGGTGAGTTCTTAGAAAAACAGAGCCACACCTGCCCTGGTTATTATTGCAGATCAGCACTATTTAAGGGGATAGGAGTTGCAGTACCACACAGAATCAATAGACAGATGTGGATCTTCTTTAAAGGAAGAACCCTTTAAAGGAAGACTAAACCTGATGAATGATACAAATGAACAGAAGATAAACATGTGCTCAGTGTTTGCCAGTCTGAAGCTCCTGAAAAAGTCTTGAAGTTGTAAATGATCTTCTGTACCTCTACATATTGAGCTGGTTGGTAGCTGAGGTCGTGAGGCTTAGCTATCCTAGTCTTATTTTACAGATACAGCAGTGGGGGAGAGCGCCTGCTATTGCAAGTTGCCTTACAGCCAGACAGAGTTTACTAAGGATGGAGAGAATGGCTGATCTTCTGGGATTCATGTAGAAGAATTCTACATCATTTCCACAGTTCAGTTTTGCAAATGAGACAGAGAGGAAGAGGAAATTAAGAAAGGACTTACTGGGATTTTCTTTTTTTGAGCATTCAGCGTTCCTGGATGCTCCTACAGGTATAGTTATGTACAGGTTTTACATATCTTCATAAAAGTCCTTTGGATAAGTCATCAATATTAGATGATGGTATGTGATAGCTTATACCCCCACGATCAGCTGTTTCGGGCTGCCGCAGCTCCGGTGGTTGATAGGGTATGGAGCTGGAGCAGAAGGCTCTGTACACTGTGTAGTTTCTGGCAGTGTCGTACTGAGCTCAGCTATCATTTAGATAAATGGGACATGGGAGCTGAGCTGCAGAACCCGAGTACGGTCACTACACTGTGTATGGAGCTGTCTGACTCCAGCACAGCGTCTGCCCAAAACAGCTGATCGACGTAGTGCCAAGTGTTGACCCCCACCGATCTGACATTGATGACCTATCCCCAGGATAAGTCATGTAGCCCGAAGAACCCCTTTAATCTTAATTTACAAAACACTGAATAACTGGCTCCATCTCCTCCTCCAGATGATAAATAGCTGGAATAGGACGAGACTGCTAGCGCCAACCTAAATTTTTCTGCTTTATGCTGAATTACCTTTTCCCTGACAGAGCATGCTGGGAGATGACATTAAACAGCTGGAGTCCCATTCATTGGCTTGTGCGACGCATTTTTCTTTCATCAGCTTTTGGAAGCACAATGCCATATGTCATTATGGCCTGTATGATCTAACAGACCACCTAGATACACTGTAACTTGTCACAGGATACAATTTATTGGGGCATAGAATCACCTTCCCATTCAAGAGGTTTCCTATGGTCAGAACGTGTGCGGGACACCCCCTCCCCTCTGGTAACGGTGGTGCCAACAAAGAATGATTAGCGCAGAGCTATGAACTGAAAAAATAAAGATTCTTGGATCTAATCCTAATGTTTTCTATAAGCCAATACATCATACATATTAAAGAATTCCAAAATGTAAAAAAAATATATAGATTGACTAGCAATGTATCATATCACTTACTAGTACAAGGGCGGCCATATTGTCTATGCAGCTTGTTCAGTTGCGCAGAGGAACCGAGGGCAAAGTTACTCATCACCTTTTCCCATTGTCTGATGTGTGTGTGCTTCCATTTACTACTATGGGGACAGTAGTTGGTGGTGGCCAGATCCCGGGTCCTCCGGCCACCACCTTCCCTGCTTTGTTCACAGTATAGGTGTGGGTCCCAGAGATAGGACCCACACCTATCAGTCAATGGGGGCATATCCTACCGATATGCCCCCATTGTCTTCACAAAGGTCACTTTCTCTAAATTTTGGGTGGACAGGCGAGTTCTCCTTGGGTAACTATGGCTCCAGCCACACTAAACACCCGCTCTGATGCCACACTGCTGGCCGGGAAGGAAAACTTGTCCAGGGCAAACTCGGCCAGTTGCAGCCACAAATCGAGTTTGGCTGCCCAGTAGGCCAGGGTATCTTTCGATGTGGGGTGGCAGGGTGCACTCCAAGTATGCCACAACCTGCTGGTTCAGGTTCTGCTCTATGTCTAGCTGCTACTGCAGGTGAGTAGTTTTTTCAGTAGGTGGGTGAAAAAAACTACTCATCAGCCACTCTAGAATTAAGTTGCTGATGATGATGCTGGTACTGCTCCTAGCCCCCCAACCCCCTCCAGCAGCCATGGAGCATCAGCGCAGAGGGCCCTCCCGGTCAGACCTGCGTGAGGATGGGCGATGGTGCACATAGGCAGCGGCCAACTGACTACATAGGATGTCTCGATAGTAGTTCAGTTTGTCCTCCCTCACATCGGGTGTAAAAAATGCCCCCATTTTGAACCAGTAGTGAGGGTCTAACATGGGTGGAGAGCCAGTAGTCATCCCTCTGCCGAATGCTGACAATTCTTCTGTCACTACGCAAGCAACTGAACATGCATCGGGCCATTTGCGCAAGTGATTAGGATGTACTCTCTGCCTCCATCTCCACTGCATACTGCCACGGTGTGTCTGGGTCATCTGCCTCATCTTCCTCATCGCCCTGTAGCTCCTCCGGCTGCTCCTCCTCTCCTGTCACCTGTGTAGAAAAAACAGCCATTTCTCTACGCATTGCTTGTGCTCAAATGCCCTCCTCCTCTAGTTCAGCCCCCACAGGGCTCATGTGGCCATGAGATGTGGTCACCACGTCTCCTGTCTCCTGGCCAGCCAGATTTAGCACCATCTGTTCCAGGACATGAATCAGTGGAATGACATTTTTCATCCCGTAGTCCTGGCGACTGACAAACAAAGTTGCCTCCTCAAAGGCCCCTAGCAAACGGCAAGTGTCACGCATGAGCTGACAATAGCTATCATCGAAGTTACACAGGGGAGTACCTCTGTCCGCTTGTATCATCAAGAAATCGTTTATGGCCTTTCTCTGTTCATATACAGTAATCGGTCCAACATATGGAGGGTGGAATTCCAATGGGTGGAAACGTCCCATATCAGCCTATGTTGGGGGATGCCGTTCTGCAGCTGCAGCGCAAGAACAGTGTGCTTTGCGGTGTAGCTGAAGTGCATGCAAAGTATCCTGCCCATTTTCAGGATTCTTGCAGAAAGGGTGAAGACTTCAGGAACCACTTTACAACCAGATTGAACATGTGCGCCATGCAGGGCGCATGGCTCAGCGCTCCTTGATGCAGAACCGACCCCATGTTCTTCCCGTTGTTGGTCACCATGGTTCCGATTTTGAGTTGTTGAGGAGAAAGCCAGGATTTGATTTTTTGATGACGGACGTGGAGCAGTTCCTCTCTTGTGTAACTCTGTTTGCCCAGGCAAACTAGGTGCAGAACAGCGTGGCACCGCTATGCGCTGCACATGTCATATGCTGGAGGAGCACTGTGAATTATCCCTGCAGTGGAGGCTGAGGACATGGTGGAGGATGAGGAGGCAGAGGCGGACATTGTCACAGGACCAAAGGCGTGAGAACGTGGAGACGGAAGTGGCTTCACCTTGCCAAGTTGCTGGTGTGGCTGGGCAGGAACCACATTTACCCAGTTGACTGTAAAGGACATATATTGTCCTTGACCGTAGTTACAGCTCCACACTTCGGCACTGCCGTGCTCTTTGGCAGACACCAACAGGCTCAAAGACTGGCCCACCTCCTGTTCTACATATGTGCACTCCTGAACACTCAGCACATTCGTTTGCATCCGCCCCAGCCTGCTACTACTTTGTTTGTATCCATACCGGATTAAAGAGCCTTTTTTGCAACACCTGGGTGAGTGCCGCTATCATTTTCCTCTTCATTACTACATCTACATATGTGCAGGGCTGGTACTGCCTTTTTCGCAAAGAAATGACAGGTTCGGACTCTCCACCTCGGCTCGGCACAAGCCATCAGTTCTCTGAAAGGTGCAGAATCCACCACTTGGAAATGGAGGGACTTCAGCACCAGCAACTTGGCCAGGAGCATGTTCAGATTCTTCGCATTTGGAGGAGTGTATGTGCAACGGGCGCCTCCCCCTAGGGCCCTCTATAGCATGTCCCATGTGTAGAAAATGCTGAGTGGTATGTTGCGGCCTAAAATGTCTCTTTATGTGTGTCACGGTGGTCCTACCCGGATACTACTGGACCCCAGGCTTTGGCTCCGAAGCAATAAATAGGGGGAATAATTGAGGGATTTGAAAGAATAACTTGAGTCCAGACCTTGAGATGAAGTTCAATAGCAGCTTTACTTGAATAAACGTTTCTCCAAAATGGTTTACAGGCTTTGTCTTGGTTCAAGCAGGCTTTAGCATTAAACTGGCAGGCAAACTCAACTCTGCTATGTCTCTGTTTCTCTCTGACTCTGCTGTACTGACAGTCTGGCTGTATAACTCAGCTTATTCTGTATGCTGCACTTTTTCTCTGTAGTCTGACTCTAGGTTATGTCAGGGAACTTTCCTCCTGGCTCTTGAGGCTTCAAGCTTTGGCCTCCATGGCCAGCAGAGCTTAAGGTGCTCTGGTTGGCGTGGGCATGTCCAGCAGAGAGGTGCCCCTGCACACCCTTCCCCTGTCTAGGGGAAAGCTAAACTGGAACTAACTGGACCCCACCCTTCCTGCAGGAAATAGGACTAGCCCACTTCTCTCCAGAGGGGGGTTAGAATGGAATGGTAAGTTCCATTCTATCTAAGTACTGCCATATTTTCTGCCACCTGCTGGTGAACCAGGCATATTACATGAACATAACAGTTGCATAAAGATTAGGAATGCACAGTGTATAGGACCTGGACAACATAAAATAAGATGACATTTTATTAGCCCATTAGAGATAGTAGCTGGGTGCAGGAGTGGTGACATCACTCTGGGGTGTTACACACGCATACTGTTGTCTCTTGGCAATCGCTTCGGTGATCGATTGCTGACAGAATAACTGACAAGGAGTAGGAGCAGGAGCATCAGGACCAGCAGATGATGGGAAGGACAGACAGCTCCCTTCAGCTGAGGTGGTGGAGCCTTGACTGCATGAAATTGGGTGCGTGCCACTGGGCGATGCAGCGGTTGCTGGACCACCACATTGGAGCCATAGTTCTCCCAGGCCACTTTATGGTGACGCTGCATGTGTTGACGCAGGGCCGTGGTGCCAACATTGGGACTCTGGCCACGCTTTACGTTCTGCCCACAAGTTCTGCAAATGGCTATGTTCACCTCCTCCAGCAGCCTAACAAAAAATTGCCACGCCGCTGAGTATGGCATTTCCCCCCCAACACTCCACGCTGACTGCCTGCTACCGGTGCCTCCGTGAACCCCTGCACCGCTACTTTCCGGGTTGGTAGGCTCCTGCGAAGTGGGTGGTCTACCATAGGCATATTTGGCTCCTGAGTCCTGACCTCCCACTGCTGCCACCCTGCTGACTCACAGCCATGCTACCACCCTGCTGGCTCAGCCACTGCCTCACACGCAAGCTGCCACTCTCTTCTGATGATGAAGCCCCTTCTTCATCCGGCTCCCAAGTGCAATCAGCTACATCATCATCATCTGCTACTGTCTGCACGTCACTGATGTCCCCCTCAACAGTCTCAGGGTCAGAAGCCTGACCGCTTGCAACACCTGCTCCCACGCGACTCTCATCATTACTACTTGCCCGCCTACTGGAGGAAGCGGCGGATGTCTCCTCCAGATCTTGCCTAGGCAGTAGCTACTGACGGTCCTCTAGTAGCTCGTCCTCACTGAAAAGTGGAGCCCAGCCTACGGCATATAATACTTCTCGCGCTGGGGGAACTGAAAATGACAGAGGAAGTTTCAGGACAAGTGGGAGCACAGGGCTTGCTCCTGGGCCATGCCAACTAAGCGTTGTGTCAGAGGAACCCACCGACTCTTGGCTGGGGGTGTCTGATGTTACTTGCGACAAAGTTGAATACTGAGTTAACAATTCAAGCACTGCTGGGTTGCTGGTCAAGACAAGACCGCTTGATGACACCGGGAGTTCAGACCTCTCGCTGCGACTCCTGCTGCCACCCTCCCTTCTTCTGCTGCCTGCGACAGAAACATTTTGGCCACTGCCCGTTCCCTTTGAAGGGCCTGTCACCTGTCTGTCTGACATACTGTATAATAAAAGAATTAAATTAAAATTAAAATAATACCTCCAAAAAAAGGCTGTAGTACAATGTAACTTCACCGCTGAACTGCAATTAAGACATATATATATTTTTTCTGATTAATAAACTCCCCCCCCCCCCAAAAAAATAAATAAAATAACAATCATAATTCACCGAAGGACGGCAATTAAGACGTTTTCTTTTTCCTATTACTACACCCCTAAAAAAAAAATATAACAATCACAATCCACCGCATAACGGCTAATAGGACGTACGTATCTTCCCTATTAATACATCCCGTAAATGGCTGTAGTACAATGTAACTTCACCACAGAACAGCAATTATGACATAAATTTTTTCCTTTTTTTCCCCTTTTAATACACCACCCCCAAAAAAGTAAAACAATGTAAAATCAACGCAGAACGGCTAATAGGACGTACATATGCATCCTATTAATATACCCCATAAATCGTTGTATCACGCAGAACTTGCACCCCAATCACAAGCAAGGTTTGCTTGCAGGTACTGTAGCTGCTTTTGATGTGCACCTGCACTTCTGATAGCAGGTACAGCCACAGGTCTTGCCTCCTCTCTCTCCCTGTCTGTCAGCCGCCCGGCTTCTCTCTATTGTACACAACACACACAATTCTTCTTTGAAATCCTAGACTTTCCCTTTACTCTCACTGGCAATAAGCTTAAATGATTGATTTCTGACTGCCCCTGATAGATTTTTCACTCTCCCTGACTCCCTAAGATGGTTTTCCTGGCAGACACTGTAAGACCCAACCACCCTCATTCACAGCCCAGCACAGAAAGGTGTTCTGCTCAGGCACCTCCTTGCCTGCTGCAGCACTGATTGGCTCATCCAGGCTGTCTGTCAGCCTGGGAGCCAATCAGGGCAATCCCTTCACCCACTTCCTCTCAGGGTCATGTGAGAACTCTTCTTCTTCCTCCCTAGTGCTTTTTCCCGCCGACATGTTCACTTAAATAGCGCTATCTGCCGTTTTAGTGGATTCGTCCAAAATGAACCCGGAAAGATTAGCATTTTCTGCTGTCAGAAAAATAGCAAAGTTCAGATCGAAGTGGTTCGCTCATCCTTACCCCAAACTATTTAAAAATATAATAAACAACAGCCATGAGCAAATTGGAGGTACTTTAGTGTGTGCTCGACCAGCTTGGTCTAAATTTTAATGTATGAAATAAACTTTAATTCTCCACACAATAAATCTTAATCCTAAGGTACTGTGGATACTGTCCCTAATTAGCATAGATGGTGTCCTTAATTGGTGTGGATGCTGTTCGTAACTGGCATGTATAGCATACATATTTGGAAAGGATAGTGTTTCTAAATGACATGGGGAGTGTCCTTAACCACCTCAGCCCCCAGTGCTTAAACACCCTGAAAGACCAGGCCACTTTTTACACTTCTGACCTACCCTACTTTCACCGTTTATTGCTCGGTCATGCAACTTACCACCCAAATGAATTTTACCTCCTTTTCTTCTCACTAATAGAGCTTTCATTTGGTGGTATTTCATTGCTGCTGACATTTTTACTTTTTTTGTTATTAATCGAAATTTAACGATTTTTTTGCAAAAAAATGACATTTTTCACTTTCAGTTGTAAAATTTTGCAAAAAAAAACGACATCCATATATAAATTTTGCTCTAAATTTATTGTTCTACATGTCTTTGATTAAAAAAAAATGTTTGGGTAAAAAAAAAATGGTTTGGGTAAAAGTTATAGCGTTTACAAACTATGGTACAAAAATGTGAATTTCCGCTTTTTGAAGCAGCTCTGACTTTCTGAGCACCTGTCATGTTTCCTGAGGTTCTACAATGGCCAGACAGTACAAACACCCCACAAATGACCCCATTTCGGAAAATACACACCCTAAGGTATTCGCTGATGGGCATAGTGAGTTCATAGAACTTTTTATTTTTTGTCACAAGTTAGCGGAAAATGATGATTTTTTTCTTTTTTTTTTTTTTTCTTACAAAGTCTCATATTCCACTAACTTGTGACAAAAAATAAAAACTTCCATGAACTCACTATGCCCATCACGAAATACCTTGGGGTCTCTTCTTTCCAAAATGGGGTCACTTGTGGGGTAGTTATACTGCCCTGGCATTCTAGGGGCCCAAATGTGTGGTAAGGAGTTTGAAATCAAATTCTGTAAAAAATGACGAGTGAAATCCGAAAGGTGCTCTTTGGAATATGGGCCCCTTTGCCCACCTAGGCTGCAAAAAAGTGTCACACATCTGGTATCTCTGTATTCAGGAGAAGTTGGGGAATGTGTTTTGGGGTGTCTTTTTACATATACCCATGCTGGGTGAGATAAATATCTTGGTCAAATGCCAACTTTGTATAAAAAAATGGGAAAAGTTGTCTTTTGCCAAGATATTTCTCTCACCCAGCATGGGTATATGTAAAAAGACACCCCAAAACACATTCCCCACCTTCTCCTGAGTACGGAGATACCAGATGTGTGACACTTTTTTGCAGCCTAGATGGGCAAAGGGGCCCACATTCCAAAGAGCACCTTTGGATTTTCACTCGTCATTTTTTACAGAATTTGATTTCAAACTCCTTACCACACATTTGGGCCCCTAGAATGCCAGGGCAGTATAACTACCCCACAAGTGACCCCATTTTGGAAAGAAGAGACCCCAGGGTATTCGCTGATGGGCATAGTGAGTTCATGGAAGTTTTTATTTTTTGTCACAAGTTAGTGGAATATGAGACTTTGTATGAAAAAAAAAAAAAAAAAAAAAAATCATCATTTTCCACTAACTTGTGACAAAAAATAAAAAATTCTAGGAACTCGCCATGCCCCTCACGGAATACCTTGGGGTGTCTTCTTTCCAAAATGGGGTCACTTGTGGGGTAGTTATACTGCCCTGGCATTTTCCAGGGGCCCTAATGTGTGGTAAGTAGGTAAATGACCAGTGAAATCCGAAAGGTGCTCTTTGGAATGTGGGCCCCTTTGCCCACCTAGGCTGCAAAAAAGTGTCACACATCTGGTATCGCCGTATTCAGGAGACGTTGGGGAATGTGTTTTGGGGTGTCTTTTTACATATACCCATGCTGGGTGAGATAAATATCTTGGTCAAATGCAAACTTTGTATAAAAAAATGGGAAAAGTTGTCTTTTGCCAAGATATTTCTCTCACCCAGCATGGGTATATGTAAAATGACACCCCAAAACACATTCTCCACCTTCTCCTGAGTACGGAGATACCAGATGTGTGACACTTTTTTGCAGCCTAGGTGGGCAAAGGGGCCCATATTCCAAAGAGCACCTTTCGGATTTCACTCGTCATTTTTTACAGAATTTGATTTCAAACTCCTTACCACACATTTGGGCCCCTAGAATGCCAGGGCAGTATAACTACCCCACAAGTGACCCCATTTTGGAAAGAAGAGACCCCAAGGTATTCGCTGATGGGCATAGTGAGTTCATGGAAGTTTTTATTTTTTGTCACAAGTTAGTGGAATATGAGACTTTGTATGAAAAAAAAAAAAATCATCATTTTCCACTAACTTGTGACAAAAAATAAAAAATTCTAGGAACTCGCCATGCCCCTCACGGAATACCTTGGGGTGTCTTCTTTCCAAAATGGGGTCACTTGTGGGGTAGTTATACTGCCCTGGCATTTTCCAGGGGCCCTAATGTGTGGTAAGTAGGTAAATGACCTGTGAAATCCTAAAGGTGCTCTTTGGAATGTGGGCCCCTTTGCCCACCTAGGCTGCAAAAAAGTGTCACACATCTGGTATCGCCGTATTCAGGAGACGTTGGGGAATGTGTTTTGGGGTGTCTTTTTACATATACCCATGCTGGGTGAGAGAAATATCTTGGCAAAAGACAACTTTTTCCATTTTTTTATACAAAGTTGGCATTTGACCAAGATATTTATCTCACCCAGCATGGGTATATGTAAAATGACACCCCAAAACACATTCCCCAACTTCTCCTGAGTACGGCGATACCAGATGTGTGACACTTTTTTGCAGCCTAGATGCGCAAAGGGGCCCAAATTCCTTTTAGGAGGGCATTTTTAGACATTTGGATACCAGACTTCTTCTCACGCTTTGGGGCCCCTAGAATGCCAGGGCAGTATAAATACCCCACATGTGACCCCATTTTGGAAAGAAGACACCCCAAGGTATTCAATGAGGGGCATGGCGAGTTCATAGAAATTTTTTTTTTTTGGCACAAGTTAGCGGAAATTGATATTTTTTATTTTTTTCTCACAAAGTCTCCCGTTCCGCTAACTTGGGACAAAAATTTCAATCTTTCATGGACTCAATATGCCCCTCACGGAATACCTGGGGGTGTCTTCTTTCCGAAATGGGGTCACATGTGGGGTATTTATACTGCCCTGGCATTCTAGGGGCCCTAAAGCGTGAGAAGAAGTCTGGAATATAAATGTCTAAAAAATTTTACGCATTTGGATTCCGTGAGGGGTATGGTGAGTTCATGTGAGATTTTATTTTTTGTCACAAGTTAGTGGAATATGTGACTTTGTAAGAAAAAAAAAAAAATTCCGCTAACTTGGGCCAAAAAAAAGACTGAATGCAGCCTTACAGAGGGGGGGGGGGATCAATGACAGGGGGGTGATCAATGACAGGGGGGGTGATCAATGACAGGGGGGTGATCAGGGAGTCTATATGGGGTGATCACCCAACTGTCATTGATCACCCCCCTGTAAGGCTGCATTCAGACGTCCGTATGATTTTTACGGATCCGATCAGTCTATCAGTGGATCCGTAAAAATCATGCGGACATCTGAATGGAGCTTTACAGGGGGGTGATCAATGACAGAGGGGTAATCAATGACAGGGGGGTGATCAGGGAGTCTATATGGGGTGATCACCACAGTCATTGATCACTCCCCTGTAAGGCTGCATTCAGACGTCCGTATGATTTTTACGGATCCGATCAGTCTATCAGTGGATCCGTAAAAATCATGCGGACATCTGAATGGAGCTTTACAGGGGGGTGATCAATGACAGAGGGGTAATCAATGACAGGGGGGTGATCAGGGAGTCTATATGGGGTGATCACCACAGTCATTGATCACTCCCCTGTAAGGCTGCATTCAGACGTCCGTATGATTTTTACGGATCCGATCAGTCTATCAGTGGATCCGTAAAAATCATGCGGACATCTGAATGGAGCTTTACAGGGGGGTGATCAATGACAGGGGGGTAATCAATGACAGGGGGGTGATCAGGGAGTCTATATGGGGTGATCACCACAGTCATTGATCACTCCCCTGTAAGGCTCCATTCAGACGTCTGTATGATTTTTACGGATCCGATCAGTCTATCAGTGGATCCGTAAAAATCATGCGGACATCTGAATGGAGCTTTACAGGGGGGTGATCAATGACAGAGGGGTAATCAATGACAGGGGGGTGATCAGGGAGTCTATATGGGGTGATCACCACAGTCATTGATCACTCCCCTGTAAGGCTGCATTCAGACGTCCGTATGATTTTTACGGATCCGATCAGTCTATCAGTGGATCCGTAAAAATCATGCGGACATCTGAATGGAGCTTTACAGGGGGGTGATCAATGACAGGGGGGTGATCAGGGAGTCTATATGGGGTGATCACCTCCGTCATTTATCACTCCCCTGTAAGGCTGCATTCAGACGTCCGTATGATTTTTACGGATCCGATCAGTCTATCAGTGGATCCGTAAAAATCATGCGGACATCTGAATGGAGCTTTACAGGGGGTTGATCAATGACAGGGGGGTAATCAATGACAGGGGGGTGATCAGGGAGTCTATATGGGGTGATCAGGGGTGATCAAGGGCTAATAAGGGGTTAATAAGTGACGGGGGGGGGGGGTGTAGTGTAGTGGTGCTTGGTGCAACATATTACTGAGCTGCCTGTGTCCTCTGGTGGTCGATCCAAACAAAGGGGACCACCAGAGGACCAGGTAGCAGGTATATTAGACGCTGTTATCAAAACAGCGTCTAATATACCTGTTAGGGGTTAAAAAAATCACATCTCCAGCCTGCCAGCGAACGATCGCCGCTGGCAGGCTGGAGATCCACTCGCTTACCTTCCGATCCTGTGAACGCGCGCGCCTGTGTGCGCGCGTTCACAGGAAATCTCGCGTCTCGCGAGAGGACGCACCGGCGCGTCCACCCAGAACAACAGGACCGCCGCAAAGACGCAATCCTGCGTACGGCGGTCCTGAGGTGGTTAATTGGTGTGGCCAGTATACATATTTGGCGTGAATAGTGTCCCAAATTAGTGTGGATAGTGTTCCTAATTGGGGAGAATAGTGGGGGAGATTTATCAAACTGGCGTAAAGTAGAACTTGCTTGGTTGCCCATAGCAACCAATCAGATTCCACCTTTCATCTTCAAAAATAGCTGTGAAAAATGAAAGGTGGAATCTGATTAGTTGCTATTGGCAACTTAGCAAGTTCTACTTTACACCAGTTTGATAAATCTCCCCCAGTGTTCCTAATTGGTGTGAATATTTTTTTTGTTATGGAGCTGGAGGGGGCAATAGGGGCCAAAGGTGGCTATTAATGCTGCGAGAGGGGTACAAGGAGGACAGAACTGAAGTGAGTAGCCACAAGGAGGACAAAACTACAGTAAGAGGGGTACAAGGAGGACATAACTACAATGAGTGGCCACAAGAGGGACATAACTATAGTGAGGGGGCACAAAGAGGACATAACTACAGTGAGGGGGTAAATAATGGGGGCACAAGTTGGACATAACTACAGTGAGGGGCCACGAAGAGGACATAACTACAGTGAGGGGGTAAATAATGGGGGCACAAGTTGGACATAACTACAGGGAGGGGCCACGAGGAGGACATCACTACAGTGAGGGGCTACAGGGAGGACATAACTACAGTCAATAGACCACAAGATAGACATAACTCAGTGAAGGGGCCACAAGATGGACAGAACAACAGTAAGGGGGACGACGACAAGGAGGACATAACTACTGTGATAGGCACAATGTGGGCATAACTACTGTGAGGTGGGCACAATGTAGGCATTACTACCTTGTGGTAGCATGGGAAAGCAATGCCCTAGATTACCCTGTTATACATTGGAATGGCTCTGCTAAATCCTTGCCCCAGGTGCTGGAAAGCCTAGCTACACCTCTGGTTGTGAATACTATAAATAATTGTCGCGGATAGAGTGCCTATTTGCCGTATGTAGCTGCTTTGGCCTAACCTATATGCAAAATGACTGTAGCTCTCAGTAATATGAGACAGACTAGTTGCCAGGGACTTGTTTGGTGCCTCCATATAAATAGGCAGTGTGTCTAGAGCAATCAGTCTGTCTCCGTGGCTCATTCTGGATTGGCACAGCCTTGACCTTAAATGTTTTTATTTTATTTTTTTAGACAATTCATTTGGAAATAACATTAAAAAGAGCTTGATAACTTTAAATGTCGCCCTTTAAATGAGGACCATCTGCAGAAATCGAGTACAGTTGTTGAAAACATGAGACACTGTAATTTCTAGTCTTTTTATACTGATGGGAAATAAAGGAACCTTGTTGACTGCGGTATTTCAGCAGCAGGGAAGTTGTGATCATTGTATCCAGGGCTTTCTACTCACCAGTAATGACTTGCTCCACCGCATGCCAAGTTATTTCCTAATCAGTCCAGCAAGACAGAGCATTCGGAACAGCACAAAAGATAAACAGTGTTTCGCCCATGCCTAAGCTGGTCGGCTTTTATCCCAAAGTTTCTCAGTAGGCATCATTATTACACAGTGGGACTTCTTTGTGTTGTTTGTCAGAAGAAAATCTCAAGAAAAAGTCTGCATTTGACCATTTTTATCATCTTCATAATCATGGGCATTGTAAGTTTTTATTTTATTTTTTGCAAAAGCATGACAAAAACTGTAAACCCTCAGCATACTGCTACTCACCTCTCAGGTCCCGTGCCACATTCTTCTTGTGTCCAACGACTATCTACTCTCAGAAGATGGCGGCATCTGGTTTCCAGGAGACCTGGCTGTTCCTTCATCACCTGTGAATTATAGTATTGTGAGTATAGGGATGGCACTCTAGTCATATGTTATGCATGGAAAAAAACTATTTATTAGGGGATGGCTGTATGGCCCAAAAACAGGGTTGGAGAAGGGTATAAAAACAGAGAGAATTGTAGAATTGCAGATCCTTGGATATACACTGAAGAAGGAGTAGTGAGCTCCTGGGGTATTGAGTGAGCCATACTCAAATCAGCTAGCTATACCATAAAGGATCCCAAATAATTCAAAGCTCCGGAGCAAAACTTTTATTTTCAAAGTCTCCAAAGTTTTCCCGCCAACAGCCTCCACGTGGAATGCCGACTGAAAGCGAGCGGGAGTGCGATCAAGCGGAAGTGACGTGAAGCCGAAAATCACAAGGCAGAGTACTACACGAGGATGCCATCCTCCCGCCAGGAGCCGACTACCTGCCTACTATTGGACACCAGGAGGGTAATGTACTTGCTACTATAGCACCGATACTTACTATTGCTGGACCATTAATATGGGGGCTAACTGATTTTAACTGGACGCTACCTTACAAGTTATTATATTATATATATTTTTTAAAACAAAGATACTGATTCCCTAATCTATCCCTGGAAACTACACCATTTGACTGGACATTTATATATACCTCCAGCTGGACTGTCAGATTAATATTTTTAATATTTTTACTTTTTTACTTTTTTATATCATTTTATGTCATTATTTGTTTTTTGTATATCCAAGGATCTGCAACAATTTTATCTCTCTGCTTTTATACCCTTCTCCAACCCTATGTTTTTGGGCCATACAGCCATCCCCTAATAAATAGTTTTTTCCATGCATAACATATGACTAGAGTGCCATCCCTATACTCACATATCTATATTTCTTTCCACTACAAGTGCCGGGTACGCTTTGTCTGGATCGAGCACCTGATACCATCTTTCCAGCTATAGTGAGCCGCCCTACATATACCCCCTTATGAATTATAGTATTGTTGACTATTCTGTATTTTGACCCTGACTTATCCTTTTTCTACATTTGCCTAGTTATTACTGGGTTTTCGCTTAGCACTTGCAGTATAACCTCCTAGTTTAAATTAATCTACTGGTGTTGCCTTTGTCTTCTCCTCTGACCTGTTGCATCATTGTCCCTACTCCCACTGTTAAAGTCTCGCTTCATTTTTACTCACCTGCACCCACTAAAAATTGATGACCACTCTGAAAACCAAGGGTAGGATGGTGGCTCAGTGGTTATTAGTGTTGCTGTAGGACCCCAGAGCTGGGAGTACTAATATGGTAGATGGTTTGTAGTGTAATGCAATGTCATTCAATACACTTTGTTCCCCAGCAGATGAGGTATGATTGGCAGTTTTTGGCAACAGGAATGGCACATACCATCCCATTCCTCCCCTCTTGGGAGGAGTAGGCTGGTCTTACTTCCTGTAAAGGGAGGGACAGAGCTAGTTAGGGAGTTAGAAAGTAGAGAGTGAGGAGTGAGGGAGCATGTGATACAGCTCTAACTCCTCCGGGCCATGGGGACCACAGAGTCAGCTTATCTGGGAGGACCGCTACTCCAGATAGCCTGCAGGGTCTCAGGCTACAGAAATTCTGTAAACCACAGTGTATTATAGTCAGCAGTGTGATCAAGCAATCAAGCTATACAGACTCTGCTGCAAGGTGAGGTGAAACATGTTAAGACACCATCACCGCATTTCAGGACAGGCATAGCTAGTAGCCTGCAGCATACAGTGGACACCTACAGTCACGGGTTCCAGAGTACATCTGTAGGGAAGAGGATCAGAAGAGAGGTAATGTCAGCTAGCGAACTTCTGGGTATCATCTTCTGCCACACTGCCAGCCACCATACCTCCTTATCTGGGAGGAGAAATTGCACATTGCACGAACTGCTGCTGTATGTGCTGCTATCAGTTTTTTGCACTAAATAAAGAAAGATGTGCTTTGTTCTATAATCTCTGCCTGGTTCCTTTACATCGCTTATTAACTGCAACAAACCCCCGGGACTGACGGCCTGAGGGAGTACACCGTGACTTTGTCAAGGCCACTACCTTCATCTGCACCAGCAACTCAGGGGCTCACTGCATTGCTCTGCAGCACTGGGTTTGAATCCATTCAAGACCAATATCTGCATGAAGTTTGTATGTTCTACCTATTTTTGTGTGCGTTTCCTCACACATGGAGGATCACCTGTCACCACAGAAGAGGACATCTTTGACCGTGATGGACTGGGTATCCTCCAGAGCTTGCAATTCAGTAGATAGGGCAGCTTCCATCCTAAGGTCAATCCTACTGTTTTCATCCAGGTTTTTTAGCAAGACAGAAAATATGATGGAATCGCCCATAACTAACTAGATGGATCAACGGCTAAACTACACTGCTCAAAAAAATAAAGGGAACACTTAAACAACACAATGTAACTCCAAGTCAATCACACTTCTGTGAAATCAAACTGTCCACTTAGGAAGCAACACTGAGTGACAATCAATTTCACATGCTGTTGTGCAAATGGGATAGACAACAGGTGGAAATTATAGGCAATTAGCAAGACACCCCCAATAAAGGAGTGGTTCTGCAGACCCCAGACCAGTTCTCAGTTCCTATGCTTCCAGGCTGATGTTTTGGTCACTTTTGAATGCTGGCGGTGCTTTCACTCTAGTGGTAGCATGAGACGGAGTCTACAACCCACACAAGTGGCTCAGGTAGTGCAGCTTATCCAGGATGGCACATCAATGCGAGCTGTGGCAAGAAGGTTTGCTGTGTCTGTCAGCGTAGTGTCCAGAGCATGGAGGCGCTACCAGGAGACAGGCCAGTACATCAGGAGACGTGGGGGAGGCCGTAGGAGGGCGACAACCCAGCAGCAGGACCGCTACCTCCGCCTTTGTGCAAGGAGGAACAGGAGGAGCACTGCCAGAGCTCTGCAAAATGACCTCCAGCAGGCCACAAATGTGCATGTGTCTGCTCAAACGGTCAGAAACAGACTCCATGAGGGTGATATGAGGGCCCGACGTCCACAGGTGGGGGTTGAGCTTACAGCCCAACACCGTGCAGGAAGTTTGGCATTTGCCAGAGAACACCAAGATTGGCAAATTCCCCACTGGCGCCCTGTGCTCTTCACAGATGAAAGCAGGTTCACACTGAGCACATGTGACAGACGTGACAGAGTCTGGAGACACCGTGGAGAACATTCTACTGCCTGCAACATCCTCCAGCATGACCGGTTTGGCATTGGGTCAGTAATGGTGTGGGGTGGCATTTCTTTGGAAGCCCGCACAGCCCTCCATGTGTTCGCCAGAGGTAGCCTGACTGCCATTAGGTACCGAGATGAGATCCTCAGACCCCTTGTGAGACCATATGCTGGTGCGGTTGGCCCTGGGTTCCTCCTAATGCAAGACAATGCTAGACCTCATGTGGCTGGAGTGTGTCAGCAGTTCCTGCAAGACGAAGGCATTGATGCTATGGACTGGCCCGCCTGTTCCCCAGACCTGAATCCAATTGAGCACATCTGGGACATCATGTTTCGCTCTATCCACCAACGTCACGTTGCACCACAGACTGTCCAGGAGTTGGCAGATGCTTTAGTCCAGGTCTGGGAGGAGATCCCTCAGGAGACCGTCCGCCACCTCATCAGGAGCATGCACAGGCGTTGTAGGGAGGTCATACAGGCACGTGGAGGCCACACACACTACTGAGCCTCATTTTGACTTGTTTTAAGGACATTACATCAAAGTTGGATCAGTCTGTAGTGTGTTTTTCCACTTTAATTTTGAGTGTGACTCCAAATGCAGACCTCCATGGGTTGAAAAATTTGATTTCCATTTTTTTATTTTTGTGTGATTTTGTTGTCAGCACATTCAACTATGTAAAGAACAAAATATTTCAGAAGAATATTTAATTAACTCAGATCTAGGATGTGTTATTTTTGTGTTCCCTTTATTTTTTTGAGCAGTGTAGTTGAGCCAAAATGTGAACTGAACTTACTATACATTTTACCATATTTGTGATTTGACACATCAAAATCATGTACATGGAGCCTTTTTTGCAGAACATGAAGTCCCAATGGTTATGCATCACAGAGTCCATGTGCCTCTGGATAAAATTGATGGCATAGAGGCATACAATATGGGCTGAGAGCTTTCTATAACTCTCATGGGCCTTACATGGTGACTAGGTTTTGATTATATTTGGACATATTGCCTATCCACTCACCCAGTGAGTTGAGAACCATTTTTCCATTGACTATTGGGATGATTAATATCCAATCTGAAAATTCTGATGACCTGACTGCTATATCAGGTTACATACTTGGGAGTGGCTGTCATCCAACAGTGGCTTCATACCTCGTAATGTTTGGACTGAAGCTGAAGTTGGGCCTAAAAACTCTTCAGATTTTCCCCATAGTCATTTATATGCCTAACTATTGCGCTACAAAAGCTATTCCAGTTGTTCTGCACTTCCAAGATTTGCAAAACTCTTGCCTCTAACAGTGTCATTATATATGAAAACAGGACCTGCTGAGCCATTCTCTGCTCCAAGTCGAAATTGTTAATTGATTGCTGTTTTTATGAGGTCATATTTATAGAAAACTCAGTGGTGGCCTCTCAGACTGTGTACTTATCCTTCACACTTTTCCCGCAATACCATTCGCTGACAGATTGTATTTTTACTGGCCAGTTGTGAGAGCGGTTATTAGTCTGTGAATTTTTTTTCCCAACTTTAGAATTTCACATAAAGGGTTTGATTGAAGAAAAAATTGGTCTCGTTGAATTGAGGTTGAAAAATAATCTCATGGGCATTTATTTCCTGTAATTAATGACATTACTGACCATTGAAGGACTGAATCTCTTGGCTTAAGGCCTCTTGCACACGGCCGTTGTTTGACTGTTCCATGCATTGGGGGCCGCAATTTGCGGTCCCAAATGCAAAGGCACAATCCGTGCAGTTGCCGCGACAGATCCAGACTCATTCACCTTGAATGGGTCTGTGATCCATCCGCACCACACCTTCTGGATTGCAGACCCATTCAAGTGAATGGGTCCACATTCCGTGATGGGGTGAGCACATGGCCGGTGTTCTACGCAGGGACTTGGAGAATTAGAACCCTAAATTGTATTAAAAATGGGTTGCTTTGCTACCCCACTTGAGATCCTCAGTATTGCATGGGAATGAGTGTATGGCAGCAAATCTGGGTTTTCTGAATCTGAAATTGATCAGCTGATCGCCAGGCCAGCCTAAAAGGATGGATCCATGAAATGTTTTCTGCCTTTTTCAAACCAGGTCCTAGATCTGAATATTTGTGGAATTATACAGTAAGGTCCATAAATATTGGGACATCGACACAATTCTAACATTTTTGGCTCTATATACCACCACAATGGATTTAAAATGAAAAGATGTGCTTTAACTGCACACTGTCAGCTTTAATTTGAGGGTATTTACATCAAAATCAGGTGAACAGTGTAGGAATTACAACAGTTTTCATATGTGCCTCCCACTTGTTAGGGAACCAAAAGTAATGGGACAGAATAATAATCATAAATCAAACTTTCACTTTTTAATACTTGGTTGCAAATCCTTTGCAGTCAATCACAGCCTGAAATCACCAGACACTGGGTTTCATCCCTGGTGATGCTTTGCCAGGCCTCTGCTGCAACTGTCTTCAGTTCCTGCTTGTTCTTGGGGCATTTTCCCTTCAGTTTTGTCTTTAGCAAGTGAAATGCATGCTCAATCGGATTCAGGTCAGATGATTGACTTGGCCATTGCATAACATTCCACTTCTTTCCCTTAAAAAACTCTTTGGTTGCTTTTGCAGTATGCTTTGGGTCATTGTCCATCTGCACTGTGAAGCGCCATCCAATGAGTTCTGAAGCATTTGGCTGAATATGAGCAGATAATATTGTCTGAAACACTTCAGAATTCATCCTGCTGCTTTTGTCAGCAGTCACATCATCAATAAATACAAGAGAACCTGTTCCATTGGCAGCCATACATGCCCACGCCATGACACTACCACCACCATGCTTCACTGATGAGGTGGTATGCTTAGGATCATGAGCAGTTCCTTTTCTTCTCCATACTCTTCCCTTCCCATCACTCTGGTAAAAGTTGATCTTGGTCTCATCTGTCCATAGGATGTTGCTCCAGAACTGTGAAGGCTTTTTAGATGTCATTTGGCAAACTCTAATCTGGCCATCCTGTTTTTGAGGCTCACCAATGGTTTACATCTTGTGGTGAACCCTCTGTATTCACTATGGTGAAGTCTTCTCTTGATTGTTGACTTTGACACACATACACCTACCTCCTGGAGAGTGTTCTTGATCTGGCCAACTGTTGTGAAGGGTGTTTTCTTCACCAGGGAAAGAATTCTTCAGTCATCCACCACAGTTGTTTTCCGTGGTCTTCCGGGTCTTTTGGTGTTGCTGAGCTCACTGGTGCGTTCCTTCTTTTTAAGAATGTTCCAAACAGTTGTTTTGGTCACGCCTAATGTTTTTGCTATCTCTATGATGGGTTTGTTTTGTTTTTTCAGCCTAATGATGGCTTGCTTCACTGATAGTGACAGCTCTTTGGATCTCATCTTGAGAGTTGACAGCAACAGATTCCAAATGCAAATAACACACTTGAAATTAACTCTGGGCCTTTTATCTGCTCATTGTAATTGGGATAATGAGGGAATAACACACACCTGGCCATGGAACAGCTGAGAAGCCAATTGTCCCATTACTTTTGGTTCCTTAACAAGTGGGAGGCACATATGCAAACTGTTGTAATTCCTACACCGTTCACTTGATTGGGATGTAAATACCCTCAAATTAAAGCCAACAGTCTGCAGTTAAAGCACATCTTGGTCGTTTTATTTCAAATCCATTGTGGTGGTGTATAGAGCCAAAAATGTTACAATTGTGTCAATGTCCCAATATTTATGGACCTGACTGTATGTAATAAAAAGTGTAATATAGCAAATGAGTTTGATTCAATAATATTTATCTATTTAGCGCCACCTGTTTATTCTTTTCCGTATTTCTCTGGATAGATCATCAACATCTGATCGGCGGGGGTCCTACACCCAGGACCCCCACGATCAGCTGTTTAAGAAGGCAACGCCGCTCCAGGAGCGCCACGGACTTATCACTGTTTACAGCAGGCCCAGTGACGTCACGACTAGTATCAACTGGCCTGGGCGGGGCTAAGCTCTGTTCCCTTGAATGGAGCTTAGCCGCGTCCAGGCCAGTTGATACTAGTCATGACGTCACTGGGCCTGCAGTAAACAGTGAGAAGGCCGTGGCACTACTGCCAGCGCCGCTGCCTTCTCAAACAGCTGATCGGCGGGGGTCCCAGGTGTTGGAACCCTGCCGATCAGATGCTGATTATCTACCAGAGGATAGATCATCAGTTTAAACAAACTGCAGAACCCCTTTAAATGAGGGAGAAAAAATATCTCTAGAAAAAAAAATCGAACAGTCTCTGCCAAGATTCAAACCTGGGTTATCTACATGCAAAAATAAATAATAGACACATCATTTGTTTTATTTATGTAGCAAAATAAATTCCCTTTAACCTCGGATTGTCAGCACCCTGTAGATTTTATTTAAAGCTTATACAGTATTTACATGGAATGTTGACCACTTACCTCCAGGCTACAGCCTTATAATATTAAGAACTGTGGTTTTTATATACTTAGAAAGCTTATACATATTCCTGGTGTCTTTATAATCCTATATTATGCCTGTGAATAAACCAATAATATGTATTAACTTTCTAAGCAGAGAAGTCAACTCTTCTCATTCTGGTAAGGCTATAGTTAGTGTATGTGATATGTACATGCTAGGACACAGATCTGCCCTCAGCATGCTGATGTCTAGCCCTGTCAATCAAAGTGAAGAGGAAGTGTGCAGAGCACAGGGGTGTTATAAAAGCCTTGCTCCAAGGATTCAACTCGCCCCCTGGTGCTCCAGCTTGCTCATTTGCATATGCATAAAATGCAGATATCTCTGCAGTTGTTTAACATGCAGACAAAAGGTATTGTTTTAATCAGTATGAGCAACCTTACCAGGCAGTATACCTGGTTTAATAGAGTTGATCATGCTGACAAAGACTCTTTAAAAGTAAGTAATGTAAATGTCCTATCCTTGGTTTTTAAATATCAGCAAACAAGTCTAAATGTTGTCTCAACCTTTGAATGAGTCTATGGGGTACAGATTGGCAGCCTAATTGGCGAAAACTTTGAGTAATCATTACTGTGGCAGGTTAGCAGTAACTGTGAGGTCTTCTACGTGGGCTCCCTAGAATGCTCATGGGTTCTGTAGTAGCACAGATGAGATTTGCAGATGAGAAGTCAGTATTTAGACGAACAACATCCCCCCCCCCCCCTACAATACTTGTACAGACAGACATTCTTTTACGATTTTATCCATGTTTTACAGTTTGTGTATGGAATTATTTCTACTTTACAAGATGAGTTACTTGTAACTACAGTACATTACTTATATTTAACTGATCTATAGCAGCCCGTATCATACTCCAGAGCTGCATTCACTATTCTGCTGGAGGAGTCACTGTGTACATACATTAAATTACTTATCCTGTACTGATCCTGAGTTACATCCTGTATTATACTTCAGAGCTGCACTCACTATTCTGCTGGAGGAGTCACTGTGTACATACATTAAATTACTTATCCTGTACTGATCCTGAGTTACATCCTGTATTATACTCCAGAGCTGCGCTCCCTATTCTGCTAGTGGAGTCACTTTGTACATACATTATATTACTTATCCTTTACTTATCCTGAATTACATCCTGTATTATACTGCAGAGCTGCAATCACTATTCTGCATTTCTTAGAATATAAAAACATCCTTCCTAATAAAGACATGTTGAAGCAAGGATGACTGATCGAGGGAAATCCACAGATGTCAGTGTACAAAGACACCAAGGGACTTGTTGCCATGAAGGATAAGTGACAGTGGGGATATGACCATATTTTGAGCTGACTGCAGTTGCCCAAAGCAACATTTGCCTTCACAACAGGTGTCTTATAAGTCCTAATATTTAGTAGTAGGTGGCTACCAGAAGATACAAGTGCATGATGGGAGGTTTCAGCTTTCTTTTCTCTATATTTGGTGGCAGGATAATGATTTTTGTCTGCAAGACTCTCACTGACTACGGTCTCAGGAAGATTATGCTCAAATAACACAGCTGCTCCGTATGGCGGGGGGAGCTCTTAGTGGTATAAGGTACATTTCTTGTGAAAACGTATCTTCTTCATGAGATTTAAAACTGAAACTGAATTGATGGTAATTTCAATAGCAGGCGCTGGCACCGGCCACAATTATTTTTCAGACCTAAGAGTTCTCCTGGTAAAGTAGTTAGGGTTGTATTTTTCTGCAAGAAGGAAAAAGTGATGAAAACTTCTTAAAACTCAAGACACAAAATCCTTGACTTTTTTGCCAAAGTTCTGCAAAACAAGATCCCATATGGCGGTGCCTGATGTTTAAACTATACAAAGTATACATTGAGAAGATTGGTTTCACTACAAATTCTCACAGCAGACAGATAATTGTGGAACCCACAGATATAGAATACATTTGCGTAATATTTAGGGATATTTGTAAAGCCTTATATTTCAATGGTGCGCGATATTTGTATGCTGTAATTCACTCGGCAGCATATGCAAGAACTTAGAGGAAACGTAGAGCAAAGCCCCTAGGTTTCTGCTATAGTATAAATGGGATGATAGGACAAGAGAAGGACTGGGGTATTCTGGTTACACAAAATCTTAGCAAACAGCGCTCAATGTCAAGCAGTAGCTGCAAAAGCAAACTAGATTCTCATGAAAAGAGAAAGTAAAGCTAAAAGAAATATTAGACCATATCTTGAATATTGGATTTTGGGGCTTCGTATTGTCAAAAGGATAGGACTTTGGATTAGAAGGCTTGTTGAAAAATTGGGCTCAGTAAAAAGACATCCTAAAGGAAACTTTCTGTTACATCTCAGAGGTCTAGAATCTGTGAATGAGGTACATAAAAATGTAACTGCAAAGGTCATTGGAATTGGAATGATGCTGGTATCACAGGCCCTAACTCAGGACCAGTAAAAGCTCATTGGAAAGACACTGGAGGTATCACAAACCATAACGTAGCATTAGTAGAAATTCACTGAAAAGTTGAAGAGAATGTCCCAATTTTTTTCAAAACTTGCAGGTTTTGGTGCATGCCCTGTTTGCACACACAGTTTTTACATTTTGCTACCTCTAGCTACTTTTGAAATGTGTTTAGAAGACATGGCGGAGTTAAGCAGCAGAAGGTGGGTTCAGGAAGCTTCTGGCAAATTTATTAAAAGAAAAAGTGAATGATATAGACGGCTCTACTGTCCAAGCAAATGGTAGAGGTGCAGAACTGCTAGGTCTGACTCACCCGGTCAGGATAGTAAAGAATGGAAGGTAAGGAGGTAAGGGTAGTATTATTGCTAATTTATTTATGGAGATAATATAGGTAGTAGGTATATATATATAATTTCCTGGTGATGAAATTCATTCAATAAATAGTCCAAAATATGAGTAAAAAAAAAAAATATATATATGCCTTGGAATAAAAGGTCAATATGAGGAATATAAATGAAGTGCAAACAGTGGCGTCGCCAGGAGAAGCCAGAGGGGGCCATGGCCCCCCCTACATCACGCTGTGCCCCCCCAACTAAAATGCCCCCCCAAGTGAGCCGCCGCAGCCGGGCACAGGGAGATGAGCGCTTCCATTGCGCTCATCTCCATAGTCATCTGCCTGTGCTGCGGCGGTGCAGGGGAGGGAGAGGCGTGCCCCTTCCCCTTCCTCTGATAGGCTGCAGGCACTAGGCCGGCAGCCTATCAAAGGCCGGCGCAGGCGGCGTGATGACGCCATCGCGCCGCCTGAGCCATACAGCGCGGGACACAGGCCGGAAGAGGCCTGCATCGCATCGCTGACATGGAGGTAAGTATAAGTGTTTTTTTTTTACAATCTTGTTACTGGCACAATAAGGGGGGCCTTGTTACTGGCACAATAAGGGGAGCCTTGTTACTGGCACAATAAGGGGGGCCTTGTTACTGGCACAATAAGGGGGGCCTTGTTACTGGCACAATAAGGGGGGCCTTGTTACTGGTACAATAAGGGGGGCCTTGTTACTGGCACAATAAGGGGAGCCTTGTTACTGGCACAATAAGGGGAGCCTTGTTACTGGCACAATAAGGGGGGCCTTGTTACTGGCACAATAAGGGGGGCCTTGTTACTGGCACAATAAGGGGGGCCTTGTTACTGGCACAATAAGGGGGGCCTTGTTACTGGCACAATAAGGGGGGCCTTGTTACTGGCACAATAAGGGGGGCCTTGTTACTGGCACAATAAGGGGGGCCTTGTTACTGGCACAATAAGGGGGGCCTTGTTACTGGCACAATAAGGGGGGACTTATTACTGGCACAATAAGGGGGGACTTATTACTGGCACATGATGGGGGGCTTATTACTGGCACATGATGGGGGCTCATTACTGGCACATGATGGGGGGCTCATTACTGGCACATGATGGGGGCTCATTACTGGCACATGATGGGGGGCTCATTACTGGCACATGATGGGGGGCTCATTACTGGAACATTGGGGGGGCTCTTATTACTGGCACGTGATGGGGGCTCTTGTTACTGGCAAGTGATGGGGGGCTCTTGTTACTGGCACGTGATGGGGGGCTCTTGTTACTGGCACGTGATGGGGGGCTCTTGTTACTGGCACGTTATTGGTGGGCCCTATAGGGGCATCTACTGAAGCCACAAAGAAGGGGTATTTTATATGGGGGGCTCTGTACAGTAGCATTTTATACTGGGACACATGGTGGGTACTATGGGGAAGGGGGAGAGGAGTACTATGGAGTCATCTACGGGGGGCACTAAGAAGGGGTATTTTATACTTGCAAATTATGGGGGACACTGAGGGCATCTACTGGGGCACGATATATGGGGCCTTTTATACTGGTACATTATGGGGGGCACTAGGAGGAAGGGGGGAGAGGAGCACTATGGGGGCATTTACTGGGGGCACTATACACAGGTATTTTATACTGGCACATTATGGGGGCACTATGGGGACATTAGCTCAACTGGGGGCATTACAAGGGGGTATTTTTTGCATTGTCACATTATAAGGAGAATTATTTCTACTGGGGGGCATTATGGTGGGCTTTATTACTCCCCCATGGTATGACCCCCTAGTAGCAGCACCAGCCTCTCCCTGCTCTGCTATTCCTCTGCCCCTTCTCCAAATCCTTATTATGAAATCTTTCTCATTAGGATAAAGCACAACATCAACTCCGCCGAGCCCCCGGCCAAAGTGTTGAAGTGGCGTCCGAGATCCCCAAGGGCCAAGCCAAGTAATGTAAGTTTTCTTGTGAAATATGTTTATGTTATACACATATAGCCTACACTGTGCCCCACAATATACAGTATACCTCTATACTGTGCCACACAATGTACAGTATACCTCTACACTGTGTAGTCTGTTCTATAAGCACCCTTGTTCTGTGGCGGCGGACAGAAAATAATCTGGAAGTGCCCCTCCCGAGACCAGGCTCTGGATCCGCCACAGTTTAGAAATGTCAAATATACACTCCTGTGAGAGGCGGGGAGGGAGATCTGTGGATGACACTGTTATGGAGGAGGAAATGGGGATGACACTGTCATGGGGTGGATCTGTGGATGACACATATAGCATAAGATGCTATATACGGTATGTGGCATCCACAGATCCCCCCCATAGCAGTGTCATCCACAGATCCCCCTCCCTATAAAAGTGTCATCCACAGGCAGCTAGGACATGTTGAAATCTGAGTGTTTTTTTTTAAACCACAGACAGCAGGACTTTTCTTCCCTGTTGCGGTTTTAGGTATTGGGTAAAGTATCGCAGCATTTCTAAGCGTACTTGTGTAAATGTATCGTTGTTATAGCTGCCCCCCCCCCCTACTTTTGTCCTGGCCCCCAGTGTGCCCCCCCAAAATTTGAAAGCTAGAGACGCCACTGAGTGCAATATAATAAAATCGCCACATATGGTGAATGGATATATATTAAATAAAAATAAAAATAGTCCTCCGTGAAATTGTCCTTCACAAGTGAAGATATGCAGTAATTTAGACAGGAACGATCTTCCTAGACCTAGGGCTGTATGTATGGATATGATACAGTCAGTTGCTGTGATGCTGCACGGTGCTGTGGGAAAAAGAGGTGCTCTGTGCCTGAGCGTGGCGTCCCACGCTGTCTGCGACTACAGAGATCACTTACCCACTCACCGGCGCTGCTAGAACAGGTCCTCCGATGGCGGCCCTGTTTGCACACACAGTTTTTACATTTTGCTACCTCTAGCTACTTTTGAAATGTGTTGAGCAGCAGAAGGTGGGTTCAGGAAGCTTCTGGCAAATTAATTAAAAGGGTTTTCTAATATTTTAAAACTGATTACCTATCCTCTGGCTCAGTGAGCACTTAACACCCGGGGCGCCAACCGATCAGATGTTTAAGAAGGCACAAGTTCCCACAGTAGCACTGCGGCCTTCTCTATGCTCTTCCTAGGCAATGTGATGTCACGTTCATCGGTCACATGGCCCAGGTGTATCATAGCCATTATCAAATGGACGGCACTGTGCTTGGTGAGCAGCGAGAAGGCCGCAATGCTACTGTGAGAGTCGGTGTCTTCTCAAACAGCTGATCGGCGGGACCCCCACAACCATATACAGATGACTTATCCAGTGGATATGCCGTCAGTATAAAAAGTCTAAAAAAAAAACTTTAATACTAAAAATGGAAAAAGGCACACATTGTAGCCAGAATCTACGCCTGCACCACAGATGTCGATTTCATTTTTTTTTCTTTGGTATGCCATGTGGATTATTGCCAAGTCCCAGTCTTTCTCCATAATGATGTTAGCAATGAAAGGTGCAATGGGGTACATTCATTGATCATTGTTT